>NC_084539.1:19167307-19834807 GCF_024500275.1 Phycodurus eques | reverse complement strand
GGCATTTCATTTCCTCATTGTTGCCACCCACTTAGTCCACACTAGTATCCAGTACTCCATTACAAAACAACCAAAGAACACATTCACTCTCATTTACGCGTGTCCCTGAACGCACCTCGCGCACACAGGCTGCTGCAACGTGCCTGCCGAATGCAAACGTGAATGGTGGTTGCCAAATACGGCGTTCATCCCCGACATATGAAGCCTCGTATATAATGTGTCCAGACGGGCTTTGTCCTGGAAGTCCTTAAGCAAAACCTGGCACTCTTGAATGAAAATGAACTTTCGTGCGAAAACCGTTCTTTGACGCCCAACATCAGGCAGAAGTGAACAATTCACGTTTGTCCAAAATATTTAATAATAATTCTTTTATTTATTTATTTTTTTTTTTTAAATGAAATTTTATGTATCAAAAGCACCTAATGGTTTTAAGAAAGGCCAAAGTGGAATGAGTAGTGGAAAAAAACATGACAAGACAGTTGTTCTACTGGTGCGCTGAATTGTCTTACTCGCGAGGACAGAGCTTAAGCTGCATATCAAGCTGTGTATCGAATAAATGCTCAAACGGCTTTCTGTAAAACGGTATTTCTTCCCAGTAATAAAATTTAGCATACTAGTAGAACAGCGGGTGCAGTAGTAAAATGAGTCTTACGAGTAACATTTTTGCTAAAACTGCTTTCCATAAAGCCCTTTGAGGATTTTCTCCTTATCCTAGATAACCATCTTAAGGTCAGTGTACTAGTACACTCTTTGTCCTCACTAAGACAATTCAGCGCATGACTCGAGAGGCTAGTACTAGTACGACTGTGTATTAGTAGTAACTGATTTTCCACTGCTGTATGACATTTGTACACACAAGTATGACAACTGTGTCATACTAGTCGGACCACTACATGTTACTCAGGAGGCAAAACTACTCGCGGACATATTGGTGCTGCTAGTATGGTCCAGGTGGCTACTAGTGCATGAAATGCCTAATTGTTGGGCCTAGTAGTGTTAATAGTGCAGCACAGAAGTTTACAAAAAAAAAGATTTAAATTTTTTTTGTGTACTATGAGGCCAAACGTAGCATTAGAAGAAGAAGAAAAGTTATTAGTAGGACACTTCTACCCAAGTGTGCTATTTGTCTAAATTGTCTTACTCGTGAGGGCGAAGAGCGTACTAGTATATAGGGTACTATGTGGAATAAATGCTCAAGTGGTTTTCGATACAGTGCTTAAGTAAAGCTTGTGTGTGTGTGTTGTAGGTTTCCGTGTGTCGTGACGACAGCAGCGTGGCGGTCCAAGAGGAGCCCACCAATGTCTCTCAGTACTTCCTAAGTGACATTTTCACTGAAGTGGAGGAGACGTGAAAAGCACTCGTTTAGCGCCGTTCCCTTTGTAATTTATGACGTATACAATTCACAAAAAGTTATTGGGCTTTGAGGGTCCCATTTTCAGATGAACCAAAAATGCACTATAACCTCTTTAGGTGAACTTGGACCTTCTCTAAACTTGTTTTGTGTATTTTAGGTCCATCCTGAAATTTGACCTAGAAGCCCAATATTCCAAACCTTTTTTGAATAATGTATATTTGTTCTCCGGCACTTTGTATATGTAAATGTTTCAGTTGACCTAGATTCCCTTTTATTTTTCTACATAGACATAAAAATAATAGAAAACACTGACTGACGTGTGGCATGTTGCTGTGGAATTGTGGGAGTGATGTAAAGCAACGGCAACCTCCTCTTCCGTGTGTTTTTAAACACGCCTTTTTAACGCGCTGTTTTAACGACTTTTCAACGAGCTAAATGGGACTTAGGCAAATTATGCAAATGTTATTGTTGTTGGTTTGCCTGTAGCGACCTGAAACGTGTTACAAAGTAGTTTCTTTACAATCCAAATAAACACGTTCTTCCACGCGAACAGCAGCTATTCTTGTCAGTGTTTAAGTTGATTGAACTTTGCACAATGAACCTCATCTGTTGCCGCTGCCAGTGCCTCTTCTGAACATGACCGCATAATTCACTTTGAACTGTTTTTAAAATGTTAGCCTGCCTGGTTTTGTTAAGAGTTTTAAGTTAATTTACTGCCTGGCCACACCTGTACTGAACCGTACAGTCTTGCAGTGTGGGTCCCTATTTGATTTTGTTGCCATTTCTGTTCCTTAAATTAGCTTAAACGGGCAAAGCTACACATGAAGGGAAGCATTTGCTTCTATTGAAAAACAAAGGTTGGACACCAATTAATTATCGCGGTGAGCGATCAGGTGTGCTGGGGTAAATACCCAGTTTCACTGAAATGTTCTGACATTTTGTATTTATTAATAACATAAATATAATGTGTGTATCTCATGCACAGTTGTTAATGTGTCTCATCCACCACAGTGTTCTGCATTTATTCATTTGCAGTGTTTGCGATCTGCTCGCGACGGCGGCGACCCTCCCCTTCCCCCGCTCGGAGATCATTGCTGTGTTCTGAGCAGCAGGTGAACTCCACGCACACATACATTCATGCAGCGGTAAAAAGTATGTGCGAGTGTACTATCGCACAGGTCGGCATGATGCAATAACGCTATCTAAAATAGAACTCCGTCACGGCATGCCTTATCTGTAAAATATGTATGCACACTGAAATAAACACTGCATAATTTGATGATGATGATTTCATTTTGCGTATCCTGAAAGTTTAACCTGAAAGTTTTTATTTCATGTAAACCATGTTTGAACGTTGGAACAAACATTACCAGTTATTGAAAACATTAGCTGTACATTTTAACACAAAAAAAAATAAATAATAAAATCTGGAATGGACTAAGTACATTTCCATTCATTTCAATAGGGAAAGATGATTTGAGATGGTGTGGTCACCAAACAAATGAAACTCATATCTCAAGGCACAACTGTAATAAAACAAATGTATTTCCTGTGTCCTCGATCTTCACGGCGGCGTCGCTAGGAAAAGTGTGTCACCGCAGGTTGACTCACAGTCACAAGCATTAAGATTGGGCGATAGTGAGCGCCTAAAATAAGCGTGTGGAAACAAATGATGTAAATGGAATTGTGTAACGCCGTCCCGGTTAAAATGTGACTCTGTTCCTTGCATACCAGATGTTAAAGAAACAGTGAAAATATGCAGTCTACTTTTAGTTGCATTTCATCAAAAAAAACACGAGTACAGCACATGCAATTGGAGTTGTAGTAAATAGTTTGTTCATGTACTTTCAGCGATTTGTTTCTAAATAACATGATACACGTGTAATTGTCGAAAATGTGTGAAGGCAGAACAATGCGAGTTGCTTCATCATGATTACTTGGCACATTTCTACCACTGCAGCATGCAGTTAGCTAGCTAGCTATGCTCTTGCTAAATGCGTACAAGCTATATTAGCTAGTTAGCTATGCATCCACCTTGAAAATGGTATCTTTCCTTGATGCCAAAATTTACAGGACTGCTCAGTGTCGTTAAATTCCCAGTTCGATTACATGATTCTTTGAAGCTGAACTTATATGCAAATATGATGTGATATATGTAAACGCAAACAAAGCGAAATCCTGTTGCTCTGTGGTGACTTTAAATGGCTGTCACCTTCATCATTCACCCAAACCGGGAGGAAGTGCTCAGACCTGTTTTGCTGAATGTAGAAGTAGGTTGCGCAAACTATATATCGGATTGTGGGGTATATAACTAGCAGCATGTATGTGCTCAAATGTCTGTCATGTAGTTTGAGCTGAGGGCTGAATGATATGTGCCCGTTACTTTTTGTCAAGCTCCGCAGATGGCGACACAACGTAAAAAGACGTAATTAGAGAGGCCGTGACAAAACTGATTCGGAGAAGAATTGTTTGATGTTGTCAATTCCAAGGATTATTCGTCGCGAATGCGTTAGCGTGTGCCGGCCTAAAAAACTACAGCCTCTGGCATAAAAAAAACTCTCTCATCTGAATAAACAAAATACAAGAAACGTGTATTTTTAATAGCATAAAAGCCTGAGTATGTTTTTTGTTGTTGTTGTCGTGACAAATTATAAAAACGGATATTGTTTGCAATTCACTGTAAAAAATCATTTTTACTTTTCGACTTAAGCACATTTCAGAGTCTGTACTTCTACTTTGACTACTAAGTACTGTACTTTATCCTTAGGCTGATATGAGGAATTAAAAAAAAAAAAAAAATATATATATATATATATATATTTTTTGAAACCATTCTCATACACAGTCATCTCCAGCATCATAACAAAAACACCAAGACTAATTTGGTACCGCCCAATGTCGGAATGTGCAATTACTTTTCCAACAGACATACAGCTCACATGCTTGGAATAACTCCAGAGTATGCATCGCAGTTTGCGTGAGTTACAAAGAGATAACGATAATATCTGACACTTTTGTCAATAAGGGCAGTACACATGCCTCAAGGATCAAGAATTACAATCGACATATTTTGACTGAACTTTCAGGAACCACAGAAAATTATGTTCTGTGACAATATAAGCACCGAACATACCAAAAGAAAATACCTAAGAAATTATGGGCTAAAAAAACAACAACAACAATGGGTTAAAAATCCACAATAATGATGAATGGCGATATAGCGGGTTTTCGCTATAATATTATCATAAACTGTAATTTCATTCACTTCCTGTGAATATGCTGCCCCCTCTCGTTTTGGAGGGCCCCAAAATCAAGTGTTAAAAGCATGTCATTGTGGAGCTGCTCGCCATTTGACACATTGCCGTTACCGTGGAAGAGACAGACTTATAACAGGAGGTAATTACATATTGGCATCAAACGACCTGTTGGGTCTGTTTCCCAAGATTGGTGTAAGTGAAGCAACAGCACTTAAGGCAATTAAATAAGGCACAAGCTGTTCTTCCAAACGAACCCTGATGCCAGCAAACGGACTAATTGTGGCTTTTATTGAATGCCGCACATTGTCACGCTGTCATTGTGACGCTCACCCCCTGGGGTGTAGTTACATTATACAATCAAATGCAGTGTTTGTTTCCCAACCTCTATTCAACCAAAGTGCTAATTTTACATAAGAAAAATCTCAGATGTAGTGCACACAAACGGATGAAAAACTGTGGAAAAACACAAAGGATACAAAAACAAAATTCACCTTTTGCACTCGTTTGCTCTTGTTTGGCCTAGCATGCGATGACGTCCTTCCATAGATGTCGACCAATGGGCGTGCTGAAAATCCCCGAACGCTCTACTCTAATAACGCAACTAATAATAGTTTCTTGGCTGTGTATCAGCTAATTGAGGGCGTACATAGCAATTACCAGCCACTCAGCAAGTTGATGAAAGACCAACAATGTTCTGTCGCCATGGAAAAAGTAGACTTGAAAGGTCTGGATATTTGACTGGTGTTTATTCAAACCTTGACTGACTTACCAATTCACTAATTTGAATGTTACCACACTGAACACAAATGGCACACAAACCCGTCTTTTGAGGATTTTTCACCGCTGCAGCGATGTGTTTTAAACAAATAGTTCTTAACAAAGAAACCTATAAAAACAATCGTGAGTGTATTTACTTTTGTCATTTTATGTATTTAAAGTCAACCCCTGTTATTTTGTGGTTTATTCTTCATACTCTTTTTAAGCAATCTTTTTTTTTTTAAATGGGTTTTTACAGTTTTGCAGGCAAGTCTGAATTTAGAGCCATCTTCACTGTAGTACAAACAAGCCAGGCGGCACTGAAGTTTACTGGAAGTTTCCAATACTGTATTTACACTATATTTACATGCATTTACATTCACGTGAGTGTCACGTAGAGCTGGAGATGATTTTCTTGAGCTTCATCACCTCCTCGCTGGTGAGCTGCAACATGGGGGCTGCCGAGCTGGAATTCATCATCAGCAAAGACGAGTTGTTCATCTCTGGCGTCTTCCAACTCGGCTCCCCGTCTCGCTGACGGCTCGTTGTCACCAAGAGGTCGTGCGGAACCGGGCCGGGGCTCTGGGGCGGCTGCCTGTCCTTGACGGTGGCCTCCCAATAAGACTGAGGCTTGGAGCCGCTTGACGATGTCACTTCTGGCTGGGAAAACTGAGAAGCGTCCAGACCGGTGATGGGTTTCGGAGCACTGCTGGAAGGGGATTGTGCTGCGTAGCCGGTGAAATGATTCTGTCTGGGGATGTGGCACATGGCGGACGCCCGGGTGGTGGACCCTGGGGTTGGCACTTTTCTACCAGGTACCCTGAGGTCTTCGATGCTGGCGCGCCGCTGGTGGGCGTTCGGGTGAAATGACAACTGTCCCGGGGGTGTGTCCTTGATCCTTTGCGCCGCCTCCTGTAAGAGCCGAGGTAGCTGCTTGGCGTCGTGCGTCGTACCCGGCGGGCCGTACATCCGCAGCCAGTTGTGGAACACCGACAGGGGGATCTCGATCTCCATTTTGCCATCGTCTTCAGGAGGTGAGCCGGGTAGGCCGTGGTTGAGGTTTAGCGTAGTCACTGCTGGACCCTCCTCTTGCTCTTGTTTCTGAATCCCGTACTCTGCCGGGCTCCGCTTGGTAATACAGGTATGGCTGTCGGTCCTCGTTGTCAAGGCAGAGTCATACTCTGGACTACTACTAGAGGTGAGGTCAACCACGGAGTCCTCCCTGACCCTGGCGAGGTCCGACATCGCTCTGATCATGGCCGCCTCATCCAGCTTCTTACTGCCGTTCTTACTCGCTGCCTGCGAGTACAGCCGCGTGTACAGCGAGGAGGGCGTGTTCAAAAACTTTGGGTTCTTGCTGACCGAGGGTGGGGAGAATGATGATTTGGGGTTCCTGTCCATCCTCTGACTCTCCGCTTTAATGCTCAGGTTGAGAGGCTCACTCAGTCCCGAAGAAGACTTGTATTGCTCGGCCAGGAAGCGCAAGTGCTCCAGAGGCCTCACACGTTCGGTCGGGGCGGGACCACACGGCGGGTAGGTGAATTTGGGTGAGGGAGCTGTCTGGGGGCTGTGTGACGTCATCATGGAAGCGGAAATGGGGGCATAAGAAGGCAGAATGGTGTGGCTTGGGTGATAGTAGCGGGGGGGTTGGACTGGGAGAGGAAAGCCGCTGCGATGAGGGCCAAGCTGAACGTTGGGATGGTTCTGTTGCAGATAAAAGTGCTTACATTTCGGTATTACGCCAGTTTAGAGGGAACAACAACCATACAACAAAAGTAGTCCAGTGGTTGTTCAAAGTATACTTCCCCGAGCTTCTCTTTATACCCGTGTAAGTCACGCCCTAAACATGGACTGTGCTCTATCTGACTACCATTGTCTTCTCTTATCCGAGGACGATGATCTTGTCTGACTTCATCATCGTCTGATTGAATCGAACGGGAACTATCCACCCAACCACAAACATACTGAACCGTCGAAATCAGTCATTAGTCTTCATTAAGCGAGTCACATATCTGAGACTTAGTTATGTAAGAAAGTACAGAAGTTAATCTATGATTCCATAATTTCTTACATTACATCAACTGCCTTGCTGGCAAATTTGGCTCACTGGAGTTGTCTAGGGTATGACCAATGAGTTCCCGGGTCTTCAACTACACACTCTAAGCACGTCCCCTTACTAGCACAGGTGGCATCTTACCACTCCCGAAGTATTATCGGACGCCTACCCTGATACTACGTCCTCTTCTTCCTTTTCCTTTCGGCTTGTCTGCTTGGGCGCCGCCACATCGTGTCATCTTTTTCCATCTATGCCTTTCTTCTGCATCCTCCTCTCTAACATCAACTGCCCTCATGTCGTCCCTTACTGCATCCATCAACCTTCTTTTAGATCTTCCTCAAGGTCTCCTCTGGATGTGTCCAAACTCTCAAAGTCTGCACTTTGTATTTCTCTCCAAAATGTCTAACCTTGGCTGTCCCCTCTGATGAGCTAATTTCTAATCCGATCCAACCTACTCACTCCTACAGAGAACCTCAACATCTTTGTTTCCGCCACCTCCAGCGCTGCTTCCTGTCGTCTATTCCGTACATCACGGCCCTCCTCACCGTTGTCGTATAAAACCTTCCCCTTCATCGTAGCAGAGACGCTCCTGTCACATAACACACCTGACACTTTCCCCCACCCATTCCAACCTGATTGGACCTCCTGTTTCTTCACCTCCTTACCACACTCATCATTGCTCTGCACTGTTGACTCCAAGTATTTAAAGTCCTCCACCCTCGCTATCTCTTCTCCCTCAACCCCTCTCATTCGTGCACATATAATGTCTGTCTTCGGCTAATCTTTATCCCTCTCCTTTCCAGTGCATGCCTGCACCTTTCTAAATGTCAGTATTGCAAAAAAGGAAGGGGCTGAGAGCTGATCCCTGTCTCACCTCCACCTTAAAGTCCACTTTCACACCCACAACACACTGTTCTGTACTATTCGAACATACTTCTCTCTGATACTACATCTGAAGACTGCAAATGAGAGAGAGCCAGGAAAACGCCAACTTCGATGGACAGTGTGAAAGGAGTTGGAAAGTTAGGCTAGTCAATCATTTCTTCTTGCAGCCCTGACAGGAAATTTACTTTCAAAACACTTGAGCTAGCTTTGGACATCTTTCGTCTCACCAGAAAGAAGTAACATTTTGCTAACCTGGTGGTGCAGCGGCATTGACATCATCATGCGTTTGATTTGTCTAGGACTGTCCGTGTCCTCCGCGCCGTAGCCATGATAGCGGTAGTGCTCCGCCACATGTGGCGACACCACGTTCATCGGCATTCCCTTCAGGTGGCACTCGTACGCCAGCAACAGCCTTTGCGGGACGCCGACAACATGCCGGTGAGGTTAGAGCCCGACACATAACTGACACCCCCTCGCCCCCTATCTCCCCGGTGACTTACTTCTCGTAATGGCGACGGGTGCAGGTGGCAGCGCTTGTGCTGCGAGGGTTTCCTCCCAGCGAGTTGTAGACCTGCTTCCAAAGCTGCTGTGCCGTCACCTGCCCAGACAAAAGCTCCATCAATCATCTCCATGTCGCAAAGCATTATTAGTTAAACCTCTTACAAGGCGATGCCACATAAAATTGGACTGAGAGGCCGCAGGGAGAAACGAGAATGTTCTTTCTTTCATCCATGCTATTGTATTTTGTTCACTTTCCGGTGTTTGAATGTTAATGACAGAAAGAAGAGGCAAAGTGAAAACGAGGAAAAACATAATTAAAAAAAACGTACCTGATGGTAACCCCCCAAGTCTCTGACCGTCTTGAACATCACAAACAGATCAACTGTGAGGAAAGAACAAAGAGTAGAAGAATTGTCTTACAAATTCTCACAATATTGATGTAATCAGACTAAACAAGTGGTAGGACGTTTTACGACTTGTCTGCTGGCCTCAACACAAACAGAAGCACTGACTTGCATTTGGAACCTACATTACAATGTTTGTTCCATGAAATTGTTTTAATGTATTCCCAACAAGCTTCTCATGTCGTGGTCTTCCCTCTTGTCTGTGCTGCTTCCAGTACGTGTGTGTGTGTGTGTGTGTGTGTGTGTGTGTGTGTGTGTGTGTACATGATTATTATTGTTTTTGTCCGACAATTTCAAAACCACTCAAGTACTTTGTTTGAAGCCCAGATGAGGGATTCTCTCGATGGGCGTATCTCGCCTCTTCATGAAAAGGTAGAGATTCTTCAGAAAGGCCTCCTCGTTCATGCCCACCAACTCCCTGCGGTGCTCCTCCGGGACGCCCAGGTGAGCCTTGGCCATATGTGCCTGAGAGCACACAAAACAACACATATGGCTTTGACAAAAGGCTCACCGTTCTGTTTCTTATTGACGAATGGTCGTCAAACACATTAATCAAATCTGACAGCCGCGCCATCGCTGCAACAATGCGTCCTTTCGTGGATGACGTGTTACCCTTACGGAATCTGTCAAGGCACGTAACCGCTATTTGACTCCATTTGAGCAACGTGCGAACACCCATTTTTCACCCAAAACACCCAAAATCTTCAGTTTCACCCTAGCCTTACCCCAAGCGCAGCTGCAATCTGAAACCTTTAAACCTAATCCCTGAGCCCGAACCCTAAACCAAGTTTAACGTCAACCCCAACTGTACGCCACAGGTCAATCTGCGATTCTAAATATAGTTGAGTATTATTATAAAACACAATGTATATACTGTATCTATTTTGTTGGACCAGCCAGATGGCAGGCGGCTGGATCTGGCTCCATACCCGGGAAGCTCATTTTTGTTTGCGAAAGCTCAGGTGATACGACATGGCATTTCGGATTGGCCGTTACGTCTGTAATGTCGCTACACTGCGATTCAAATTGCGAATAGTTGTCCATCACTCGAGTTGCAGAACCACGCACGCTCCGTGACGGTTGACCCGCGTTCAGCCGTGTCGCTCGGTGTAATGGGTTTGAAATTTTCAATCCTAACCCTACCCGCAAACCTAATCCTAACCCCGTCTGCTACTGCAATCCTAACCACAAATCATAACCTTGAACCGTACACCCGTCTGCAACCGCAAACCATATGACCCCAAACTCCTAACTCTAAACACAAATCCTAACCCCAACATGCAACCCTAACCCTACCCTGACCCCAAACCTAACTCCAAAATCCCCAATCGTAAGCCTAAATGTATTTGTGTTGAAAGGACGAAAACTTCCCGTACTCACCATTTCCATCACGGGTGCAAGTGAGGGTGCTGATTAGTCAGCACCGGGTGCCATCTGAAACCACTGCAACACACACATACGCACGCACGCACACACACACACACACAGACACAGACACAGACACACACGTGTACGTCCCAGCGGCTGTTTGCAAGTGTATGACAGCGTCACACGGGCTGCGTACTTCAACGTCCCGCTGCTGAGATTTGCACGGTTTGACAGGTCCAACCGGCTCTTGAACAACTGCAGCGCTGTAAAGATGATTCTGATTGTGATTCTGATTCTGAAATCGACCGCGTGGCGCAATTTGGCATTTGAAGTAAGCAATAGTAACCCAAGTCATAGTACTGAGTCTCCTTTGACAGGGCGACGCGTTGGCACTTTACGCTCAGATTGGCATCGGAGGGCATGAGGATTCGATTGAATGTGAAGATATTTGCCGGGTACCCAAAAAAAAAAAACAGATGGCAGCGCTGAATATATGTAGGCTCAGCATGTCATGTCATGTCGTCATATTAACGATAATAATTATCCACGCACAAGCAGGAAATGCAACATTTCAACGGCTGCCCGTCTATTTTTGGCAAACTGAGATTAGATTGTATAAAACATCCCTATTTCAAGTTTTGTTTAATTTGTCGCAGGATCGTCTGTGCAATCCTTTTTTAAAACTTTTTTTTGGTGCTTTTTTTGTCTATGTATCGCTTCCCGATGCTACGCTAATGCTAATTGATTGGCATTCGGGTTCCTGATTTGAGTGGTAGTTTAAGAAGTTTAACAAATTGCACGAATAGCTTGAATACTTAGCTGTTGTTTTTCACGGCTCAATCGCAACGGTGTCCCTCCTATTCTAGGGATTGCTATGATACACTTAAAAAAAAAAAAAGTAGTTGTATATACCTTTAGGTATTTATCAGGGGATTGAATTACTTTTGAGATGAAAATCTATATTTTTGTACATTTTTATAAATGTGTAAATGTTATCTTTAAGATGAATACATTTGTATTTATATCAATATTGTTGAAATAAGTTAAACAGTCACAAATATAAACAAACACAATAAAAAATAAAAAGGGAAAAATAAAAAAAAGGAAATTGTAGAATTTAAGTGAAAAAAATTAAAAAATGACAAAGTGAATACAAAAAAAAATGGAAAATTCAAAAAGGGAAAACTCAAAAATGGAAGTTGAAACTAAATCTGAAACAAAAATGTCAAAATTAGTTGGAAAAAGTGAAAAATACAAAAAGAAATGTGAAAAGGGAAAATTAAAAAAAAAAAAAAAGTTCATTTACATCAATACTATATCCATCAAAATGTGTCACCGTAATGTTTTTCTTTTTCACATTTCTTCAACCTCAACCCTCGTATGGTTCGAAATGTGTGCCGAAGATAAACTAAGCCATATAATATATACTATGATATGTAGTAAGCCACATAGTTTAGACAATAAGACTTAGTACATACCATATAGTATAGTCGTGGTACTTGAGTCGAAGTTACCAAATACGGCTCCGAAAGTCGCTGTTTCACTCAATAACTGTGACGCGTCCTTGATTGATTAATTGTGGCTTTTAACACCCAATTTGCAGCAAATGTCAGTTTTGGACGTCTACGTGTGACGATATTTAACCATCATTCCGTACGCGGACAGGGTACCATCGGCTCACTGGGGGACGGACAGATACTGTATGTTACCTGAACATTCCCTGATATTTATCTATCATTAGGCAAAGATGTCGAGATGCGATTTCATCTCGTGCGGCTCAGCCGGTTCGACAGGAAGGAGATTCGGCAAGCGTTAATCACATACAACGCAAAGACGCTCCGTTGGAATGGCGTGATCATTACAGTGGGTGGCGGAAAGTTTTCAGACCCCCCCTTAAATTTGTCACTCTTTGTTATATTGCAGCCATTTGTTAAAATCATTTAAGTTCATTTTTTTGTCCTCGTTGATGTAGAACAATAACAAGAAACAATAAAATGGAAAAAGGCCAAAATTAAAGTAAACATAAAAAGTGAAAAATACAATTGAAAATAATAACAAAATTAAACAACAAAAATAAATACAAAAAAGAATTTAAACTGCAAAGAAAAGTCAAAGGTTATTTTTCAGCAGTGAAAAAGATGTGAAAACTTAGGTCAACAAAAATAATAAATAATACAGACAAAAACAGAAAAGTGACATTTTAAAAAGTGGAAAACAAAAATGTAAAAAGATAAAATAGTAAATGGCAAATACTTAAAATAAAAATAATAATAATTAAAAAAAGCATTTTTAACAACTACAATTGAATGTGAAAATTGAGTCAAGAGAGAAAAAAAAGTGAAAACAAAAGTTAACTGGTGCTAGGCATTCATCGGAGGGGCTCTTTGGAGACACTGAAAAAGTAAAAAAAAAAAAAAAAAAAAAAAAAAAGAGTTCAAACCTTTGTCGCCAGCCCCTTGCAGAATTACTTGTGGTAATGCAAGCATGTTTTTGTTGATTCTAACCGCCTCTCAGCAAAACAAAGGCAACATTGATACAGCCGGCAGACGGAAGTCAAGACGTGAACGTCACGCTCGTCCATCTGTCTTCAGCTCTGAATGTCAGGAATCGTATATTGGGAAGGATGACATCATAGTCATAGTCTGTCAGTCACCTATTTTTATTATATATCTACTTCACTCACAAAAATATCGGGCTTTCAGATTTCTCTCTGAATTTAAATTGATCTCTAAACTTTCGAATGCCCAACTGTTCCCTGGTTCAGTACTTTTGTTTGACAGCAAGGAGCTGAAGGGCAAAATCTACGCATCATTTGACATCAAATGCATTATTACGATCAATCACGCTGACAGCAGATGAACCAGATGTATGCGGTCTATAAGGAATAATGTGGAGCGAGTCGGTAATTATTGTCATTATTATAACTACCCACAGCTCTTTCAATTACGGAGTTATGAGCATGTAAATACACTATGTTATAAAGTTAACTTCAAAGTGTAATCTGTCAGGCTTTGTGGGAAAACAACAGTGTGGAATACAGCCTTGACGCAAGGACTAATGCAGTGTTGTTAGTTACTTATGTTAAGCTCGCTTGCTAGCTACAGTATTTCAATGCTGGAAACAAACCCAGTCCTTACTTGCTGTTCGGAATTTGCGCTCACAGTTTTTTGGACCTGCGAGCAAAAATTGGTAGCAGTGAACTCGGCTCACTTCACAACACGCGGCCATTTGGCATCGTGAGATGATCTTCAAAAAAAGAGGCTTCAAGATGTTCAATGCCAGTCCTAGTTAAAGTCGACTGTCAAACTCGATGTAAAACAAAGAAAATGGGTCATACCACTTTAAGTAACGGATATTCAAACACAAACGGTGCAGTGGCACGTAGACAAAACAATAGCACAATACTCGCAGGCACATATTCTTCATCCTCTGCAAAGCAAACAACTAATATTAATCCAGATTGCTGCGTCACTAGCAGTAGTTGTGAAACTCTGCTCTTTCGTGTCTGCGTGACTGTCTAACACTGCCCCTGGTGGCCGAGTCGCACAGACCAGAAGGCGCCGCATTGAACTAGTCATAATGCACAACCTGTTCTTTACATTCGATTTAAAGATGTTAATACTACATGTTTTTCTAAAGTACAATGTGCTACGTTCCTTATTTTAAAAAAAAAAAAACCACATGCATCTCCAGTCCCCGCGTCCGATCTCCGTCATCGGGAACATGCGGCCATGTCGCCGGACTTTAACCAAGAGTCCGACTTGTGACATTCGCAAACCCCGCGGAGGCCCGAGCGTCGAATCTGCATACGGAATGCAGAGGTGACGGCAAATATGACATTTGCAGCCCGACTAGAACAGCCGGATGATTCCATACGTGAACGTGCATATTACCGCGCCGGCGTCGACGCGCATCTCGCACCGCTTTGAATTCTTTGTCAAGGGCGTGCCTTTAGTTTTTGCACAAGTCTCGTTTTTGTAGTCCGCTTGTTATTTCAGGCAACAGTTGCAACTTCGAGCAGGCTGAAAGCCAATAATGAAGACAAATGTGGTATTTCCACTAAGTGCCAGGTCTAAAGCTGAAGAATTTCCTTGCTGTTGTCACAGTTCCTACACTGTGAGAATTACATACAAATAAACAGTTGGATTTAAATAATGTATACAAAAAAACATTGAACGCGTCTGAACTAAAAAAAATGAAAATCTAGAAAAGTATCAAATGAAAAAGTAAAATCTGCCAAAGTAAAATGGAACAGGCAACAATTGTAAAACCGAAAAAAGTAACAACTGAAAAAAGTCAAAACAAAGTCAAAACTAAAGAAGTTGAACTTCAAAAGACTAAAAATGGTAAAAGTAGGAAAGAAGTAAACAAAAAAGAAAAACAGCCAAAATTAAAAACTTAAAAATGAAAATAAAGTAAAAAAGGCCATGTGACAAATGTGAAAATTAAAAAAGGATAAATGAAAAAGGCCAAAGTCAAAAGAAAGAGAGGAAAAAAATGGAAATATGAAAAGTAAAACTCAAAAAGTGAAAACTAAAAAGACAAAAGTTAACAAATCCAACATAAAAGTGTGACCAGCAACAAAAGTGAAAATTCAAAAGAAATAGAAAAAGTGAAAAAATAACATTTGAAAATGAAAAAAAGTGAAAAATAAAAAAAAGTCAACAGTTCCAAATTAAAGTCACACATAACAGAAATGAAGATTAAAACAAGACAAGGCTAGAGTACAAAGTAATAATAAGAAAAGTCATTTAAAAAAGTAAAATTCAAGAAAATTAAAAATGAAAGTCAAAAATAAGAGAAAAATGTAACGTCAAATATGAAACTGAAACACAAAGTCAAACGTACAAAAAGGAAAAGGAAACGAGTAAAAAAAATGGAAAGAAAAAGTGACAAATGGAAAAACTGAATAAGACGAACTTCAGAAGAAGAAAAAAAAGATTTCACTCCCATGGTGTTCACGGTGAAGGTCATGCCAATTTCACTCTAATTGCCGCATTTAACCGAGAGCACGGTTGGGCCCAATTACCTGCCGGCGATGTCGGAACGCCCAAGAACAAACTAATTGACGACATTTTCTTTTCACAACGCCTTTTGGCCAAACGTCGTTAAGGTTCGGCCACGGCTGCTGCAGAACGCGCGGTCTGTCCGCAATCACGGAAACCGCTCTTGTATTCCGTCCCGTTGGCGTGGACTGCACCTAGCGTCGCAATTGCAACGGCTGACCTAACGTGATAACAGCGACGGTGCTTGATGATCACCGGCGTGTCCGTGGCGCATCGTCCACGAGACGTTTTTCAGTTCCTCCAGATGGTTTAGTTTTTTTTGGCATCGCTTGGAGGAGAAGGTTGGTCCAAAATTGTTGTCAATCGTCATGTAATTGACGATTTGCCCAATTACACCTCTGACAAAAGATGCCGTCACGCCGCATTCTTGCAACAGTAAATTACAGCGTCGGTGGCGACGTTATTACATCGGGGCATTTCTGCCTGAAAGGCATGTCTGTGAATTTTTTTCAGGGCGGGGGATAATTTCCAGAACCACCCACGATAACTGAAAATAGGTGATTGAGGGAGACCATATTTTCAAATAAAAAAATGCATTTGGACTTTTTGAGAATTGTCATCACGATAGACATGCCTCCCGAATTTCATGGCGCGAAGTGAAACAGGCTTTTGCGGCTGAATTTTTGAAATTCAAAAGTCAAAATGACCGCTTTGAACCAAAATGGCTGAGTTCCTGTGTGTTTTCAGGCACGGGGTCCTTGAACACTTTTTTTTTTTTTTTTTTTTTTTTTTCTCTGGATCAACTCTTGATAAGACTGTTCTACCACATTTTATGTTGCCACGTGAAACTGGCTTCGGGGACGGAATTCTTAACAATTCTGGAGGGTGCTACCAATCCTAAAGGTCCACGTTGAACCAAAATGGCTGACATTCTGTGTCATTTCAGGCATGGCTTCTTGAGACGTTTTTTTTTTTGTGTGTGTGCGTCTACTCGTGATAGACACGTCCACCAAATTTCATATTGCTAAATGAAACTGGCTTCGGGGGCGGAATTAAAAACAAAACAAAAAACAAAGACTGAAATCTCACAGTGTTAAACGTGTTTTGCATGTCTGCCTCAGAGTGCTCTGAGATTTCTGTATGGAATTTCAATGTTCGCACGGTGCCATTTTTTTTTTCTTTGCTCTCCACAGGCATTCCCCTTTCCTCCCACATTCCAAACCACATGCATGATCAATTAATTTAGGTTCATGGGTGTATATGTACTATGTAAGTATGTATGTGCATACGAATGGCCATTTGTCTTTATGTGACCTGCGATTGACCTGTGGCCGATCACCTGATTGGCCAATGAGAGCTGGCCTAATAGGTTAAATGATTGTAACGATAAGTTTGGTTATGAGGCCAACAAGCTAATTTCATGGACTCCAAGAAGTTAAGTGATTCACATAGTTATCTAATGACAATCATTTCTGCTTAAGGTGTGGCCTAGCATCATCCTTTTTTTTTTTTTTTTTTTTTTTTTTTTAAATAAATTGCCATCTTGTAATAAGGACAGCCTTTTGTCAGAATAGCTGTGTGCTAGATTCAGGTTCATTTGGTGTCATTACACCGCTCCCAATTCCAAACATACTTAACTGCCTCACGCCAATTAAAACTCATTCACTGCCAGTCCTCCGTGTTAACATGGATATTTCAATTCAACAGCCGTCAATGGCAGTGAATGACTTAAATGTGTCACACGTGGATTCCCCCCCCCCCCCCCCCGCCCCCCCCCTCCTATAAATGTTATTACCCATTCTAATATTTATTGTAAAATATTGAGCAAATAAGACTGTAAGGTACGCATAAGAGTACAGACTACAAATAACAATGGGAAGAGTATGTTTAAGTGTGTAAATGTAAATGGAACCTGACCAACACTAATAGACCCCAGTACTCACTTACGGTAGTGAAACTTGGACTACGAATGCCAAAGTTATACAGAGACTACGTGTAACCCTAAAGGAACATGGAACGCCAAATGTTGAAAATAAGCATTCGCGACAAGAAAAGATGCATTTGGATAAGACAGCAGACGCAAGTTACCGACGTCATTCAAAAAATAAAAAGCCTTAAATGGCTATAATAGAGAGCTAAGAGAGACATGGCTAGAAATAAAATATTTTTTTAGCATGCCTGTGTGTGTGTGTGTATATTTATATATATATATATATATATATATATATATATATAGCGAGAGAGGGAATCTCAAAGAATCAAAAAGTAACAAATATAGACTTTAAAGTAAAAGTTCAAAAGTACAAAACATTTCAGAATTTAAAAAAATAAAAAAAATAAGGTCAATGAGGAATAACAGATGTCAAGAAGAAAAAAAAGTCAAGCATATAAAAGATTGGCCACAAAACCGTTTGCACATGGATACTACAATGGCGCCATCTAGTGTCGAGACACCAGCACACACAGGGGAAGAGGTACCAGTAAGTAGTAGAGTAAGTATACCTGTACTCAGTGTTGAGAAGATACATTTTTTTATGACATAATTCATTATGTACAGTTATTTGTAGCACTTCAAATCAATCCCAGAAAAATAAAACTTAAGTTTGTTTACAAAAAGAGTTGACTTCAGAAGCCCCTGCACCTCGCACCCTAAGCGTGTTGTATTGTTGTACTGGAGCACTTTTGAGTTCATTCATTCGATCTTCATCTACATCAGCCACCTTTGTCTACATCTTCATCATCTAACCAAATTATATGAATAATATGTGTGAATGCTAGTTTATAGAACTTAACTGGAATGAATGATAGCGTTGGCATTGTTTGCTAACTTCATCGAGTGAAGGTCCTCCAAACACCCGTTGGTAAACTGCACATGACAGGCTTGAATGACGGGATTTGGGAAAATGTATTATGCTCATTATAATGCCTCAATGGGATATTTAACAATGACTGATTGAAGAATAAATATTGGCACAAATAGAGGGCACCCAATTCAAATTTCGCTTTGGGCCCAGTGGACTTGGAGGCGTGGCAAAGGACAGGAGGCAAAGTTGCACACAAGTTAGGGCAATGCGGCAGCTGATTGGACAACCGTTTCCCCGTTCAGCTAGCCAATCAACAAGCAGCAACTGTGTGTATAAATTCTCTGCTCCCGAGCTGGTTAGCTACCGTGTTTGAAAGACGCAAAAGCGGAATTCGAAATTATGTCTGGCAGAGAAAAACCGACAGTGACGTCAGCGCAAAGCCCAGGACTGGAGTGTTACTAAGCTGACAGTTTTGACAATACTTTTGGTTTCTTACATTAGTGTAAATGTATGCATGAGGGACACTTGCGATTAAATGTCTATGATATTCACACTCCTAACTATCATTAATACACAGTTGGCTAAAATGTCGACCTACATTTTTCAACGAGCGATTGAAAAGATTTATTCCAATCATTCTTCTTCGGCGGTCATTAAGTTGGTTGCGGTTGCTGACTGGCTCGATTCAAATTCATTCCGGCCAATAGTCGATCGGTTTTTGCGCGGGCATTTCCGTAACGCACCAATCAGAGCTGGCTTGCTTGAATAAGCGATACGGCTCGTGAATGTTGATTCTTTTATTTTATTTTTTTAAAAAAAGCAACTCTCTTGTACTTATAGAGAATGGCAAGATGGCCACCAAGGCCGGCCGCAAGTTGCGCTCCGGCCACCGGCGGCGTCACCGAGCTGCTCATAATTTGGTTCTTCACTGTGAGTAAAATATACATATATATATATCAGACCCGGCCCTCCACATCAGTTGATGTGGCCCGCAAAAGCAAATCGTGCAAGAAGTCATGTGATTCTGACTAAAATATTAAATTGTCATATATAATCAATGTTAAAATATTGCAACCATTTTTTTGGGGGGGGGTGAGAGGAAACCGGAGTACCCGGAGAAAACCCACGCAGGCACGGAGAGAACATGCAAACTCCACACTGGTGACGCCGGGATTCGAACGCCGGTCCTCAGAACTGTGAGGTAGATGTGCTAACCAGTCATCCACTGTTCCACCTCTGAGTATTATATTGTCTGTTTGTACATGTTGCTCAACTGTTCAAATATCGCGTAGGATCCAAACATATTCAACCAAACAAAAATTATTGCTTATTAGTTGTATTGTTGCCGTAAATAAAACTGAAATCTGTGTGAATTCCGTCATATTTGAATTAGAATGGAGAACAAAAAAGGCGGCATTGTGTTGAGTGACGACATGTGGGAGGGGCTTCTGAGTGACGTGCCTCATTCCTCGCTCAGGTCCGCAGTCTTGTTATAAGACAGCCCGTTCAGAGCGAGGTTGTCATTTGGATTCATCGCCTTCTACGGAGAGCACGATGTCCGGACGAGGAAAGGGAGGCAAAGGTTTGGGGAAAGGAGGCGCCAAGCGTCACCGCAAAGTCCTCCGCGACAACATCCAGGGTATCACCAAACCCGCCATCCGCCGCCTGGCTCGCCGCGGCGGCGTCAAGCGCATCTCGGGCCTCATCTACGAGGAGACCCGCGGCGTGCTCAAGGTCTTCCTGGAGAACGTCATCCGCGACGCCGTCACCTACACCGAGCACGCCAAGAGGAAGACCGTCACCGCCATGGATGTGGTCTACGCCCTCAAACGGCAAGGCCGCACTCTCTACGGCTTCGGCGGTTGAAATCGCCGTCGAATTAAACAAAAAAAGGTCCTTTTAAGGACCACACACACACATTCTATAGGAGCTTTTCTGTTCTCGCTGCAGTTATTTGATAACAGCTTTCTTCTTCATTCGTGTTTTCCAACGTTTGGCACGTGAAGGCACCGCGCTGTCGCCATCTACTGGCCAGCATGAGTCCTGGTCTTGGTGAAAATGCAACACGCCCACTTCGGTTTGTGTCAGGTGCTGTGTTCCATTTTCGTTTTAGAAATGAAAATCAAACACTTATTCCACTTTTCCTTCCTCCTTTCAGACGACAAAAGTGTTGTCATTGTCTTTTTCCAAGTCGTGCAGCAATCTAACAATAGTGTGATGCAGTGTCTTAGCACTAGATGGCGCCATAGTAGTAGTTCTGGGCACTCACTATGTAGTACGTGAGCAAAAGCGTGGAGGTGAACATGGCTTGACTATGCAGTGACATAAAATGAGCTGTAATTTGCTTCCTCAGAAACATGCACAATAAAATCACATTATTAAATATTTGCTCTTTACCCGCAATATTGTATCTGCTGTACTTTAACTTGTACAGCTAATAAAGGCTTTCCAGTATGTTGGTGACACTCAATATTAATCTGTCTCACTGTTAGTAAAACAAGACCGTAAGCAGCTAATATGTTTGTGTGTGACAATGTTCAATCATCAGTGGCGGGTTTTGGCATGTGCAATACGTACGGCCACACAGGGCCGCATTGTTTTGTAAGAGACCAAACTCGTCGCATAAATAAATACTCAAATCCGACGTTTCACACAAGACGTGTAACATGAAGACTTTATTCATTACAGCACTTTTTCAATGTTCTTTTGGCACCGTTCGTTTTGAATAATGATACACATAATTTAGCTGAAGTATATTTAATTTGTTATTTTCCCCCTTTGTGATTGGCAGAGGGATTAGGTACAAAACTGCCCTGCCCCCCTTTTTTTTTAAATTTTTTTAAAGGCAATGCAGTGATCATGCATTAATGATAGATTCATGCCTTAATTATAGTAAGGGACAAGGCGCACACCTGCCTTGCATTTTAGCCACACGCTAAGCCCGTAAACAAATACGGAACAGTTCCGCTTCTGGCGAGCCATATGTTAAGAACAACAGAAGAAAGAGGGGGAATGAAAAAAAAACTTCCAGTGGCAGCAGCCTGTCCCCTGGGCTCTTTAGATGGAGCCAAAGCGGTAACAAAAGTAATTGTTAGTCTTTATAGCATAATAATTCACTGTTCAAACCGTGGGCTTGTCTGCATCCTTAATTTCCTGAAAAGACAACAAACCATCGACATTGTACAACCCCAATTCCAATGGAGTTGGGACGTTGTGTTAAACATCAACAAAATGTTCTTTCTGCACGTGTTACAACAGCGTGGCTTCGGAGTAAAAGAGTGCGGGTACCAGACTGGCCTGCCTGCAAGTCCAGACCTGTCTCCCGCTGAAAATGTGTGGCGCATTATGAAGCGTAAAATACGACAACGGAGACCCCAGACTGTTGAACGGCGGAAGCTGTACACCGAGCAAGAATGGGAAAGAATTCCACCGACAAAGCTTCAACAATTAGTATCCCCAGTTCCCAAACGTTTATTGAATGTTGTTAAAAGAAAAGGTGACGTAACACAGTGGTAAACGTGACCCTCACCCATCTTTTTTGGAACGTGTTGCAGCCATAAATTTCTAAGCTAATAATGATTTGCTAAAAACAATCACGTTTATCGGTTTGTTTTTATTTATGTTTAACACGACGTCCCGACTTCATTGGAATTGGGGTTGTAGAAGGAATGCAGACCCGATAAATGCTATGAAATTAAGAGATTAGACAGAATGTATCTCTTAAATTAAGAGATTTGAGAGAATATCACTTTACCGGGGAGAGAAAAAAAATCTTTTGTCTGAACAAAAGAAATCTACCAAAAAAAAAATTCTACAAATAATAAGAAAACAGGACCTAAGTGATTAGACACTGTTGTCAGTAAATGAATCTAATTTCATGAGACGAATACAGTCATGGGAAAAAATATTAGAGCAACCTTTTTTCTTCAAATTAGCAATGCGTGCGTGGACCTGAGGTGGTGCTTAATTGGGCCTTGGAGGCATGAAACAGCCAGACTCCATTGTCTTCGTGATGGCTAATTGCTAAGATGCTCGGCGAGGGGGGGGGGGGGGGGGGGGGTGATCTTTATTCAGTTTGGGGGCTTTGTGAATCTTCACATGAAACATTTACACACACCCAATTTAGGGCTTGCTTTCTTCCACCAAGTGCAAAAGTGCACAGTGAGGATCGGAATAATACGTTTCCTTGATCGACAATGGGGAAAAGGATCGTTCGTGTGGTTATGACCATTTTTGACATATTTTAATGGGCAACAATGACTTCACAGCGCTAATGATTTACAAAAGGCCTTCATAAATAGCAAGGAATCGTTCACTTTTATGATCGGTAAAAGGTCAAAGAGAGGCTGTGCTTGAAATATTCAGTCGCTCCTTTTAAAAGTCACGTGGACAATGAGGCGACGTCCGAATCGAGCGGACACACCAGGAGCAAGTTCGATTTTTCTGGTCCTGACAGACTTAATCAAATAAACTTATCGGGAGAGCGTTTGGTGCAAAAAAGACAACCGGCAGTCGTCTCAAGTGTCTCGAATCTTCATCTCCGATTACGTTGGCGTCATGCGGGTGAGCTCAATAGCCCGCGGCGTACGCCCACTTGCGAGGGTCCGACTGAGCGTGGAGTCCGTCCTCGTAGCGGACCACCGCCTGCACCACGGCTCCGGACGACTTGAGAAATTCCATCACGTGGTTCTTCTTCGCCAGACCCTCCATGATAAGCTGCAAAGACGAGCATATATGATGAGTACAAAATAAGAACAACTTTTAAGTTTTCCCCCGTGGTGGTGAAATATAATGCCTGAAGATTTTAGCCCCGTTATTGTCCCGATATTAATATTACTTTGTCAAAGTCGGGCTCGGCCACAGTGGCGTTGGGACTCAGCTGGTTGTGGAGCCTCGGGTCGGACACCGCTTTCTTCAGGTCGTAGTCGAAGAACAGCGCCTTCAGGATCACCTGGAACGGATGTTAAGTAGAACAGCGAATCATTTATTATTATTATTGTTTTTTTTGTTGCGTTTGCTTTTTGTGACACCTCAAGCTATAAAACGTCAGCGGCCTTTTTACACGGCGTTTGTCATCCACTCAACGAACTGCGTCATCGTTTCGCTCGATGGCGACGCACGCGATTTCCTATGAGTCGCTATCTTGCTTCTCGCCCCAAAAGTCGTTGAAGGTTAATTAAAGAGTCTAAATGACCCAAAAGTGAGAACCTGAGTATGAATGCTTTTTTGGTCGATATGCGCAATCGTACGATTGACCAGCAAGCAGTCCTGGGTGTATTCCGCACCCTTGCCCAAAGTCAGTAGAGGAAACGGATAGATGGGTGTGTCCTTTAAGGCTTACCTGAGCAATGGCGGTAGTGATCTTCGTGCCGCCGGAGCCGCCCACCACCATCTTCACTTGGCGGTTTTTGTCGAAGAGGATGGTTGGACACATGGAGGACATGGGCCTTTTCCCTTTGAACAGCATCCAACAGTAGAGGACTCAGTTTTATTGGATATAATCCAGGGAGGGCTGTCAAATGATCTGCCGTAGTTATGGTTGTCCTCAGGGCGTCGGTTAGCACAGGGAAACGGCATAAATGTATCATTGCTGGGTGTGTAGCGTATATTGGTTTTAGGGTGACGGTTTGGTTCTTGTTCAGTTCAGTGAGGCAATCGGAAAAAAAAAAAAAAAAAAAAAAAAGCCAAACATAGACGTGACGTTTGCTGTTTTTGGTCAAACATAAAAGTATTGTTTTGGCACCATCTGGTGGCATCGTGGCGCCAAGGAACTATGTTGAAGTGAGGGGATGAGCTTCATCAAGCCATATCCAATAGAAAGAGGAGTGTTTGGCCACCATCTTGTGAAAGATACACTGGTGCCTTGAGATACGAGTTGAATTTGTTCCGTATACGCGCTCCTAACGCAAAACACTTGAAATGAATGGAAATGCCATCAACTGTTCCAGCCTCCGGAAAAAAGCAACACACATTATTGAAATGTGTTTTTAATAGGAAAAATAGTCGGCTCTAATATCTTACTTTGTAAAAACATAAAGTCATTTCATAATTAATTCGAATATAAAGAAATAAAGAGCCACACTTTTTGCTCCAATTCAATGGACATTGTGCTGCTCCTTCTGGTGTGAGCGCCTTGGCCATTTGAGGCGTAGTATTATACAGACATTCGGATATATATGGAGCCGGCCAAAACTCCTTAGTCAGCCGCATAAATAGTCCACGTCGTTTGCGGAAAGTCAAGAATATATGTCTGTGAGTATTGTATGAGCCGCCTATATGTGTTGCTCCACCATTTGTGTTCAAATATCTGTAGTTTAAAGGGTCACAACACCATAACACCAACGCTATTGGTTAAGTCCTTTTATGGCATTTTGTATTTTTCTTTGTTAGTTTGCAAAAAAAACAACAACAACAAATCGGCCAAACGACACCTCGTATCTCGAAAAACCCGGGCGTGTCTAACCTGGCCTGATGAAGTTATTGGGCGATGGAGGCACTCCAAAACCATTTGTGATGAGCGGGGAGCTGAAGTCGTCCATCTCGTTGTTGAGGAGGATTCCCGTTGACGCCGACATGACTTTGGAGCCCAAACTGCGGGCCAACAGCGACCATCAGAACATTAAAAACATGGCGACGCTGCCGGTCGAGCGCTCCACCCGAGGGGTCGTACAATTGGTTGATGGTGCTGGTGGCCGCCACGGCGCTGCCGTCCTCCGCCACCACGGAGAGGTGCGAGGTGCCGTGGTTGTCGGGGAGGTAAAACTCGGGCTCGTAGTAGCTCATGTTATGAGTCGTCCAGTCCGTGATCTTTGCTCGGAGCTCGTCGGCGTAGGACAGCGAGGTGATGTTCTCGATGAGCTTCGCACAGAGAGAGACGTAAAAAAATAGTTGTCAAATCATATCGAGAAGGGAAACGGGAGTCCCATCGAGGTACCGTAAATGAACCGTTCAAAGATTGAAGATACCAAATCCTGATGTGTGTGGTCAACACCAAGTTTGTGGAGAGAAGACTCGAGCGGGGAACGCACCTACCGACAATTGGGCCGAATTTGAGCGTTTTTTTGTGTGTGGTTTTTTTACCCTTCGAAACAAAGTCAGTCAAGCCCCGATTATCGAATGTCTCCAAACATTATCCCCGAGCGATTATCCTGTAGTGTTAAGAGTAATTTTGTTAGGCCGATGATCAAAAATGTAAAACATGGTCGGTATCCACATACAGACAAACGGGACGATTTTTTTTTAGCATACTTCCTTGCTTCTGATCATAGTCTGCAACGGCAAGGATCTTGACGATTATCCTGTGGTGTGGGGTGTGACCCCCCCCCCCTTCCCCCCCGCCCCCCCGCGATCCGCTCAAAAAACAGTAAAGTCGGCAAACATAAATGTGAAGCTAGCTACACACATACCGATAAGCGGACCGAGTTTGAGCATTTTCCCTCCTGAACACCCGCCCCTTAATAGTAAGCCTTATTTAACGTTCTCGTTAACTAATTATTTGTTCTTAAGATTTCATACAAGGTTTTGTCTGTTCAATAAAATAACTTTTTTTTTTTTTTTTTTTTTTTCTTTTTCTTGTGAGAGTTTCTGGAAACGAAGAAAATTTCCCTCGCTGTCATTTAAAGGAATATTTCACCAGCCGCTAAAGATAAGGGCGGTACCAGTAACGGCGTGTGCTTGAACATGCAATAAGTGTAACTCATTGACTTTTGTGGTAAAGCTTGAGAAGAACACGCACGGCATCAGAGGAGCGTGGAATGATTGACAGGGTCCTTACATTTGTGATGTTAAGGAAGGCGGGGTCTCCCAGCAAGGTCCTCTTTGCGTAGGCGAAGCGAAAGGCTTCCGTAACGCGATGGTACGTCAGAATCTTGTTCTCGGTGCTCGCCACGCTCTCGGACGTCAAGTTATACCCTGGAGAGATTTTTGATTTTTTTTTTTTCTTAGACATTTAAATAGCTAGAATAAAATTTAATAGATTTTTTTTTTTTTTTTTTTTTAAATAGACAGATGGGTCAGGACATTTGTATCACCAGGTAAAAAAAAAACAAAAAAAAAAAAAAAACCTAAAATGTGTAAGATTGACAGTAATTCATGCTCATATTTTTTTAAATCATTTTAATTACAATTATTTATCGTTTTAAAAATATAATATTTAAATTTTTTTGTATATAAAACAATCATTCACAACATTATTATTACTTGTTAATGTAAATGTAATAATTACTGTAGTTAAACAATTATTTTATGAATATAGTAGTATTTTTATTATTTATAATTTATTTCACTATAATTGACCAACCAACTATTGGATTTTTAAAAAGAGATTAAATTATATTTTAGTATTTTATTTAGAATAAATCAAATAAATAAAAATGAACAAGTACATATACATGCATGCATACAGGCAAAAAAAGTGTATATAAAATATATCAAATAGATTATATTAATAATAAAAGAGCAATACATTCTCATCTTTATATTTTAATTGTGATAATTCAATTGTAATAAGTTTATTTTTTTATTTTACAAATATTTGTGTGTTATGTAAAATAGTTGATTCTAATGATAGAATAATAATTAATGATAATTTTCAATTAAATTATGTATCACTAATTTAATTCTGATTAATTAACCTATTGATTAATAAAACACTCATTGTTTAGGCTACTAATATCTTTTATTTGATTTAAAATGATTATTTTAATGCTAAAATAAGATTTTATTTGATCATTTATAATAAAATGAATTACATTCATTAACCAGGTATTTAATTCAAAATACTATTAGTTGTGTATTATTGGTGAATAAATCAATGTAATAAATTATCGAATTAGATAAATGACAAAAACAATTCAAATGAATAAATACATATGTCGCCCCCCCCCCAAAAAAAAAATAAAAAAATAAAAATAGAAATAAATAAATAAATAAATACTTAAAAATTTTTTTTAAAAAAATAAATGCTTTTTTTGGTTCAGATTAAAGAACCATTGGTGTTGTCACAACAGTTGCTCGCATGTTTAGCAGGATGAAGGTGGTTTCATTTTGATCTCAGATAGAGTCACGAGGAGTCCCGGAACATAGAGCCGGATTAAAGTCTGGCCCGCTCGGCGACACAAGCTCCGCTGTGTCTAATTAGAGCCAAATTGGCCGGATTAAAGTTTGCGCGTGAGCATGTGCGAAACCCAGCGATTGGGGAAGCGAGAAGCGAAGGCGGCTCACGCGAAAGCGCATCCTCTCCCAACACAAGGTGCTTTTTTTTTTTTTTTTTTTTTTTTTGGACAGTGCATTCAAGGTTTACCATTCAAGATGTTTAATAGCAGCGAGAGCACAGGGCCGCTGGCGGGGGCGTTGGGAACCGACATGGTGTACTCCCCCACGTTCACGCTCAAAGGCTTCTCATCCAAGACGGGCGCATAATCCTTCAGATCCTCCATTGTGATGATTCCGCCTATACGGGCGAGGAGACAAACGGCGTCAATGCGCTTGGACTCAATCGGGGATACAAATCCGTCACGGCAGTCAAATTAGATGGCGCGGAGAGGCGAGCAGTTTGCTGTAATGCTTTAGAGTGTTCCCGTCTTCTTATAAAAAAGACACATTCAAATGTATAATATATAATTATATACAATAAATGAGGCCAGCATTAACATGAACTATAATGCTGTGATTGGCTGGTGACCAGTTCAAGTTGTACCCAACTTCTCTCGCCAAAACTCATCTTAGGTTAATTGAAGACTAAATTGCTCATTGGTTTGAATGTGAAAGCTTGTTTGTCCATATGTGCCCCCCCCCCATTGGCTGGAAACAAGTCCGAGGTGAATTCCGTTTCTGTCACGAAAAGCTAGTGAAGGAAAAAACAAACAAACAAAAAAACGGCTAAGTCGACCGCAAACATTGGTCGACACAAAGATGTCTGCCACAAGGCAATAAAAAAAAAAAAAAAAAAAAAAATAAGCATATTTGCTCCGTCCGGAACCAATTATACTCACTGTCCATATTTACCGCACGGACATTTGCTGCAGACGGACGCGCTGTTGGGCCCGTGAAAAAAAAAACAAAAACATTTGTAAGTGATTTTTTTTTTAAAGACAGTATTTGATTTGTAATGGACATATAACACGATGTATGAGTGAGGTGAATGGTAGTCACCTTTTTGTTTCGTTTTGAACCTAAACTGGCCATCGCTAGCGCACTAATGCTAATCACGACTGCTAAAGGCTGATTTTGTTGTCTCAAATCCTGCACAGAGGTTATACCGTACACTCAGTACCAACCTATGCAGTTTAAGGACAGAAGTCCATTATAAATCATGTGGAAACATCGTACCTGCAGCCTGAATATCTGCTACCAGAGTCTTTGCAATTTCCCCACGGTAGAAGGCGTCAGCGCCCCCTTCTGCTATTCTCCTGTAAGTGTTTGCAAGCTCGGGAAACCTGATGGTATCGTTTTCTTTCAAGACCTCGCCGCCGCCGCCGGCGCTGCAGAACACCCCGCTGCGGCACAAGTCACATTTTGTTGTTGTTTTGAAAATCGCAATTAAAAAATGAGCGTCAAGACAATTGTCACATCTCACCACAAGGCTGTGTCTTTGATGATGGTCGCCTTATGTCGCGCCAGAGCAGAGGCGAGCGCCCTGCCTAAAGGAAATCCTCCCTCCGCCAGATCAATGCTCGGCTGGAACAAATCCTTCCAAGGAAGTTTTCCGTGGCGCTTGTGAGCCAGCTCGTAACCTCGAATCTCTCCAGGGACGGCGATGGATAAACCTCCTATCAAGCAAGTGCGAAAAAGACGTCCAAAGTTTGGGGATCATTTCACATTCCCCCCCCCCCAAAAAAAAGAAGAAGAAGAATTGCGATGTGCCTGTTGCAAAGTACAACTGGCGTACGTTGCACAGCTGCACGTCGACGGTAAAGTCAACATTGTTAGCGAATTTAATGTAGCCTACCACTGCTAGCGAGAGCGAAATGTTATCTTCTCAACTGAAAGCCGCGGAAGACGTACTATCGGTACAAGGCGATGCACGATATCGGGGTTTTGCCGTGATAATCAGCGGCGTATCACCCGATGTTACGGAGATAAAGAACCTTTTTGAAATGGTTTCATAAACTCAAGAGTTGTTGGAGTACCTTTCTGGGACAAATCAGTGCTGTTCCCAAACATGTTCTCGGTTGCGTTGCGAGGCGCCGTCTCGCGGGCGTCGATCGTTTCCACTGTGCCTGCAACGTGTCGGAACCATCGCCGTCATCACGATGATGGGGCGCGCAAGCACGTGCGAGCGGGTTATGAAGTCAAGCTACTCAAGGCGAATCGGCAGCGTACCGCTCGTTGCGTCGTAGATGGTGATGAAAAGCCCTCCCCCGATGCCCATACTGTGAGCGTTCATCAGTCCCACGCACAGCAAGGCGGCGATGAAAGCATCCACGGCCGAGCCTCCTTTCTTCAGCGTGTCGCTGTCGAAACACACGCAAAGCGGCTCGTTAGTTTCGCAAGTGCAGCGTTGTTACCATACCATAATATTACGGTGACTTCCTGAGTCACAGTTGCTGTGAAAGTCTTCTTCGTTTGTGTTTTCCTGACTGTGTGATCCCGCCCCCTGGTGGCCAAGTCGTGCACACCAAAAGGAGTCGCAATGAATTAATCATGACTCACAATTCATTTCACGTCTACTTCAATATATTATTTCTATCTGCTTAGTGAAGTATAATATAGAGTGCTATTTTCACGATGAAAAACCACATTACAAAAAAAAATGTTTGTTTTTTTTCCAGAGAGGCTCGAACATGGCTTTTGCATTCATTTCAACGGGGAAAGATGATTTAAGATATGACCGTGTTGAGTTACAAACGTGATCACGGAACAGATGAAATCCGTATATCAAGGCACCACTTTATAATAATGTTGGTACTCCGAAAACGTTTCAAAACAAATTCGTATCAGTGAGACTCTTTGCGATTAGACTTGAGCGGGACGAGCTGCTTTTGCTTTCCGAATGAGTCTACAGTATAGTGGATGGTAAAGTTGTATACTGTACTGTATGTACGTATACTGTATGATATAATGAGGCGCGCGTCCTCGCCTGCCGACCACGGAGCACGGCCCGGCGTCCGCCGCCACGGCCGCCCGCAGGTACACGTGGTCGCCCGTGCGCGTCTTCCCGAAGTACACGCCCACAAATATGGCCACCGCCGCCACCAGCAGCAGCGTCACCGCCAGCACGATGGTCACCTTCACCATTTCGATGCCCTCGGAAACGGTGGAATCTGGAAACACAAAGATGAAGCATTCGCACGTATTTGCGGGAGCGCAATCACATCTGCGGAGCTTGTTGAGTTCTTGGCTTTGCTATTTACAGTAGGGGGGGGCAGGGAAGGCGCTGCCCCGCCAGATCCAATTCTTGCGATGATCCTTTTACTGCTAGTGCTGTGTTGGGAGTTAACAGTGATGCCTCGACGTCACGTTTAATGAATAACTTGAAACACTTGTATCTCAAATCGTCTTTCTCCACGGAAATGCCATTCATCTTTTCCAGCCCCCCCCGTGAAATATGAACACGATTTGAACTCATTCACTGCCAGCCGTTGTCAAAGCAGAGTTCCCCGCTTTGCCAGCGTTTTAGAGCATCTTTATTTTTTTTACTCATCTTTCAAGACCCACAGAATCTCATGCTCTGTGACAATATTAGCAATGAACCTAGCAGCGGGAAGAGTTGCCCTCCTTCTTTCGCCAGAAAAGTTTGCTTCCCTGCTTTCTTCGGTCATCAGCAGTAGAACACGGGTTGCTTTCACCCTAACTAACGGTTTTGACGAAAAAGCGGCTTTAAAACAAAGAAAAACAAAACTGAGAAAGGGCTTTCGATGGCAAAACAATCATTTATTTATAGACGTCAGTGGTAATATTAGACGTTTTCCACAGAGGATAAAGAATATATGCCTGTGAGTATTGTTATATTGTCTGTCTACATGTGCTGCGCTGTGTTCAAATATCCCTTGCGGAACGGGTTATAACACTGCAACATCGAAGCATGTTTGGTTAGCCCGTCTATGGCGTGTTGCATTGTGTGTTAGCATTAAGCTAGCACACAATGCAACTTTTTTTCCAGTAAACTGCTAGAGAGCAAACGTGATACAGTAAAATGCTTTGGAGTGCAAATTTGCAGAATTTCTGGGGGGATTAATTGCATTTCCATTCATGTCATTGGGGAAAGATGACTTGAGATGTGAGTGTTTTGAGATACAAGAGAAAACTGGTATCGCAAGTCACCACTGTATTAATACTGTATATAGTCGTCGTCGAAGTAGTAGCATATAATAATAGTAGCAGATTTGATTCGACACAAACGTCGTCGTTTGTTGCTTTTGGTTCCGAGGGGATCTTATCAGTTGGCACGAGCGTCGGGTCGTTCTGTTCCAAACGCGTTATCGAGAATGCGTGCAGTAATAAAAAAAAAAAAAAAAAAACATTCATCTCAAAAGAACAAGAAGTGAGGCAAACATTGGCGCAAGGAGAAACAGAGTCATGGAAAAATGAACTGTATATTGTTCATTTGATTGTTCATCAGATGAGTGAGCTTATTGACTTCTGTAACTGGTCATGTAACCAAGTAAGTTACCGCAACATTTACGGTAATACTGTAAATCGACTCAAGATCGAATCGTTTGCATTCCGACGGGCGACAATCGGCGAGCGCGACGGCGGTCTTACCTTGGCTCGAGTCAGGGTCGTCCGCGACAAGAAGCTCGCTGCTCGCCGCCGCGTCGGCCGCAATCTGCGAAGCAGGCGATATGCGTCAGACTCGCCCGCCGCGGCTTTTCAATGTGTAACTACCGCTGGAGTCGTAAACTTTAAGCCGGCCCGCCCGTTAAAGCGCCTTTCTGAGACGCAGAGCGGAAGAACGACGACGCCGCTCTGCGTCGTGCGGCCGAACTGAAATTCATTCTTCATTAGGACCCTGAGAGAAAAAACCTATTCAACTGCATTTTGTAGTAGTCGTCTTAGTAGTTGTAGAAAAATGTGGTCGCGTTGTAGTCGTATTTAGTTGTATCATTAATATTAACAGTAGGCCGACTAGTCATATTATTCATTGCGGAAGTAGTGGTTATTATATTTACTAGTAGTAGGAGTAGTATCATTAGTAGTCCAGCATTAGAGATACAAGTTGAAGCGGGCCCCCCACAAAGTGTGCAAGCATGGCGAAAGGCAGACCAGCAGCAGAACACACTGAGCAGGAATGAATCATTACGAAGCTGACAGGATTCCGTCCGCATTCAACTGTGTCACTTGTGCTTGATCGGCACACGCGGTTCAACTTCTCTGCCACAAAAGATGAACTCTGCACTACACGAGATGACGCATGACACACGCTGGCCTTTGGTAGCTTCCTTTTTTTGGGTTCTTTGTTTTAAGGGGGGAAATCACACACAACAAAGTGTTAAACGAAGCGCCTCTCACCGGGAACGAAGATCTACCAACCACCGCGAGGGGAGGAGAGAGGAGAAGCGGGTCAAAGAACTGAGCCGGGCCAAGAGGTGGAGGTCAACGGGGATGGCGCGTCGGATTTCCAAGTGGGAACGCGAGGGGACGGACCGACCAGGTGTTGAAACGCCCGGGACGCGACACCCCACCCTCTCCTCCGGCTCAGCCAATCGGGGGAAAGCGCGGGCGGCTCGAGGAGGGGCCGACGCCTCCCGACCGCCCTTGAAGTTCATTCAAAACAACAACTTATCTTGATTTACCACAGGCTTCAAATGCCACTTGGCATGGATACTTTTAAGAAAGCTAAACTCTATTATGTTTTTTTTTTTTTTTTAAAAAACATACAGTAATGACATAATTAAATAACGTACAGAAATAAAACATTTTTTGCCTCAGTTCTATTGACATTGTGCTGCTCCGTCAGTTCAGACATACCAGAATGACTATGTTCAGACATAGTCATTCTTCGCTGAGGATAAAGAATATATATGCCCGCATTGCCTGTATGTCGAAATAGCCATTGCTTTAAAACGTTATAACACCGTGACACAGTTGCTATTTGTTAGCCCGTCTATGTCATTCTGCGCAAGTCCGTAAGCATTGAGCTCGACAGACTTCTCTAACGCAAAGCTTTGTGTTTTTATTGAATGTTATGTTTCAACTGGGGGGGGGGGGGGGGGGCAATAAACAGCTTCAGCTGCCAACACGCTGCGCTAATAAATGTTTTCGCTCGCAAGTCAAAGCAAAAAAAAAAAGAGAGAGAGAAAAAAGCCAGGTCACTCTTATCTCAAGGCACCACCGTTGTAATTGTGTAATCATCTGTTTTCGCACTTGCGAGGCCTCGCTGCGTTTATTTGTCGGGGAACGTACGGGAAGCGACAAAAGTAGAGACGATCTGTGCCGGATCGGACGAGGAAATGTAAAAAGGTTTGAGAACCGCTTGCACAAACAAATATACTCACATCGATTGCATTTACTCGCTCACATCTAGGACGTCGAAAAGTTCATAGCGCAAAGGAATCAGTGCTGACAGGCTGGGTCTTTTTTTTTTTTTTTTTTTAATGTCTTTTTTTCCGCCCCCTCGGTGAAGTGCCCGTATGAATCAAATGTTATTTCAATACGCCGATGAGCATTTTTATGACTATTTGCTCTGTAGTGTTTTTTTATGGTTATTCGCTCCCTGCTGGGTTCCAGCTGTGGAAACATTGCCTCCTTTTTTGGTGTTTTCCCAGCTGCGGCCTGCCGGCTGTGATAAATGTTCACCTTTTCTTTTCGTAGTGCCAACAGCCGCACGGTAGATTCGACAGGTTCATACATGTAGTCTAATTAATAATAATAATCATTTTGACAAAATATTTCAGTGTATAGGGCATTTGTTAATACAGGGTGTGCGGAAGTCATTATACACTGCGCTAATTGTGAGTTTTTGTTGTTGTTGTCACAAGTACATTTTATGTAAAAGCACAGCAACAAAAAATACTCGGTACCACTTTCGAGATGCGCATGCGCTGTGTCATGTTTACTGCTCAGCACCCGACGCACCCCATAAGGACAATGACTTGTTCTTTATTAACTCATTTTAGAGTTTTGAAAATGTATTTAAAAAAAAAAAAAGAAGTAGTACTTTCCATATGCCGGCCATCCGGAAAGTATTAACAGTGCTTCTGTTTTCCCTCAAAATTCTACACACAACACCAAATCATAACTTTTTTTTTTTTTTTCCTACTTTTTGAAAATGTATTTTAAAAATGTCAAAATAACAACAACACTTTCCGTATACTGATTAATGCTGTTGAATGATTGCGGAGATGGTTGCGTTGCGGGAGGTCAGGCCAGCAGCGGTTTAGCGAGCGCGCTTCTGATTGGCTGAGAGCAAAAGGCGCGTGCACGGGGGGATGCAAGGGAAAGAAAAGAAGGGAGGCTTGTTGACATCTACGCGCAGACTGCTCTCACATCTTCCTCACGTTGTGCGGCGTTCAAACTTTCCTCAGCATGGATGCGTTTGCGCGCATTTGGCTGCAAAAGTGTCACGTTTCGGTTGCCCTCACGTCATTTACGCGTCACGACAACAACAGCGGCGGCGGCGGCGGCGGCGGCGGCGACGCGTGCTCGCACGAGTGATGGGCTCCAAGTTGACGAGGCAGAGAAGTCTACATTTGGAAAGTAGATGGAGCAAGAGGCGGCGGCAGAGGAACGAGCCGTCGGTGCAAAGCGACAGAGGGGGCGGCGGAGGCGATCTGCTGTTTACCTCCTTGATGCTCGAGTCCGACAAGCTGCCGGCGATGCTGCGCAAAAGCGAGCGCAGCCCGTACGTCAAGCGGGTGGCTTGGATCCGCGACATCCAGCGACATCTCCGCGAGCACAGGTCCGAGCAAGCGGCCGAAGTGCTCAAATTGCTGAGAAAGGCAAGTTTGGCTCCGGGGGGTTAGTTTGGCGTACTTTGTTCTGCTCCCTGCAACGAAGTTGGACGCGCTCAACGCGAATTTAACAGTCAGTTCATTGTCGATGCGAGGAGATTTGCGGAACAAAAGAGCTCGGAAACACCGATGTCGGTGTCCAACTCGAGGTTCCGGGCCCGGATCTGGCCGGCCACATCGATTCACCTGGCCCGCAAAAGCGAACCATCTGCATCCACTTCGCGTTTCTTGCTAAAAAATACCCGAATTGCAGATTGTCTTGACTTTTGATAACGCTGAGATATCACAAACATTGTTATCCCCCTTTTAAAATATACTGAATAATAGTTAATGTTTTACTGGCTTCTGATTGCAAAACTAGCTATCCATCAAGTTGTTGTGTATATAAAATTATATATATACATTTAGATGCGTTCACAGTCATAACGGCCCTCCGGGGGGAAACCATAGCTACGATGTCGCGTGCGACAAAAATGAGTTTGGACACCTAGACAACTGACTTTATTAACAATACCGTACACGTGTCTCGAGTACAAAGCAACAGAATACAGATTGCATCCAACCAGAGTTGCATAAACTGTAATGAACTAGCATATAACCAGTAGCCTACGTGTTCATATTAGTGTCGTCGTTAGTACGACACTAGTATTAGTCGTTCTTTGCGTAGCATAAAGAATATATATGACTGTGAGTGCTGTCATACCACTGGATACAGAATCGCAGTACAGATGGACAGTAGTGCAAATATATATTAGTGCACACTAATGATTGTGGTTGTACACCCCTCCGGTGTCGTATTTGGACTGATTCAAAATATTAGAAATTCCCCAGTGTGATGCACTGCAGCTCTACATGACTAAAAACTACCACCGTAATAAATATTGTCAAATTAATGTGTTTCTGATAATGTCAAAAATGCAAGGGCGGATACTTACCTGCGCTTAATGTTGTGGAAAATGAGTGTACCTTTACTCTGTATGACTCAGCATACTCGTATTAGTTTTATGAGGCTTTGGTGGCGTCTGAATGAAGCATCTGTTTTGTCTGCAGGACGTCATGTTTATTCATAGCCAAAGAGCAGAAAGAACACAGAGTCCGATAAGCCTTGAAAAATACAACAGATTGAAAAATAGAAAACATAAAACGCTTAATGTGTTTTGCATTACTTAATATGCCATTGTGACTCGTGTTCACATCACGGTTTGGCATATTTTTCAAGAAATGAAAAAACGGGAAAAAAAAAAAAAGCTAAATGAGGTCATGCCGAATTTCGCACCACTGAATCATAATCAAGTTGACGTTTGTGCATTTTTGTTGCACTGTCAATTTCAAATAAGGTCCTGTTTTGGAATAAAGGTAAGGGCATTTTCGAAAAATAATAATGTTTTTTGAAATCCCATTCAAATTTGGGAGGGTTGTTAAAAACACTCTTCCTCGTGGTGTGACAAACTTCGAATCTGGCTCACATTCTGAGGAATCTCGGTGCTGGCCTACCCACGTGCAGTCTGCGTCTTCTCGTACTTGAATGATGGCTTATTTATTTAATTTTTTTGAAACGGCTCGTTTGCGTCATCTTTGTGGCCGCCTATAATTTGACGTACTCTTATCAGACATCCATATGAATGATTGTGCAACTCTTTCCACGCTTTTAATCCGCACTTTCCACGGGGGAGCGGTCGGGGCTCGGGGGAGTGGGGATTTACCCGATCGAGAGAGAGGCGAGAGTGAGCGCCGTTTTTAGAGCTCAGCTTGAGCTCTCCACTTCCTCTCGGTTAGCTTTGCGCTGATCAAAAGCCGGGGAACAGTCAGGCTGCTCTGACGGGAGCACTAGTGATCAAGAGAACTTCCCCCCGGTGTTCGGCGAGAAAGGAGAGAAAAAAAAACCCGACAACAAAACCAACAACCTGAAAGCAACTTCTGGCCCATCTGTAGCTGATGTGGCGTACATCCGCCGTACAGCGCGAGTGAACGCAAGCAACAAATGCATCTGTGTTGCCGGGAAAAGTTTAAAGCCGAATGTCAAGTCGGTGTGGGATGAACAGACTTCCGGAAGTCGGTATTTGCATGAATCTTAAAAGGATGTGACTCGTGCTAAGCAGCATTTATGCTGTGAGTCACATAAGATGAGAAGGACACTTTTATATTGGGCTCTCTCCGCTTTATTTGGACACTTGTGTGACAATAGAACACACCCAAAAACGCCACAAGATGGCGCCAAAGCCCTGGCCATTCGGAAAGTAGTGGTTGGTGTCACGAGAAGTATGCTGGAGTGATACATCTCGACTGTCTACGGTCTTTGCATGTCGAGGAGGAGCTAAGTTTAGCCTGGGTTGTTAACGGAAGTTTGTGCACCTTTTCAAATCAAATCATCTGTAGGCCATTTATTTTTAAGGGTAATTTTGCAAGATGAGTTTGAAATGATATTCAACTGTTAAGAGATCAAACTCTGTGGTCGCATTAATCTAGCGGTGTTGTGTGTGTTTGTTTAAAATCCAAACACATTTTGGTTTAAAATAAAAATACATTTAAAAAATGGTGAAACGGCGGCTCATGAACGAAGCTCTGAGGTTCTGGCTTCAGATCCGGGTTCCATACTCACACCAGCGACATTATTAGTTCCTTTTAAAAACCTTCGAGGCTCTTGTGTGTAGCGGTATTCCCATCTCCTGTCTCATTGAGCCAAAGCACACTTCTCCGTCTCTCATGTGACAAAAGAGGGAGTTGAGCGTTCAATAATACTTCCCGATTCAAAAAAGAAAGGAACTGCCAAAAGGTCCCGTGTTGTCGTTGTGCCGCGGCGGTGCGGCTTTCCCCTCTCGAGAGGCGGAAGGACTTGCAGATATCTAAGATTGTCGGTTGGGGCCGACAATCTCAGATAACAAACGCGCGCAATATTTACGACCAAAACTCTTCATGTGCGTGGGGAAAGCCGACGTCTCCCCCGAGTCACGACGCTGAGAATTGTGACGTAAAACGGAATATAGCCAATCAAGATGCGCCTTGACTCAGCGAAAGGAAAACATGTCTTACCCAATGTCGTATTTTTGTATAAAAGTGGGTTCTGCAGACGGCAAGAAGATTTTCCAAAGCAAGTCGTTTTTCAGAGACGTCGCCATTTTACGAGGCAGCGACAACCTTTCGGAACATTCGGCAAAGATCGGCGCATATTCGGAAGCCTTTCTTTTTCTTCGGTTTTGGGAGATCACGTGTGATCGCGCAAGATTTTGAGATCGGTGGTGGAAAAGAATCTTTATGTGTGTCGTGTTCCGTTTTGAGATTATCGGAGCGCACCGTACAACAATACCACCAAAACTGTCAACTCATTCACTGCCAATGACGGCTTTTGAAGTCAGAAATCCGTGTGAACCGATCAAAATGTCTTCGCGCATGACTGAAAAAAAAATTGGGGACTGCTGCATAAGAAAGCGACGGCTTTGTTGTTGTAATGCAGAAGCCCCACACTCCAGCTTTAAACTGACATTTAACTGTCGCCAGTCAATCACTGGCCACATTTACATCGACAAATAAGCCTTCGCTCACGTTCAAACACACACGCACGCACACAACATTTTTGTTCTCAATTCTCTGGAGGTGCTCAGTTGTCCAATGTGCGGCAACCCTTCAACGTTCCTTGGATTATGTGATAAATAAATAAGTAAAAACCCCAATGAAGAACATCCATGGTGCAGTTCATTGCAAAAAGGGGCATCACTCAACAACTTTAGCGTGTTTATTCTTTCCCTAATGCAAAGCAAATGCAAAGTAAACGCTGGCCTGGAATAGTCACAACAATTCACGTATGCCAAACACGGGCCCGTGGGCCTAATCTGGCCTGTGATATAATTATATTTGGACCGCGAGACTATTCAATCTGAATTGGAGCTGGCCCGCCAATATATAGTATACCGCATGCGACGCTAATCCTACAAATCCCAGTGTGCTTTGCGAGCGTGTTGGCGCATGATTCAAGACCAGCAAGCGCCCCCTCCTTTTTTTGTTGCAGTCATTACAGTATCCTCGGGCAGATTTTGCCAAACGAAAGATGGAAAACGCAGATCATCTGTTCAAGACCGATTTTACATTTCAGATCGACTGATTTGATCTACTTAAATAAGAAACAAATACCACTGATGTCTCATGATTGATTTCTCATGTGTATGTAATATTAAAGTTTGCTTATTCCAGATTCAGTTTTTTTTGTCATATGATGATGATGAGTTTAACATTACGTATCTGGAGAGAAGGGAAAACATGCACAATCACAGACAGTTTTCCAATCAATATTGAGTTTGGCCTACAACTTAGTTCCAATTTTTTTAATTTTGGCCCACAGTGAATTTGATTTTGACACCCCTGATCTAATTGGATTCTAATGAAGTGCATGGACGGGAAGAGGCTCGGTGATTCAGAAGAAGTCGTCGCTTTGCAACGCTTTTCATATCACATTAAAATGTGATATGGAAACTATTCAATGATTTTTCCAATTGGGAATCGGCCAAAATTAATCCTTGGAAGTAGATCTGCTCGCGTTGCAGCGGCATCATAATACAATAAAATGCATATTGGAGGGCGAGCTGGCCTGGCCAATAGCCCAGCATTGGGGACTCCCACCAAGATCCAGCGTAATAAATCAAGTCAGAAGCCGGAGGGGGTAAAAAATGCTGATGGGAGTTTTCCTCAGGGTTCAGTCCGTCAGAGCGCGCCGAGCACTGCATAACCTCGACCCTCCCACGACTGTACGACAGTGGGCTTTATTACACTATTTGCGCAGACTGTGTTTAACCTCCCAGGGTTGTATAGTTTTTAGCATATTTGAGCCGTAGTTACATATAAAGAGCTGACGCAAATACCTCCGGTCCCCCGAGATGCGTCCTGCTTCCGCATGGCTTTGCAACCCCAATTGAGTACAACCCCAATTCCAATGAAGTTGGGACGTTGTGTTAAATATAAATAAAATAACAGAATACAATGATTTGCAAATCATGTTCAACCTAGATTTAATTGAATACACAACAAAGACAAGATAGTTCATGTTCAAACTGATAAACTCGATTGTTTTTAGCAAAAACAGGTGGCAAAAAAGACTGAGAAAAGTTGAGGAATGCTCATCAAACACCTGTTTGGAACATCCCACAGGGGAACAGGCTCATCATCATCTACGGTCCATAATATCATCAAAAGGTTCAGAGAATCTGGAGGAATCACTGCATGTAAGCAGCGAGGCCGAAAACCAACATTGAATGCCCGTGACCTTCGATCCCTCAGGGAGCACTGCATCAAAAACCGACATCAATGTGTAAAGGATATCACCGCGTGGGCTCAGGAACACTTCAGAAACTCAATGCCAGTAAATACAGTTTGGCGCTACATCCGTAAGTGCAACTTGAAACTCTACTATGCAAAGCAAAAGCCATTTATCAACAACACCCAGAAACGCCGCCGGCACATCTGTGCCCGAGCTCATCTAAGATGGACTGACGCAAAGTGGAAAAGTGTTCTGTGGTCCGACGAGTCCACATTTCAAATTGTTTTTAGAAATTGTGGACGCCGTGGCCAAAGAGGAAAAGAACCATCCGGACTGTTATGGACGCTAAGTTCAAAAGCCAGCATCTGGGATGGTACGGGGCTGTGTTAGTGCCAAAGGCATGGGTAACTTACACCATCTGTGAAGGCACCATTAATTCTGAAAGGTACATACAGGTTTTGGAGAAACATATGCTGCCATCCAAGCAACATCTTTTTCATGGACGCCCCTGCTTATTTCAGCAAGCCAATGCCAAACCACATTCTGCACGTGTAAAAGAGTGCAGGTACTAGACTGGCCTGCCTGCAGTCCAGACCGGTCTCCCATTGAAAATGTGTGGCACATTATGAAGCGTAAAATACGACAACAGAGAGCTCCTGGACTGTTGAACAGCTGAAGCTGTACATCAAGTAAGAATGAGAAAGAATTCCACCTCCAAAGCTTCAACAATTAGTGTCCTCAGTTCCCAAACGTTTATTGAATGTTGTTAAAAGAAAAGGTGATGTAACACAGGGGTAAACATGACCCCGTCCCAGCTTTTTTGTAACGTGTTGCAGCCATAAAATTCTAAGTTAATGATTATTTGCTAAAAACAATGAAGTTTATCAGTTTGAACATCAAATATCTTGTCTTTGCAGTGTATTCAATTCAATATAAGTCGAACATAATTGGCAAATCATTCCCCGCCTGTGTGGAGTTTGCATGTTCTCCCCCGTGCCTGCGTGGGTTTTCTCCGGGCACTCCGGTTTCCTCCCACATCCCAAAAACATGCATTAATTGGAGACTCTAAATTGCCCGTAGGCGTGACTGTGAGTGCGAATGGTTGTTTGTTTCTGTGTGCCCTGCGATAGGCTGGCAACCAGTTCAGGGCGTACCCCGCCTCCTGCCCGATGACAGCTGGGATTGGCTCCAGCACGCCCGCGACCCAAGTGAGGAGAAGCGGCTCAGAAAATGGATGGATGGATGGATGTATTCTGTTTTTATTTATGTTTAACACAATGTCCCAACTTGGAATTGGGGTTGTAAACGAAGTACAAATATTGAATTACTTGGGATGTCCCGATCACACGGTTTTCCGAGTCCGAGTCGCTTGATCTTTCTGCCGAAACCGAAAACCCGATGCGATACCTCGGCATTGTATTAAGAAGAAGAGTGCATCCAAATTGTTTCAAATTCTTTTTGGTATTCGACTAAAAGTATCCCAACATGATACCTTTTTATACATGGCTATAAGTCAGCAGTGGTTCAAATGAATTAAACAAATATTGTATTCTTGACTTTAGAAATGAAGAAAAAAAAATAAGTATCCAATCTTTGTCAGCCAATACCGATCAGCTGAAAATCACGATCACGTGATCGCATCGGGATATCCCTCTGAATTACAATACTGTCATCATTCATCATCAGCACTACTACTTTTAGCAGAGTCTATTTCACACATCTATCTGTACTCCTACTTAAGTGCAGAGTCCGAGTACTACTGCCATCTCTGGGTATTGGACTATTTTTAAATTATTGTTAATGCTGAAAATGTTAACTCTTGAACATCTGAGAAGTGGAGAACGAGTTCAACGGCTCACATATCAGCTAAACGAACAAGATAAGGGCCTACAAGCCTCTCGATTCCCTCCTGTCAACAATGGAACTATGTCGGCTTTTAAAAGGAGGTAAGATTCATGCAGATCACGCGGATCTCTATTGATTAGTGTCAGGGGAAATTGAATACGTCGAGAACTACTTGTACATCATCAGCCCCTGAGCGTGATTATGAAACGTGCTGCAATACCAAGAGTTATTACTTTTTTTTTTTAACACTCCTCTCTCCCCAGGATTTGGGACTCCAGGGAACATCGCTCAATGACATTTTGTACAAGAACGCGGCTTTTCTCAACCTGGTGGACCCCATCTCACACGAGCTGCTACTGAGTCTGGCCCGAGACCTGCAGTGCCCTAAGAGGGTGAGAATCCGTAACAATACGTGTGTACGTGGAAACGTTCGCCGTCTGTATTCGATTTGCAACTGAATGGAAATGTTTTGCCCTGATTGTCACAAATCCAGCCAAAGATATTTCAAGACAGCGTTTCAGATGACGTGTCGGCGTCTCTTCTCCAGTTGAAAGAAGAGTCAGCCTCATTTGCATATTTTCGATAAACACGCCTTCGTTTTGTTTGGATGACAAGTGTTTTGAAAATTGAAAACGGGTCTCAAAGTAGATGTTTTTCAAACGACTTTCTATTACACAAAATTCCACATGATGGTGTCAATTCGAAACCTTACGGTGGGGGGGGGGGCATCAATTACCCCAAATAGCAGGAGTTTACCAAATAGTGTTACATCTCCGGTCCCAATGCTGAAACGGAGTTCCATACGAATGAAGATTGCAGTGTTTTCAGTTTTCAGAACCGGCAACCTATGTATGTCTATATGTGTAACTATTCAAATGTCATCTTTTTAATTATGTTTACATTGGGTTGTGTTCACCTATACGTTGCCTCCGGTTGTTTATCTTTGCTCTTCTTTGGACAAAAACAAAAATCTTGCTCTCAAAGAGAAGTGCAAGATCAGTTTACCTGCTGCTCATGTCCATTTGCCATTCAACGGTGAAAAAGGTCAATCGCGGGGGTTTGCGGACCCTCAGGGGCACGGGATTGTTTTCCATTCGACTGGCGTGGGCGGACCGAGGGGATCAAACTGGAGAAGCCGGTGCCGCCGCCGTCGTCACCTCCCGGGCGACGCTCTCCAGTCTTGCTCTTTGTGCGGAGAAAAAAAACAAACAAAAAAAGATCAATACAGCTCGGCCATCCTTGAGGCCATGTCGCAGCATGGAGAGATACTTTTTAACACAATGGCTCTATTTTGGTTACAAATAACTTTCCATAAATATCAGGGTCATTTAAAAAAATAAATAAAAATCCGACACCGTTCATTTTTAACGTTTAAGTGCAAAAGTTCATTTTAGAGAGAGAAAAAAAAACCTACTGTAGCCAGAGACCTGTGGCTGTTTGCGGAAAGGCAAAGTGAAAATTCTTATGGGTGACCAAATAGCAGCCCGACGAGTTCATCCAGGTTCCTCCGATTCAACGCTATACAAACCAGAAGCCGTCATCTGGGAGTGGCCGGAACATGTAAATCCCTTCCTGCGTTCACGACGCACAATTTTGGAAACCATAGTCACTCGCATGGCTGCAGTCGTGCTGAACGTTTATACATTGGAGGAGACAGTGATTTATCCACGTTGGGCGTTTTAGACACGAACAATTCGCTTCCGAGCTGCAAATATTTCGCAGAGCTCAGCCCGTCTTTACCTGTGCGAATCTACACGAGAAAAAAAGCGTAAGAGGGTTAAAAAGGCAAGGAGCAGGAATGTCATATTAGAGCTTCTAATTGGCCAAAAGCTAAGAAGGGAGGAGTAATTGGTTTAGTATGTTTTTTTTTTTTTTTAAATGATTATTATTATTATTGGCATGCCAGTAAAAAAAAAAAAATCACATGACCTCGTAATTAATTGTTATTTGCCAAACCCCCAAATGACGTGTCACGGACAAGGGGGCAAGCCCCCGGAAATCTGCACTTTCCCGTATAAACACACAAACTGGAAATTGAGTTTTAGAAAATCTTAATCTTGGGAGGAGTTTTCCTCAACGTGTGTTTTTACAAATCGCATTTGTAATTGACTGCAATCTAAATGGCATACAAATAAGGAACTCCCCGCTGAGGAGGAGCAACGAACGGGAACACACTAAATAAGCCACGTGGCAATAAATCACAGAACGGACCTGGCGGCCAATCCCGTTATCTGGCATCGGCGGTTCCGGAAAAGATGGGCTGCCTGACGATTAACTCGCCGTGAGCTCATTTTTACTCGCTGAGTCCAAGAGGATGATGACCCGTGAGCAATTTTAATCTTATCGCTGTTTACGTTGGCAAAGGGAAGCCCACGGGGGAAGGAGGGAAAGTTAGAGGTCGGCAGAGGCGTTCGCTGGACTGGCTGGCGACCCGCGACAGGACACCGCTGCCGACGTGACTGGCCTAAAGAGAGGCCGCATGTCCGTTTTTTGATGGGCAGCTGCTGCTGTATGGCCAGTGTAGTCCGGCACGCAGCCTGTTTTTGAATGATGATATACAGTGAAACCCCTCCGATTCTTGGGTCGCTATTTCCCAACTGACCAATGCACATTTATTTTCTGTCGAAAGACAAAGAATAAAAACAAAGTGGGTTTTAAGATGAGTTTTATAAATGGACAGTGAGGGGGCTCGTCCGGGTCGTCATGCAGGAGCATCGTGAACAAGGTGTAAGGCAGGTCAATCAAAGAATCTTCAAATCAACTGTGATGTGCACATGCAGCCCGAATCAGCGTTACAGTATGTGCTCCCTCTTACGTGTTCCAGCTAAGAGGCGAGCGGCAGCATTTGAAGCCGACCGGAGATGTTTAATCGCCTTGAGGTAAATTGCCTTGTCTTTTCTTACCTTCCCTCTCTCTCTCCCTCTTTGCCACACTGCCTCTTTCCTGTTGTACCATTAATTAGATTTGCCCAGCTCAGCGCAACCCATTCCATTTATAGCGACAGAGGAAGGGAGAGGGACATGGAGGAAGGAGGAGGAGGAGGAGGTGGCAGCAGGACCACTAGGTTCATGTTGCCAGGAGGAAAATGTTGCTGTTTCTTTTACATGATCGGAGAGATGTTTCACGCCAGCGCACGTTTGCACAATAACCTTGCAAAATAAACAGTTGTCAAAACGACGCCCACCTGCAAAAGTGACGGAAAGCACTGCGGGTGCTATGTCATGCCGCACCAGCAGTTGGTGACAAGACTTTGTGAAGAAACACTGTTTGTCCGAGCGCACGAAACTTACACTTCCCTTGTCTGCCAATGTGATATGCGAACGGAGAGCTTTTGGTGTGTGATGCCACCGGTCGCAGTTGTTGTTGCAGTTAACTACAATGTCGTGAAAGTCGAGTCGAAGCGGATTCATCGATGATTCTCGAAGCACGGCACAATGGTGCGCAGCCGACCGTATGTATTGGCACCACGGGCTCGTTTCACGTAGAGGCATATTTCGACAGACAGGCATAGCAACAAATAAAAACAAATGATTAAAAATACAACTCTCCGATTGGCTGACAAGTTTCAGTAAAACAAATCCACTAATAATCGACATGCAGATGATATCCTTCTTTATTTACAAGAAACCGAGTCATCACTTCAAACAGTTTTTAACCTCATTAAGACATTTGCACAATTCTCACGCTCTGCTACCAACTGGTCGAAATCCACAATACTCCTGACAACGGCGAACCCCTGGAATCCTGTGGACCGAAACCCAAACTATCCTTTTCCTGCATGGAACATTAATTATGTGGGCATTCATATCTCAGCAAAACAGAGTTAAATGACTTGAATCGCGTACCTCTACTGTAAATAATTTGTGGAGACTTAAAACGTCGGAACAGCCGACCTACTGTATCTCACTTCTAGGGTGTGTAGCTACGGTAAAAATGAAAACCTTACCGCAACTTAACGATTTATTTTCAATGATCCCATTCAAACAGACGTTAAAGGGGTTCCAAGCGCTAGACTCTGGCATTTTCAATTTCATCTCTAAAAAGAAGAACCATAGAATTAGTGCAGAAAAATAAATCAAATCAAATTCAAATACTCCGCTTTAACACTTTCCACACCACAGGATAATCGCTCAGGATAATCTCTTTAGAGAGATCTGTCAATCGGACCTTCGCTGACTTTGACCTGAAAGGGTCAAATTCAGCCAGATTATCGGTATGTGTGTAGCTAGCTCACTTAATATTCACAATTGTCGGTCCTGGCCATTTTCCGAGCAGATCGGTGAGGAGAAATCACTTTTAACACACCCCGCACCACAGGATGATCGCTCAGTTTGTCATTTTTCGACTTGCTATTCAACGCTCGCCTGCTGTATCACCGCAGGAAACCGACTCCCTCAAGTCGACCAACAAGATCTGCCGCCAGCTAATTTACCACCTGACGCCGCACTCCAAGTGGACGAGACAAAGCGTACCCAAGAGGAAGTCTCAGGCCTGGTGAGTGTTTCGCCGCCGCGTCATCACGCTTCCGACGGAAGCTCCCTGTCATGCTCGGGCACATCCTCGCCATAAACATCAGCGCGACTCATAAATCCTCTCAAAGCCTCTCTAAAATACTAATCTGACTTACTGTACGGAAGTTTGGAGAAGTGCTCCTCACCCTCGTGTTTCGTAACCTGAAGCGGTGGCACTTTTTTTTTTTTTTTTTTTTTTTTTAAAGCTGAGGCAAGCCAGTCAGGGTCAATATTAGCATTAGTGCTTCAACCATATGGAGCATTAGATTTTGGACCTGCAGGCACCATCTGTAGTCACGCAAGTGAAAGTTCAGATATGAGCCAAGAGAAATGTAAAGTACAGAATTTCAAGCCTTTGATTGCTTGGCTTAGCAAGTACAAAATTCATCCAGCAAAATAAAGGGATGGAAATGAATGCGTGGCTCTTTACCACTAAAGGCCCTTTTCCACTACACTCGACCTACTCGGTTTTGCCACGGTTATACTTAACCCGGTACGCTCGACTTTACGCTAAAAAACAAGACGACGCAGAGAAACTTGTCTTTAGTCATCGGTCGGCGAAAGAGGCTCTAAAACACCGTTTTCAAGCCTTCAAGAAATATACAACGCTGCCTTGAGATACGACAGCTCTGACCAACAACAACAAAGTAGGTAAATGATGTCTTTTCAACTGCATGTTGAAAACAGACATGCAATTAAAAAGTTGAAGAGACGCGATCACAATTGCATTCCGATAAATGTAACGTGTAGTGGAAAAAGGAGCTGAAGTCACCTTAAAATAAGATACCGCAAGCACAAGATTCCACGGGGCTACTGTTGGCCGACAAAGCCGGCTTTAAGACTTTCACTTAAAACATCACACGAGTACACTGTGAACAACAAACTGTCAATTTGTAGCTAATTATTTGCGGAAGAAAACGGATGTAGCGTCGTGGAAAGCTCCTTGAGGAGTTTGAAGACGGTGGAAGGTTCTGTCTCTCCAGCCTTCATCTTGCCACGTTTGCAAACAACAATGAGCTCATTCGCGATGTCTGCGCCTCTCACGGCAGTTCACGCAGGTAGACTCATTGAAACGGGCAGACAGGAATCGGTTTCCGTGATTCGACCGTGCATGCGCGCTTAAATGCCATGCTATTTAGTAAGGGTGGGCAAAATAACCGAATAGCAGTTCATTGATGGCCAAGAAATCCGTCGATAGCGTCCAGTCGATGGTCGATTCATTTGCGTCTTGAAGCAATGGAAGAAAAGTGGAGCGCACTACTGGGCTGGCACCAGCAGAGGTGCTGTTGACTCCGTCCTAAGTAGTTTGCTGTCGAAAAGAACACGGCTTCAGTTAGGTGAAGTTAAAAACAGCACAGAAGGTAACGGCCAATGAAAATGCCAGGTTGGATCACGTGATCTTTACAACAAAAATTTTTACGAGTACCGAGTACCGAGAATACCAAGTACACGGGAAGGCTAACTTTTTATTATCTTCGCTAGCCTGTCATCTAACGAGCTAGCCTGCGAGGTAGCGAGTTTAGGAGCTAAACGGCTCGCTCCGCTGCGGCGATATCGTTTAAAACGTCAGCGCTTCTTGACCAGTTAACACACACGGGAAAGTTAACTGTTATTATGTTCGCTCGTCCCCCCCTTTTTTTTTTTTTTTTTTTTGGAAGCAAGTTAGGGATTGTCGCTATGCGTGCGAGTTCAGTTCAGTTGGGCGTGCAGCTGGCTTTCGGATCATGTTCTCAACTGATACTATTATGTTGGCAGGATTCATGAACACAGTGATTGAATATTCTTCCCGGCTTCCTCCAGGATAACGGCCCATTTTCCGGGATAGAAAACAAAGCTCTTAGCAGATGGCTTGATGAAGGCTTCCACCATTGTACATGTTGAATGGCGCAGCCCAAGGGCTGTGTTGAGTTTGACATCTCAGATGACTCACTTGGTTCGCGGAAACTGAATACATAAAATTAGCAACGTTAATGTCACAGCAGAGAGAACAGCCAGCCAAAAACAAACACAACCAAAAAAAAAAAAAAAAAAAGATAAAGCCAACTACTTTAGTGCAGTTGTGAAGTTGCAGTTGTAATGAGACAAGAGAGGACTAACGAGTGCAGCAAACCTTTACGAGCGATGAGCTACTCCATCACACGTCTCTCATGGGCTGCTCGGGCAGCAAGGCAGCACAATTAGGAGACATTTGTTCGTCATCCAAACACGCGACATGAAAAAAAAAAAAAAAAAAAAGAAATCGAAGGAAAGAATGCTTCTCAAACTGCCAATATGAAACTGATTCAATTTGGTTGACCGGTGACATCACAGCCAATTTCCAGCGACCTCTTTGCACAAACTGTGCTATTATGCAGCTGTATGGAGCGCTCGCCGGCTAAGCTGCAAATCCACCGATGATTTGATTCCAAATGACAAACTTGATGCTTGTAAACAAGGAGCACTGCGACAGAACACACAGAAAACAGTTTGCCTTACATAACTGTATATCGTGGAGGGGAGCGGCCTAGTCTGCTTTTACTGTGTCAAGGAACAGTTATGAAACCAGCATTGAAAGGCACAGTTCCAAATACAGTACAAATGAGCTCCAGTCATCTTATTATGCTTGCGGGGGTTCACATCATCAAGATCACGCTCGTCTGTTTCATCCGATATTCTCAAGGCTGGTTTACGGTTCAAAAGGCAATCAATACAAGGTCAAGAGCCGTTTAAACCCCAGATTAAAAAATACATGTAAAGTCTTGAATTACGAATTGTTGTTTTTTTTGCGTGTATTTTCAACATTTAATGGGCCTAATTATGTCATTCTGGCCCCATGCCGTGACAACTGGACTGCCCTGCTCATCACTGTCTTCCTCAATTATTCATGTTCATGATTAACGATGAGGTCAAACAAAGCATGCAGTCGAGAGCAGCCGTTGCCAACCTTTTTTTTTGCGCCACTCACTGGTTTCACGTCAGGTAATATTTTGACGGACCAGTATAAAACAAGTTCAAGTGCAGTCAAGTCGAGTTTACTTACAGCATACTGCCCTTAGGTCACTGATGGTGAAGTGGTACATTTGCCTGATTTGGGTGCAGGCAACGTGGGTTCAGTTCCCACTCAGTGATGGTGTGAATGTGAGAGTGAATGCTTGTCTGTCTCGATATGTGCTGTGCAATTGACTGGTGACCAGTCCAGGGTCTAGTCTGCCTTTCGCCTGAATTCAGCAGAGATAGGCTCCAGGTTCCCGCGACCATGACATCGCAACAGTCTCAAAGTGCTTCACAGGCAAATGGGTCACAAAAATCAATGATCTACCCTGGTCTAGAACTTTGATCTGGGCAAGGAAAACACCTGGTACCCCATCCGAGTACTAACCAGGACCTAGCCTGCTTAGCTTCTGAGATCAGGCCTTCTCAGGGTAGAATGGGACGATACGCGATGTAATTGGCAAAATTAGTGGGAGCCCTTGTTTGTCTTCATCCCATCTTGGCGGAGGAGTGACGCCTCAGGTGTGTTACATACTGTATGTTTACACTACTCTGTAGTTTTCCAGTCCGCTGCCCGGTTATTGGGGACTGCTGATCTCGAGTAATACTTCAAATACTACTGGAGAAAGATAAACATGTGACTTTGATCATATCTGGTTTGCAGCTTTGACAGAGTTTAACCTGCTGCAGGGCCTGACCTTACAAGCTCATCAAAGGTCGATGTGTTGACTCAGCACTGTGACTTGGTTCCACAAATAGTTCATACACATGGTCACATGTCACATGCATACAGTTTGCCAGAAGGCCAGAACACATTATTTCCAAGATTAAACCACCTCTGTTTAACTGGAGAGTCATGGATCACCAACAGTAAGGACCTCGGAGGAGAGGAGCGGAGTGGCTCGACAGTATTGCCGAGGACGGATGAAAGCTCAAGAACAAGGGTGTAAGAATTCGTTTAAGGTTTGAGTCAATTATCCTCTCCAGAGCAAGAGCAAGATCCTGGAGATAAGAAAAGACAAAGAGAAATGCAAGGAGACTCTGGTCCAGGACTTTCCTCCACAGGAGAGCGGTCTCCTGCTCAGCTATGATCCTGTGATATTCTCTGTTTGCTCGGGGATGATTCAGATTTTTTAAGACGACAAGCAAAACGGAAACTAGACATTTGAATGCTCATCATCACGGAGAAATAATCCGAGTCGCGGCTTTTTGAGTAGAACTGTAAGTTCTTTGTGTGGCAGTCAGTCGGAAGGCTGTCTGTACGTTTACGGCATTCTACTACTTCTCTTATGGTCTCAGCAGAGATCAGTGGGGAATCCAGAGGTGGGGGTCACATAATGTGCAAGTCGTAGGTCTGAAAGTCACAAGTTACTGTGGAGAAAACCACACAAATTGAGTTTATTGGCTTCTCAGTTAAACACATCCAACATGAAACTTAGTTAACATTTGACTAGCTATTGTTGAGCTATACTGTGAAGTTAATGGACGGATGGCGTTAGATGTCGTTGCTGTTGCTGTTCTTATCTTTGAGTTGCAAACCTTGCATGTTGCCAATCTCTTTTTCACGATTTTCTGAAAAAATAGAATCCTTGAATCCAAATGTAATCATATTTAGAGCTCCCTCGATGATACTTGTTTCATGAAGTGGCCTCTCCACTCTGCATCATTTCATACTGGTAGGTTGACGGGTTTTTAATACATTTTTTCTTTCAGAAACCAAAATGATGAAAATGCAGATTTTCAGATGTAAACCGGCAAGTCATGTTCTTCAAGTCTAAGTCAAGTGGACTCTCATGACTATATAGTGGAGTCGAGTCTTTTATAAGTTTTAGTCACGCAAGTCCCAACTCTTAAAATGTGTAGACTTAAGTCTGACTTGTCAAGTCATGTGACTTGAGTCTCCCACCTCCGTTAGAATCATACCCAAAACTACTTGATAGATGACTCAGATGAAGACATGTTTTTCAGGAAATGCTAGCTTTCAAGAGCCAGGGCCTACTTGGGTTGAACCGACGAGTCGACTAGTCGATGAGTCGACTACACTACTCCGCATCGATGTTTAAAGCTTGAAGTCGACTAAACGCTAATCGTGTTTTTGGCATCTCGTCTACCACCAATCGGTCAACCTACAGAGGACCTTCGGCTCGACTGTCTGTCAACTACAGTGAGCTTAATGGTCAATTATATTTTCAGTCAAATGTTTGAATTTGTTTGTCTGCCGGTCCGCCGATATATGTCTTTACGTGAAACCGGTCCGCACCACCAAAGAAAGCTTGGGACCGCTGTAGTGTGCTGAAAAAATATCAATGACATCATCGATTCATTGCCTTCGACTTGACTTTCATCACATCGTAGTCGACGACGTCGTTCGACCTCTAATGCGTACGGTACCTCCGCCAAGGCTTGGTCATTTTGCAGAGTGCGGGCCTTGAGACAAAGCAGCTCGTGTGAGAAATTCCGACAGTCAACGCTCACCCGCGGCGGGCGACGCCTGCCCAAAACAGCTGTCACAACCGAGACGCCGCTCACTCTTATCTGCTGAGTGATGCGTTCTGCTCTGAGACAAAAGGCAGGGTAATCGCCACACTTTCCTCAATTGCTCTGCTATCATGCTGATTCAAGACGAACAAGGTCAAGTCGTCTTCTGAAGCCACTCTCATTTCTTTACGAGTGTCGCGGATGCTTGTAGTAGTTGCTGCAAGGCCCCTGCAATCAAAGCAAGGCATGGAATTGTGTCTGCGATCAAAGTCCAATCTCAAAAAAGTGCTGGAAGAGCAATAATGAAAATTGTAGGAATATGAGCTTGATTCTTGTCAAATTCTACACCTATTACAATAACATTAAAAGGACCCCCAGGGATGCGACAGTACCAGCAAATTGGAAACGGAGCAAAGTTTACAACATTATTTCTGGTTTTCCAATAGTCTTTTTAATCTCTCTCGTTTTACCAAATGCATTTTCCTCTCTCTAAAAATGGTGAGCATTCTGCAGTCATTTTGAGCGTGTCAAGAGAAAAATAGAAATACAAAATGGGGGGTGGGGGTGTGAATACAAGCGCTCTAATCAGCAACCTTGCAGTGATTCCGCCTCCTCCTCTATCTCCGACTTTGACAGCATGTTTCCCCAGAGCCTAAGCTCCAATTGCCGCGCCGCTCTGGGTGGCAACAACCGAACAAAATGGACTTTTTACAGTAACCGAGGGGAAAGCCGCCAGTAATGGAACGGAGGAAGACGATCAACACAATAACACAGAGGGAAATGGCAACAAGAAAGCATACAAGTGAAATAAAATAATCCTGAATGTGACTCATCCCTAAATTGCAAATTCTTTGAGGCGACGGAGATTTTTTTTTTTGTCGTCGACTGCAATGTGACTGAAGTCGAGTCGACGTCGATCGATCGATGACGTCGATATTTTCACAGTAGCGCGTTCGTCCTATTCCGACGAACAGACAGAGAAACAAGTAAAAAACAAAGCAATCCAAATTCAACTCACCATTACGCTAACTGAGTCCTTGACGTTTCTCTTCCACAAACCGACTCGTCAACTCATCAATTCAACCCCTATTATTCCGCTTGTATACTTAATTTTTTTCAACCACAAACAACATGATGCGATTAAGGAAAAAGCAAATTCACGTCAAATATAACTGCGTTGAAACTAGGAAACCTACTCGGTTGTGTCTATAGTTGGCCTAATTTACGCTTTTAATAGTTCTTGCATTTACATCTGGCTAGCTAATGTTTTTCCCGCTTTTAAGGGTCAATCAAAATGCTCTTCCATTTTCACCGCTTCATAGCACATTTTCATCCGAGTTGATCACTGTTACATTTCAAATTGGATGAAGCATGCCATTTTCATAAACTTGACATCAGTGTTAAATGCACATTATTATTATTATTATTTTAACATCATAAACAGTTTAATTTCCGAATATAAAATATTGCAGAAAGAAAGTGTATATTATACATGCATAGTAGACAACATGTATCTATTAGGGTTTTTTTTTTTTTTTTTAATTATTTTAAATTAAAATAATTCAATCATTTTAGGGAAATTGACCGTTCTGAACGGGACTGTGCTGCCTGGTGGAAACGTTGCTCATGTTACCCTGTTGCTATCGCCCAGGAGGGCACGCACAGATAAAACACGAAAGAACGTTCCTTTACATACGTACCTACCTTTCAAGGGTTAAAACGCTTCCAGATTCTCCCACGACCAACTCAGGCCAACTCGTGCGTATGTATTACGAAGGTTGCCCCGTGGCGCAACAGTGCTGATCGATCCAAGGAATAAACAAGTCAAGACGCTAAAGCCTCGATGAAGCAGATTTGATTGATCTGATCCCTGCGGCGCAGCGTCCATTCCTTCGGTCCTTTTAGTTCCTTCCTGGCGCAGGAAGCGCTGATTTTTCTTTCTTTCTTTCTTCAGCAGAGAATACTTTGAATCGACTCAAATGCGTTGAGATCAACTCGAATTGTTATTTCGGCTCGTATCTCAAAGCATGTCGGGTCGCTCCGATCTCAAGGCACCGCTGTACTTCCTTGACACCAATTCCCATTTAGACAGCGCTTTGGCGGCATCGACTATTTAAGATCAGAAAGTGCACACAAAAACTGCAAATAGGTCCGTTTTTTTCTGCAAAGAGCTGGTGTTTGGTTCCACGGAAAAAACTAAAACGCAAATCAGTGAATTCATGAATAGTGGACCGCAAATATCTAAGGGATTACAGTGCTTGTTAACTTGAAACCTTAAAAATGAATGATAGTTGCAGTTGACTTTAGTATGAACGTTCCCTAAAAAAATCCAATTAAAAGCCATCAAAACGAGCTTTCAGTGTTAGCAATTATATGCAAACCAAAATAAACGCATGGTGTCCTGTGCTTTGTTGCTGTTCTGGTTTCAACCCGATTTAAAAAAAATAATAATAATTAAAAGATCCCGGGCTAAATGTGTTGCTTGTTTGAAGCTGCCTCGGGCTCGTGTAAAATAAGTTAGCAGCGCCTCGGTTCCTAGACGGTCGACAACACAGTCGCTTCCTTCTGCTATGTTATCTTGGAACATGATCTGGCAAGGGCGTACGCACGCTTCACGTTTTGTTCAAGCAGCCAAACTCGTAGTAGTTGCGCATATTTGCGGAGATTTGCACAGCCAAAATTTGGAGCGTCACACCTCGCTCTTTGGGGCAAATAACACTCACCGTTGCTGACGCAAATTGAACTGAAAGTACCATCACATTGAGATGTATTAAAAAGAACAGGACCAAAAAACAAAAACAAACAAAAAAAAGGCCATTACATGAAAACAGTAGCCTCAAGTCTGAAATCGTAGGCTGAGCCGCACTTGTCACTGCCTCCAAGCAGTAATTGTTTTTTGGCGCAACTGGCTAAAACCTTTTAAGGCTGTTGGAAAAATATATGCTTTTGCACTTATAAAATGTATTATTTTGGTAACTACGACCTCATATAATCTTCTGTTTTACTGTGAGGATAAGAAAGTAGACCTTGTTCCTTTCTCTCCTTGATATTGTGTTATGGTTTTGTTGTGTTGTGTTGTCTGTGGTTGGGGGCGCCCGTCGCATGAATGAGGCAGACGATAACTGCCTGTTCTCCTTCTCTTCCTTTGGGCTTGTCCCTTTCGGGGTCGCCACAGCGCGTCATCCTTTTCCATGCTAAACAATAGCTAGCTTCAGTTTAATGTGTACCCCTAAAAGGAAAACAATCGTAAGGTTACGACGGCAATTCGTATTTCCTCGAGAGAAAAAAAAAAAACGCAAGTATTTTTGTCAAGAACACATTTTTTTCCCCCGATAACACCGAAATATTATGAGAATTTAAAATGTCATTTAAAATGTCATAATCGACAAGAACAAAGACATATGTTCTTCAGGATTTAAATTCATCATATTCGGAGATGTTGTGTATTTTTGAGATAAAGTAAACAACTTATTTAAATATTACGAGAAGATAAATAGTACATTCAAAAATATAACTTTACTGTCATAATATTTCACCTGCCTTTCTGGAAAAGACGCCTTTATTTTCTTTAAAAAAAAATTAAAAAAGACTACACTCAACAAAATACGCCCTTTATCCTTGGAAAATAGGACTTTATTCATGTAAAAATGGGCTAAAAATGTCATCTTTGTTCATGCATGGGTGTCAGATTGATGTGCCGATAAGTCACGATCATATCAGAGCTCTTTTTTTTTTTTTTTATGGATACGGATTGTTTTATCGGCCCCGTTCCTATTCGCTTCGTGGATCCTCAGGGGTTCCTGGACTCCGCTTTGAGAACCACTGGGCTAGAATCATATACAACACATCCTTAAGAAAAGGTGCGAGTTAGTTTTGCTTTTGAACCATTTGACCAACACCCAACTTTAACTGCACAGTAAAAAAAAAAAAAAAAATAATAATCATAATAAACTACTGCAACAAAAAGGAAAACCAACAGTTGGCTCAAATGGACTAAAAGGGTACACAAGTGAACGCACCTTCGACCTCCTCTGTAAGTGAGCAAATAAAGAACCACAAACTGTTGTTCTTGTCTCTCTCCATATTACTCATTCATGAGAGTGAATGAAGGGGAACATATAGTCTGCGTGGGAGGGCAGTCATTGCAATTTCTTTTCCGCCGCATGCTTTTAACTGTCACCCTGGAGGCGCAATATACTGTAGATGGGTTGCTTAATTCTTCGAGTAAAAATATTGGTGACTGGTAAGCGTGGCGTCAAAGGCTCGACCCCCCCCCCGGCCCCCTTCATGTTCCTCCGTGTTCGGAGGAGATGAGAACCGAGCTGGAATTGGAACGCTGCCGCCGATAAGCATGTGCGGCATCGGTCGACTCGAGACAAGCGAGGAACGGTCGAGAAGGAGAATGAAAGCAAGAGTGCGAACAGAAGAGTCAATTGCTCCGATGTGGCATTTAAAAAGGAGACGATTTTACCCGGTTAAGGGACGCAATATGTGAAACGACATGGGAAAAATCCATCAAAGACATATGCACCAAGCAAAGGATGGTTCTCGGGCGTGAAAATAAAATCTACGATTTTTGTCACACAAATCCGATTTTAATCGATTTTTCCCTCCTTCACTTTAAAGCAAAGGACAATGAAAGCACGTTTCAGCATGATCACCTCCGTGGTTGCCTCCCATCGGGTTCCATACTTGTTGTCAAACTGCTCCTGTTATTTGCTTCTTAGCTTCTCATTACGTCGCTGGTTGCTTGTTTTGAAAAAAATCGTCGCTAGCGATCAATTTGCTAAGTTGGCACCTCCAACTGCCCTTTTGCAAACTTCCTCCTCTCTGTTTTCTACCTCATTGTTTGTGCGTATGTTTGCTTTGAACTACAGAAGCCGCAGAAGAAGAAAAAAAAAAAGATTAAAAAAAAAATCTTGTCTTAAATCAATTTGGATGTATCAAAAAAATGGATTCATCGGCCACCCATTGCTGGGGGTGAAGCTGACCTATCATGACCTTGGTTGTGCCTTGACAGAATATTACAATTCATTGAAACATAAAACAGTTATTAGTCACTCTGAAAATACAAGATAAAAATCAAAACTCAATTTCCATGTATGACTTTCAATTTTGACTTCCCGCATTCCAGAAAACATGCTTCTTCGGTTAATAGAAGACTCTAAAATCCTCAAAAAGCTTGAGTATTAAATATGACACGCGTGACATTATTGAACAACCAGCGCCTCGGAAGACGGAATAAAGCACTCGAGGCTTTGTCCGCCATAAGGATGATGTGAGCCAGTGCGATTCTCCAGCAGTGTAGCCCTTCAAAAGCTACAGCTTCATTAGCCCACACATTCTCTCGGTCGCACTGGCCTTGGCGCCGTGCCGCTTCCCCCTTTCTGCCTGCGTTCTATTTCAATACCGCAAAAGCCCCAGACGCTTCCTTTCCCACCTCTGGGCTTTACGTCACCACACAAGAGCGAGCACCCTCGCTCCGTGCGTGAAAGTTAACAACATCCCCGAGGAAAGTCGGCGCTATGAAAAGCAATTAGTGTGTCTGCTCGAGCCATATGTGAGCAGCCAATAGTTTGGCACACGAGACTCGGCGTTTATTAGATTCCTGCACTGTTTTGTCAGTTACCTGCCGACCAAGTCAATAAACCTGTTTCCCTGGTTTCGCACGCGTGCCGGTGTTTGCATCCTTAATCTTATCTTTCCGGTGACTTTTTATCTTTTCCTCCTCCATTAAAAAACAGATATCTGTAATTTCTAATTCTCATTTTGTCAGAATGTGATTGTAACTTTTTTTTTTTTTTTTTTTAACCTCCACCGAATACGACAATGTAAAAATTACATAAATAGAGCGAGGTAACGTTAGCTACGGTGACAGACTGATTGAGATCTGGGGGTCTTAAAAGGCGGCGGGAAAAACTAAAATCTAAAATAAGAGAGTTAACAGTGATTTGGGGAAGCATTATATTCGTCATTCATGGCCTTATTTAAGAGAATTGTTTGTTTTTCGACCCTACAAAAGATTTGTGGCAAATGTGTTGTCTTGTGTTAGCCCGAAACCACTAACTTCTGCTGTTCAAAAATTCGGTCTAATCTGAAAAAACAAACAAACAAACAAAAAAAACCACACAGAGGTGAGGCATATTTTATCGGTTGCTATCATTAGCATTTTCGTTTTGTTAGTTACTTCACAACGTTCGAAAAAACTATGGGAACACATTGTTTTGATAGCATGTCCACGGATTTTTTTTCTTCCTTTCAATACAAAAAACACACACAATAAAAACTTTCATGTGAGTTTTATCAGTCTTTTTTTGCACATGATGTATGAGTACTTCTACTTAACTCATTCACTGCCAGCCTTCGCAGTTAACATGGATATTTGACTTCTAAAGCCGTCAATGGCAGTGAATGTGTTAAGTACAGACTCAAAGCGTGAGTACTTTTGCCACTTCTTCTGTATACACTTTCGATATCATTCACGGGGCTCGTCGTATCAGAAGGACGCCGCTACATCTTGCCGATTTTTTCATGATAACGCAGCGCAGTGTACAAAAGCGTGTCCTCCGAAAATGCAAAGCGACAGCCTGGCGGGCCCGTGGCCAAATTGAGCAGCTTGTGGGTGGGAACTGCGGCCACGCAGCCCTGAGGCAGTTTGCTTGGAAGCAAAGTCTGGAGTCGTCTTTTCCCCGTCTCATTAAAAACGCATCCTAAGACTCCCCCCCGACCCCTCTGCGCCACCCACTCTCAGTCAGTGTATCAACCTTGTCTGACTTTGGTTGTGCAGGATATCATTTTCACAGACAAACAGGTGGGTGGGGCTCTCGCTGAGCTAACGCCTGCTATAAATATATCGCTAACACTTGGAATCACTCATCAATATAAACATGTTCTAAAGTGGAGATTTTCAATTGAATACATGATACTGCATGCTGCTGCTGAGTAGGTACCTGGACAGCGGCTCCCTCAATGATTGTACGCAATATGTGAAGAAGCGGTATTGTTTTCATTGTGACGTCCGACAACTTTTTGGGTGCATATTCTACTTCTCTTCCTGCGTCCTTGTTGGGGGGGGGGGGGGGGGGGGGGGGGGGGGGGGGGGGAGGGGGGAATGAAAACAAGTCACAAAAAGCCAAAGAAAATTGATGTGGTTAAAAGGAGTTCATTTTTGGCAAGACTTTGCAGAGATCTTGTGTGACGTTATACAAACCACCTGCTCTAATTTGATCATTTATAACATTACATTCGCAAGTGTTTATCAACTGTGAAGGAGTTTGATTTGATTCCTCAGTAGGATTTGGACCTGCTAATAAAATAATAATAATATTATTATTATTAATAATAATACATTCTATTTGCTTGCCTGAGAAAGGATTCATTTTTTAAAAATTCCCCACTCTCTTTAATGCTACAAATCAAGAAATTGAAATATAATGCGCCAGTGCACCAGACAGACTCATTTATCCTACAGTCATTAATCATAGCAGTATGACGTTTGACGAATACCTGAATGAAAGACAGGTAGGGGGGGGAAAAGCCTGATGAAAATAATCTATTAGAATTGCTTCAGGGTTGGGAGGCCAAATGAGATTTTTTTTTTTTTTTTTTTTTTTTTATATCAACTGATACGGCTATTCAAGAAAAAGATCAGATGAAGATGAACTCCGAGTATATGAAGTTGAAGTATTACCCACTGCTTGAATCCATCATTTCCTGAATCACCGTGCTGGTGGTGCCTTGTTCCTCAACTGAGCCGAAAGGGTGACAGATGTATATTTTTATATGCAAATTCATTCACAGGAAGATGATCCAGAGGGACAAATGCAAGCTAATTAGCCACAAACTTAGGCTAGTACACCAAAAAAATATATTTATTTATTTTATTTATTTTTTTATTTATTTCGAGCCTCTGACGATCTGTGTTGTTGTTGTGCACTTGCTGTTAAAAAAAAAAAAGAAAAAAAAAAAAGTCATGGCCTCCAGCTAATCCCAGCAGAAAGTTGTTTTAAGAACGCAACACAACTTTCCCTCAATGTCAGTTTTCAGAGGCACACGAGTCCCGAGGGCAAAACCAAACCCACAACAAACCAAATATGACATACGTGTTATGAACTGGCCTCTACCTTGTTTTTCCTGTACTGCACTCCGTGAGTCCATCTTTGTCATATATCCGTTTTTCATTTCACAGATTTTGTTTCTTTGTTTTTTTGTTTTTTTTTGCGCTGAAATGTCATCCTAACTCTTTGGATGATGTCCTCACCCCAGAGACAAAAGCCATGACTTGACACTGAGACGTATTCAAATGCTAATTCTCTCATTACATTACCGATCGCAGCGATTGCCACACTTTACCAGAGCTCGCCGTTTCTTTTTTTGCATACTTTGCAGTTCCGGCAGTCTAGTGGGAAAGGGGAGCAGCCCTTCAATGGAGCCTGTGAAATAGGCGCTAGGTGCTTAAGTAAAAAGAACTAGCCATCTATTTTCGACACTGCTGATCCACATTTGGGTTGCGGGTGAACTGGAGCCCATCCCTGCTCGGGCACACCCCGGATTGGATGCAAGCCAATTGCAGGGCAGACACAAAACTAGTGATGGGCACTTACCAGAAATGGTTTTGATCGGAGCTGATAGTTAGTGTTTGACCAGCTATCGGTGAGCTAAATTGTGAAGTCAAACAACGTCAAATGTTCCTTCAAACCTTGAAGTTCTAGCCGAGCAAGTCCCAGGTCCTAAAATTGGCAACTTAAGTCTGACTTGGGTCAAGCCACCTCTGCTGATTCCTACACTGACCATTCAGAAATGAACCTCCTGCAACTTTTTTTCTCTCCTTTTTCCGAAACAGTCTGAAGACCACCCTGAAGAAGAAGCTGTCCGGCGATGTGGTCAACCTCTCCGGCGTCCCGCTTTCAGGAAGAGATGTCCACCGCGTGGCCTTCTACCTGCAGGGTGGCAGCGACGGCGTGTCGGCCGTGGACCTGAGCTTCACCGGGCTTCAAGACGACGGCTTGCGGCTGCTCCTGGCGGCCCTGGGCGGTCTGCCCAAGCTAACCGCGCTCGCCGTCAACGGCAACCGTCTGACAGCGGCCGTCCTGAAGGACCTTATGGAGGCGGTCAAAGACCCCGAGAGGTTCCCCAGCCTGGCGTGGATCGACCTGGGCAACAACGTGGACATCTTCACTGTGCCGCAGCCACTGCTGGTGGCCCTGCGCCGTCGCTTCGGTTTACGCAGCGGCCTGCCTACCATACACGAATACAGCGAGGCAAAGACCTTAAGCGGCTACATTCCCAACACGGAGACCTCCGTGGAGGAGGCCAGCGTGCATGAGGAGGGCGACGAAGGCGCGGACGATCGAGACGAAGACGGCGACAGGCCGGAGCTTCAAGCTTGGGGCTTTAGGGGGGCCGACGACGTCCAGGAATGTGCAGGTGGCATCCTGTGAGAGGTGATCAAGAAAAAAAGAAGAGGACCCCAAACCCCCAACCATAATCGACGAACAAGAACAGGGTATAATAGTTCCAGCTTTTCTCGATGGGTGAGCTAAAATAAATCAATAAAACATTGTCATTCCGTTGGAGTTCGAATGGCATTACGGTTCAAACGGCGGTATAGCGGTTAGCACAGCTGCCTCACAGTTCTGAGGTTAAGGGTTTGAACCCTTTGCATGCTCTCCCATACTTGCATGTTTTCTTTCCGTGTTCCCAAAACATGCACGGCAGCGTCATTAAAGCCTCTGAATTGTCAATCGTTGTGAATGTGAACATGAATGCCGGTTTGGCTGTACTGTATGTGCCATGGATGGGCTACTTCAATGATGGAGGGGGCCGAAAATTTTCGGCAGCGCTACCTGGAGGTCCACGTAGGAGAATCAAAATAAATACTTTACAGATTTAATAAAAAAAAAAAAAAAAAAAAAGAAAAGATCTGCAAATTTTAACTCAAACAAAGTTTGACATTTGAGGTTTATTTCACCTTTAAGGTGAATCAAAGACTCTCAATTGTCCATACTTGCTAATGAACGTGAGTGTAAATGCCATTTTCTCTACATTCGCCCTGCGGTCGGCTGTCGACCAGTCCAGGGTGGACCCCGTTTCTCTCGCCGAAAGTCAGCTCGGATAGACGCCAGCCGACTGACAACCTCAAAGCGAACAAGTGCTATAGAAAATGAACGGATCTTCCGGACAGTATTTGATGTATACGACGCCACGTGCACGTTCGGGTTTCTGCTGCCAACGGACTGATAACTGCCTCTTTGGGGTCCCTCGGTCTATTTCCCCCCCCCCCCCCCCCCCCTCAGTAAATAGGACAAGCCCCAGATCATGGTGATAATGGCTTACGATTGATTCTATTTGTTCGTAGGGACAAGAAGGATGCCTTCTCTTTCCGCCATCTCCATTCATGCGCAATACCGAGCACATGAAGCATAGGCAGTATTTGTGGCATGAACACACAGTCCTTCTCTTGCAGTCATATTTTCAAATGTATACTGTGGCATGTTTTGTTTTATGTACGTGACTACAAATAGACCTTTCCTTTATATTTTGACACTTTATCCTGCCTCTTCTCCTCGATGTATTATTGTGTACTTCTTTCCACAGTATTGTTTGGTTTATTTTGTGCTTACCATTACTGAGAAGGATGCCTGGTGTGTGCGTATTTGTATAATTAGGGCACGCATCAGCGGGCACGCAGCGTAAATTACTACCTTTTGATCGCAGAAATGAAATGTTTACTCATTTGCACTTTAAGGATGGCGAGGCCTCGGAATCAACAGACTTTGTTTTAATGAGTCTTCCTTGATATGAAAACAAGAAGGATTATTTTCAATTCATTTTCTACAGATAAGGTGATGGTGTGTGCACCATTTAAAGTATTTATTTTTATTTTTTTTTGGACGTCTTATTAATGGAGTCCGTGGCTCGCGTTTAGAATAAAGAGTCGTGTTTGCCTGCTGTTGCTTCCAAAATAAACCCGGTTTGAATATTTCATTTTGTAGCTTTTTCTTCTGTCAGCGCGCCACTTTTTGCCAATAGGAGACATAATGTTAATATCAACATGACGGAAATAAAACCAATTCCCACAAAACTGAGTAAAGGGATGATACAAGGGGGGGGGGGGGGGGGGGGGGGGGGGGATTACATTTTAGTGAAGATCAGGACAAGGACGCGGATTGACGATTGATTGTATTTTTTGTAATGATGTAAGTCATTTTGGTATCCCATAATCATAAAATCTGTACTGTACTTTGTGGCATTATACTGTATCAGCGACTTAAGTGACCTAATCGCCCTTATCGTGTCACAAAAATAATATACAAAAGCGCAACATAACTGCTTTCATATAACACCTTTGATCTCTACGTGTCATTACAGCAACACTCGGGATTCTGAAGGCCCTAGGCAGATTACATTGACATGGCAACACACCGAAGCTGAAGTCTGATTGGATACAAAATTAAAAAAAAAAAAAACAATACAAATAAATCACGCTATCGAATGAATATACAATTCCACGTCAATTCTCAATGGAGGTCAGTGCGTCTGATAGTGTGTACGCAAACGAGGCCTTGTAGGCCCTGATTTTATGACACCGCATTAAATAAAGTATATGGCGTTTGGCATTGTTAAAATAACGACGGCCTCAGACTTCTTGTACTAGTTAGAATTAGTGAGACTAAATGAGTTTAGGAGCGTAATGGAAGGAGAGGAAATCAATGTTTAACTGGCTTTTTGTGGCAGTGGATCAAAATAAAGACAATCTGGACTTGATGCTGCACATTGTATCACCACCGTGCGTGTAGGAGAGAGAGAGAGAGAGAGAGAGAGAGAGAGAGTGTGTGTATGTGTGTGTGTGTGTGTGTGTGTGTGCTGGTAAAATGCTGACAGCCGCGTCTTTATTAAATTATTATTTTTTTTTTCTGTCGGTACGTTTGCGTGTCAGCGTTTCATCTGGTGCGTGTGAAGGCGTGTCGCCCTGAGCCGACCTGTCACGGGAAGAATAATACCAACGTCCTGCCAGCGAGGCATTTTCGCCCGGTGAGCGGAGTCTGCAACCGTCCGTCTTCGTTCCGATCCCTCTTGTCCCGCCAAATGAAGAACGGGAGTCTTTCTTCTTCTTCTTTTCCTTTGGGCTTTTTCCCTTTAGGGGTCGCCACAGCGCGTCATCCTTTTCCATGTCAGCCTATCTCCTGCATCCTCCTCTCGACCACCAACTGCCCTCATGTCTTCCCTCACGACACCCATCAACCTTCTCTTTGGTCTTCCTCTCGCTCTCTTGCCTGGCAGCTCCAACCTCCTCATCCTTCAACCAACATACTCACTATTTCTCCTCCGGACGTGTCCAAACCATCGAAGTCTGCTCTCTCTGACTTTGTCTCCCAAACATCGAACATCGGCCGTCCCTCTGATGAGCTCATTTCTAATTTTATCCAACCCGGTCACTCCGAGAGCGAACCTCGACATCTTCGTTTCCGCCACCTCCAGCTCTGCTTCCTGTTGTCTCTTCAGTGCCGCTCTCTCTAATCCGTACATCACGGCTGGCCTCACCGCTGTTTTATAAACTTTGCCCTTCATCCGAGCAGAGACTCTTCTGTCACGTAACACACCTGACACCTTCCTCATCTGCAAACATCACGGTCCACGGGGATTCCAGTCAAACCTCACTGTCAGCCTATCCATCACCACTGCAAACAGGAAGGGGCTTAGGGCTGATCCCTGATGCAGTCCCACCTCCACCTTACCATACTGTCGCTCGCAAAAACTCACTTCTGTCCTGAGTCTAGCCTCCACGACTCTTTCCTATAACTTCAACTTTATTCCTCTATAGTTCCCACAGCTCCGCACATCACCCTTGTTCTTAAAAATGGGCACCAGCGCACTTTTCCTCCGTTCGTCAGGCATCTTCTCATGCGCTAGAATTCTATTGAACAGGCTGGTCAAAAACTCCACAGCCACTTCTCCTAGATGCTTCCTTACCTCCACAGGAATGTCATCAGGACCAACTGCCTTTCCATTTTCCATCCTCTTTAATGCCTTTCTAACTTCCCCCTTACTAATCATTGCCACTTCCTGGTCCACCCCACTTGCCTCTTCTACTTACTCTCCCTTGTCTCTCATTTTCCTCATTCATCAACTCCTCGAAGTATTCTTCAAGTACCATACCATAGTATACCAAGTACTCTCCTGCCTGCCTCTCTGATCACCTTGGCTGCGGCGGTCCAGTCTTCTGGAAGCTCCTCCCGTCCACCGAGAGCCTCTCTCACCTCTTCCCGAAAAGCTGCACAACACTCGCCCTGTCTCATCTTGCACCACATGGTTCTCTGCTCTGCCTTTGTCTTCCTAATCTTCCTCCCCACCACCAGAGTCATCTTACACTCCACCATCCTACGCTGTCTAGCCACACCCTCCCCTACCACTACCTTACAGTCGGTAACCTCCTTCAGATGACATCGTCTGCACATGATGTAATCCACCCGCGTGCTTCTCCCTCCGCTCTTGTAGGTCACCCTATGTTCCTGCCTCTTCTGGAAAAAAGTGTTCACTACAGCCATTTGGATCCTTTTTGCAAAGTTTACCACCATCTGTCCCTCCGAGTTCCTTTCCTGGATGGCGTACTTACCCATGACTTCTTCACCAACATGTCCATTACCATCTGCACCAATCACGACTCTCTCTCTGTCTGGGATGCTCAGGACTACTTCGAATTTCTCTTTCACCTCTTGGTCACATCCTACCTGTGGGGCATGGCCACTAATCGCATTATACGTAACACCCTCAATTTCGAGTTTCAGCCTCATCACTCGATCTGATACTCTTTTCACCAGCAAGACATTCTTCGCCAACTCTTCTTTTCAAATAACCCCTCGTCCATTTCTCTTCCCATCTACACCATGGTCAAATCATTGAAACCCTGCGCCTAACCTTCTAGCCTTACTGCCTTTCCACCTGGTCTCCTGGACACACAATATATCGACCTTTCTCCTAATCATCATGTCAACCAACTCCCGAGAGTTTCCTGTCATAGTCCCAACGTTCAAAGTCCCCACATTCAGTTCTAGGCTCTGTGCTTTTCTCTTCTCTTTCTGCCAAAGAACCCGCTTTCCACCTCTTCTTCTTCTTCTTCGACTTCGACAGTAGCTGAATTTCCAACGGCGCCCTGCAGGTTGACGGCGCCGGCGGCGGACGTTGTTACGTTGCTGGGCCACGACCGATCCGGTATGGAATTCTTTGGATGAACGCTCATATTTGTTTGGCAAAGTTTTTGGCAAAGATGCCCTTCCTGACGCAACCCTCGACATTTATCCGGGCTTGGAACCGGCCTACAGTTTGCACTGGCTTGTGCCCCCCATAGGGCTGCATTAAATGAAGAACGGGAGTGTCAGGTGGAAAACATTTAGAGGCAGGAAGCCTTTGAGGCTTTCACAGTTTCACTTAAACACAGTATAAAACACAAGTAAACACCTTTCATTCACAAAATGTCTAATACTGCTTTAATACATTGGCATTACGATTCCCAATTTAGAAACTATCGAAGACTAAAACGTGATCCCTTGAAACACGAACCTTTGAACCCCGCGACGTCAACCCTGAGTGGAAATCGCTCACCCACTAACAGATTCACTCAACTATCTCATCTGACTTAAGGCTCGCCGCACATCGAGTGACTCAGCTGCGCACAAGGCGACCCTTACACACATGCAAACTGGCCCCGTTGTCCGAGAAGAAGCGGACGGCGCCGGCCACTGTAGTTGTATTGTAACGAAACAAAGACAGCAGAAGGGTGAGAAATAAGAAGAGTTTGGAGATGATTGAGAGGCTGCTGGCAATTATCAACTCGTTCCGCTCATTGACTTCACTGATGCCGTTAGGGGACGGGGACTCTCCACGCTTCGCTTTTTCACCACCAGTACGTATGAAATTTTAAATATGCAGTACAGTACTGTAGTTAACTACTAGTGTCAAACACAGCACATACTGAATTGGTACAGCTTGGCGGCGGCCGGCTGGACGTCACTTCGTACTTGTAATTGTAAATGTAATTTATTTATTTTTTTGCCGTGAAAGCTCATGTGATACGACACGCCACTTTTGATTGGACATTGCCGCCGCGATGTTGCCACGCTGTTCACCTACGATTCAAACGTCGAGTCACAGGAAAACGAGTTGCCGACAGTCGGCCACTCCTGAGAACTGATCGCGCGACTGACTCACTCGAGTAACTGAAGTAACTCAACGAACTCACTCAGTTAACGTAACCAACAACTAATGTACCCACTCAACTAACTCACCTAATCTAGCGTACAAGTAACTCAACTCACTCGATCATCGAACCCACTCACTCAATTTACTTAGTCATTCCACTCCGCTAACTTACTCAAATCACTCACCTAACTCAAACGACAACTGCTTTACTCACTCATTTCTGCAACTAACACACCTAGTCTCACGTACTCAAGCCACTCACATAACTCAACAACTTCTTCACTCAACTCAGTTACTCACGTAACTCAGCTAGCCCTATTACTCAACTAACTTACTCATGTAACTCACCCAACAACTAACGGACTCAACTAACATAATCCAACCTACTTACTAAAGTATCTCGCACACCTAACAAACTCAACCAGCAACGAAATGACTCACTCAACAAACTTAATCAAGTCACTCAACTAAATTACTGAAGTACCTCATTCACCTAACTTAACCAAAGACTAATTTATTCACTCAACTAACTTGTGCCTCCAACTCCCTCCTCGAACTCACTCAAAAACTCATTTACTAACTTTACTCACGCAGCTAATATTACTTAGCAAATTCATTTACTCAAGTAACTCGGCTAACCATCTTACGCAAATGACTCACTCATCTGACTCAACTCCTTTTAAAGATAAATGAATGCTCACACCGGGGGACTGGCACAACTTTTTTTGTCCCCCTCAGCAAAATCAACAAATAAGAAACAATTTCAATTCTAAACGTGGCAATTTGTAACAACCTTTCTTTATTTCCAATGCTGGGCCAGTTGCTAGTTGAACTCATTGGCTCTTTAGGAAAGGGTAGCTACGCCATCTAGTGGCATAAAAAGATGTGCACAATCTAAGGTCAGAGCTTGATCGTGCATAAAAAATAAATAAATAAATAAATAAAATAAAATAAAAAATAAAAAAAGATTTATGATAACGTTTTGATTTTCAAATGACCTCAGCTGGGGCAAACACTTATTTGTGGGAGTGAAGATTGTGCGAAACCCGTTTGTGGGCAAACAAATGATCGTTGGTCACGATCGTCTTCTGTTATCAGTATTTGTAAGTTTTCATTTTGACACTGCAGTACTAAAATGGTCACATTCGGTTGGTATTTTTACACAGGAAGAAGAATTTGGTTCATTTATAACCAACAAAAAAGAGCACTGACAACGGAGGACAGAAGGAGCGGACCCACATCAGGAAGGCTCTTTTGTCAAACCTGCCAAGAGAAGAAAAGCCACTACACCCGAACCCAACCCACCAAAACCCTCAGACAAAATCTGCTTCACCGCAAGGACAAAATCCCAAGAAGCAAACTCAGCAATGTTATTTACGCAGTGCAGTGAGGAGTGCAGTGACCTCTGCATTGGAGAGACTAAGCAGCCGCTGCACACGCGTGTGGCGCAACGTCGATGGAAGGCTTCGTCGGGTCCAGAATCTTCATTTACAACACCGTCCAAATTCTGGGAACAGGAAACAAGTATTCCACTGCCCATCGCCCCCCCCACCAAATGTATACAACATTTCATTGAAGTTGCTTTTGAAGCTTGTAAGTAATCCCGCCCATTCGCATTCAACCAAACACAAAGCATCGGACACAAGTCAACAGGTGAAGCAATTCAAGACTCAGCAGGTATCCGAACACTTCAGCTTAAGTCAACCACGACGTTGAATCAAACCCGTCCCCCTTCGCCAACGTCGATGTTCCTGGCAGCGCCGAGGAATATCCGTGCTAAAGTGTGTCACTTGTGGCCCGAGGGCCTCGGAACATACTTAAAACGAAACGGCAGCGAAATTAAACCGACGGCGGGTCACTATTGACGCGATATGGCGCCGAGGATTTCAAAGGGGCATTTGCATCATTTCTGCGCTTGCCTGCAGCATAAGATGAAGTCTCGCACCCAAATGCGGCCCATTATTATAAAGCGGGAGCTGCCGGAATTATCTTCCTCTCCCGAGGCACACTTGGCCCTGGATGATGATGATGATGATGATGACGATGACGACGATACCGGCGGCCACCTCCAAAGTCGAACAATTGGGAGTTAAACCAAAATTAGGCTGCGATAAATCCTAATAATCGAGATGAATCATGTTTTTTTTTTGTTTTTTTTTGTGCCCGATTATTCTGAGCGATGGTGATGAGTTAAACGGGGTACACACATGCCGATAATCTTTCTCGCCACTCTTTAGAACAAAAGTCAGAAAAAAGATGAAAATGTGTTCAAACGTTATCCTGAGTGATTATCCTGTGGTCATTTTTCCTCCTGGGAAAACAGTCAATAATTATATGTACAAGCGAGGTACACACATACCGATAATCGGGTTGAAATTAATCATATTCAAAGTCAGAAATGATAGGATTATAGGATGTCGCTAAAAGATTATCCTGAGCGACGATGGTGTGGTGTGGGGTGTGCTAAGAGTGATTCTCGCTGACAATCGCAAATGTTAAACCTGTTAAATATTAGCGCTTAAAAATCCTAGTGTGTGTGTGTGTGTGTGTGTGTGTGTGTGTGTGTGTGTGTGTGTGTGCGTGTTCAACACCGAGTTGAACCTCAAAACGAGCGCTGGGATTTGGACCTGAAACGGAACGACAGTTTTTGAGGAGACACATTACGTACATTATTTTGTGGAATAGCGGTGAAACTTGTTGGAAAACAAGACAATTTTGAACAACGAGCGTTATTGTGTTGGATTTTGCGGGCTCCTCTCTGCTGCCCCCCTGTGGGCTTCCAGAGAGGAGCCCGCAGAACGACACAATTGCAATTTCTGCAATTGTGTAGCTCTGCAACCGTGCGTGAATTTTATGATACGTCAAAAACAAGCTCTACCTTCACCTCGTTTGACTGCTCAGGAGAAAATAAAAACGCCGTGTTGGAGGAAGGGGGGGGGGGGGGGGGGGGGGGGGGGGGGGGGGGGGGGGGGGGGGGGGGGGGGGGGGGGGGGGGGGGAGGAGGGAAGTGACGCGCGCGCCACGGGCTCGCACGTGTGCGTCTTTACGCACGCCGCTGATGCGTAAAGCCGGATTGGCCGCCGAGCGCACCAGCCCCCTTGCGCGCATTCTGATTGGCTGGCCGGGCCCGTCTTTGGGCATGACGTTATGCCGACACCACGCACACAATGCACAGACACAGAGAGGCGGGCAGGAGAGAGGGACGACGTCATGGTTGGACTCTGCGCGCGTGTGTGCGTGCGCGCGCACTTGCGATGATCGTGGCTCCTGCATTAGTCTGCACGTTCCTCACACGGGAGGCGCAATGAAGGTAAGGTGCCTGGTTTGGGTTTCCTCGGGGCTATATAAGGAGACGAGCTCCCACGCAGCAGCAGTGGTGGTTATTTTGGGGACTCGTCATGGGTTATCTCGGGTCACGGTGTGTGTGTTTCTATTGCTGTGTGTGTGTGTGTGGACGCAAAGCCGCCGCAGCCACCGTCCATTCATCGCTTTAATCCGCTCTCACGAGATGGCGGGGGCGCGCACCGGACTGGAGAAGTGGGGGCGAGTGTACGAGGGGGGGGGGGGGGGGGGGGATATTTGCGGGGGGCGTCTCGGGGATGACGCGTGGATCGCCCCTCACCTCCACACTGTGTCGGGGGGTTCTCCCGCGTGTGCGTGCGCGCGTGTGGCAGATGCAGGCTGCAGATGAGGCGATGACGTCACCCGCTCGAACACAACATCCAGTGCAAGCGGGATGCTGCCTTCCATGACAATGTCTCAAATGTGGGCTCCTCGATGAGCATCACCTTGCTATCGGATGAGTAGCCACATTTATTAATATTTGGTACAACTGAGATCTAACGCAAGGGCATTCCAGCTCACTTTCGATTGACGCTTGTCTAAAAATAGTCTTATTCTTGTGGTTGTACAGTGCAGTGGCATACGCCGCATCATACCGAGTGGGGCTGCAGCTATCAAGTCATTTTTGCTTGTTTCTTAGATTTTGTTTAATCGTTAAACAATGTCAAATTAAGAAGGGTGATCTCCTACTGAACAGAAATTGGGGGGGGGGGGGGGGGGGGGGGGGGGAACAACAACACACTTTTAGCTTTAGTGGAGCTTGAATGGAAAACAATGCTTTAGCGATCGATTAATCGAGTAATGGATGGAGTAATCGATTCACCAGCCTTTTGAAAAAGTTCCCGGTTCCTGATTAATGCGACGGGCTGAGTTTGCTTCGGGTTTCCTGGTTTTGTCTGCGGCACGTCAGAAAAGAGGTAAAAAAAATAAATAAAAATGTCGTAGTCAACTTCAATGTGGTGAAAGTCGAAGTCGATGAGTCGATGTCAATGCTGATTTATCATATTTTTTCAGCGCGGTGCGGCCGTCCCCAACTTTTTGTGCGACACAGACAGGTTTCACGTAAAGACATATTTCGGCGGACAGGCACAGAAACAAACAAAACAACAAAAACAAGATTCAAAATACAATTACATCATTTTGTTGTTTCTTGTCTTGTATTCTTCATTTCTTGAGATGGGGACTTTTTGAGTTTTCATGAGCTGTAAATCATAATCCTCAAAACTGTACAAAACAAAACGGCTACAAATTTCAGTCTCTGCGTCGTAGATATAGTATCTGAGTTTCACTTTTGTGTGACTTCCATTTGGCCAAAGCGCATTATGTCTGTCGGCCGAAATTTAAAAAGAAATCGAATTAGTGTAGCCGTAAAAGAGAGTCATGCAGGTTTCTCCTGATGTATTCTTTTGGTTTTGTCTTTTTGTGCCGCACGACGATCCTCGCGGCTGTCGATTTTATTCTGAGCGCTGGGACTGTTTTTTTTTTTTGTGTGTGTGTGTTTGTGTTTTTTTTTTTTCCAGTCCCGCCTTGAGGTCCCCTAAATCTCTTTATTATGCAGGAACACATTTCAACACCGCTCAGTCGCAGCTTGAGTTTTATCTGCGTTCGTTCCAGACGTCACGCTTGAGATTTGACTCGACAGCGCATCGACGAATTTGTGCGCTGTACATTTGCGTTTCCTGGCGTAACTGTTAGATAAAACCTATAAGGTCGTGCATTTATGCATTCAAGTTCTGGCTTTTCTCCTTTGTGCCTCAGCGAAGAAAACACTCGTTCAGTACAGGGGCAATAAGTCTCATGTCTGTATTATATTGAGGTTTCCTCAAAGTAGACGTCAGAAGGAAACAATAATCCTGTGCTTTTCAAAGTATGGTACGCAGGCTCCACCTTGTGGTATGTAAAAGAATTCCTCATTTAAATGTTCAAACTGTGCATTATGTTACAGTGGGCTTCAACTTAAAACAAATTGTATTTTAAAAAAAACCAAGAAAAAAAAAAAAAAAAACCATCCAGTACATTTGGTCGAGGCTATGAATCTCAAACATTCAAAATTTGAATTTTCCCCACCAAAATGTGATTTTTGTTCCCACAAATTCTGCCACTTGATGTTTCCGTTCAAACACAAATTTACCTTTGCGCTATTGTCCTGTCGAAATAACGTCCGCCGGCATTATTATCATTTAGTTTTATCCAGAAATGTGCTTCTTCTTCTCTTTATATTTTTGGGGATTTGCAAACGGCCTAATCGCCGTCTTTTTTTTTTTTGTGTGTGTGTTTTTTTTTCCTAATCACAGCTTCACGGTCATTCCCCTGCGACATTTATATTACTCTTAACTGTAACGTGTATGTCGTGTAAATCCTGCGACCAAACAAAGAAACGCCAATGAAAACAAAGATCTGCGCACTATTAAATTACTCCATAATCAACATTATGGAGTCGGGCCCGCAGGGTTTGAGCTCCCCTCCCCCCCCCCCCCCCCCCCCCCCCCCCCCCCCCCCCCCCCCCCCCCCGCCGCATATAGCGACTCGTTCCCGGGATTACGCAAGCGGTCCCTAAGCGGATGGCCGAGGCCACGTCACGGCGTGTTTGTGACAACCCGGAGCCGGGAGGGGAGCCAGGGGTGAATTCCTGCATTGTGCGGCGCAAAGAGCTTCACAATGCGCTCCTGTACGCGTGGCGACAAACGATTGACACGGCCTGGTAGAGGAGTGGGAGACGTCGTCCCCGAACAAACAATGCAAAACACCATAGGCGGGCTAACGGACGGCATCGACCTTGCGGCGTTAGAACCCTTTAACCCCTGGGTTTCACTGTTATAAACGTTATGGGGAAGAAAATGGACGCCGCCCGTGGTTAAAGCGTACGTAACGTTGTTATACTTTTCTCTTATTGTTTGGACGTGACGAGTTTATTACAGGGACAATAAATGTGCGTTTGTGCCCGGCAGGCGGGGGCCTCGTCCATGTGGGCGTCATGCTGCGGGCTGCTGAACGAGGTGATGGGCACGGGCACGGTGCGGGCGCAGCAGCCCGGCTTCGGCGCCGGGGCCGGGCCTTTCCGCTTCGCCCCTAGCGCGGGGTACTCCACGTACCCTCCCGCCGGCTCGGGGAGCGCTGGGCAACTGTGCAAGGCCTGCGGACTGGCGTTCTCAGTCTTCAGACGCAAGGTAAACCGCAGCGGAGCGGAGGTCCACTTTTTAATGGCGCAGTGCTTCTGTGTGCCAGTCGGACGGGCACGTGCCGGCGTCCTGCATGCTCTCGCCGCACGACGGACCCCCCCTCAAAGCCGACCCCCCCCCCCCCCGCGCATGTGCTCATTTGTGTGTCAGCGGGATATTTTCAGTGCACCTTTTAATAAGTGTCGATGGGATTAGCAGCAAGTGATTGCAGGGAAGGTGTCGGCGACGGTGCGGAAGCGCGACACATTTGCGCGACGGCGATAAGCGAATGTTTACCAATTGGGCTGACCTCCTTTTCGCATCCATTTGAAGCGTCGACCCACTCAGTTGCTCAGCGTCGAAGTGGATGGAGAGTCGCCACGAGCTGCACGTGATGTTTATTTCACACTTTGCTGTAACTCCACACAAACGTGAAGCGCCGTGCGTACGTTTCCAAATGTCCTGGAAAGAAATGGACTCAAGTGCGTACCAGCCACCGCGGTGTTTCTTCATCAGGTAGACTGCGTGATGATTGGCACTTCCGAGTTAAATCGCATCAGGATTTCCGTCTCTGAGTACAAACAGCAGCTGCAATGAGCTCGGTGCCGCCTTCGGGGGCCACTTTTGCGTATCAAAGTTTGCGTCGAGTTTAGCTTATTTATAAGGCGTCACGAGAGGCGGCGCCGAACCCGTTACAACGCCGAGACGAGTCAGACATGCAGTATTTAAGGGCAGCTTATTAAATGATGCCCGAGCGGTATTAAAAAGAATGACTGATGACGTCCCTCGGGTGCCACTTTGAAGAGACCGCGTGAAGAGCTGACGCTGGAAATGCCGTAGAATGAACTGAAATGTAGAAAATGTGGAAAGGAAAAAAAACCAACATCAACAAAAGCCATTATCCTATAACGTGAATAGAACGGAAAATGCGAAAGGTCCGTGCCAACTCGGGCTGCAGCCGAGCTATCAAATATTTTTACACTCAATTACGGTCTCGATTATCCCATCGATGAATGAAGTGCATTTTTAAACAACAAAATGTGCGCGTGAGGTTCGTGTAATATCGTTGTCCACTTGGAGTCGCAATCCTCACATCCCCCTGCGAACATATCTATGGCGTTTCAGCGTGTGCGTCTTTAGAAGGCGGGGCCAGGCCTGGTGAGTGACGTGGGCGTCAGCGAATGAGAGTGTAGAGTTGCCTGCTGTTCTGCTCGGGTTCGTGGCTGGCTGTCGACCGGCTAACTGTCAGCCAGTCTGCGTGTCGAATGAGTGCCAGTTGTGGCCACAGCAGCTCGTGTATGAATGTGCTTATTATGTGTTTTTGTGGTTGTTTTTTTTGGGGGTGACATTTTTTGTTCAATAGAGCGATTGAAAGTGCACGAGTGGCTGCGTCTGTCCGTGACCCTTTCTGAGGACATTACAGTACATTCTAGCTCATGGTGGTGGGCTATGTTAAAGTAGCGACAAGCTGCGAAACACTTCGTTTGTGTCTCCAGCTCTGTATTATACTGCCCTCTGGTGGCTCAGGCGCGCACACCAGGAGGAGCAGCACAAAGACAATTCAATCGAAGCAAAAAATGGGGCGAAAACAATTTTAATTCTACTTAACTATGTCATTACTGTGTTTTTTTTAATATATATATATATATATATAAATTACAATATGATGTTATTTTTCTTATTTGAAAGGACTACTAAAAATGTATTTTGTGAACGTGAAGTGTATTTTTTGGGAGGTATTTATGCGCAGTATGAATATGGAGAAACCAAAAAAATCCGTGTAACACAAATAAGACGTGCATACGTATTCGCAGCCATTGCTCAAGACTTTGTTGATGCATCTTGGGCAGCAATTAGAGTCTCAAGTCTTTCCGAAGACAATGGCACAAGTTTCTTCGGGCGGCTTATTGACCTCACACAATGACTGTCGGCGTCGTCTCCCCTCGACAGCACGTGTGCTGCGACTGCAAGAAGAGCTTCTGCGCGCTATGCTCGGTGCTGCAGGAAAACCTACGCTGCTGCGCCACCTGCCACCTGTTGCGGGGCACCGCCTTCCAGAGGCCGCGCCTCATGCAGCTGCGCGTCAAGGACCTGCGGCAGTACCTGCTGCTGCGCAACATCCCCACCGACACTTGCAGGGAGAAGGAGGACCTGGTGGACCTGGTGCTGCGCCACCGGGGCACCGGAGAGGCCCCCCGACCCGTCGTGCTGGTGGAGGAGGAGGATGAGGAGGGGGACGGAGACACGGCCGAGGAACAGGCGGAGGAAGACGACGAAGACGATACAGACAGTCTCCGCTCGCGCGCCGCCTCGCCGCCCTCCACCGCCGGCTCTGCTTCCGAACAGTCGCTCGGATCCGCCTCTCAGGGAGTCGCGCTCAGCCCGAGTGATAGCTCGGGCGCCCCGAGCCAGGTGCGGCACGCACACGCATGGCATTGTATTTTTTTGAATTGAAAAAAAAAAATAATAATAACAATAATCTATATTATGTTGTCATTTTCTTCTCACAAAAAAAAAAAAAAAAAAAGTTTTTAATTTTTTTTTTTTTTTTTTTTTTAATACAAACGGCGTCATACAATTGAAACAATTGGTTCGAGTCAATAAATGGCCCATCTGTCCCTTTTAAAAATCTAAAAAAAAAAAAATGTTTTGCTGTCGACGCTCGTCGAGCTGAATTCAATCACGTTGATTTTCTCTTCACTCACTATGAAAAGTCTTCACGGCACTGATTCTGCATTCATGCGACAGCTGCAAGCGGCAGCGTTGACTCTCTTACTGTCAACGTGGTGTGTGCGTGTGCGTGTGCGTGTGCGCGCGCGCGCGCGTGCAGCGTTGCAGACCGGCGAGCGAGGCGGCTTAAGCCCTTTGGCTTTTTTTAGGTCGGTTACATGGGCTGAGAGTCAGTTATGTAACGCGCACGCAGGTTGACAACTCCCCGCAGCAACGCAGCCGACTCCGAACGCTACACTAAACACGACATTAACACGACATTAAAACACTAATAAAAACTAAAAAAAAAACAAAAAAAAAAACTTCTTTAGGTTGGCATCAAGGAAAGAAAGAAGAAAGGGAGGAAGGACAGGAACAAGGGTGCAGGAAGGCAGGATAGAAAGGAGGGAGTGTGGAAGGAAACAAGGATGTCAGAAGGGAGGAAGCAAGGACGGCCGAAGGAACAAAGGGGCTCGCTGCCGTTTTTAGGGTCCGCACCAAGAAAGGAAGGAAGGAGGAAAGGAAAGGAAAGAAGAAATGAATCGATACATTTGCGCCTCCGCGGTTTCCGTTACCCGCCGCTGGCGCCCTGCCGAGCACACATGCGGCGAAGTTTCAACGGGGTCTCCTCTCGTATTAGATAACTGAGCAGATGTGCGGCGAGCGCGAGCGAGGGCGGCGGTCCGTCTGTGCGGTATTGCGAGTCGGACCGTAATGAGGCGCGTCGTGGGCCGGTGTCGAGAGCGCTCGGTTCACTTTGAACTTTCGTGACTTTCGAGCCTTGAAACGGATTCTGACAGTGTTGACATTGAAGGGCCCATGCCATCCTTTTTTATTTAAACATTTTTAATTTTTTTTTTAAAGAATCTTTGATGTCATTTTATCAGCTTTGCAAGAGAATTTGGGTTGAAAATGCCCAGGATGTCCTCTTCAGCGAGACGCCCGGGTCCCTTTTGCTTATTTAGTTTGTACATTGAATTGTATTTCATTCTGTTACTTTTACAGCGTTGCAATTTGAGACGAAAAGTTGCACACCGACTCATGCGGCCGAAGCCAACAATTGTTCCTGACTTGCCCTTTCAAAATGTTAGTTTTCCCCTCAGGAGCAGGAGGACACGCCCACCGCCTCGCTCCTCGATCTGGCGCACACGGAAAGCGCGACGGCGGCGAGCCCGGCGACGCAGAGGAGGATCCGCGCCTCGCTGTCGGACTTGGACGACGAGGGAGCCATCGAGAGGCTGTCGGTGCGCCAGCTCAAGGAAATCCTCGCCAGGAACTTCGTCAACTACTCGGGCTGCTGCGAGAAGTGGGAGCTGCTGGAGCGCGTGCATCGCCTCTACAGAGAAAACGAGCACAACAGGAAGTCTCGTAAGCGCCGGCGGTTTTACCACAAATATGGATTTTACACGTCGGCATTTTAACGTGGCCTCTTGTCGCTCTTTTCTTCTTTTAGTGGAAAATGTGAGCATTACTGCAGGTAAACACTTCTTCGCCGTCCTATTCTGGAATACGGAGAAAAAGTTAGGGATCATTTTGGGGTACAGTATTATATTGTCACTGACCAATGAAAAACATCTGGAAACGACTTTTTTCGGTGGTTTGGAAAACAACATTTGGGCGAGGCATGCTTAATTTATTTAAAGAAAAAACGTAATGCATTTGAAATTGGTTGTTTTAATTGCAAACCAATTAAAAACATACATACAAATAGGATATTTATTAAAAAAACAAAAAAAAAATTCAAACGATTGTGATACGTTGGTTTTTTTTTTAATCTAAGAAAAATATTTTAAAAACGTTTTTTAGATGAATGTTTTTTATTCGAAAAGTAATTTTAAAATTTTAAAATTTTAAAAATATATAATATTTATTGGTAACTGTTTTACCAAGACCGATACTTCAGAATGTCACACTGTTGCAAGCAGTTTCATCATATCTTTAGCCATGATTGTATAATGAAACCTTTCCGGTTTCAGGTCAATAAGGATTACCAAAATGATATGCTAACTGCCAGAATAGTCATTATTATTATTATTATTTTTTTTTTACAAATATTTAAAAAAATAGCACGACTGTATTTAGAACAAAATGTGTTTTCACAGCACGCTTCTTCATTCTAATAATGTCGTTTTAATGAATTGATTTTGAAAACATTTGGATCGTCATGCTTTCTTTGCAGGTGGATACTGTATGACTGAATACCCGTCCCTTAAAATAAAATACAAATTGTAATTTTGTGAATGTTCTCAAAAGGCCATTCCCGTATTCTGAAACCTGTCTTTTTTTTTTCTCCTTTTTTTTCTCTCTCTGTCTACCAAGTGGTTGCATATCCTCCACCTCTGTGCAACAGTGCCGTTGGAGGTAAGTTATAATCAACTTATATTGTTTTACTTTAATTTGAAGGCAAAAACATTCCCGAAAAAAGTCAATTCAAGTATTTTTATGGCGACCGTTATCGATGGTCCGCAGACGGCGGGAAAGCCCAGTTGGCCTCGGACGAGAACCTGTGCCGCATCTGCATGGACGCCATCATCGACTGCGTTCTCCTGGAGTGCGGCCACATGGTGACCTGCACCAAATGCGGCAAAAGGATGAACGAGTGCCCCATCTGCAGGCAGTACGTGGTGCGGGCCGTGCACGTCTTCAAGTCCTAAAAAAATACAAGTACAAAAAAAAACTGGGCCGCCAGAGACCCTTGAAAATGGCGCGAGTGGCTTGGACCGGCGGTTTTCCTGGGACACGGCAGGGGTTCGAGTCGCCGCGGTTGACACGACCGCTTGTTGGTCGACCTCAACACGTGCAATACCGTTAAGAAAAAAAAAAATAATCATCATAATAATTTTTCTTACTGTGGAAAATGTCTTTTGGTTCTAGTTTAACAGCACATCTTACGTTAGCAGAAGATGCCAAATAACATGCCTGTACTCTCATACCTTTAACTTTGCATAGCCAGCAAGCTTGGAATGACGGTTCGTATTCAAACCATAGAAAGCAGTACAATAAGGGTGTTTTGTTTTATATATATATATATATATATATATATATATATATAGGGTGTAATGATTCGTTTTGGCAGCCATTCAATCATATCACAATTTGTTTTGCCGATTCATCCAAGGACGGTTTGATACAATTCAGCGTTTGGAAATCGATTCAGTCACTTTTTGGGTTTTTTTTTTTTTTTTTAGCCAAAAATTTTAACCATAGCGACTGTGAAATAAACACCTGGATGTCAGACAGGTCATGTGAAATTTCCTAAATTGCTTTGGTTTCTTGTAAAGTTATCAGTTAAAATGAATTATGGATAGAATAAACGAACAAGCACTCATGGCAAATGTATTTACAGTTTTGCTGAAGTATATCCGTGATGGAATTTCGTGTTCGCCAACCTTTTAGCTCGTAGACGACCGCGGTCAACAAACCGTTTGCTTGCATGTCCGTCATGTTCTAGCCTCGATTGTTTTTGACGACTGCAAAACCAAAACATGTTTATATTTCAGATTTAAGCTTCGCTGGACGTTCCGCGAGTTAAGTTTTGCACCTGCTCTTTGCGCCGCCATATTTCCTGCGCTGCGCATTCTACAAGGGATCTTGGGAGATATAGTTTGCTTCGCAGAACCGCCCCACTCAATAGCGCCGGAAGAAAACTACAGATTGAAACTCCCAAGATCCCGTGCGACGTCACAGACAGGAAAACATAATCGAGTTACGGCTTTGTCATTAAAAGTGCTAGAAAAAAAACACAAACGCACATCCATTAAAAAAAGTCTGCCGTGATTAATCCAATGCATTATTTCCTAGTATCCATACAATAGATTGTTCACCTTTTAAAATGATTTAAAGGGATATAAAAAAAAACAACAACAAAAACCAATTGGATCGGAAGAGTATAAATCGATACCGGTACATCGATATAACCGATGAATCGTTACACCCTTAGTGTATGTATATACACACACATATGAAAAGCTCTACATTTTTATTTTATTATTTTTTAAAATTTGACCTTGCACGTTCAATTCTCATCAAATTGTATCAGACATGCTCTCGGGTTATCGGAGCGGTTACCCACAGCATACGTCCACAAAATGTCTTCTTTTTCATTTAGTTTGGAGTACTATAGCTTGGAACCCCGATTCTAAACTTCTGCTCAGGTCCGAGAAGGACGGGAAGCGAAACCTGCCGAGCGATATCGGTTTTTATGCCACCGATGTGATCGATAACAGCTGCTGCCTCCTCCTCGATCGTATCGTTGTTTTGTCACCCCGAGAGAGGTCATCGTCTGATTCACTTCGGTCTGTTATGCAAAGCAAGCCAGACACTTGTTTTCTGCTCATCCATCTTACAAAAAAAAAAAAAAAAAAAAAAGTGTGTGTGTGCGGGATATTACGCTGTTAATGTAAATGTGTTGCATAGAGATAGCCTCTATTGTTGTTGTTATTATGAATTAAACATATATTTTTACATGGACTAGCAGCGAGGCTCTGAGATTTATGAACAGAATGTATTTATGAGTTTAGTCAAGACTTTAAAATATATCTTCATGGGTCGATTTGTATTTTAAAAAAAAAAATGTTTGTCACACATTCCCAATTCACGTACGTTATTTTTTTTTCCATTATTGATTTAATGTGGCTGTTTGTCATTGGAAGATGTCACTCACGGGCAGCTACAATCTTCTGGCGGGCACTCATAACCCTGGATCTTTATATTTTGGAATGTTGGACCTTTTTATTTTGGTAAACAAAACAAAACAAAAAATGATTAGATTCAATAAAATTCAGTCAAATCTGATCGACCAGTGTCGTTTTTAAAAGGCTTTTAATATGTCAAACTCTTCCTAGAGGCTTTAAATGTGTACAACATTTACAGTCAACATATAGTACACGCACATAGTGGTTTATCCAGATGCAATAACAATGTAAACTTGTCTGCTGAACTTGAAAGTAAAAAAAAAAAACAAAAAAAAAAGTACAAAATTGGAATTAAACATGAAAATAAAAAAAAAGCCACATAGAAAGACATGGAAAAGTGCATTAAACTGTTCACTTTATACTTTACGCACAGCTTCAAATACAGCGGACCCCTGCATAATCGCAGTTCTGCATTCGGAAAATTATTTGCCGTTTTCTGGCCCGGTCCCACGCATATTTGCCTTTTTTTCAACACCAACAAAATGCCCACGCTAACCATAAGAGCGCGTCAACTATTTACGAATTTTCACTATTTGTGGTCAGGCTCGATCTATCTTAGCGAGTAGCCGGGGTCCACTGTACAATAGTGTCAAAATACTGATTGGATCATTCCAAAAATCCCTTCTTTTTCAGATAGAACTCAAAACTAACTTTTTTCCTATCACTCAAAAAAGGGGGCATTTTTTTAAACAACTTTTTGCAGGTTCTTCAAATAACAGGGTGGGAAAGTGACATACAGTATACCAATTGTATTTGTTTTTGTTTTTTTAATGCACATACTCTAAAACATTTGTTTTACCTCCGGAGCCTTTGATAAAAGCTCCGATAAATCAAGCTATCCCCAGCCCTAACTTTAAATGAATGTAATCTTTCTCTTTCAGGACTTTTATAGTGCGTCTCTGGTTTCAAACTAACGACAGCTGATTTTTTTTTTGTTTTTTTTTTTTGTTTAAACAGCAAGTGTACATGCTGAGCTAATAGCAAAACGTGTCCACAAATAACACGCTTAACGGAGGAATGACGACAAGAAGCTTTTAGCACAGAAGAAAACAAAATATATGTACAGCTCTGGGGGGGGGGGGGGGGGGGGGGGGGGGGGAATGAAGAGACCATTTTTTGTTAGACCCTCCACACCCACAATTTCTGCAAACGCTCTAAATGACAATATTTGAATTTGGGAGTTATGCTGTCAGTATTTAAAAAACGTGGATAGAGAAAGTCTACACCCCCCCCCCCCCCCCCCCCCCCCCGTTCAAATGCCAGGTTGTTTTGATATTAAAAAAATAAACGGAGATAAATCTATTTGGTTTCCTTACTGTGAGCTATAACCTGTACAACTCAATTGCCTTTTTGAAAATCTCTTCGAAAGGGAAAGTAAAATAAGTTGGTTGCATAAGTGTGCACATCCACTTAAAATTAAGACGCGGCTGTGTTCAGAATTAATAACCAATTACATTCAAACTCACGTTTAACGCGAGCCACCACACACTCGCCGCCATTTGAAGTGCCTCTCACTGAACCACAAATTAGGCTAAACTATGCTAGTAGGCTTTTCGAAACCGGGTAACAGGGTGTGCACACTTGCGCAACCACTATTTCACAATTGAATTTCACCTCCCGAAAAGATGGAAAAACTAAACTCGATTGAGCTCTACAATTTAGGTCACGTCAATGGCGAAAAGTTCAGAATGAATTTATCATGGTCTCATTATTTTATAACACAAAAACCTGGCATTTGAACCAGGGAGTGCCGACTTTTTATATCCACCGTTTACCTATAAACTGCAACATCATAATTTTGCAGTGGTCCCACCCCCCCAGACCTGCATAACTACAAGTGCAAGTCAATAAATTAGAATAAGGTAGAAACGTTAATTTGTTGCAGTAGTTCAATTCGAACTGATGCCAAAAAAAAAAAAAAACATATTTCCCACCATATTCTAATTTATTAACATTTACCGGTATATATGCTTTATACACTCTACAGTGTCGGCATTTGTGTAATAGGTGCAAGTAATAGAAGCTATACACACATAACAGTCATACAAATGTGCTTAAATAAATATAAAACAGAAAGACAAAAAAAAAAAACTCACACTGGGTATTGATTATCAATATCAGTAGTATAATACTGTACATGAATGTAGGAAACGCTTTCGGCTACAAAAATAGTCAATCTTGAACAGAAAAAAAAAATATATAAGAAATAAATAAAAACAACAGGCAGTCCCGGTCAAAAGTATAGAGACGCTTCTTTGTGCTATCGAATGGGAAGCTGTGTCTAAACGTTTGACAGGTACAGTAAATGTTCTTTAAATTGTACATTCTGGCTCAGTAGTTGGCAAGGAGACAACACACGGTGCTGCCCTCCTTCTTCTTCTTCCGCCTCTTCCTCCTCCTCCGGTGGTGCGCTGCCCCCGTGTGGCGAAGCGGATCAATCGCAGGCGGAGTGGGGTTGGATCCTCTGCAGCAGCTTGTCGTCGATCAGCTCGAACTGAACGCTGACCGACATTTCGGCCACGAAGCGCTGGCAGCCCTCCCTGCTCACCTGCTTGCAGAAGCGCAGGTCGATGCGGCGGATGCTGCCGCAGCGCTTGAAGTAGGTGAGCGACTGGTCGGTCACCCTGTTGCACACTGGGGCGGGGAACAGAAGCGGTGGATTATTCTAAGATTCCAAATCATTCTGGGTCATAAAATTGAAAAAAAAAACAAAAAAAATTCGAATTCATTCTGGGTCATGAAATAGAAAACAAAAAAAAATGATCGTGGGTTGCCTGGGAGCTCTCTGCAGGTAATGACACTTTGAATGTTTAATGGCACCCCAGAGAGACGGCAAAGTTAGAAACAGGCTATTTTGCGAAAATGTGTTTTAAAAAAAAAATTCAACAGGTGTACTATGAGAGCAAAGAGCGGCTTTAGTCAATTTACTATATCATCATTTGATAAGTAATATATTTACTATATATGGTGGTGCCTTGAGATACAAGTTTAATTCGTTCTTTGACCATTGTTGTAACTCAAAACACTTGTATCACTAATCCTCTTTCCCCATTGAAATGAACGGAAATGCCATTAATTTGTTCCAGCTTCCCCCCTCCAAAAAAACACTCCACACAATCTGCTTAATCAAGAATTTTAGGGGTTAAAAAAAAAATACTTTTTTTTTTTTTTTTACTTCAATGCAATTATAATGGCCGTCAATTATCCGCGGATTTTCACTCTGGAAGACCAGTCTAGTACTCAGACTCTTTTACTACAAAGCCATGTTGTTGTAACGCATGCACAATGTGGCTTGGCATTGTCTTGCTGACATAAGGAGGGACGTCCCTGAAAAGGATGTCGGCCCGGCCCCTATCCCCTGTGAATAGCACAGGTCCACTGTACTGTATAAACATACATGACATGAATAAAATGTAAAAAAAAAAAAAATCATTTCCCCCCCCCCCCATTTTCTGCTTCAAATTAATGGACATTTACGTCATGACACCGATGCAATTCGTTAGCCATTCTATGGCACTGTTTGTTAGCATTAGGCTAAACAGACTTAGAAATACACAGCATGTAATTCCTTGTTTTACATTTAGTTTGACAGTAAACATCTTGGAGTAGCTTTACACAGCTTGAAGCTTTTGTTTTTTGCGCGAAGACAAACAGCGTTCATACCTGAAATTTTAAAGTCAAAGCAAAATAAATAAATTAATAAATTGATCGAACGACAGCTTGTATCTCGAAAAATGCAAAATCACGTCACTCGTATCTCAAAGCGCCGCTGTATAGTGGGGGGGGGGGGGGGGGGGGGGGGGGGAGGAAAAAAGAAATGACTGAATGTAGCTTCTCCGCTTACTTCAACATAGTTCCTTGCCACCCAGATGTCACAACATGGAAAGTAATACTTTTATATTAGACGGGGCTTTGGCGCTGTACTTCAGTTTTCAGCCCCGAAAAGGCTCGCACCTGAGAGGTTAACGTCGGTCAGGGAGTCCCGCGTGGTGGTCCCGGCAGCGGTCAGGATGTTGACGGACTGGTCGGTGACGTGGTTGCAGTAGCTGAGGTCCAGCTTGGATAGCGCCGCCATGTGGCGGATGATGAGGCGCAGCGTGGCGTCGGTGACGTCCAGGCCGGCCAGACGCAGGTCCTCCACATTGCGCAGCTTGCTCCGGTTGTCCAGCTGGCCTGTAGGGAGCGATACCCAACGGAGTGATGTCAATTATGTAGAAACCCCAATTCCAATGAGGCTGGGACATTATGCAAAATGTAAATAAAAACTGAAATTACTGATTTACAAATCCTTTTATACCAATATTCCATTGAATACACTTGAAAGCCAAGATATTTAATGTTCGAACTGATGAACTTTGTTTTTTGGCAAATATTCGCTCATTTTGAATTTGATGCCTGCAACACGTTCCAAAAAAGCTGGCACGGGCACGTTTACCAATGTGTTTCATCACCTTTCATTTTAATAACACACAAAAAGCGTTTGGGAACTGAGGACACTAATTGCTGCACCTTTGTAGGTTGAATTCTTTCTCATTCTTGCTTGATGTCCAACTTAATTTGCTCAACAGTCTGGGGTCTCCATGGGTTGTATTTTGCGCTTCATAATGTGCCACACATTTTTCAATGGGAAACGGGTCTGGACAGCTGGCAGACCAGTCTAGTACTCAGACTCTTTTACTACAAAGCCATGTTGTTGTGACGCATGCACAATGTGGCTTGGCATTGTCTTGCTGAAATAAGGAGGGACGTCCCTGAAAAGGATGTTGATTGCATGGCAGCATATGTTGCTCCAAAACCTGTATGTACCTTTCAGCATTGATGATGCCTTCACAGATGTACCCAGAAGTTACCCATGCCATGCACACGATCACACCCCATACAATCCCAGATGCTGGCTTTTGAACTTTGCGCCGATAACAATCCAGATGGTCCTTTTACTCTTTGCATCCGTGATTTCCAAAACCAATTTGAAATGTGAACTCTTCAGACCACAGCACACTTTTCTACTTTGTGTCAGTCCATCTCAGAGGAGCTCGCTTTGGCCCAGAGAAGGCTTTATATGGCTTTCGCTTTGCATGGTAGAGTTTTAACTTGTAGCGACAAGTTAAAACTTAACTTGATGTAGTGACCGTGTTTAGCTGACAATGGTTTTCTGAAGTGTTCCTGAGCCCACAATATCGTTTCCACAATGATGCCAGCTTTTTTTTAACGCAGTGCCGCCTGAGTAATCGTAGGTCAAGGGCATTCAATGTTGGTTTTTGGCCTTACCGTTTACGTGCAGAGATTTCTCCAGATTCTCTCAATCTTGTGATGATATTATGGACTGTATATGATGAAATCCCTAAATTCACTGTACGATGAGAAACGTTTATTCTTAAACTGTTGGACTATTTGCTCACGTAGTTGTTGACAAAGTGGTGAACCTCGCCCCATCCTTTCTTGTCACCAACTGAGCCTTTCGGGATGCTCCTTTTATACCCAACCATGAAACTGACCTGTTTCCAATTAACCTGTTCACCTGTGGTATGTTCCAAACAGGTGTTTTTTCGAGAGCGCCTCCACTTTCCCAGTCTTTTGTTGTCCCTGTCCAAGCTTTTTTGGAATGCCCCAGGCATCAAATTCAAAATGAGAGAATATTTGCTCAAAAAACAATAACGGTCATCAGTTTGAACATTGACATTTGGTACCTGGCCTGTTATCGGTAGTGGGGGAGAGCAGGTCCCTCATCTGGGCGTCTTTAAGTCCCTCCACCCACTGAAAGTCCAGCGTTCTCAGGAGAGGACAGCAGGAGCTGCAGAGAGCGGAGACAGCCACCCACGAGCACCCCGACAGCAGCAGCACCCGCAAACCTGCGCAGACCATGTCGGAGTGCACATTAGTTCATGCCAGGACCACAAGTCCTCTTTTTCCAGGACTTTATTTGTATTGTGTTTCCTGACAAGATCTTGTAACCAGGATAGTCAAGTTAGCATGTAACTCCCATCCAAAAAAAGATGAGGTTATGCTAGTCAGTCTCCTTTTTAGCAGGGAAAACACATGCTTGATGGGGTTTTAGTCTGGCGATCGAAAGATTTTGATTTTACTCTTGGATTGTATATTTACTCTATATGGTATCTGCTCGCCACTCAAGAAATAGTACCATAGTTTAGTCGTGCCTTGAGATATGAGTTGTATTTGTTTCGTGACCACGCTTGTAACTCAAAACACTCGTATCTCAAATGCTCTTTTCGCAATGAAAGCAAATGGAAAATGCCATTCATCTGTTATCCACGTGTTATCGGCGGTTGTAAGGACATGGATGGCAGTGTTGGGAGTAGAACAGTATTGCCGTCGTCGCCTGTTTTCTCTCTCTCACTTCCCTCTGTCCCTCGGCTATGTCCCTCCACTGTGTCTTGGCATACAAATCAACACATTGTTTTCATACCTGGCAGTCTGTTGATGAGCCAGCTAAGTTGCTTCTTGGAAATGTTCGTCCAGCTCAGGTCCAGAGCGACCGGCTGCCTTCGGATGATCCCGCTCAGCATGAGAGGTGTGATGGACTTGCAGCGGTTCAGATTGATGTGCTTCCACAGCCTCTTGTCGCAGCACCTGGCCACAAACAAAACAAGGCAAGTTTATATTTAATAAAGTGAACCCACATGTTCACGGGGAACGAGACGCCAGCCCTGCCGCAAAACAATAAAAAATCTACAAGCAACTGATGCCCCCCTAAAAGGTTTTAGAATTGCCGGTGGAGCAACACAAGTAGACGGACTATATAACGATACTCACAGGCATATATTCTTTATCCTCTGCGAAGGACTAATATTACTGCAGCTTACTGAGAAGTTTTGACCTTCTCCATGTATTTCCGTATGTTTGCATTATACTGGCGCGCACATCAGAAGGAGCAGCACATTGTTCATTGAAATGAAGCAAAAAAATGTGGCAAAAAGTGAAATCCTTTTCATTATATGTAAAGTTGTAAATGTTTTGGGGGCTTTTTGGGAGGCTGGAACAGAGTAATGGCATTTCCATTCATTTAATTGAAAACCTCTCATTTTGTATTTTAGTACACACAACCTACCTGCGGTCCCACAATAGAACTCACCATCGGTTCCACGTCCTGCACACGCGCATACACACGCAGAGATCTCTGAACGCCAGGTGACCGAAGACGGACATCCAGGCCTCGCGCCGCATGGTGTGCTCCTGGCCGTCGTTCAGGGGAAGCCGGTCGGGCGGGGGGCTGATGGGTGGCGGTCTGATGACGTGGCGTTCCATTTGGACGCATTTGGGCGGCGAACGGCAAGGGAGCGGGCGGGGAGCGAGCGGCGTCACGGGAGCCTTCCGGTTCCAGCTGAGCGGCGAGTGTCGGCGCGGCGTCCCGTTGGCCTCCCGCCTGTGTCGCATCCAGCCTCCGAGGTCTCCGCTGCCGTTGTTCAGAGGCCATCTCGGATCGGTTACCGCCACGTCGTTCTCGGGCTCCGCCTTGACTGGCCTGTGGTTCTGTTTGGATGGGAGTACCTCGGATTTGAACGCCTTTTTGTTTTGATTGGTCGCCTCTTCCGTTTTGGCGGTGCCGTCCTCCGTCTTCAGCTGACTTGGAAGCTGATTGGTCAAGCTATTTTGGTGGTTCACGCTGTCATGGATCTTGAGGAGGCGTCTATGTTGATGGTGCGCCTTTAAGGTAAGCAAATAAGTATGTATTTAAGTATTTATTGCTGTCCGGCAAAACCACTTTTATACAAAAAGACTACATTGGATAAAAAGTGTTCTTTTTTTAATTGGTGGTGGTTTCCTTGTTCCTGAGTCAGGGCGCTTCTGGATTGGCTACATTCTGTAGCACGTCAGAATTCACGGCACCATGACTTGGCCCCCCCCGCCCCCCCCCCCCCCCCCCCCCCCCCCCCCCCCCCCCCCCCCCTCCACACAAAGATTTTTGGTCATAAATAATGAACGCATTCAATAATTAAGATTGTCGACCAAGACCTGTTTCGGATCCTATAATCGGGATGAATCCACTTTTAACACACATCAGATCTAAGGATAATCTTATAACACATAAAATGATGACGTCGTTGATCGGGAAGAGCCAAAATCGGGACAAAAACAGCCTGATTGTCTTTATGTGTGTGCCGGGCCTAGCTTTGGACTTGTTTGAAACTTGTAGGTTAAGACTTGAGACATATTTATGATTATGGAGATTTGTGGCTTACAAGAGGTAGGAAATACCTTCAAATTTGCTGATGACATCTCCTCGGTCCACTCCTCGGCCTCCTCGCCGCTGGGGCCTGCTCCCGAGGCGCTTTTGAACGTCTGCTCACTCTCTCCGGCCGCCGCCGTTTTCCTCAAAGGACTCAGAAGGACTTTGGATTTGTCGTCCGTCCTGTTGTAGTCGTCTTTTTCGTCCTCCTTGTCGTCATCTTCCTCTCTGCCGTCCAACTTGGCCTTGAAGTGGATCCTGTGCAAAGAGAATCGGTCTTCCCGGTCGTCCTCGTACTCGCCGAGGTCGATCTCCGTCTTGATGTGCCGCAGCAGTTTCGCGGTCAGAGGCTCGTCCAGTTTGGAGAGCTTTTGAAGAGACAACAGTGGCGGACATCATTGAACGGGTGGCATTTGGGTTTGGTTAAACAATTACTGCCTTTAAATAATAGGGAACATACTAAGCATGTTTTCAATGTTTACAACCCAAAGACCCAAAGATTGTCAAAATAGCCAAAGAGGATAAAAAAAAAAAAAAGAATAGTACACGCCCTACTTTTTGTCTTGCTGAAATGACCCTAAGGGCTTTTTAATGATGACCGGGGGTAGAGTGTGAAAAGGCGAGTAGTTGCTACTTTTGGAAATGGAAGTAACATGTAATTTTCAGCTAATATTCTATTTTCCATTTTATATTTACAGATTTGTCATCATTAATTTTTGGATAATATTTTGTATTATGATCCAATATGTGTGTATTTTACATCAAGTATTTTGTTCCTGATTTTTTCTTTTTTTTCAATATTTATTTTTGTAATTTGCGTCCCGCCCTCCCCCATAATATACAGTTTTTCATATAATAGTTGGTAGGATTTCTAATTGGGCATTTTTCCATCTAATATATGAATATTTGTATCATAATTTTTTTCCAATACAGTATACAGTATCTATTTTTTGTATTGCAGTGTGTACTATATTAATATTTCTGTATTTTGCATGTAATATTTATCGACTTTTTCCTGATATTTTCTCCCAATATTTGTGTATTTTTCCTATTTGTTTAAATTGATATCTTTGTATTTGTGCCAAATTATTTTTTCTGTAAGTATTTTTTTCGAATATTTTGTAGTTTATTCTAATGTTTGTGGATTCTGCATCAGATATATTTTTCTCAATATTGAATTTTTTTTTTTACAATGTGTGTGTCTTTTTTGTTATATCTGTTTTTTTTTCTCCATTTGATATTTTTGTATTTATACCATATGCTATTTTTGGTCATTTTTGTACAACATTATAATATTTGTATAAGATTGCATTTTGCATGTAATATATTTTTTTCCCTCATATTTTTCTTTGTTTAATAGTTAATGTCTTATAGAAAAGTATGTATTATATTCTCATATTTGTGTATTTTTCTATTTATACTGGTTTTATCTCTACTTCTCCCAGCGCTGTCCGGGCCATTAGCAGGTGTTTAGTCCGCTTGTCCCTTGCCCTGGTCTAGGTGTAACCAAAATCGCAGCTGATGCTCACTTACCTTCCTTTTGACATCATCGGGTTCGTCTTGCGTGTCAAACAGTTTCCTCTTCTTCCTCAGGGGGTTTTCCTCCTGTCTAGGCCGGGGCGACCCATCCAGGGACAGCAGAGGGGGCCGCTTCTTCGGAAGCTCTTCCTCCCGTTCGGCTTTTCTCTTGGCGTTGACGGTGGCCGAAGAAGGCGAGGGGGCATCGGGCTCTTCTTTGGGGTCACGGCTCGGACGCGCTTCTTTCAACAGCGAGCCCGGGAGGTTTGACGCGTACTTGAATCCCGGACCCCTTTTTTGCTTTGAGGCCAGAAGATTAGGAAACACAGGGTGACTTTATTTCTCTTGTTTGTGAAGATCGTCGGAAATAACCACTCACCATTACTTCGTGACATAGTGACCACAGAATAAGTCAATAAAAATGCTTACTTTCCCCGTTTTGCCAGCGTGGTTACATTTGGGACATTCCCAGCAGTTTGGCAACTCATCATTGACAACTCCGCTGGAATCTTTCACCTGCACACATCAACCACATGAAGATTGACGTTAGAAATGGACTTTTATGGACAAATTTTTCTTTCGGGTCAATTTTTGCTTCCGAGCATAAACCTTAGATACGAGCGCTTTATGGCGACAGTTAACTCATTTCACAAGAAGTAGGTATGTGTGTATCCACAGCTGAATGGCTTTCGATAGTGGTCACTCAACAAGCCACACTCCAGATTACGCATTTTGAGTGGCGGTGGAACCGCTGTTTTCCGCCACACATTTTCAATGGGAGAAAGGTCTGGACTGCTGGCAGGCCAGTCTAGTACTCACACACTGTTATTACCAAGTCACACTGTTGTAACGCATGCAGAATGTAGCTTGGCATTGTTATGCTGAAATAAGCAGAGACGTCCCTGAAAAAGACGTTGCTTGGATGGCAGCACACGTTGCCTTTACCTTTCAGCATTAATAGTGCCAACAAAGATGTCCAGGTTACGTATGCCATGGGCACTAACACACCCTCATACAATCACAGATGCTGTCTTTTGAACTTTGCGCTGATAAAAATCCAGATGGTCCTTTTCTTCATTGGCCCAGAGGGCCCAACGTCCATGGTTTCCAAAAACAATTTTAAAAATGTGGACTCGTCAGACCAGAGCACACGTTTCCACTTTGCGTCAGTCCATCTCAGATGAGATATATGGCTTTCACTTTCCATGGTAGAGTTTTAACTTGCATTTGTAGACGTAGCACAGAACAGTATTAACTAACAATGGTTTTCTGAAGCGTCCCTGAGCACACGTGGCAATATCCTTTGCACAATGATGCCTGGTTTTAATGCAGTGCCGCCTGAGGGATCGAAGGTCACGGGCATTCAATGTTGGTTTACGGCCTCGCCGCTTATGTGCAAGCGCAAGTTTCTCCAGATTCTCTTAATCTTTTGATGATATTATGGACTGTATATTTTAATATAAAAAATATTTAAATAACCATATCGTGTATTTATTTTTATTTTATGGTATAACTGGATATTTTATGACTTTTTTCCACAAATAATGATACTTCGTGAAAATCTTATATCGTTCAATACAAAACACTGAACTATACTGTTGCCTTCTATTTTCTTCTTTGAGTTAAGGAGTTGAAACGGAATGCTTGCCTTCAAACAGTGAGGGTGTACAATCTCGTTGCAGATGGAGCACTCCATCAGCATCAAGTTGAACTTCTCCTCGTCCTCCTCCACCGTGTCCTCCTTGCCGGCTTCTCCGCACACTACACAAACCGCCGTGTGTGGCAGGACGGGCTGAACACAAACCACATGGTCATTGTCATCATCACCATCTTCATCATCATCATCACATGGGCTCCTGGTGGGCTTCTGGATTTTTTTTAAAACAGATACATGGGTCACGTCATCTACAAAAAAAACAAAGTGTGTATGTAAGATATTGAAAATAGATTTTCATATTTTTGTCATAAAATAATTATGTTTAAGTATATTATTTATAATTGTTTAAATTTAAACAATTAACGAATAAACTCAATGTGTATTTAAAATTGCTTGACTTTTTAATTTATTTACAATAAATCAATTTGGGATGAATGAATTGAAAAACAAACAAAAAATACATTTGATAATTTACAATGAATCAATCACCCAATTGTTTAATGAGATAAAATATAAAGATTAAATCAAGTTATGTGAAGATGAGGTAAAATAAAAGAGTAAAAATGTGTATGTAAATAATTTAAAATAGTTTATTTTAATTAAGAAATAACTCATCCTCATTTTTTTCAATTGTATTACTTGGTTAAACAACTATATAATGAAGTAAATAAAGTTTTACTGTATATTTTAACATTTATACTTTAGAAATAGTTTTTATTGCATTACTTACAACAAATCAAATTGCCAATTATTAAATCCGAGACAAAAATCATAAAAATGAAAAAATTATCATTTTAAATATATTGGATTATTTGTAGATGAGGTAAAAAAAAAAAAAAGGAAAAACATGGTCATAAAATGTTAAATTGTTCATTTTAGCAATAAAATCGCTCATCCTTTTTAAAATTGTATTATTCATAGTTAGTTAGGTTAGAATTAACCAATTATTTCATTAAATGAATAAAAGTTTTAACCTTTAGTTAAAGATTTTTACTGTATTTTACAAATACTTTGCCTTTTTTTTTAACAATAAATCAACTAGTCAATTATATCACGTGGTAGAGGAATACAAAAAATAGAATAATCAAGAAATACATTTTAACCAATTTTAGAAAATAAAAACAGTTGAACGAAAACATTACAAGACTTTTAGAAATGTTCGGTTGGCCGGATTAAACAATTAATAATTTGCCCACGCCTGAGTTATACTGTGACAATGCTTCGCTTGCGATTCCCAGCACAAGAGAGCAAGTGGCGCGCCTTGGTGTCGCCATAGCAACCATCTGGATGAGGCTTGAATGAACAAGTCCCCCAGGTCAAGGTCTATAAATAGCCGTGAAACAATAACATCTAAGAATATGATTTGTGTCGAAAGAGGAGATAAGTATTTGACATGTCTCTTAATTTGGGAATATTGTAAGGGAGAATGTGGGAATATTGTGAACATGAAAAATATTTCCTAAATATTAAACCTTAAGTCTTGAATGAGCTGAACAGTTTGAAGTTGGAATTGTTTGACACAGTTGAGAAATATGGAAGTGCAAAAATGTCTACATTGATTTGGGAACTTTGTTTATATTGCCCCCTTGTGGCCAAGGCGCATATAAGAGAGGGAGCAGCACAATGTCCACTGAATTGAAGGGTTTAAAAAAAAAGGTTTAATTCTTTACATTCAATTTATTTGTTTTTACTGTTATGTTTTTATGAAATACGATATTATCAAGTGTTATTCGTTTAAAAAAAAAAAAAAATCTCACGGCACGGCTGTAGTGTATTTTAAAGAGTAAGAGCAGAATCGCACGTCGTATAATAAAGGCGGCGACGTACTGCGATGCATTGCCTCATGATGCACGACTGCTTCATCCGTCCCGGCCCGCCGAACTTCTTCATGTCCTTGCAGAAGTGGCACTCGCCGCACTCGGTCCGCACGCAGGCCTCGCACTTGCGGCAGCGAGTGCGCCTCCTCCTGGCGCTCGACGCGCCGCCGCGGCCCGCCGGGACCTTGAGGGCCGACGCCGGTGAGGCCGCCATCTTGGGCTTGGGTCTGTGGGGAGGCCGCGCCTGAGGGCCAGAGAACATTGATCCATCAATCAATCAGATTTACGTTCCGGACTCCAGGACCATGGCAAATTGTTAGATATGAGAATAATAATTCATTTCCTTGTTTTAATGTTTGTATTTATAGTTATCCGGTAAATGGATTATCACAAATCGACCGATTATTTAATCAAATGTAAAATAGTAAATGGCATATGAAAAAATATTTTACAAATGTATTTTCTTTTATTGTTTATAATAAATTGACTGAGCAAAAAGTGAATCACATTAATTGGGGGGGGAAAGCTTATGTATATGTAAAAGTTGTTGTTTTACAAATGTTATCTTGTCTATATAGAATAAATACATTAACATCTAAGGTTTTTTATATGTACATGTACAATTATTTATTTTGCTATTATATATTTTATTTCTTATGTTGCTATTTTATTTACAATGAAGAACCTTAACAATTATTTTATAAAAACAAATTCATTATTTATGTCTACATAAATCTGTTTATTTTACAATATTTTTGCTTTTATTCAAATAAATTCACTGTACATTTAATATAATAGATGGAAAAAAATGGTTAAGGTATCTGTAAAATTGTTTATTTTCCCATTTTGTTTTATTATTTAAAGTATATAAATTCACCAATTTCTAAATAGCATAAAAAAGGTAAACACATAAAATAGTTTATTGTACTATTTATTTTATCATATACAATAAATAAATTCCTGTAAAAAATATCAAATGTACGGTATATATAAATTGTGTATTTTATTACATTTGTTGTATTATTTACAACCAATAAATTGACAAATTACTTTGTAAAAAGGACTTTAAAAAATCAATTAATAAACGTACTATATGTATTCTTTAGTTTACCAATTGTTGTATTATTTACAATAAATACATTAGCCCAAAATGTCATCGAAATAAAACGTTTTGTTTTTTTTGCATGTTTTTTTTAAAGTGGAGTTTAAAACAATACAAAAAGGAAGCTAGCTATGGAAGCAGACAATATTACGGAGCAACACTCCTCCCGGGGCTGAAACAGGAGTTCAGAACATTTTGAGATTCTACCGTCGCGCTGATAACAATGAACAAATTAATTGCTGGTCAATTCTCCTCTGGTATTTTGAACAAAAAGGTGCAGAGGTGGAAGATGAAGCGAAAGAAGAGATCCATCAAGACGCTCCCCGGAGGCGTCGTCCACATTTAGCTCCTCACTTACTTGCGTGTTTCGACTTCAAAGAGGAAGCAGACGCACGTTTGCTACGTTTTCGACTCTCTGGCAGCCATTATTGCGCGTTACTGGGGGAAGGAGGGCTTACATTTACAACGGCGTGCGCTAAACGTGCTCCATTTTTTACAGCTGGGTAACGGAGACGCCTTTGATCTCGGTGGTTATTGATCCAAATGTATTCTTCCCTCTGGTGCCAAACAACATGGCTGCTCGTGCAACACGCTAAAGACAATACAATACAGCGGATAAAACAAACAGTTCTGGTATCTTTTCTTTCCTCCCCTCGGTTGCTTTTTATTCTTGCATCCTTCCTTCGTACAGTGCATATACAAAGTCTACACACCCCTTTCCGCCATTTAAGTGCTTCTGATTCACCGCAAATAAAGTTCAGCTGTTCTACTATCCTTGTTGCCTCTCTTCGTTCCGTCCTTCCTTACTTTCAGAGGATCCTTCTCTTTCCTTCCATCCATCCATCCATCCCTCTATCCACTCTTCTTCATTACATTTTTCCTCCCTTCCTTCTTTCCTTTCTGACTGTCCTAGTTTAACTTGTTTCATCCATATTTCCTTCTTATTTTAAACCCTTTCTCCCTTCTTTCATCTTTCCTTCCATCGCATCATTCTTTCTTTCCTTCCTTTTTATAGCATACTTCCTTCCTACCTTTAATCCTTCCCTACCTCCAATGTTCCACCTCTTTCCCTCCATTCCTTTCTTCCATCACCATCCTGCCTCGTTTCTTTCCTCCCTTCATACTGGCTTCTTCCTTCCATCCTTCCTTTCATGCCATTGTCGCTTCCTTTTGTCCGACCATCCTTCCTTCCACTCTTCTTTCCTTTTATCATCCTTCCATTCACACGTCATTTTTTCCCTCTGTTCCTTTTATCTTCCTTTCATACAATGCCAGTTGCCATCCTTCCATCCTCCCTACCTACCATTTCCCCTCCTTAAAAGCATCCTACTTTCCTTCCTTTCTTGCGTCTATCCCTCTTTTTCATCCTTCCTTGCTTCCATGCTTCCTCCCATCGCTCTTCCCTCCCTCGCACCCTCCCTTCCTTCATCCCATCCTCCCCTCCCTGTTTTTAAGTTCATTTACAATGCGTATCCCTTCTTTTGGTCCACCGTGTATGTATACTGTACACGATTGTATACAGTGCATGGGTGCAATTGCATTGAAGGTTATAAAGAAGAAGAAAAAAATAAATAAAAAAGATGTCAGCTCTTAGAAATCAAGATCCAGTGTCACTCGGTGCAGATGTAATCCCCCCCCCCCACGTCAGCATAGCAACAGCCCAGTTCTGACACAACACATGCACACAGACACACACACACAGAACCAATAAGATCTTGTATTGACACAATGAAAGAGAGAAGCACAGCACGGTACATTATTCTAATACAGTACTGGTGTGAAATACAGGGGGCAGTCATATGCGAGGTTACCCGACGGGATTAGTGGGAGATACTGTATGGGATGTAATCCGGCCCCGTCTGGATCGGAGGGGTTTCAAAAGGGGATTAAAGGTGGGGAAGGCTGTTTCACAAGAATAGACTGGAAACACCGGGAACAGGAATATTGGCAAAAATCAAAAATGCAGTCAGCACAGCAAAAAAATAAATAAAATACACAAAACACTGACACGCGTTTTTGAGGGCTCAACATGTCCCCAAAACTCACAATTGTTTCCAAAAGTGGATATCCTGGTAAAAAAAATAAAAATTATTGCATTCCAGGGGTTCAGAATATAACCGTCCCCAAAACTCACTCAATAGCGGCCCCTGGAAAAAAACGTTTTGTCCCTATCACTTGTTTCACCAACAAACACAAAATTGAGTGTACATCTCTTATCAGAACAGGACGCACTTGAGGTCCCCATCATCACGTTCAACATTGTAGTATCTGTGATTTTGAGTGTGTGCGGCTTTAAAAGGCTTTGGGCCTGGCCTGGTGAGTTAAGTGCGCGTCAGTAAGAATGTATTTATTACGGGTTTCTTTTGTTCAATAAAGTGATTGAAAGTGCACCGGTGGCTGTGTCTATCCTTGACGACTTGTGGGGGCATTAAAATACGTAACTAGTGCTGACAGGCTATATTATGGCATCGTGGCAACTCATTTCTATACGGAGAAGCGCGTGTGACCACAGTAGCATTAGTCCGTATAGAAAAAAATGATCCCTGTGAAATTTACAAGGCAGAGATTTTGCACCTTTTTTTGTGATCAAATTATTGAAGTTATTCAATTGAATCGTTTAGCTGCAGTTATGGTTGAGTGAACTCATGCCAGGTGCAAGAAAAGCTTGTTTTTGAACAATACCTGGTTAAAATACAACATTTTAATCACAATTCAAAAACATAATAGCGTTATCAAGTATGGGTATTCAGTATCGGCGAGTACTGAAATATAAATTCCATGGTGCCTTGAGATACACGTGACTCGACTTACGAGTTTTGTGAGATACGAACCGTCATTCGGCCGATTTATTTATTTTTTGCTTTTCCTTGTGAGTCCAAACTTGAGGTACAAACGCTGTATGTATGGTGGCATTTCAAGGTGTGTATTGAAAACGTCTTCTTAAGAACGGCTCACTAGCTTAATGCTACGATATGATGGGAATCGCCATTGACATGCTAACGGTTTGCATTGATCGCTGGAATGGATATTTGAACACAAATGGTGGAGCAACACATGTAGACAGATAATATAACAACACTAACAGGCATATATTCTATATCATCTATGCCAGTGGTTCTTAACATGGGTTCGATTGAACCCCTGGGGTTCGGTGAGGCAGTCGCTGGGGTTCAACCCAGGGCTCTCCTTTTTAGACTGCATTGTGAATGCCGTGTTTATGCCGTTCAAAACGCAACGCTGTGTCAAGGTGGGCGTTTACCATTGCGGCGCAGCTCCTCGAGTTGAAATGCTTTAGGTTTTTTTTTTTTAAACTATCTTTATTTAACAACATTTCAACGATACACTTGAGTAGCATTGCTGTGGCGTCAGACAGCGCATCCAATAATAAAGAAGAGCCCAAAATATTTACTCTTAGCTATGAACCCATTTCGAGAATTGTAGAAATAACAAAGAAAAGGGACAGATTTTGTTGTGAATTTTCACAAGGGTAAGAACCACTGATCTATGCAAAATGCCCTATATTACAGAATCTTATTGAGTCACACGTACAACAGTAGTAGAAGTACTATTCTTCTTTGATTGTGTCTTCATGACTGTATTATACTGCCTCCTGGTGTCCAAGGCGGGCACAACAGAAAGAGCAGCACAATGAATTGAATTGTAGCATTAAATCATGATGCATAAACTGTTTAATTCTTTGCATTCTATTCAAGTATTATACTCTATGTTTTTTTTTTTTTAAAGTACAATAACATAGAGTGCTATTTTTCCATATTAAAAAACAAAATTTGTGTTTTTTGGGTGGGGAGGCCGGAACGGATTGAAGGCATTTCCACTCATTTTAATGTGGACCAATGATTTGCTATTCATTTTGAGTTAAGAGCGTGGTCACGTCATAAATTTAACTCTTACCATAAGCCACCACTGTACTTGTACTCGGTCTCCATAAAAGGTGAATCTGGGCATCCCTATTTCAAATTATACTGCGGATGCCCGATCCACGGCTGGCGCACCGCAGTCTGAGAACCAATGCTCTAAATGGAATAAACATCCTGATTGACTCACTAGGCAACAAAACAATATTATCATTGTCACTGTTTGTTACAAAACTGGACCAAAGGTCCTCTTTGTGTGTGTGTGTGTGTGTGTGTCATGTCACGCCGATAACCCGAAACGCAACAAAAATGCATAAGAACGAATGTACTGTTTGCACAGGAATTTGTATCCCTCGGCTTCACAACCAATCGCAGCCCTCTGGCTCTCAGCTAAACAAACACTCTTATGGAGGGATTTATCACACTGAAACGCACACAGAAAACCTGTGACAAAAAAAATAAAATAATAAAAAATAAAAAATAAAAGACCAGCAAAGTGAATTTAATCAATGTGTTTATCCTCAGGTAGCTCAGGCTTCCCGCAGCGCCGCAAGGCTGCTGCATGCATGCATGCATTGCTCGGGTGGCCTCCTCACTACACAAGCCTGCCTGAAAGAGGGGGGAGTGCATGGTGGGGGGAGCGTGCGGGGGGCGGGGGCGGGGTGGGGGCTAACCTGCTCCGAGTCTGAGTCGTAGTCCTCATCGTCGGCGCTGAGCGACATGGCCATGGCGGCTTTTTCACACGCTGTCCAGCGCGCGACCAAACGACATGGCTGCGCTCTCCTCCTCACTACCACGCTTACAATACCACCAGCAGATGTCGGCAACACAAGAACAGCCTGCCTCATTAACATTGGAGGGAAGGGGGGTGGGCGGTTGATGGACGGCCAATGGGAGGCCGACGTTCATCTGAATCGCACGTGGTGTACGGCCTCCTCCAATCAGGAGAGGAGGTTCGCTGAGATTCATGATTATCACACGGAGCCAATAGAGACAGATGGTATCTCATTGCAAATGGCAATACACACACATACATTTATTTATTTTTTTTGTCTCATGAAAAATACAACTTTATGATCCACATTTTTTATGCGTTATTTATTTTTTAAAAATGTCACTTATCTCAAAATTATATGAGTTTATTCTGGTAAAATTACAACTTTTGACTGAAACGAAAAAATAAAATTTTATTCTCCTAATTTAGCATTTGTTTAAATCTAATAACTACAACTTTTTAACTCCAACAGTTTTTCCTCATCATATAATTTCTTATTAAAATGTAATTCTTATTATCTTTATCTTTATTCTTATTATTTTCTATTTTATTTTAAATTTGAATTTATTATTGCCATAACACAACTTTTTACCTAAAAAGTACAACTTTATTCTCATAATATTACTATTTTATAGACCTAAAAATTTGATTTTACAAATCTAAAACAAATATGACTGTTCTTGCAAAATTAACTCTTTTTCTGAAAGAAACTCTAAGACATGACTTCTCTAAATATTTTTAACTTTCTTCTCTAATATTAAGATCTTTTTTACATCTAAAAACTGACTTTTGAGCTTGAAAAAGTCTACTTAATATCATTTTCAAAATACATAAAACTGTGACATTCTATGGTAAAACAAAACAAACAAAAAACTTTATTCTCATAATATTCCGACATTTCTTGAAAAATAATTCCCCAAAAAATATGACTGTCAAAATTCTACAACTTAAAAAGATGACTTTTTACTCTTTCCCAATGAATTTCTTCTTGTAATACAACTTTTTAGACTTAATAATACAACTTTATGCTCGTAACTTTATTAGTTTTCATCCAAAAATATTACGCAATCTAAAATAAATGTGATTTTATTGTTGTTGGTTTTTCCATTTTTGTCTGTTAGTTTTAAAAAATATATATGATTTCTTACCGAAAACAAATATGATTTGATTGTAATATTAACCTTTTTCTAAAAAAATACATCTTTATTCTTGTAATATTGTGCCTTTTTTTCCTAAAAAAATCCATGCCTTTTTACTCCATTTATTTCGAACCTATCCAACTTTCTTATCATAATATTACGATTTTTTTTCAATCTAAAAACGACAACTTCTTTCTTTTATCTTTAAAAAAAAGTATTTTTATTCTCGTAATACTCCAAACTATTACTGGAATAGATCCGACTTTTTAGCTTGAGAAATAATTGTCACTATTTTTTTATTTATCTTGATTAATAAGGAGTCAAAATGGGAGGCGGTTCAGCAGCCAATGGGAGGCCAGCGTACATCTGAGTACGCGTACGGGGTGTACGCCCTCCTCCAATGCGGAGAGGAGCTGCACCGATATTCATGACTATCACACAGAGCCAATAGAGGCAGATGGCATCGCATTGCAAAAAGGCAAACATCGGCGCATGCACACACAATCACAACCACGCGCGCGCGCACACACACACACAAACAGAGGCCTGGTGAGCAGCAGGTGGTCTTTATGTCCTTACATCATATTCTCAAGATAAATCACATAAAGTGATGCTATTTTTATGTCCTGGTATGTAGATTGAAGCAGAAGACGGAAGAATGCAATGGGAGTTAAAGCAATGACACGCCAGTGGCACAAAACACACTTCATTCTTATTATATTATAATATACAATATATTAGATTATATGTTTTGGGGGGGAAAAAATGATTTAATTTTTATTTTTTTTTTACTTTATATTTGTAATCTTGTGATTTATTGCTAGAACAAAATGCAACTTTATCCTGGCAATATGAATATTTATATATATCTTATTGTCATCAGAGGGCACACTGCTGCTTGAAGAAAATACAGCTGGTCGGACATAGAAAGAGTCTGAAAATTTTTAACTCCCCATTTTGCGAACAGTTAAGTTCACCGTCGGCAGAAGGGCGACTACGGATTTTTAAATAAATAAATAAATAAATAAATGTAAATAGCCTACCTTTGTGGTTTTGTTTGGCCAGAACACAACCGGAAACCCAGTGATGGCTAACTTTGGGTCATCATCAGCATGTTCCTTTAAGACAACCTGCAGCCACAACAAGCAAAGACTTGATTACATTGAATACGTGACCGTGTAAAACAAGGTTTTTTTCATCTTTATTTTCTTTCCTTCATTCTTGTAAAATAGCTGACTTTTTTTTTTTTTCTTCCTCATTCCGCGTAATATGACAACATGTTTACTTGACATGACAACTTATTTCCATGTTAATTCTCGTAACGTTACAATTTACTTCTTGTGACATTATGAATATTTTGAATATTATTTGAATACTTATACTCTTTATTCATTTTTTCCTTGCATCACTACACCGTTATTCTTAACATTACGACTTTACAGTCAAAACATGAGGCAAATGTTTTACGTCACTTACTAACCCTCTTTTCATTAAAAACGTTTTGGTTTTCTAACTGAAAAATACAACTTTGTATCTCAAAAAATGATGACTTGATTTTTGTAAGTTTAGGGATATTTTTCTTTTGAGGAAAAGGCGCTTCCTTACCTTCATGTCTTCCAGCAGGCCGAGCGGGTTCTCCAACCGCTCCGGAATACTTTTCTTATTTTCGGGGAGCGACTCCAGCTTTTCCACCAGCCTCTTCAGTCCGTTGATTTCAAATTCTGTCAGATGAGTCCACTTATTGTGCGATTCCGAGGTCGGCGATTCGGATTGGAAGTCCGCAGGGTCGGAGACGGGACAGCAGCTGTCCTCGGAGTGGGCGGACAAGGTGGCTTTAGGGCACTGCTGGTCGGAAACCACCTGCGGTTTTTCGCACGGGTCGTCCCTGAGCTGCGAATCGCACCAGTCCTCGGTCATGTCCTGACTTCTCGAGTCGGAGCCGGGGCTTCCCACGTGGGCTTTTGTCTCGTAGTCTGGAAGGACACGTGCCGAAATGAATAAATGCTACATCGGGTTTCTGCGTGGATTTGAGCAGTGACTGACAATCTATTAATGACATCACCATCATTTAGAGAGGTGGATTGGTGGAACTGGAACTGGCGGAGAAGCAGATTTGGTAGATGGATTGGGTGCATTGGTGGCTACGTGGATCGGTGTATTGGTGGAACTGATGGATTGGCAGACTTGGTGTATTTTGGAGGAATTAGTGTCTGTGATGGGTTGGTGGAACTGATGGATAAGTGGTTTTGATAAATAGGTGGTATGGTGGTGGATTGGTGGATACGTGGGCGGATGAATAGGTAGAGGATTGGTGAGTTTCTGGACTGGAAGATTGGTGGATAGGTGGATTAAGTGGGTTGGTGGAATGGGTGGATGGGTGAATTGGGTGGATTGAGTGGATCGGTGGTGCAAGGTGTATTGGTAAAGTGAATAGGCGCATTGGTGGATTGCTATATTGGTGGAGAGCTCAATTGTTGGAGTATTGGTGGTTTGGCCGTGGCTTTGTGGATGGAAGGATAGATGGATGGGTGCTTGGGTGGATGGGAGCTTGATAGGTGGATTGGTGGGTGGAATGGTGGGAAGCTTGGTCGCTGGGTAGGTAGGTGCATACTGAATGTAACAAGTACTTTTAACATTATTGTTGAGGACGTATTTATCTCACACACGTGTCGTTATACAAACACGATTGTATTTGGAAGCTTAATTGTGCTGACCCATGAGTAAAGGCTCTTTATGGATCTCCTGAGAAAGGTAGGACCGATTGGTCAGGCAGTGCATGTATCGCTCCAGGACGTACCAACACATCTCATAGTAGAAGGGGAAGCGGAACTTCGAGTGAACCTGGGGTGGGGGGTAAAAAAAATAAAAATAAAAAATGAAGTCATATTTTAACGGCATTTTAGCTTTTATAGCTTTCCAGCGCTGACGACTCCCACCTTGGTACGGTTCTCGATCTCGTGGATGGTGAGCTGCATAGGAATGTTAAAACTGTGCAGAATGTTGCCGCCGAAGACCAGCGTGTCCTCGGGAGTGTACACCGCATGAATCCACCCTAAAACACATAAAGAAAGCACGACATGTGAGGGAGTATAAAACTACGTGATTGACAAGATGAACTGAGAGATTTCTTTTTTTTTTGGTATTTGTGTTCAAATTCAGTGGTATTTTTTTCCGCAGATAAAAAGTAATATTACGTGAATGAAGTTGGCTCAAAGACTTTTACCAAGATGGTATTGTGGTAATATTCCAACTCCTTTCTTGAAAAATATGACATATTTAAAATACGGTAAAAGTAGATTCTTGAAAAAAATACGACTTTTATGTGAACGTATACCTTTTTAGTGTTATGAAATTATACCTTCTAAACAAATTACACATTTTCATCTAAAAAATGACTTGATTCTTATACCTTCCAATTTTTTCTCGAAAAAAGAAAACATTTATATTGAAGAAATCCAACTGTATATTCTTGTAATATTAAGACTTATTTTAATGAAACATATATATAATAATCTTGAATAAACAACTTCACGCTTGTAAAAAAAAAAAAAATACTATCACTGTCATGTGGCTATCAAGGAGTGTTTGTACCACACTAAAATGAAAAAGAAATTATATTGCAAAGTCAATGTTTTTGAGATTCCCTCTCCCCCCCCATTAAAAAAATATTAATATTACAAGAATAAAGTTGTATTTTTTTCCCAAGATAAAAATATTACATGAATAAAGTTGTAATTTTCTGACATTTTGACTTTTAAGACTTTTTTAAAATCGAGAAATATTTGACTTCCTATATATAAAAAAGATCATTTCAAAAAATTGTAAAAAATAAAATTAAAAAAAAAAAACATTTTTATAATGTAAAATTCTACATTTCTGTAATATTATGCCATCTTTTATAAAAAAATTTTTTAAAAAAACCTTTCCACTTTATTCTCATTATATTAAAACTTTTCAACTAAAAAATACAACTTTATTCTCATGACATTTGTTTTGTTTGCATGCATCTCATACTCTCATTTGCTTGTTGTTAAGCTGCTATATTTCAATCATGGCGTGCTTGTTAAAAAATTGGAACCCACCAGACGGGATGAAGAAGGTGTATCCCTGCTTGAGCTCCACCCTCTGGCATCCGTCAGCGCGATCTCCCAGGAAGACATCGCTCTGTTTGCCTGACAGCACCCAGTCCTCGTACAGAGCCAGGTTGTGGAGTGTCGGGGGCACCAGCCAGAACACCTGACGGCAAACACTTGACACTCTCAAACATCGTCAACCGATGGCAACAACATTCCAAATGACGACATTTTATCTTGTGGGGGGGAAAAAATAAAATAAATGACTTTATTCTATACATCAGGGCTCCAGACGAACTTTTTGCACTGGTTGCAATGGTGCGCCCAACTTTTTTTCTTGAGTGTACCAGCATAAAATTTAGGTGCACCCAAATTTTTGACCGCATAGCATTCAACACGTTTTACAGGCTCACTTAAAAAAAAAAAAAAAAATACAACTAAAAAATAGCTGCCTTACTTTGTCATACGATCATGTGATTATTTTTTTTCTAAAAAATTTAAAATACAACTATTCTAGTACGATGAGGACACAGGTGTCAAACTCAAGGACCGGGGGCCAGATCTGGCCTGCCACATCATATTATGTGGCCCGCGAAAGCAAATCATGTGCTTGAACTGCCATGATTCTTGCTAAAATCTGCAGAAAAAAAATGTATTGTCATATGGAATAAATATTTCCAACCACGTTTTTGTTACCAAAACTGTTTTTACAATACAGTAACTTAAACAATAGTTACAAAGTATTACCCTTGAATTTCAATTTCCAAACTATTCATCTATTAATTGGTTGTCTGTGTAATAATATAAGGAGGCGATTCAATATTGATATGATTTCAAAATCTTAACGGCTCTCTGAGAGAATCCATAACTACAATGTTTCCTGTGACACAAATGAGTTTTCTCCAATCTAAAAAATACGGGTTTATTCTCATAATATTACAACATTTCTCTCGAGTAGACACGGCTTTTATCTTGAAAAGGATGGTTGCCATGACGACACCATTGCATACATACTTTTTGCCCCTTGAAGACATGATACCACACAGAGGTTCCCCCGAAATCGATGTGGAAGTCAGTATAGCAGCCCTTCACGCTCATTAAACAATACCTATGAAAGAAAAGACAAATATAGACATACAGGGTAAACATACGCTGGAAATGGCGCCAAGCGTAGAAAGGGATGGAAATTGAAGAGTGATGAAGTACCCAAGGGGCCATTAATAATTCAGTCATCAGGCAGAATGCGAGTTAGATGAGATGAGCCTTAATTTTATTGGAGAGACTCTCAGGAGGAAGCAGAAAAGAACATAACCGAAGGGATTATTTAAACAGCGTTACGCCGAGCGAGCCTGTAGAGACGACTAAAAATACATCAAATCCTGCGAAATGTTCTCCATGTTCCCCGGCCACAACATTAGGTACACATCAGATGCAAAATATATGTTTCAATACTTAAAAGTTAATGGTTTAAATTACTGTAAAAAAATTAAAAAGAAAAACAAATGTTGCAAATGGCCATTCGGTGTACCATCCACTTCGGAAAATCACATTATTCAAATGATCATTCTTTGGAATGAATAATACATATCAAGTGGCTTTCAAGCGGTGTCTCTGTGTTTGAACAAGCGATGATAGGAAAAAAGGCAAAGCGAATTGTGCACCCAGCAGGCAGAAAGTGGATCGATATAAAAATAAAGTAATAATAATAACGGACTAACTAACAAACAAACAAACAGATGAATAAATAAAAAGATGTGGAAGGGTGGAAAAGTGCTGCCTTCACAAACAATCACGAGCACTAGTAAGAGAAGGTGGAGAGGACCAACACGTTCATTTTGGAGCTCTCCAGTCAGCCTACCTTTGTACTTTGGGATATTTCATCTCCGAGATCACGTTGGTGCCTTCTGTTTGGCTCTGCTTTAGATACGAAGGCCACATGTTGTCCACCCAGTCCACCTGATCAATCTGGGAATGTTCGACAACACTCAACACTCGCTTTTTTTCCCTCATTCAAGTCATCAAATGATCAAAAGATACGACTTTCAGTGTTGGAAAAACAAACGACTATATACTCACATTCCAATTTCTTTCTTAGAAAAAAGTAAGAAAACAAAAAAAGTAACTTAGGATCTGGAAAAGCATTCAACTTTATTCTCATAAAATGAATTTTTTTTTTCCTGTTCAAAATGACGACTTTATCCTTCTAATATAACAACTTATTTTTATTTGAAAAAAATACAACTTTATTCTAATATGATTTTGACTCCACCCCCCCCCAAAAAAATAAAAAAATAACGTAAAAAAAAGTTATGACTTTTTACCTTGAAAAATAAGAAATTCTTTTCTCATGATGGTATGACCTTTTTGGGAGGAAATTATGACATTAATTTATTCTCGGAATATTACTTTTTGTGTTTTATCTTGAAAAACATTCCTTCCGTTTTTTTTATAATTTTTTGACTGGTTAATGTAAAATGTAAGACTTTATTCTTGTATTGCAATTTTTTACAACACTTTTCTTGTCTTCTTAACTAAAAAAAAAATTGACTTCGTTTAAATATCGCTTAAAAAAATACTTTTTATATTGGGAAAAAAATCTCACTTTTTTCTCACAAATTTTTATTTTTCTCAAGTATTATTTCTGGAAACAATACGTTTTTATCTTGAAAATAATTTGACTTTATTCTCATAATATGACAAACACTGTCTCGAAAATATACCACTTTGTACACATCAGATTGAGACTTTATTTCATCTAAAAATTCTTATTATTATGAGATTCTTTTAATCAGAAAAACACAACTAAATCCACCTGAGTCACCTGCGAGCGTTCAAAACGTTCATCGCGACATAAAGGAGAGTGACGTACCACGGTGGGTCTCTTGATGAGGTTCTCCAGCTTGGTGTGGCTGAACTCCAAGCTGATCACGTTGAACAGCTTGTCCCGCTCTTCCTCCGGCGTCTCGTAGTAGCGCACAAACTGGGCCATGCTCATTTCCGAGCCTTTCTGAGTGCTCACGTCCATCACGTCCACCGAGCGACGGCTGCCTGTGAGTGAGAGTCAATACAGGAGGATTATCAGTAAAAGTTAACATAAGAGTGAACCCCGTTTTTGTCCACGGGGTAAACATTCCAGGCCCACTCGCAGAATCCATGATATAGAAAAAAAAAAAAAAAAATTGTATCACTTCTACACACGTTTAAACTTAAAGATATGAGCAAAATGAAAAGACTCGCTCGCACAGTTCCCCATATAAGAGGCAAAGTGTGCTTGCTTCAAGCCGTTTATTCCAAGTGAACTGTAAAACTGCCATGTGAAACAAAAACAAAAACAAACTGTGTCTGCATCCAGTCGAGTTCAGGGCTGCCCAGCATGTTGCGGCACAACTCGGTACTACACTGACGGTAGGCAACTCTACATTTGGACTTGCTTGTATAATATACATTGCTGTAAAAACCCATTAAAAAAAAAAGTAGTTTAAAAATCTGTGATATAGGGGCATAAACAAAGAACCCCTTGTATAGTGTGGATTTACTGTAATTTTTTTTTTTTTTTAACAATACCTGACATATTTGGATTCATATTTTATGAAGTCAATGCATTTTTTTTTTGGGACAACAGCTTTATCCCGCAGTCCCAAAGGTATGCCAAAATGAGTCAATAATAGAATTTCACTTACCGACTAAGCCTTTGATTTCCGACACTGTAAATTCCGGATCGGGCATTCTGTGCACATTTAAACAGACCAATTTTTTGCTCAGTTAATCGTAGAAAACAGTGCATTCAGTAGAAAATAAGCAAATGAGCACTTACATGATCCCAAGTCCTTCCTTCTCTTTGAAAATAAGCGGAACCTTTAGGGCGTCCCGTTGCACATATTCATATGTGAAGTCTGGATAAGACAATGATTGAAAATAATTTAAAAAATAAACCGACGGCGTGAGAGCGGGTTGACGCTTTTTACCTTTGGCTTCCATGACACGCACAAAGTTTGTGGCGTAGTTGTCGCTGGCCAGCTTGTCCTCCACGTTGAATCCCCTGATGTTGACCATCTCCTCCACGTCAGACAGGTCCTCGTTCTCGTCGTACAGCCGCCGGCAGATGGAGCGCTGTCCATTTTCAAAAAACACGCTTTACTTTGTGTACATACAAATTAACTTGCCTCGTAGAAAATCGTTCGTACACTAGTGATCGAATGCTCTTGTTATTTCAACGCTTTTTTTTTTTTTTTACCAGTACGACAATAGCATTAAACTTACGTTTATGGTGTAAATGTACAAATGCATGACAAATGTGACTCTTTCTGGGGCTGTGCTCAAATTTACAACCAACACTTAACTGTGATATCCAGAATACACATTCAACCTCTCGTTTTTTTTTTGTTCTTCTGAATGTTGACATCAAGAAAGAAAACAAGCAGGACCTTCTAAATTCTATTGTTTTGAAAAAGTGCTTTTTTTTAAATTACTTTTTTTATTTTGTAGCTCAACTTTTTTACTCAAAAATATGGCATTAAATTTGTGTAATATTCCAACTTTTTCCTAAAAAGATGTCTGTTAAATAAATATGATTATTTCATAACAACGTTTTCTACCACAACAAAACTTTTATTGAAAAAAATATTTGATTATTCCCATAACATTATGATCTTTTCTAAACAAAATAAAGAATACAACTTTATTCTAAAAAAAAGAGCAAGACACTAAAAAAAAATTGAAATTTGACTTACTCTTGTAATATTGCAACTTTTTTTCTTGTAAAAAAAAACTGACTTGATTCCTGTAAAATGACTTTAAAAATAAAAGCCTGACTTTATTCTTGAAAAAGACCTTTTAATCTTGAAAAATGTGACTTGAATCTTGTATTCTATTCTAGACCTTTGTGCTTCTTTTTAGTATTTTACGTGTTCAAACGTAAAAACAAAATAATAATAATAATAAATACATTAAAATAAATAAATAAATAACACATACATTGGTGCCTTGTGTAACACTGAACATAGTTAGTGTCACATTTTATTAAACTTGTCAGTGCTGTGACGTAGCAGTGATACTGAGGTGAGTACCACTACTAGTACAACAAACTACAACCACTACTAGTGGTAGTTCTACTAGCGCACGGTACTAGCGCTCGGCTAACTAATTAGCTCCAAGCCTCTCCCCTTTCCTCGGGCAAATGTCGCCATGGCTCGCGGTTACCCACCAGCCGGCGGCCGGACTCGGCACACCTTTCCCCGGCCTGAGCCATCGCCTGCTAAGGGGGGAGTCTCTTCCACTCGTTCAGCCTCGAAACAGCATCTCCGCGCGTAGCACGTAGCACGCTTCACAGCTCCAAAACAAGGGAACCATGTTTTTGTGTGTTACGTCACCGCCAGGAACCAAAACATTGGTGGATCGCGTCACTTTTCTCTCTCTCTCTCTCTCTCTCGCTCTCTGAAAACTCGTATACAACTTGGTGATGGAAAACATTAATATATTTTTGTTGTTGTTAACGAAACATAGTCACAATCTAAAATATATTATTAAAAAAATAATAATTAACTAATATACAAAATAACGGCTTCTTTCATTCGTTCCATAACACACTGTCACTTTTTGTGCGATTAAAAGGTACGAAATGAAATGAATACTAAAACAAGTTTTGTAAAAAAAAAAAAATCTATTAGCATGGGCAGCGCACTAAAGCAATATTATACAATTATTAATGGGCGACCAGTGTGGTGAAACTTCCGGAATAACGTAATAAGCACTCTTCATTGGCTGAATGGAAAGTAAGCACTCTGCATTGGCTGACTAATGTCACGTGGCACCAATTGAAGCACCGAATGGAAAAATGCTAACCGAAACAAACGCTTTATATTTCACCGTGTCTACAACTTTGTCCCAAACATGTTTAACAATAACGTAGTTATCATTAAAAAAAAAATCAAAGTTTTAAAGCGGAAGTTACACTACGGTCTATGATGCTGATTGATTGACATCTGCTAGACTGACGCGATTGCGCGTGCTCGCTAGCTCTCTATTGGCGGGCTGGAGTCACGTGATACTCGTTGAGCCCGCATGTTTAAAACGTATACACACAAAGGCTTTGCCTTTTTTGTAATGTCTTAATAACGTAGTCATCAAAAAAATGATTCAACTTATTTTTCACGTGAATTCTTTTTAATTCTATTTACAGGTAAAATGTCAGCTGTTCTCCACCGAGCTGTCGTACCTCAACACGAACACCTCTTCAAAGCTGACATTCAAAAACAATCGCCATGTGACACTTTTGTTTTATGAACGAAAACATACGACCCCCCCCCCCCTCAACTTTCTTCACAAGCACTCCCATGATGACAAGCATTTATATTTACAAAACTTTAATTTCCCATGTTTTTCACTTACACTTCTCTTTCATTCACTTGGCACTTTATTATCAGCTTGTTGTGTACAAATAAATAGTTCATTTGGTGACCGCATGTCAGAATGAATGAACCAATTTTAGTCTTCGTTATCCAGGTTGCCTGTTGTGCGTCCTGATATGCACTAGATGGCGATATTGAGAGACAGACGAACAACACCCACATGTGCCACGGGTACGATGGCTGATGTGGGTGTTTCATCTGTTCACCCGTGAAAGGTTCACCCACACGATCCGTCACGCCCGTGGGGTATGTGGTTGTTTAGTAACCTTCACTCTGTTACACCAGGTTTTAACACCCCCAATTTTCATCAAACGCACATTTTTCCTGGTGACAGGTTAGGGCACCTTCACTTTTCCCGGTGAAACATTTTAACAGTTTCTGTTGCACCTGCAGGGGATGCTATAATCCCTCACTTTTCCCGGTAAAAAAGTTTCAAGACCCACGCGTCGTCACATTCGTTGGGGATGTGGGTGTTTCCACACTTGCACTTTTCCTGGGAAACTGTTTTAACACGCTGGGCCAATTGTCCGTGTTGAAACACCCACAAAGCCCACAGGTGCAACGGATAGTGTGGGTGTTGATCCCGTGAAAGGTTTTCAGAACCCACGATCGTCGTCGCACCTGCGAGGGATGTGGGTGTTTAAAGACTCCAACTTTTCGCTGTGAACAGATTTAACCCCCGTGCTACCTGCCACGTGTATTTCAACACCCACACTTTACCATGTTGAAACACCCACAATGTGACGCATACTGAGGGTGTTCAATCTGTTCACTCGTGAACCCGTAAAAGGTTTCAACACCCCGAGCTTTTGCCACACCTGCGGGGGACATGGCTGTTGAAACACCCACACTTTACCCAGCGACAGGTGTCAACTCCCACACTTTTCCTAGTGAAAGATTTCAGAACTCACAGTTTTCCCGGTAAATGGGGTCAAAACGTATAGTATCCGTGGGGCATGTGTATATTCTAACACCTAAATATTTCTCAATGAAAGGTTTCAACACCCAGTTTTTTGCCACACCCATGGCCAGCTACATTTGCATGCAGCTCACACTTGTTTCATCACCCTCACTTTTCCATGTTGTAACAACCATGTACAGTGGATAGTGTGGGTGTACAAGCCATGAACCCGTGAAAGATATCAACACTCACACTTTTCCCAGTGAATAGGTTCAACACCCACAATATCTGTTGCACCCTTAAGGGCAGGGGTTCCAACACCCACGTTTCTCACAGTTTTCATAACACCCGCAAGGTCTATGGGCGTTTCAACACCCACACTTTTTCAAGCGGAAGTTTTCAGAACTAACAGTTTTAGTCGCACTTGCAGGGGATGCAGGTGTTTCAACACCCACACATTTCCCGGTTAGGAGTCGCAGAACGCACGCTTTTCATCATTTCGACAGGTTTGAACCATTTTCGTCGCACCTGTGGCGTATGTGTATGTATCCCCCAAACATAATCAAGATTTCCCAGACTACCGGCAGGTCTGCACCGGGTGAGAATCAGCGCCACGCGGGTCGACTTGGTGGAGCTCCAGCTGACGACTCGCCGTCACACCCTGCTGGCAAACGACCACGATAACGAGTGGTTCGCAGTCAAGATGGCGGCGGAGGGCGCAGGCTCTTGCACTTCATGTCGTCCAGAGTCTTCCAGTACTTGTAGTTCTCCGAAAGGTGCCCCATGAGACCCGGCAGGGTGGCGAAGGCTGCGGAGGCAACCATAAGCAACTTAGTATCAGTCGTCACGGAAACGCAAAGCGTGGGGGTGCAAACGAATCAACGGCGAGAGTCAAAAAAAATTAAATAAAAAAAAAAGTGAGGAAAAAGTTATAATGGTATGAGTAAAAAGTTATAAACTTTTACAATGAATCACAATTTTACAAGAAAAATAATCTAATGTCACGGGAATAAAGTCATAATTTTACAAGAAAAAACATAACGGAAGAAAAAAAGTTGTAATGTTAGGTGACAAAAGTCGTAATATGAAAACAACGTCGTAATTTTACAAGAAACAAATTTCAATGTTAAAATATGGCAATAAAGTCACAATTGTATGAGAAAGGAGTGGTAATGCTACAAGATAAAAGTTCTGGTTCAAGAAAAACCGTTGCAATGTTAGGAGCAAAACGTTTTCATTTTAACGAATGAAAAGTCGCAATTTTAAGAGTTCAAAACAAAAAAAAGTCGCAATGTAAACATCTTCATTTGACTTGACGAGACAAAAAGTTGGGAGAATAAATCGTAATTGTATGGGAAAAGGTTGTAATTTTACAGGAAAACCTTTGCAATGTTTAGAGCATTTTGTTGTAATTTCATGAAAATAAAGACATCCTTTAAAAAAAAAAAAAAAAAAGTTGTAATGTTACCAAAATAAAGTTGAATTTTCGAACAATAAACATGCAAGCGGTAATGTTACAAGAATGAAGTTGTGATTTCACGAGAACAATTTTGTATTTTTTTTTTTTAATGTTGTGCGAATAAATCGTGATTTTACCCACACAAAAAAAAGAAAGAAAACCGTTGCAATGTATTTTTTGGGGGTTGGGGGGGGGGGGAACAAAAAAATACATTCATATTCAGTATTACACGCATTCATCTCCCTCATCGTAAAACCTCTTAGCCTTCCGGGCTTCCTCGGGAGGTTTCTTTCTGTCCCCTCGGTGTAGATAAGGAATCTTTCCGTGACATCAGAGCAACGCTGGACGGTAAACAAGCCAAACAAGCCATCTCTCGGGGAGAATCAAATTTGATCTGGAGTTGGAACGACAAGCTGCGAGCACTAGCGCTTCCCAGGCATACTGCACCCTAATTGTAGAGATAGAAGAGGCTCAGAAAAACTCACTTTCCCATTATTGAGTCCAAAGGAAATGATTAACTAAAGTGGGATTATAGACACATACATACTATAATTGATGTCAGCGGATTAGCAAACTCACGAGCTGTTGCTAACACCCACAAGAGGGCAAATTTGTTAAAATATGCGGTTACGTGACCATTTTGTGAAGAGCCTCAACTTATGTTTTTTATTTCTGGAAACACAAAAATGTTATACTTCAAATTACGACTTTCTTTTTGCATTATTATGACTTTATCTGCATGATAACATGACGTTGATCCCGGAAATATACTGATTTATTGTCATAGTATTATGACTTTTTTTTGGTAATTTCTTTTAACACTCTTTTACGACTATATGCTCGAAATTCAGCAATATTCAAAATGTAACTTTATTCTCGTAATGTTGCAACTTTTATTCTGTCTAAAGCGTTTTTCAATGACGTGACATTATACACATTTTTTTCTTTTATCTCGTGAAATTACTATCTTAAAAACTTGACTTTTAATATGACATTTTTTTGTTGTCGAAAATGTTTTTGTTTTTGTTTTGACTTTTACTTTTCTTGCAACATGGTGACTTTAGTTTAACTTGTTGCCCCGTGGTAACGTTGCTCCTACCATCCCAGGCATCAAACATGTCGGTGATGAAGTAGTCGATGAAGGAGAGTTGCGACTTGGGCACACTGCAGCTGTTGCGGTCAAACACCGGCATCACCACGGGCAGCCCCCGCCTCTTCTCCTCATCCGTCTGCAAGAACAGACAGAGAGAAGAAAGCGATCACCATGACGACGGCGTGATGTTTACGAAAGAAGAGGTCCCGTACCTGAGCAAAGTACTCCTCTGAGATGCGCCCCGCCCACTCGATGCAGAGCTCCAGCGGCCTGCACGGGTTGGCCACGTCGGCGCACTTGATTAGCATTCGCTTGATCAGCAGCCGGTTCTCCGGAGAGTTCTTGATGTTTGCTTGACCCTCGCAGTCGCTGCTCATGCTCTGCACACAACACACACACACACACACACACACACACACACTGTTCCCCTCACGTTGGCTTCGATAACTCAGTACCAATTTATTTATATAGATGTTGTCATGTTCAGAGAAAAAAAAAAAAAAGAAAAAGAAACATTCGCATGAAAAATCATCAAAAGTAACTTTTGGGCAATAACGTGGGGTCATGTTACGGGAAAAGCCATTACTACGAGAATAGTACAAGAGCATAATGTCGTATTGTTCTGTGAAAAATTGTAATGCTACAGACAAAATAGTTATAATACTGAAACAAATAAGCTACATACAAGAATAACATTATAATGTAACGCGAAAAAAGTTGTCAACATACGAGAAGAAATTATGAGAATAAAGTCAACATTTTTTAATGTTTAATGAAAAACAGAAAAAAAGTGATGCACTCACACAGGTGTTCGTCTCGTCGATGGCCGCCATGGGCTTGTTGATGCTGTTGACAAACTTGTTGACGTGCTCAAAATGTCGCGTCATCTCTGTGGCCAGCACCATGTCGATGATGGCCTGCCGCAGCGTTCGGAACTGGGTCCTGTCGGCATTTGTAACAAATATCGGATTTGATTATCTTCTCAACCATTTTGAACCAGTGTGTTGTTTATTATTATTATGTAGTTTCACTTCATTGGTCAGAAAATAATCATTCATTTACTACAATTAATGACAATACCATACTAACTACGCTACTAACCGCTCAATGTTCTTAAAGATGTTGCTCTTGCCGTCGCGCATGGTGAGCTGGAAGGCGAGGGCAGCGTGGTGGCTCTCCAGCACGGCCGTGTCGTTGTACAGGATGGCCAGCTCGCTACCGGCGTTGCACAAGAACGAGTTGGTGTGGCCCGGATGGTCCACATCGTGCACGGTGGCCGCAATCAACGCCGCCACCTCGTCCAGCTGATCTAGACTGCTCTGAAGAAAACACCGGAGACGCATACCGATGTCAGCACACTCGCTTGACGTTTTGTGTCTGAGGCGTCCCTCAGGGCGCCATGCTCACTACCCTTGTGTTTTCCATACAAGGTACCATGCAAATGTTTCAAGGTGTCGATAGGTCAGGAAGGTGACTTATACACCCTTGAAGTTGCAATGTTATTAGAATAAAGTTGTGATTTTATGAGAAAAAAAGTTTTGTTAAGAGAATAACAGTGTAATTGTATAAGAAAAAGTTGTACTGTTCCAAGAGTAGTCAAAATATGTTAGGATTAAAAACAATGTAACATTACAGGAAAATGTTGTAATGTTAAGGGAGTAGTCCTCATGCTTTGAGAATACATTTGAAATGTTCCAGGAAAAAAAGCTGTAATGTTGGGAGAAAAAAGTTACAATGTTCAGATAAAGAAGTTGTCATCTCACGGGAAAACTTTATTTTACATGAAAAAGTTGTAACGTTACCATAATAAAGTGATAATGTTATGAGGAATTATTTGTGATGTTACAAGAATAAATTCGCATTATTACGAATTCCAAGCAAAAAAAGTTTTTAAATGTTAAAATAGCCATAAAGTTCCTAGAAAAATTTGCGACATTTCGTGAGGAAGTTGTAAAGCTATGAGAATACTGTAGTTATGTTTTGTGAAAAAAGGTGCAATGAGACTAATGCCATAAGAGGACAAGAAAAAGTTAGAATGTTACAAGAATAAAGTTGTCATTTTAAAATGTGTTATTTTACAATAATAAAGTCGTCATTTTCAGTGCAAAAGTTAATATTGCACCAGAAATAGGCTGTAATTGTACGTGAAAAACAGTTGAGAAGTTATGGGAATAAAGTTGTAATTATATGACGAGGGGAGCACTCAGTTGACACTTTGTGCCTGAGGTGTCCCTCAAGGCTCCATCCTTGGTCTCCTAATGATCAACACACCACCAACCTTGACTCTCTCCTTGCGTAAAAAGTAGGCGGTGGCGTGCAGCACGTCGGCAGCGTGAGTGGAATTATGGTAGGAGTTGGACGAGTGGTAGCTGGCCTCCATCAGCTGCAGCCACGAGCGCAGCAACACCTCAGGACAATCGAGGAAGTCGCACACCCCGAAACTGGTGAAGATCTTCAGGCCAAGGTAAGTCAGCGGCCTTGGAATCAACCAACAACATGGTGACTTGTGTCTACTGGGCACTAAAATAATGTCGACACGACATGTAACTGCAGTTCTCTTGGATATATTTTTATGAGAGAACTAAGCCAGATAAATCAAGGTTAAGCATAAAGCTGCATAGTTATGTCGCTTTCACATCAGCAGCCGTAACCTTCGAAGGCACACGATGCATTAGAGGTGCACCAATCAATCGATTAATCAACAACTAATTGATTACCAAATTCATCGACAGCTATTTTGATAATCGATGAATCGTTTACAGATCTGTATAACTTAAAGTTGTAAAATCCTCAGAATTTCAGCCTCGCAAAATAAATATTCACTGATTTCTGTAGTCCTCCATGAAAGCAGACTGATTATCTTTGTTTCATCAAATGAATACGTTTGTAAACATCTGCTTTGACTTTGGAAAACATTTTTCAACATTTCTGCCTTTTATTTTGAACATATTATGAACCCATCCAGTAATTTAATTATAGTGAATGTTTTTACATTTCATACACTGCCAATTTGAAATAATGTCCTGTTTTTTTGTATCCGATTCATTGGGGGAAAAAAAAACATTGGCAGATTCATTGATTATTAAAGTTAATTAGTTGCGGCCTTTACACTACAGACTACCAAAATTGAAAACAGACCAACACCGGCACCTTTTGTGCGTGGCCGCCTCCAAGTCGAGGATGTTGAACTCCCAGCATTCCTCGTCGTTGAGCATGTCAGCGATGGACTGAGGGACGTCGTACAGTGTGACCGGGATGGCCAGCTGGCTCTGGCTCATGTCTGGAAGAAAACACGAACTCATCAAGCCCCCTCCCAGCATGCAATTTGCTGAATAAATAACAAAAAAAACCATATATATATATATATAATAATTAAAAACAATTGAAAAGAAAATGATTATGAAAAAAATAATATAAATTTAAAATAATAAACAATATGTATAATATATATATATATAGATATAAATAATAAACAATAACAAAAATAGCATATACCAAAATAATACATTCAAAAAAAAACTGTTAATAATAATGAACAATAAAAATAATCACAAATACTAACAAATATAATCAAATAATAATACACATAAAAAGTGATTTAAAAAGAACAATACGTAAAATCCAAATCATTTTACAATAATACAGAATCACAAAAATGATATCTAATAAAACACTTCATAAATAATAATTAAATAATAATGCATTCAAAATAATATAAAAATATTAAATACTAAAAACAAACAGTACAAATCAAATAATAACTAAAAATCATTTAAAAACTTGTTAACGTGAATAAATGTATTGATTTAAAAAACACAACAACAAAAACAATACGACAAATAAAAACTACAACAGTAATTTCAAATTTTAAAAATGAAATAAAATAAACAATCATAAAGTCTACAAAAAATAACAAATTCATATTTTATAAAAAATACAAATAATGACAAAGATAATCATCAAACAGCAATGAAAATATAATAATTGAAAATAAATGGTATGGAATGAAGCCATTAAAATGTGTTTCTTCTTGTGTCTAAGGTACATTACAATACATTGAAACCATGTGTATCAGTTTATCAATTGTCTTTTGAAGCTTACTTACTTTTGGAAAAAACATACTCGTTGCCAGATAGCCGCCGCAGCCCAGCCTAAGAAAGGAAATAAAACGATTGCTAAGTTAACTTAAGACTGAATGGTTAATTGTTTTAACGTTTTAGCGGAGTGGTTAGCTTCCATTTCACACTTGTATGAAAGATGAGAATGTTAAAAAAAATAAAAAAATAAAAAAATAAAAAAAACACACAATCAGGCAATCGTTGAATTACAAATCTCGAATATTTCTAGCGTGTCTTACGCTCATGAGCCCGCCAACCAGGTCGCTGGTATGAGGGTCGTCGTCCTCGGACGCGAGCTGAGGCGAGTAGAGCTCGGCTGTCCTCAGGATCTCCAACACGTGCTCCAGAGCCTCGGCCACCGTCAGTGGACTGCTCTCCTGAGCGGCGTTGATGATGTTGATAACCTGTTCAAAAGTACACACATGGTTTACATCTAACAGAGCAATATAAAAAATGGATGATGGTGTATTGGCACTCTAGAGATAATGATAAGGTACATCGTGGGGACGGAGGGGCAAGACACGTCTAAAACATCTTAAAAACAAAAGAATATTTCAAAAATGAAAAAAGCAACCTTGGTGATGGGAGCCTCAATGGTCATGGAGTGAATCCTGGCGACGGAGGAATGTCTTCGGTTTTGTAAACTGCCGGCTGGCGTGAACATGATGACGACGCGGGGGGGAGTTTAGAAGAGCTTTTACCATTCTAACAGATAATATTAATCATAAAAGATAAGAACGATATCATCCTAAAACCTCCTCACCGTCGCTACTCCGGGAGCTGAGAGATCTCGTATCCATGGAGTCTTTCCTCCTGTCGCGGTGGAGCAGAGAGTGGCACTCTTAAAATAACAAGGTGGGTGGCGGTAAAAACAAACAAAAAAAATTAATAAAATTCTATCCAAATAATGAACACAGCGCGCGTTATTTATAGCTGCTAATAATATGGTGAAAAATAAAGACTCTGGAGTATTACCAATGGCCGCTAACGCTTCTTTGCTCCCAAATAATAGCGATAAAGGCTAAAACAATGCTAATAGACAGAAGTCACTAACAGAGGTTAAAAATGTGCTCATTAATTATTACTAACAAGGGAAAAGCTTTGACTTAAACAAGCCTAACAACGTCGATATTGCCAAACTATCTATGCTAACACTCCAGAAGCTTTAAGCCGAAAAAAGAAAAGTTAAAAAAAAGATCAAATAATGGACATCTAAAAAAAAAATTGAAAATAGAAATAAAATTACCTGCGTGAGAATACTCAACACCACACCGGTCCTCCTTGTTGTACTTGTGCACCTGACACAGGATAATTAAAACCAATAATTAATTAATTAATTAGATACGACAAGAGAGAGTCAAAGACGTGGGGGGGGGGGGGGGGGGGGGGGATATTAGCCCATTTAAAAAATAATCAGAATTGGCAGATTAAATGCTGAAAAAGTAATTTCTCATAAGTAAATGCTACTGTGCTGCACACTCTGAATCTTGTCCTTGCACCGTTTGTCCATTAGATAGCGCTCTAACTCAATTCAAGCCAATAACCAGGGGCGCACATAGGAATTTTGGTCTGGTTCTCAAAGGAGCCCAGGAGGTTTTCTGTTTGGTGCTCAGTTTTGTCATGACCCACCGACCTCACTGGATGAACTTAGGCCCATTTGGAGACATAGACCACGTCCTATTACTTACTTAATGACATCTGAGAAAGGCGTCTGTGGTTTTTTATTTTGTAGTCATCACTTTATGGCAATGAAAATAATATCGGAATTTCTCTAAATCAAAGCAGCAAACCCTGCACCGTTGTGGCAATTCCGATGCCCTTCACTGCGAACAGTCCTCGTTGATGTCAATTCACAGTTTCGACACCAAAGCAGCGCTTTCGTAGTTATGCGGAGGTGCTTTACCGCAAACGACCCATGAATTATAAAATAAGAAGATGTCTTATACAAAGAAAAATGGGATTAAGCACATGTAAACACATCTTACTGTACGTGGTTGCCCGATTTAAAGAGCAGTCTCGGGCTGCACTGTGCAAACAAAAAAAAACGTCTCCGGAATGATCTCAATACTTGAGATGATGGCGACTCTTAAGCGAGGGGGGGGGGGGGAATTAAACAGAGCATGCTTGAAGTGCTGAGTGCTTACACAAACAGGCCGAACTAAAGAACACAATGAAATGGAAATCCCGTTTCACGGCCAAGCGTGTATTCGAGGAATAATGTGCTTTTCTGCGTGGAAAAACATGCCATGCTATCATGAACGTTGGCGTCAAATAACCTCCGTAGTCTTACATTGTCTGTCCTATCGCATGCTAAACTTGTATCGCTACTTTTAATGAGCGTTTTGCCCACGACACCAAAATAACTCGGAACGAATCGGATCCGTCGCTCAGGATTCCCGATCCCAAAGAGCAGGAGTCAATGCCATTTGGCAGGCCGATGCAAAAGGCTGACTCACCTTTTGCATACACGGGGTGGGGGGGTGGGGGGGGGAAGCGCTAACGCTAGCCCCTGATTCGTATAACTAGCTCTGAGGCCTGGCCACTAGCCCTTGCGGGTCTTATCCCGACGCTTAGCCGTAGCTTCGCTTGACGTAATTGGGACAGGAGCCTTGCTGAGAGAAGCGACACGCTGGATTCGCCGCTCAACTGAGGCCCGAATTTGTATTCGTGCGCGTTTACTGAACAATATCTTTTTTTAAAAAGATGTTAGCGGTGTATGAAAATTCATGTCAAGTGAAGGCACACAGCACATCGGAGGCTGATCGTTGCTACCTTGAAATTTCGGCACGAGGCACTTGTTTACTTGACAAATCATCTGAGGGTGTGTGCCTTGTTAGCCTATGTACTGCTGTTTTGGTTAGCAAATGAGCTGAGCTGTTAAGAACCAAAAATCCATTAAAATCATGAACCTGATTTCTTTTTTAATTAAAAAAAAAAACAAAACATTTTACTTTAAGGTCATATCGCCCAGTCCTACTCACTACCCATTTATTTAATCCTTTTTGCAACACCCACTTGACTGTTGTTGTCGACATGAGGCCTCTTGATGGCGACGAAGTGTCGGATCTTCCTGTCGGGAACAGCGAGAAGAAAACTGTCGGCTATTTCCACCTTCTCGGAAATGTTTACCAGCACCGTTTAATGCCTGGACCCACCCTCCTTGGCCGACGACGGGCGTTATGTTCACGTGTTGCGCCATAGTGTCGCCTGACTTCTTTCCGGCATAGTAAATGCCCTGCCACTCCTGTCAGTGGAAAGATAAGGCGCAGTGAAGTTCCGACCAATAGGAGCAGGGGGGTGTCGGGCCAGACTCACCTTTCCTTTCTCCATGCAGGTGTTGATGGCGTCCAAGGTGTCGGCCCTGTTTCTGTCGCTCTTGGGGAGCTCGGTCAGCTCCTTGCCGATCAGTTCACCCTTGTGGTAGCCCATCATCCGTTCAAAGGCGGGATTCACATACTTTTCGAGGATGGTTCAAACACATCACATGTTTTTAATAAAGAAAATAGCACTGTACAGTTTTGCCTTGAGACACAAGCTTAATTCGTTCTATGAATGGAAATGCCATGAATCCATTCCAGCCTCCGCCGCCCCCCAAAACCAAACCTTTTTGAAATGTGATTTTAATAAGGAAAATAGTAGCGTTGAAATGAGTACTCAAGCATTTGGAGTACCTCGATTACAAACATTTTCTCTGCCTCGGAAAACCGTTTGTTAAACTGTAAAGCTCAAGGGAGGCATGGGCTGATTTGAAAGTGGCACAACACACTTTATGTCAATTACGGAAGGCAAGAAGGAGGAGGTGGACGTATTTGATCGAAGGAGCGGGAAGATGGAAGAAGAAGAAGAAGAAAAATACAAGAAAAAAAAAGATAAAATGTCGAAAACATGGGAGGGAGCATTTCAGACTGAAAGGCAAGGTAATCGTTGTAACAAGGTCAATAGTGGCAATATACAATACACAGCTTGGAGCCTCTTTTTTTTATTTTTTTATTCACTTTCCGCCCAACTCCTGCTCGTTGTGAAGTGAGTTTACTGCCAAAGTACAGCGCTCTTAACTCAAATGTTTGCTTGCAAGTCGAACCCAAAAAATCGGCCGAATAACGGCTCGTGTCCTGAAAAACTTGAAAGTCGACTGACTCGTATGTTTAGGCGCCACTGTATTTCTATTACTGCCTATAGGAAAAAAAGCATTTTTTTGGTGTCTTTCCCTCCTACCTGTATAACATGGTCTTCACCGGTGATCTCCACGGCTTCCTGGCACTTCTCCAGAACCGTGAAGGCCGAGTTACAAGCCCTGTCAGATCAGGAAAGTCCATAGTAAAGAACCACACAGTGGTTATGGTGTGTGTGTGTCTGCTTCTGTATTGTGTGAGTGCGCCATCAAGGACTTGAGGTCAGGGGAGGCAGAGCCTCACCTGCACCGTGAAAATTAAAACAAGCATTGAAAAAATAATGAAAAAAAAAATAATGCTGCTATTTGTCACCTATTGGGTCATGTACTGTATAAACTTATTGTTATCTTTAATGCCAGGCTGCTAATTTAATGGCCAATAAGCTATTCTGTTTGTTTCATCAATTTGGAAATATGACTCTGAATGTTGGTGCCTTTCCGGCCGTGAACCTCACCTGAGTTTGAAGTGGCATCGCACTTCTCCGCGCTCGAGTTGAACCAGTTCGTTGTAGCACACCGACACGCTGGCGTTCCCCACAAACCTCTGCAAAGGCGCGAAGAGACGACTGTTGTGTATGTTCGTTAGTTTGACAAACAAAAGTGAAGAAATGACATACTCGGCTGAATCCGGCGCACAGGAGAGGAAGAACAGAGGGTTCGTCCTGGTCAGATGGCCTACGACACGACATACAAAGAAACACGGATAATCCAATGCGCTATTAAGGATTCACCATTGAACTGTTTCTTGCTTATTGGAAATACAAACGAGACGTTGAGCGTGGGCGACATGTCGTGCATCTACTCATGGCAGACATGTTGAACACATTTCATCTTCCCAAGTAAAACTCACTCTGACCTTGTGGACTTCGGTGAGAAGAGTCGCAATGATGGAAATTTAAGTCCCTCCTAATTTAGAGTCGCACATTTCTCTACCATACTTGCTTCAAATTTGGTAGCAAGAGGACAAAATCTCTAGGACCAGTCCATCATTGAAAAAACCCTGGAAATAGCCAAAATGTCCCTGAATCACTCTATGTGTTCTTCTTGAGGTTTGGTGTATCCTGTCTTGATAAACATGTCAATCGAATTTAATGTTACTAAACGAAACTTGCCCTTGGCGGGTCATTTTTGAATAAAAGTAATAAACTTATCAAAATTGATGAGAGATTCCATTGGTGCCCTATTTCTTTTAGATATTGAGAATTGTTATGTGGGAATGTTCCTTCAATGTTGTCAAACTACAGTGGAGCAGTGACCCGACTTACAAGTTTTTCGAGATACAAGCCGTCGTTGGGCTGATTTTGTCCTTTGACTTGCAAGCAAAAATATAATAAGAAAAAAAAATAAAATAAAAGATAGTGGCAGTGAACTCAACTCAGTAACAGCAGTTTACAGTACGTTGTGTATTTCAAACATCCGCAACGCTTTGCCTTAGCAAAGTCTGCTGCGTAGCTTAATGCTAACAAAGAATGCAAAAGCACCGATATATACCAAATATTTGAACACAAACGAATCATCGACACATGTAGACAGACAATATAACGATACCCGCTAGGCATGTATTCTTTATCCTACGTGAAAAGGGGTAATATCGCTGCAGCTTATTGAGTCACTTACAGTAGTTGTGTAACTCGTTTTCATTTGTTTCTGAATGACCGTATTATACTGCTCCCCGGTGGCCGGGAGCTGCAATGAATTCATCATAATGCACAAATTGGTGAATTCTTTACATTCTATTTCACGATGCTATTACTGTTTGTTTTTATAAAGTACAATATTATAGAATTCTATTTTGCAAATTGAAAACACATTACAAAAATTCTGTTTTTTTTGGGAGGGGGGGGGGGGTGCGGGGCTGGAATGCATTCATGGCATTTCCTTTCATTTCACTGGGGAATAATGATTTACAGTGTGCCGATGTTTTGTGTTACGAGCGTGGTTATGCAACAAATTCAACTCGCATCTCAAGGAACCACTGTGTTTCGATGAATCGATCCTGCAAGAAACACTGCACAGACGACAGTGGATTGACTTACTTTTGCGGCACAACGGCGAGAATAACAGTGTTTTCTGAGGGCTTTGTGGCACGGATCATCCTGCAAAACAAATACCAAAAGGCAGATCAAGACCAGAGCAAACAATGTCAGACATGCCCACGAGCTGTGAGGACACAGGATGTGCACTTCACAACTTAGCGTTGCCTATTTGTCTTTTATACCAGGTTCAAATTCGGTAGCAATCTGTCATAGTCTGTAGGACAAATTTGAGCTCTGGAAATGCCCAAAATGAATCTAAAATGGCCGCTTCAAACCAAAATGGTTCCGGTCTTTTTAGGCGTGGCTTCTTGAGACTTTTTTGTGTGGCTACTCATGATGACGCTTAAGAATTTTGATGACAAACATAGTTAACGGATCACCTCCCTCACCGGCACACGATCTCGGGCTCAAAGTAGCGCGAGTGGCGTCCGTCGATGACGACGATCTCGTGGTGCTTGTCCAGGAAACACTGGAGGGCAGATTCGGGCGTCCGGGCGATGTTGCACCTGAAGCCGGCGCGGTCGCACGCCCGCCAGAAAGCGTCGCTCTGGTCGTCCTCCTTGGCGAACACCAGCAGAACCTGCGGAGGACACCGCGAGGCGGAAACAAGATGCCGGCATGAGACATTGATAAAGGAATGTTTCCGAGGGAAGAAAACCCGCATTTTTTAAGGGGAAAATATAATATTCATCAATGAATTAATATTCGGATTTGTTGTTGTTGTTGTATCATCTCATTAGTGACCTTTGAGTGTCACAGTGTCATGACCACTAGTACAGCAGTGTGGTCTCACCTCAATGGGCTCCTGGCTCACTCTCATGGGTCCCACACATTGTTCTGTGGAGGAAACCTGCCGAGAGAGAGAGACAAAACACGATCAACGCTAGCGCGTTGCCGTCACAGCGTATCGGTGTTACGTGCTGTATCGCGGGCCCCCAATCTATGCGCCGCTGCAGTGCAGCGCACCACGCAAGACAAAGCGATCTATGAGTGTCAATGTATGTGTAATGGCGGTGAAACACAAATTGCCGCGCCTTGCTCAAACTTTTCCCAACGTGTCCAAGTCAGCCGCGCAACGCGCACAGGACGCGGCCAGAACCGCCCGCCCCCTACCCGAGGGTCCTGATTTGTACACGTGATCCAGAGTGCAAGTTTAGAAGCCTCGAGCTAATTGATCTGGTAATCTGGTGATCGATTTGGTTGATTACAAACTTTAGGCTGGAATGGTGACAAATAGAAGGATTTTTTTCCTTTCTTTGTGAGGCCACCACAGAAGGGTGCCGGGGATGACAAATATGGAAAAAAATACAACGGAATTGTTTTTTTATTTACCTATGATCACATTTATTTCATAGCCATCCATTGTCTTCGGTTAACTTTAGGCCTGGTACACAGGTAAGCATGTTTCATCTGCTACAGACGCCACACGTAAATAAAAAAAAAATAGAAAATGGCCATTTAACAGTTTTGTTCGTCGTGTGTGGTCTGCTCGGAGAATCTCAACACAGCGCACCGTACACATAAAGATTATCTTGCAGCGCCGATCTAAAAATCTCACGTGATCATACGCGATCTAAAACAAAATGGAGAAGAAACACTTTCGGATACGCGCCGATTTTTCCCGAACATTCCCGAAGGTTGCCGGACCCGAGAGCCTTGTAAAATGGCAATGTTCTTAAAAAAAAAAAAAAAAAAAAAAAAACTGAAAAAAACCGTCTTGCTTTGGAAAATACTTTTTGCCCTCTGGGAAACTCACTTTTCGACAAAAAAACAAAAAAACGACATCGGGCGAGAGGGTGTTTGTTTTCATTTACGTTCGTTTCCGTGTTCGTCAGTCCTGGGTGCTTCTTTGATTGGCTACATTTTGTGTAGCACGTCACCGTTGTTGGAGTCATGACTCGGCAGAAGTCGGCATTCCCCACACACGCAGTCAATGGCAACATACATATCGACAATCATTCCAACTCCGACAACAGACTGAAGAGCAGAAAGTGATCTGTGTTTAGCTGTTGAGGCGACCAACCATTTTCAAGTAGGATTACGGTGGATTCGCGGATGACGTCAGCGTCACTACGGCGACTGCCAAATACAACTGACATAAACACATAAAAGTTGTTTATTCTTTCCAAGATGTTCCATTTGAACAAGGACAATTACATCCATGTTCAATCATTTTCCCGGGAACTCGAGAGTCGCACAAAGAGGCAGCTAGTCCTTTGATGGACTTCGTATGCACAGTACTTTACTTTTATATGCACTTTGTCTCAACAGGTTCGGCACCGGCCTCACTTTGTTACATCACAACGCACATCCAACTTTCTGAGTGACACTGTTTACGTGTATTGAATGGTCACTCAAACCAAAATGGCCGACTTTCTCTGTCTTTTCCGGCATTGGTTCCAAAGAGTTTTTTGTGGGGTCTACACGTGATAGACTACCAAATTTCATGTTGCTACATGAAAATGGCGTTATTGGAGTTTCTGGTTTTACGGCGAGTCGTCAAACTTCGCCAAATGTTTCTCAATTTTGCATTGTACATCAGTCTAGGTTGCAAATTTGGTAACAATTGGACAAAATGTCAAGGACAAGTTTATCTCTGAGGGCCAACGTGATCCTAAAATGGCTTTTTCAAACCAAAATGCCAGACTTCCCAGTGTCTTTTCAAGCATGGAGGTCTAAACTTTTTCGTGGGTCTACATAGACATGTCAACCACTGTGAGGTTTTGGGGCGCCGCATTTTTTTTTTTTTTTTTTTTTCCAATTCTATTCAAAAGATCCCTGGGAATGCCTCTAAAATTGATTGTTCGAAGCAAAATGGCTGACTTCCTGCGTCTTTGGTTCTTGACAGTTTTTTGTGGGTCTCCTCATGAAATGCCTACCAAATTTCATGTTGGTACACTAAATGAAACTGGCTTCTGCGGCTAAATTGTTTTCTAATTCCACGGGGTGCTAACCAGCCAACAAGTTTGGATCCCTGATAATGAATCTAAAAATGGCTGTTTCAAACCAAAATGCCTGTCTTCCCGAGTCTTTTCCGGCCAGGGTTCTTGAGACATTTTTGTGGTTCAGCCACAAGGGTCGTCTTCAAAGGACCCCTGAAAATGACTCTAAAATGGCTGATTCAATGCAAAATGGCAAACCTTCTGTGTATTTTCAGACGCAAATCTTGAGATCTTTTCCGTGGGCTGATTTTATTTTATTTTTTTAGTGACAGGTCCTGCTAACAAACCATTCTCTGCAAGTATTCCAGACAAGAAAGACGACTCGTTCTGACAATGGCCGTAAAACGGTCACTTAAGTTAAAATGTGCGCGCTATCGCACTAATTTTGACAGGTGGACTCTTCAGATGAAGATTCCTTGTTAAAGTATGAGCAATTGAAATCGGCAGAACACCTAGCGTGAAGTGACGCTTTGGGAAGCCACCTGGAGAGAGAAAAAAAAAAGCTCGTGGTTCTATATGTATTTGCCAGCACCTCAAACTTGCCACCGACAACTCTTCTAAAAATAAGCCATGTTTAATTTCCATACAATGCGCTGCCATATTGAAGATGTGTGTGATACAGTGAGCGAGAGAACGCGAGAAACACTTGCTCCCTCTTTTGCATGTTTTGATAAAAGAGATGGACTGCTGAAATTGTTGACAGAAACAAACACTATCAAACAATAACTGAGTGGCAAATTAGGCTGCACGAGCCCCCCTGCGCTGACGCCGACTCCTGAGGGGAGTTTCTTTGGACTCTCTATTGTTAGGCAATATCTGAATTTGCACATTCCGCTTTTGTATTGTTTTTGTCTATTTGATGTTCGTGCTGTGATCAGCGGTTATTCACCAGTTAGTCAGTACTTTTTTTTTCTCTCACTGAATATTTAAGTATTGGAACAGTAGTCCTTATACTTGAATACGATTTTTGGCACTCGGCCCACCTCTCCACTTAGGGTTAGGGTTAAGGGGTAAAGAGTTTAAAGAAAATGATGTGTCTAGTGTTGGGTTAGAGCTAGGATTAGAGGGTCAGGGTGTTGCGAGTTGCTGAGACACACACAAAGCGAGTCACACTGGAAGTACATCACAGTAAGGGTTAGAGTTAGGTTGCTTGCTCGCCACAAAACGTGCATTGTTGACAAACTTGTGACAGCTCTCATCTCCATCTTACTGATCCGCAGGCGTGAGTATACCGGCCTACGGCGTCGGTTCCTTCATGTGACTCATGTACACACTGACCAGAGGGGTAAACAGACCGCTTGTGCTTACAAACATGCACACAATATCACTCACACATAGCCACACGGGAGCATGATCAACACCATGGCAGATTGTCATGGTCTTGCGGGGGAGGGGGGGCTTCAAGTGTTGGTCTCAAATAATCAATGGTATCATTGATCACTCCTCTGAAGCGACAGCTGATACGCCGACCGCAAACACACGCACACTCGTGACACAGTACTACATGCAGCTATTAAAACAAGCTTGTGTTCATCTGCTGCTACTTTTTGCATCCTGGTTTATTTCTGGATTGGGTAGGGTCACATAACTAACTTTGGTCTGGCTGGCACAGGATCCGCTCACCTTTGAGTAGTAGCATAGCGCTAGCATTTTGGTTAACATCTTAGCGTTATTTTACGTCGGTTAGTTGGAAGTAAATGTTCACCTTGGACCATTTCCGAGGACTACTGCGTGTGGACGGCCGCATGGCTTTTTGCAGAGGCTGTGTGAATTTTGGATTTGTTTGAGGAGTTTTTTTTTTTTTTTTTTTTTTTTCTCTTCAACCTCTCTGGATAACACAAATCATTTAATAAGCACAATGGATGCTTCGTTTATAGCGTTGTTTCCCAACCAAGGGACCTATTTTACATTAGAAAGAGCTCACAGAACACGAGCAAACAAAGATGTCACCAAAAGTATACAGTAGATACTGAAATAATGTCTTCATTTTCACCAATACATACTGGTAATGAAATCTGGGCCTGTTTAGTTAAACGCAAAGCTATTCTGTTGTAGGAATGGCAACAGGTGGATACACATTAGTTGTACCTCGCGCCATCAAGTGGAAGAGTATTTATTTGGTCTGCCTGTCACTATATGTATATACTATTATCTATACTATTATACTATTTATGTAAGGACCGCAGCAGCGCTGAACTCTCTTTTCATCAAAGCAGACCAAGTTTAAAATACCATCTCAAAGCAAAATGTGATACTACGTGTGGCTTACTTGGTGCCGGTGATTCATCGCGAGTAATCAAAATTCAAGTGTGATTAATCTTATTTTAAAAATGCATCGATTTACAGCCGTAGTTATAATTATGACACAAACACAATGCCGTGTTTAGACTAGTAGGGGCGCATTTAATGTATTATTGAAGAAAAAAAAAAATGTAAATGTTGGGCTTTAGTTCCCTTTTAACGTTGAACAATTCCTAACACTATGTACAAGATGCTGCTAGGCATGCTGGGGATTCCAGCATCAACTCCTGCTGTAGTGTCAGTGGGCTTGCCAGCATGCCAAGCAGCAAAATAGTTGTAACTAGTTGTAGCTAATTACGGGTTTTATTCTCACTGGTAGTTGTTGTTTGTGTTTCCTCGTAGCGCAATAGAAGTTGTGTGCGTGTTCTACTTGTGCATCATTTTATTAGTGTTCTGTTTAGTGACGGAATTTGAGGGCCCTTTTAATAAATATGAAGGGATATCATTTGTGTCATTTTGGCCCATTCGTTCACACGACAACGGTGCTTTTGTGAATAAAAATGTAACTTTTTAAACGAGGGTAGACACCGGCTTCATTGTGGAACTTGCGTTTTTAAAACATTCTCATGTAAACGTTCTAAATCTCCCACTTAAGTCAGACTGCAGCCCCTGCCCTGACTCTAAACAGGACAAAGTGGTACGGAAAAGCCCTAAGTCTTCCAAGGGGGAGAAAAAAATTGAATTCATAGAAAAGTCACTGTGAAGCCTCACAATGCTTCTCCCGAAACTGTTAATCCAAGGCAAGAGTCTGATGGTGCGATCATCTGCTGCTGCTCCGCTTCCTAACAAAAACGCCCACGCATCTCTATGGGTTTCCGACACAAATGTAAAACTTTGGTTTTAATTGCTGCCTCGGGAGCAAGAAAAAGGACAAAGATTATTTTTATTTTTTTGGACCAGGGAAAAGAATGTGAGGGATTCTGATGAGCTATGTTGTTGTGATTGCTAGCTAGCTAAAATGTCATTTTGGCTGTGAACTTTTCTTTCTTTTTGAATGAATCAGGATTTATTTTTGTCATTTTGTGCGGGTTAGAACATCAGCATTACTAGAATAAACTGAATTTTGTGGGGGGGGGGGGGGGGGGGGGAGAGTCAAAGGCAACAACAAAAACTTGGAATGCGAAAAAAAAAAATAAAAAAAAAAAAATGCTCAACATTATTTTGAGTTAATATTTTCAAGGTCCTGTCAATTCTGCCAGGCAACATGTAAAAGTGAAAACGTAAAATAATTATTCTCTTTAGCCATATTACTGCAACTGTTAGCTGGCTAAAATGTCATTTTGGATGTGAACTATTAAAGTGAATTATGACTGGGGGGTTGGGGGGTTGTAATTTGTGCAATTTATGAAATTAGTGTGAACAGACATTTTTTTATGGTTTCCGGTTTTCAGTAATGAGGCAGGTATTATTGAGCCCAATGAATTTTGGCTAGCAACAAGTAGTGACGCAAAGTTGTGACATGGCCACAATGTATTTATTTTTTTTAACAGTTGTTTTAGGATCGAAAGCATTTATTTTACCACAAAAAATGATATCATACACGTAACATCCCGCATGACAAATTATGCATTATACGAATATATATATTTTTTTAATTGCAATGCACTGAATCCGCAATAGGTGAATCGCAATAAAGCGAGGGAACACTGTAAATTCAAAGGACTTTTTTATTTATTTTATTTTTTTACAATCATCAGGTCCAACTGTTTGTATTATTGGCTGTGCGTCGGTGACGTCACATTGATGCCTCTGCGGCTCATAAACAAACACCGAGGCCTGCTCACGTGCACTCGCCGGTTACCTTGACGCCGGCGTCGCTGGTCTGCGTCTCGGCCCGGATGAGGACTTGCGCCCCGCCGCTTCCGCTTCCTCCTCCGCCCGTGTCCCGGCGCTCCCGGCGGGAGTTGAAGCTCGAGTGACGGCTCTGGTAGGCGATGACGGACGGGATGGCGTCGGCCGCGTCGGTCTTGATGAAGAGGCCGTGCAGCGCGCCGCCGCCGCCCCCCTGCGAGATGGTGGTGGTGGTCTGGTGCGGCGAGTTGGACTCGTCCGAGTCGCGGCAGTAGATGACGCCGCTCTGCGAGACGTGGATGCTGGGTGCGCAGCCCATGCCGCCGCCTCGTCGTCTGCTAAAGCAGCAAGCTGGATGTCATGTTTGCTCTCCGGCAAACGCTGTGTCCGTCAACGCGTCTAACGAGACCAGTAAATGAATGGAGCGGCACCTGAACGCATCACAACCTCCGCTTCTTCTGTAACATGTTAAACTGTTCGGGACGAAACCCCCCCACACCCCCCACCCCACACACAATATCCCACCCACTCACAATTTGACATAATACCCACCTCCAAATTTCTGCACATGACCAAAAGTCACAACAATACAACTTTGTCATCGGCCTGTTGAATAAACAAAAGTTCTAAAACATAAAACATAAACGAGGCGCTGAAATTCATAACTATGACTGAGGTGCCTCTGGGCAATGTACTCAGCCCCATCTAAAATGTTCCCGCGCCACTAGTTAATACAATGATGACGACAGTAAGAATACAGTGGTGCCTTGAGATATGAGTTTAATTTATTCCATGACCGTGCTCGGACGACAAAACACTTGTATATCAAATCATTTTACCCCATTGAAATGGACAAGAAATGCCATTACTCGGCCATTAATCTGTTCCAGCCCCCCAGTCATGGGTATACTCATAGTGGCCACACCCCTACATTGCAAAAAAACTAAACTTCAAACTGATAACATTTATTGTTATAGCAACACTCCATGACTAAAAATGTGCTTTCCTTTGGGTGGTGTGGGGTGGTTGGGCCAGTTGGCCGCTAAAACGGGCTTGATTTTCGCAAGAAAGAGAAGGGACGCCTTCTCAACCAACCAGATTAGTCCGGTTGCAATCGATTCAGTGCCCTCAGCATAAAATGACCTGGATGAATGACAATCAGAATTGCACAATATCTCCTTTATTAAAAATGTGGCGCTCACTGACTCTCCTCCTGGTGTAATAATTTATTGAGCTCCCTCTGGCGGCCGGCTAATGGAATGCATGTATATCCAACTATATAAACTTAAAAACATTTGACACTGTTTTAATTATTTTATTAGTTATAATAATGAATTAATCGATGACAATCTAATTATAGTAGTAACATTAACAAAATTATAACGAACACTTTTACACGTCACATGTAGATTTGATTGTCTATTCAGGTTTTCATCCATTTACCTCATTAGATATCATATGCTGTATATTGTATAGAATAATAAATGTATGTATTGTTAACAAAAATACAAAAATAATTTTACAGATATTTAATGCTTAGTTTTTCAAATTGATGAATCAATCAGGACTGCATTACTTATAACTATAATAAAAATTGGATGTATTGTAAATAATCCCCCCAAAATTTTAAAACAATTGTAGACATGTCATGTTAAATGTATTTGATTAAATGATAGGTTAATTAATAAAACGTTATAAATGAATCATTAAAAATAATAAATTGATTTCTTGTATTTTACATATGTCTCAATAGCTATTTTATCTATTTAATCGTCTTTTTAACTGTAACTACTTTTATTCACAGTGGTTGGGTGTCGCAGGGACTTCGAGACTGTGGGTGGCCAGAAGCTTTGTGTTTCGGTCTTTTAAATATGAAAGGTGCTATACAAATAAAGGTTTGACTGATTGATTGATATACTGCATTTTTAATACGTCCAAATGATTTTTTTTTTTAGTAATTGGTGGTCGCATCATAACGGAAATAATGCTAAGTAATACTATTTGAAAATGAGAATGATTTTACGACGAGAGCACATTATGTTCACATAGACATTTAAATTATTTTTTTTTTTTTAACCTCATCAGTGATTGTCCATTGAAAAAAAAAAAAAAAAAAAGAAATATGGCCTTTGAGCACAAAAGTCTGCCGACCCATGACATTTATATGCACAACGTGTAATTGTGTGTCCACTTGCAGGAGGAGACACTCACGGAGGGCGAAAGATGCTGAAGGCGCTGTCATGGCCGTCAACAGGAAGTTGCCGTTGAGCAGCTTCTGCTGGCAGCGTCAACTAGCTTAGCCTGTTATGACATAAGCCGGCCTTTGTTTCCCTAAAACTCAATTCTGCATGGTCCAACTGAATCCGCCTTATGCACACGCGCATGCACACACGCTTGGGTGTAATTGTCTATGTCAGTGTTTCCCAATCCTTACTGAGCCCCAACACATATTTTACATTGGAAAAATCTCACAACATACCGCCAAATGTAACTCAGAAAAGGTATATGCAGTAGTACTTTGACATACGAGTGTGCCAACTTGTGTGCTCTTTTTTTTTTTATTTATATATTTTTTTTTTAGATATGAGCCGTGGCAGATAGTGAACAATTCCTCAAAGAGGCCCTGTGTGCTTGCTTTAAGCTGTTTATTGCCACTCCCAGTTGACGCTTACTGTGAAACTAAACATAAAACAAAGAGAATCACACATTGCGTATTTAACTAAAACCACACGTCTTTGTCTTATGAAAGTCCACTAGCTTAATGCTAGCACACTATGCAAAACACCGTAGACAGGTTAAAGAAACTAGCATCAATGTTGGGGTTTGCTTGGAATTTTTACTGTGCGAACAGGAACTGAACCAGCATGTGAAACGCACAAGGATGTTTTGACGAGGAAGCATGCAGCGGAAATTTCCCACATTTCAGTGCAGCGTTTCCTTAACTTACTGCCGACTAGTGGCCCGGCATGCTTATTACACCTTTGTCTGACCTGAATCTTAAAATGCAGAAAATGTTAGATAGAAAAAAAGAAGAAAAAAACAATCATACAGTTTTTAAAAGGTTGTCAACATACGCTGAGATTCCGGATGCCCTCTACTAGCCACAAAGCTCAAATCGTTGTCCGGGCAACGGATCATGCTACATCGAGATGGCGCTGACGTCAGTAGGGACGCATTCTCGTCAGCCATTTAAGGCGCCTTCTGGAGGCAATTCAGTTTTTATTTCTAAGAAATGACAGGCAGGCAGGCATGACAGCGATGCCATCCGCCCGCTTGCTAAATTTAGCTCGTTAAATTCTATCGGACCCTGAAGGCGTATGATTATTTCGATGGAGGTTTCCAGCTTGACGGGCGAGCTTATTTCGGACATGCGAGCATGTTGTCCTGCGCTGTTCCCCACCAGCAAACTGGGAAACGAGTGTCTTCTCTTCCTCGGTGTCCTTGAACACAACATCCTATGCATGTTATGGTGCAACGTGTTTATTTTAGGACTTGCAGCGCAAGGCAGTGAAAGTCACAAACCTAACACCGTGCTTTTGTAAACATCGCAAGCAATTTTGCGTTTTCCCAAACGTGTTGTTTCGTAGGAATCAAAGACAATTGAGTTTTTTACGAACCCAACGTGCGCTTTCCGTAAACATCGCCCATTCAGTGGCTTGAGATCTATTTTTTTTCGTAAACAAAGACAATTTAGTCTGCAATTATCCTTACGTACTATGTTAATGAACCTAATGTTCGTTTTTCCATGTACATCAGTTGGTCTTCAACCAACCTTACATATGTTTATGAACCTAATAGTTAACAGAACGGACGTACTGTACGTAAACACCAAATACAAATGAGCATAAAAGGAAACCTACTTATGATTACAAACCAAATGTACGTGTTTACAAACCTCACGTCGCTACATACGTTGGTAGATGCAGTGTCCTTGAACGCAACACGTTCGGTTCGGCATCTTCCAAAGCAACGTTTGAGGCAGTTAATTTGCACAGCTGACACCTGAGCCGAGTCGCTTTACGTTGCCGGCGGCGTTTATAGTCACCATCGCGTCACGCGAAGGACGCCGTGTAATCAACTTAGTCGCCGTCGTCCAGGTGCAAACTTTAACGTCATGTAAAACGACCACAGTCGAGTACCAATTTATCAGACAGATTGTTTCTTTTAATGATTTTGAGCGTTACAAAAAAAATAAAAATGATAAAAATTGATGGAAAACATTCTTTATCTTACGTCATCCATCCATTTTGATCACCGCTTCTCCCCACTAGGGTCGCGCGGGCGTGCTGTAGCCTATCCCAGCTATCTTCGGGCGTGAGGCGGGGTACACCTTGAACCGGTCGGCAGCCAATCGCAGGGCAACAATTTAGTCTTTGATTCAGGATTTTATTATTTACATGTGTTTATGAGCCTAACGTACGTCTTTGAGTATGACAGATTAGTTTTCAATGAACTTTACACACAACATGCAACAGCATCCCTCGCATTCAATCCAAATATCGATAATATCGATACCAGCATTGAGCAATAATGATGGCTGCTTTAGTTTTTAGTTTTTCCTCATCAGGTTTAGGCAAATATTTCTTGGAACTCCAGGTTTCTTAAAGTTCTTTACACGAGAGAATTGGATTACTGTAGTCCACCCTCGGTGTTGACACCCCGCCCCCCCCCCCCCCCTCCCCCTCCCTTTCCTCACTGTCACCATCCTCGCCCTCGTCACAAGTGCGCAATCACTTGGTAATGGGGCTCGGGGCAGCTGGCAGGTGGTCCTGGCAGAACTTATAAAAGGCGGCGGCGGCCCCACGGAGGCTCCGACGATGCGACGACCACGATGACGATGGAGCGCACTTTGCGGCAACGCCTCTTCTTGGTCTTGAGCTTGTGTGTCCTGAAGGGAGACTGCAGATATATCGAGGTAGGACGGTCTTCACTCACCGACATCCTCATCACCGTCAGGCGAACATTCTCCTCTCCTCTACCGTGCAGGATAATGACGTCCTAAAGGATGAATTATACTCCTTCTTCAACTCAGAGCTGCGCAGGGAGACAGACCAGGACCTGATCCTGTACCGACGACCACTGCGTGAGTCAACACACACACACACACACACACACACACACACACTTTTCACGACTTCTGCTGATTGCCTGTCAATCAAAACACTTTGGACAAACCTAACCTTATGTGTTTTGGAAAACAAAAGACAATTTAGTCTTCAATAAACTGGTTACATGTTGCTTTTTTAAAATATTAACAATTTAGAGTCTGCAACAAACCTAACGAAATCATTATGTGGCCATTGAAAAACAATCGTCAGCCTTCAATTAACCTTAACCTCATGTTTTTCATTTAAAATAAACTGATTGTGCTTTTCTTAAATATTCATTGACAGACTTCGACAAATCTAACACGTTTTTCTGAATTAACTTTAGTGTTTTCTAAAACATCTAAGACAATGTCGACTTTTCATTGGAAGATCATTTGTTAACGTTGACGACGGCTGACGTTCGGGTTTCGGCTACTTTGTTCGTACCAATAGGAAGATTCCTTTTGCAGCTAAAGTTAGACATGTAACACACATTTAGACAACAACCACAACAGAAGACACACAAAAAGTAGTCAAGGCTACCATCAAAGCTCATTTCTAAACCGAAAAAAAACGTTCCCAAAAAAATAAACAAACCTTACTTCTACCTTAGTTGCGCAATGTTACTATGCCTTGGTTTCATCGTCAGTAAACCGATTTTTTTTTTTACAATTACAATGTAGAATTTACAATTTTCCCCACCGACAGTTTAGCCGCCAATTAACCTAACATACATCACATGAATACAAAACTGATGCATGGGTCCTCATGTTTACAATCTTACATCAAGCGCCCTGTGGACGTTTCAAATGAAGTATGTTTGTACGAGCCTAACTTAAAATAAATCAGACAATTGAATCAGTGAGCCTTACAACGTTTTTGTAAACAGTCTTCACTCGAGAATATATACACAGTTTTGTATAAAGCAAAGACAAATGAGTCATGTTTAAGGTCGACGTACTCAAGTTTTGTACATTTCAAAGACTTTTTCGTCAATGAACCTTCTATATATATTTGTCGTAGGACTACGTGGTTTTATAAATATCAAAGGCACGTGTGTGTCTCAGGTTGTGTGGACATGGTGGCGGCGGAGGGTCGCTTCACCTTCACGGCCGAGCGTCCCCAGCTCAACTGCGCCGCCTTCTTCGCGGCCGAGCCCGACGAGGTCGTCAGCGTGGAGTATGATAGCGTCGACGTCGACTGCCAGGCGGGGGACGTCATCACGGTGAGGCCGGCGCCGCCGCAGGAAATCGGATTTCGGTGCTGAGAGATGGTAAAAGCGGCAAAGTGAGGACGAGAACAAAAACAAACAAAACAAAATGCCAACGTGTGAAAAGGCACGTGATTGCAAAGCCATTTTTGCGGCAGACGCGACCTCGATCAACACACCATGTTTGGAATGGATGTGCTATTACTTTGATTTAGTGTGAATTCTGTGGAAAATGGTATAAATCAAAGCTAACCTCGATTAATATCGAAATGTGTACTGTTTAGAATATAGGCGCTATTACTCTGGGCAAGTGTGACTGTTCATGTTATCGGAGAAAAAGAAAAATGCTAAATGCTAACCTTCACTGTGTTTCGGCAAATCTGACCTCAATTAAGAAAGAATGATGCACTATCTTAACAAGCTATTGTTAATAGTGCTATTACTTTGAGCTAGTGTGAATGTTATTTGAGAACAGGTGCTAAATGCTAACATTTAAACAACATGTAATAGCCGTATTAATGTTTTTTTTGGTGCTAATTCTGACCTTATACACGGCATGCATGTTTGGAACAAATGCGAATGCTGGCATTTAAACATCACGTAATAGTAGTAAACACACTAAAACGCTTGAATCGCACAGCCCATCGACGCAATCCTCATAAGTATTTCGTATTTGATCTTGAAGATGTTTGACGGCTGGGTGATGAAGGGCGAGAAGTTCCCCAGCTCGCAGGACCACCCGCTGTCCCCGCGCGAGCGCTACGTGGACTACTGTGACTCCGCCACTTCCGCCAGGAGTAGCGTGCGCTCCTCGCAGAACGTGGCCATGATCTTCTTCCGCGTGCACAACGCCGGCAGCAGCTTCACCGTGACGTTCAGGAAGCTCGCCAACCCTTTCCGTAAGTAAATGCGATCCTTAATGTGTTTGAATGTGATTTTTTTTTAATACTAAACACAGCCACATCCCGATTAACACAGTTTGTTTCCTTAATGCTATGAATAGTTTTGGCAATGGGCTCCCCATTTTTGGCTTGAGCACCTGCCCCACAACATGTCTGTGCATGTGCCTGCCCATTTTGTTTCGTTAACTACATGTAGAAGAAATCCTTTGCGCTTGCGGAAACAAGAGCGATTCGAATATTTTGCAACCGTTACGTGTCTGATAGCTAAAAGTAGTAAGACACACTTGACGAACATGGCAGCCATTTTGATCTTGATTACGGTCATGCCATATTGCAAGCATTGCTGCAGTTTAGCACCTTCTGAACGTTAAGCAATTTGAATTTCATTGTTCTAAAATAACATTGACACTACTCGACAAAAGATTCTTTTGATGACCAAACGATAACATACGACAAATATAAGAAACTAGCAAAGCGACTTTCATTTTGTTTCTAGAAATTGTAATTCTGATACCTTGTGTGTCATAAGTCCAGAGAGAGTCTAAAATCTAATGTCTTGACAGCTAAAAGGAATTACACCCATTTTTATCTTGAACAAGTTGTGATCTGTCACAAAACGTCGCTGTTATTACGCACCGTTTGATTGTGAGCATCGTGCATTTTTCTGGTTCGAGAACAACAACGTTCACCGTTTACGTGACAATTAACGTGCCACGTTTGCCTCGTTGCAGCCTGCAATATCATCTCGCAGTCGCCACAGGGCACTTTCACCATGGTGAGCCCACAGCAGCACAGGAACTGCAGCTTCTCCATCGTCTACCCAGTGGAGGTGGACATCTCCGAATTTTCCTCGTTGGGGCTCCGCGGCAATTTCCCGAAGGTGAAGCGACACACACCAAGCACTGACTAAATGTCTGCCTCACGCCGTACTAATATGTTTACATTGGGTTAGACCAGATCAAAGTATTAGGTTTTTTAAAACTGAATTTTTATTGGCATATTCAATTTTTGTTTTGTTTTTTGTGGCATGTGGTCTGAAGCATATGCCGTTATAAATACATTTTAAAATGTATTTACGTACAGTCCATATACAATAACCACATTACTACCACATCATAATACGGACATTCTCCCAAATGTGAATAACTATGTTCTGTAAAAAAAAAAAAAAAAAAAAAAAAAGCTATATTTTATATATTTTTTTACATAAAATCTGTAAATTGTGAGATGTCTAACTGATTTTCATTGTTCCTGTAACAGTGACAATAAAGTTCTACTCGAAATACATATTTTGTAATCGTTTTATAAATTAGTTTTGGCTTGGGGCATATTAAAACACCTTTTCAAAAAAATATATTTTATTGGCCCACAACATAGTACAAAGAATAATTGTTTTATTTTTTTATAGCACCCCATGGCATGTTCTATTTACAATGTTCTTTTTTTTTTTTTTTTTTTTTTATAAATACTGGCTGGCAACAAATTCTATTTTTAAAAAAAAGGTTTTTTTTTGGAATGTTTTCATTTTATTAATTAAAAAAAAAGTTTTGTTTCTCGTCCACAGAATTGACCCATAGCCAATTCCAATTTGTTTTCGATTTATTTATTTTTGACAGGCCACGTCATATAAAAAAATAATGTGTTTTGTTTGGACTAAAATGTTGACTGCCCCCCCCCCCCCCCCCAGTGGCCCACGTCCGGGTGCGCTTCCGACTCCGAGGACATGGTGCAGCTTCTGGGGGGAAACGGTCTGGACACGTCCAAAATGCTCCCCGTCACTGAGCTCTGCAGCTCCTCCGCTGGGTCAAGTGAGTACTACACATTTGTAGCTGCATTCTATTCTATTCAGACCCAGCCCAAAGCATAAGGCAATTTAGACCAATAGGGGTCCCCGAAGAGCAATTAGCAGTCAGCAGAGACTTGAATAAATTTGTTTTACTCGTCTGACTGTGGACAATGACACATCTTCACAAGGTCTGATGCTTTTGTTCTTGGGTTGATATGCACATTTCAGACCAAAGCACGTTCATCTCTGGGACACAGAACATGTATATACGTTCATATAATTGTTTGGACAGATGAATGAGGCAACTTCAGGCATCTGGAAATTGCACCCAAGGATGCACCAGATTTGTGCAAGTCCACAATCCTCGTCCTGATATCTTGGCTGATTTTTATTTTTATACTTTTCCATGATGTCACATAAGTATGCTTAGTTCAATTGCATCTACAGGTGTGTCTCTAATGGACTCATATGTTGTCAATCAAACAATCAGAAGCTTCCAAAGACATGACATAATCTAGGGTTTTCCAAATTGTTTAAAGGCACAGTCATCCTACTTTTTGTAAAAAAAAAAAAAAAAATATTTGACTTTGGAGAAAGTAACAAAAAATTCTGTTCATTTAGCAAATAGAAATAATTTTGGTAATCGTCATTGACCTAAAAGGAGAATGGTTTAGTCTGATTTTACATCAGACAGTGAGAAAAAACTGTGGGTGCTTTGTCACTTTGAGCATTGTGTAAATCAATCCTCTCTCGTAGTATAACAGTGCTACAACAGTTTATAGTGTTTGAATGATGAATAATATTACTGCCCCCCGCCCCACCTCACATGAAATTTTGCTCACACGGAGTCCGTGGAGGCGTGGGTCGGCTCTGATTCTATTTACTTCTCTTGTCCCTACAGGCCACGTGAAGGTGGGCTGCGACAACACGGTGGTGCGCATGGTGTCCAGCGGCCGCTACGTCAACAGAGTGTCCTTCAGCTACCGCTTGCTGGACAGCCAGGAGCTGCAGAAGCTCCGCGTCAACAACGTGGAGGATTTCTGCTTCGCCAACTGATCTCTCTCGTCTCGACGACCCCAAAGATGAAACATAAACGGGAATATCAATGAAGACGAGTTGTGTGTTAACCCCCCTGCCCCCCCAAACCCCCACAAATCCGTGCTGTTTGTTGAATAAAGTTGTCGTCGCTGCCTCTGTTGTGACCAATTTTTGTGATGAACGGTGCTAAAGTGAGTGCAATCTATTTGTTGTTCGAGTGATACGCTATTAATAAATACAAATACATTCATTGGCATTGTATACACATGCTTTTTTTGTAATAAAACAACACTGCATGCCAAATCAATTATTATTATTCTTTCTTGTTGAGAGAACATTTATATGGTTCCACTGTTCCAAAGGAGCTATGGCAACCGTCACCATTGCGACCGGCCACAACAAAAGCTACACTGAAAAAGTTTTTTTTTTTTTATATCCATCCATCTTCAACATCGCTTATCCTGGTTAGGGTCGCGGGGCACCGGAGCCTATCCCAGCTGACTTCGGGCGAAAGGCGGACTACACCCTGAACTGGTCGCCAGTCAGTCGCAGGGCACAGCAGCATATTAAAAATACCATTTTTTAAAAATGTTTTTACTATTTTCAAACTTCATTGACTGGCACTGTCTGGCAGCGTATCCATTTTTTTTTAATAAAGTAAGGTTTTTAGATTGTGAGGGATCTGCAGGCTAATAAAGAATATATAATTATTTTGGTCATGTCTTAAATACTTTTATTGATGCATGGCATGGTGAATTTTGTTAATTTTACATATTTATTTTACTGCCCCACAGCATATTAAAAACATTTTCAAATCAGTTTTACACATTTTACAACTCCCCCCCCCCTCCCATCTATTGCATAGTTTAATTGGCTTTTTAATTATTTATTTTTTTCCCTTCTTTATTTTTACATTTTTGTCACTGGCCTGTGGCACATTTTTTTTTTTTTTTTTTTTAGTTATAAGTTATATCATTTTTTGTTGCCATTTTCCAGCCATCCATCCATCTTCTACCGCTTATCCGAGGTCAGGTCACGTGGGCAGTAGCTTTAGCAGGGACGCCCAGACTTCCCTCTCCCCAGCCACTTCATCCAGCTCTTCCGGGGGGATCCCGAGGCGTTCCCAGGCTAGCCGAGAGACGTAGTTTCTCCAGCGTGTCCTGGGTCGCCCCCGGGGCTGCACCGATCAGCCTGCCGATCTCCCGTTCGATTCTTCCCTCACTCGTGAACAAGACCCCAAGATACTTGAACTCTTCCACTTGGGGCAGGATCTCACCCCCGACCCGGAGAGGGAACGCCACCCTTTTCCGACTGAGGACCACGGTCTCAGATTCGGAGGTGCTGATTCTCTTCCCAGCCGCTTCACACTCGGCTGCGAACCGCTCCAGTGGGAGTTGGAGATCACGGCTTGATGAAGCCAACAGAACCACATCATCTGCAAACAGCCATTTTACTACTTTTTATTGGTCTCCGCCATAGTCTACATTTATTTTTTCTACTGGTTAGCAGCATGTTAAAGATATGTTTTAAGATCAGTTTGAGTAGTGTCAATCTTTTTATGGGCTTGCAGCATATTAAAAAAAAAAATCAAATCAAATAAAAAAATCAACAGGGTCTGCAACAGAAAAAGAAACCGTTATTGGTTCCCGGCATATTCTACAAACCAAATAATTGGGCCCATATAGACATGTTTGTTTGTTTTTGTTTTTTTGACCACGTCACCAGATGCTCATCATTGCTGAGCTAATGGCGTCAAAGACTCCACCGGGTCTGGAAGGGAGGCTTCATCATCTGCGCTGACGTGAAAAATGAACCCCCCGCCCAAAAAAAAAAAAAAAATTAAAAAAGAAATATATATATATATATATATATATGAAAAAACTACCACCAATCTCCCTGCTCAAAACAGCAGTCCCCATGTGAAGGAATGATGCTTGCTTTGTGTTTATGGAAGGCAGGTGCTTTATCTTTCGCACACACCTGCAGCCGGTCTTGCCGATAACGTGTGCACATTGTGGTCATAGGCGTTCATAATGATCTTAAACAGCTAATTGCTTCCACCAAGGACAGCGATAATGTTGTTATCTGCACTTTTCTCCACCCAAAACAAAAGGTTCACGCTAAGGAAGTTAGCATTCGCTTGTTTCTTGCTGCTGCTGGCTGTCAGTAAGTTCAACTGCTTAAACATGAGCTTAACTTTAGGCTAAGCATGGTTATTAAAAACAAATGTCGGAGTAGATATTATTGCAGTACTTACACAAATTGGTGAATCGAGTGAGGTTACCAGGCTCCTAAAGTTAGCCTTGCCTGAATGTTCCTCGACTAATGCACTTTTAGATTTCTTCTGTTCTTTTTTTGCAAATATTGGTCAATTTAAGATAACTACTGCCATCTGCTGGTGTAAAAAAAAACATGTTACGATATTTAGCAGAAAAAAATATTTGGGCATTTTCTTCTCGATAAATCTTTTTTTTTCTTGAAGAAATTGACGCCTTTTTCTCGAACATATTGAAATTTGATCGAGAACATATTCACCTTTTTCTAAAAACATGACTTTTTTTCAAAGGATTATGAATTTAATCTTCTTTAAGACAGTTTTTTGAAAATATTTTTTTCTTGAGAAATGTGATGTTTTTTCTTCAAAATATACAGCTTTTTCTCAAAAATTTACTTCTGCTTTCTTGAAAATATGATTTTTTAAAAATCGAAAACACTGTTTATTTTTCTAATATACAAAATGTTTTTCGAAAAAAATAACACTTTTGGGGGTAAATTACAAAAAAAAATTGAAAATAATTTTTTTTTAACCCTTTTATTAAAAACAATGCTACTTATTTTCTCAAAAATGTACAAATTTTGGATGAAACATTTCAAAAATGTACAACTTTTTATAGAAAAAAAATATTTACCTCGTAAATATACACGTTTTTTTTAAAAAAATGACAGTTTTTCTAAAAAAAAAAAGTTTATGAATAAATGAAATGTATTCAAATGTATTCATAAATGAACGTTTTTCTGACTCAAAAATGGACTATTGTTTTCTTGAAAGTGTAGGATTTTTTTTCACAAAAAAAAATACATTTCCAGAACAAAATCATTTTTTTTTAAATAGTTTTTTTCTAATTTTTTCTCTCTTAAAAATAAAAAATAGAAAACATTTCCATGAACACATGCAACATTTATCTCAAGTAATATATATATATATATATATATATATATATATATATATAAAGATACTTTTTGAAAGAATCTTGAATGAATGTATGTGGCCTGCAACCAGAGAGGAACAGTTTCTGTCGTCAGCATACTGGCAGGAATAACAACACCCACGTAGGCTGCAAAATTATCAAAGAACGCCTTTGACTGATCGCAACCTTTTCTGCGCTAACCACGACTGCCAATTACGACATCCCACCGGGGGTGGGCCTCCGCTCGTCTCAATCAAAGCCAATCACGTTAACGAGGAGCTTTAGCTGCGAGTATAAAAGCAACCTGCGTTATTTATTTTGCCGGAAAATGTCATCTCCAATCAAGCGATGACAAATTGGGGAAATACATGTTTCTCGTTCTTACACCGAGCCGAGAGTGTCAAGAGTCGCTGCTTGAGGGGAGCAAAACATGTCAGACGTGAGGGTTGGACGCTGGTGGACGCAGGTGGTCCGTGCGTCACGCTGACCGGGGTGAGCCTTCGCTTTCCGAAAAGCAAAGCCATCGTTCGTCGGCCCTCTCGTCAAAAAAGGCCGCTGGCGTGCTACGCTCACGTGGTGGAAACGCAGATGTGCTTTCACACTTTTGCTTCATATGTCTTTTTTTGGGTTTGTTGGTTTGTTTTTACTTTTAAGATTACGACCCGTCTGGTTTCATGACTTTAGCTGCGCTATTCAATCAAATTAAACACAAATAATATTCCACCAATCTGGTCTGAAAAATATTTGTCGATTTGTCATTCTCTAAGTGAGACACATAACTATCTGTAGCTATGCCAAGATAGTATCTATCTATCTATCTATCTATCTATCTATCTATCTATCTATCTATCTATCTATCTATCCATCTATCCATCTATCCATCTATCTATCTATCTATCTATCTATCTATCTATCTATCTATCTATCTATCTGTCGAGAGATAGAGATAGTCAGATCGCCAGATAGCGCCAGCTAGCTAGCTCATTAGCTTGCTAGCTAGATAGACGGACCGACAAGTTTCAAGTTCTCAAGTAACCACAAGGTATGAGTAGCTTAACAGTGTTATCCATAATATATATATATATATATATATATATATTAAAATATTTAATAAAATTAGAAATATGAATATATAATTGATTGTTCACTCAAATCTTTATCTATCCAAATGTGCAGGTGTACTTAATCAAATGGCCACGTGTTAAAAGTGACAAAAACAGCAACAACCCAAGTATCATCCAATGGAATTTAATTTCATGCAAACGAGAGTCATTTAAAGACAACGGACGGGAAAACGTTTTCCCACGACTCAACCAAAGCGAAAACATGTTGTCATTTTGAACGAAGGACGACGTGTTTTAAAAGGGGAATCATCACATTTATTGACAACAGCGCTGAATTGAACAATACGTCGCGATATAACATTCGTGTCATTTTAAATGACAGAGAGTGGCTGGATGTACAGCGTGCTTCAAAAAGGAACATCTACTTGGTCGCCTTCTTCTTCTGCTCCTGGAAGAAGTCGTTGCAGGCGACGGTGAGCGCCGCCACCAGCACCACAAACTCGTTAAAGTCCACCTCGTTGTCTTTGTTGGAGTCCAGGTCGCTCATGATCTTCTCGACCAGTAGCGGGTCCTTCTGCGACTGAAAAAGAACACAGCACGCTTAGTTAGGGCCCTTTGGATTCGGGTCATTTTCAGTGGCACCTTTTTATTTGTGACTTTTAAAAATGATGATTATTTACGACTTCCAGTCAAGTGCAAAAATGCAATGCTGTGGGCACAAGTTGGTGCGGTGACATGGCCATCTAACGTTTCCTTGTTCAGTGGTGCCTTGAGATACGAGTGACTTGACTTACGAGATACTCGCGCTCGTTTGGTCGATTTTTTGAATTTGATTTGTTTATTTTTGCTTTGACTTGCGAGACGAGCAACGTATGGTGGCAGCGAACTCAACTCACTTCACGATAACTTCACTTTGGCCAAGCGTGAACAGTTGGCGTGTACTTTCAAACTAAACATGAGACAACAAGAAAACAAAACAACCGCTATCTTAATGCTAACGCTAAATAGCATCCATGTTTCACACACGGAGACAGACAATATAGCAGTACTCACAGTCATATGTTCTTAATCATCTGCGTAGAACGGCTAATATTAGTGCCGCACTGATGAGCTAAGAGGCGTAAAGATGTCTCAATGAACAGAATTTGCGTATGCATTGGGAATACACATTTTCGTCAAATACATGCAACTTAAAAAACAATACAGTTCGCTTATTATACTTTTTTGTCACGAATTTTCCCCAAAATACGTAAAAAACAATGTTAAATTACAAAGATATACAACTTTTTTTTCTCCAAAAATTTAAACTTTTTTCTTGCAAATATGCAATTTAAAACAAACAAAAAACACAACTTTCCCTCTAAAAAAAAATAAAATAAATAAAAACATTTTTGGGAAAATAATATGCTAATGTAATGATCGGAAAATAATGGTCATTTTTTTAAACACATTTTTTAAAAGACAAACAACCTTTACACACTCTCCTTTGGACAATTCGTAGTCTTCACTTAACCTAACCATGCATGTTTTGGGAATGCGGGAGAAAGCCGCAGCGCTCGAAGAAAACCTACGCAAGCCAAAGCTTGCAAACGCCGGAGCTGATATTCGAACCCAGAACATCAAAAGTGTGAGGCGGCAGACCTGCTAACCACTAGCCAGTGCGACAGTACATTTAGGAAAGAATATGATGGAACCATTACAGATGTTTTTTTTTTTTTCAAAAGCATTTTTATAAATATAATTGAAGTGTTATTTTGTCTTTTTATTTTATTTCATTATAAGCACTACAATGCGTATAACAAACACACCGTTTTCTGTGTAGCTCTCTGAAAAGTGATTACGGGGCAGTATTTTTGGCGCGTTGGAGCTCGTTAGGCGTACCTAATGAAGTGACTTAAAATAATAATAATAATAAAGACGTTACCGTGAGGAAGTCAGTGAGCTCGGTGTGCAGCAGTTGCTTGAGCTCGCCCTTGTTCAGTTTGTACTTGTCCCCGTCGTGGCCCGAGTAGTTGTAGAAGACGGCGATCAGCGCGTCCATGGCGCCCTCCAGCTGGCTCGGCATCCTGCGGGCCAAATGAAGCAGAAGAAGAAGAAGAAAAAGGAAGAAGAAGAAGTCCCACCTGTGAGCAGAGGTGTTCAGGTGTCGTGTTTAGCTTGTTTGTCAGGAAGTGAGCCACAACGTGGGAGATGCAGTAAGTGGTGGTGGGAGGAGGGCGGAGGGGGGGTGGGGGGGGGGTCCACCTCTCACCTCACGGGGTAATTAATTCCACAGGCGAGGGCGTCCATGGTGACCATCTTCCTTTCCAGGCTCGCGCTTGGAAAACAAAACATGTGCCGATGTGACCCTGCCGCCGACCCGAGGGAGCGAGGCACAGGATGAAGCCTGCACGCCGACTTCTCCATCCCGGCGTTTAATCATTCCGGTGTTTGCGTGGCCTCCCGCGAGGCCGCGCGACGGGGGCGATGCTCCTACTCGAGCTGGATGTGAACTGAGTCACCCTGGTGAGTCTCTGCCTCAGGCGACTCAGTACGAGGGTTCAAATCCTCCCCGAATCAACGATCCCGAGTCCGAGGCCTCTGTTACCGGGATACTATGAGTGCTCTCGTTAGAATCACAGGCTCAGGTGATTCGGTTGACTGCTTGGTTAGCAGACTCACCAGCAACCCAGCGGTCTCACAGAATCAACGCAGCAGACTCGGACAATTTGTTTCACTGATGCAAGTTAGCGGCCTCGCCAGAAACACTGTAGACTTGAACGAGTCTCTTCGCAGACTCTAGTTAGTGGACTGAATGGCAAACACCGATGATTTGACATGATGACAGACTTGACGCTATTATTTTAAACATAGGTACATAAGAATTGGTTCAATCAAATTAGCAGACTCACCAGAAACAGTGCAGTTTCATATGATTCAGTTCAACGGCTCGAGTTAGCGGACTCACCAGAAACGTTGTTGACTCGGCTTGTTCGGTTTAGAGACTCGATTTAGGGGGACTTACTAGCGAAACATCAAGCTCTGATTATTTAGTTCTCTGACTCGAATTTACAGGCTCAACGGAAGCACCCCAGACTGTGACGATTCAGTTTGCTGACTCGAGTTAGCAGACGACTGGAAAATGCAATAGACTCGGATAATTTGACTCACTGAGGAGAGTTAATGGATTCTCCAGAAACGCAGCACACTCAGTTTTTTGTTTTTTTGGTTCTCTGATTTTATGGAATATCCCTGAAACATGGCAGACTCGGACGATTTGGTTCACAAAGTCCAGGTAGCACTATTATCGTCAACACAACTGACACAGATGAATCGGTTCACTCAATTGAGCAAATTCACCAGAAACACCGCAAACTCAGATGAGTCATGCATGATTCGATTCACAAACCATGTAGCGGTCTCACTGGCAACCCTTTGGACTCGGACAATTCGGTTCACTGACTCCAGTTAGCGTACCCACCAGAAACACCACAGACTTGGAGGATTTGGTTCACTGACTTGAGTTAGCGGACTTACTGGAAACCCCGGAATTTTGCTCCCATTTATAATTGTAACAACAATTTTGCATGTGCAAAAAGTACATAGGGTTGTACTTTTGAATCCAAAATAAAAATAAAGTGTCCCCTATCTTTAGTTCATTTAGACTTGGAACTGCAATTTTGAACATGCAAAAAGTGTGTTGTTGTCTTGCGTGTTTTGAATTGAAAATAAAACAAAACGCGTTTCCTGTCTTTGTCAGGTCGCGACTTGTTTCTTTTCGCCTTGCCCGCGTGTCCCAATCCCGTGAGTTTGCTTGAGGTGTTGCCAGGCTTATTATTAGCTGCGGTGGGTTTCGTCCTTTCATCGTTTTTCTGACACAACGTCTGCCGACCAGAATAACAGTCAGCCCCTAAAGAAGAGCCCTGCAGGACAACTTTTCTTCCACTCGCAGCCGCAACAATTTTCCATTTGTTAGCTTGACGAAAGCCTTGCAGCAGCAAGACCATATGGGCGGAGGGGGTTGGGTGATGGGGGATGGGGGATGGGGGGCGGGGGGGTCTCGCTGTCATGTCACTGAGATGAATTGACATACTCTGGGACAACAGATCAACAGTTTCTTTATGGGCTGCTTGACAGACCGTAAATCCCTTTGAGACCCCGCCCCTTCGGGGTCTTTGCAACATCCTCAAGGTTGCTGCAAAGAAAACATCCTCAATGTGTCTTTTCTCCTATGGACACATTCTTATATATAGAAATGTGTGTGTCTGCGTGTGTGTGTTAGACTTAAAGCATGTTGATGTGGATATGATGCGACATGAAATCAGAATGCAATTTTCCTGTTTTAGCTCAATTAAGATGACTAAAATTATTTCTATTTGCTAAATACCAGAATCATGAGAGGAGGATTTCCTTCGACATTTTTTTTTTTTTTTTTGAATTACTTTCTTCAAATTCAGAAGTTGAGATACATTTCATTAGTACTTGGTACGACTGCCTTTAAATTGCATGACGAGCTTCTCACAATAGCCTCATGACAGAACTGGTGTAACTGAGCCAAGTTTGTAGGCCACCTTGAACGCATGTCTTTTCAGGTCTGCCCATAAATATTTCAATGGGATTGAGATCAGAGCTTTGCGATGGCCACTCCAAAACAGTGACTTTGTTATCCTTACGCCACGTTTTAACCATGCCTGTGAATATTCTCGTTCATCCAGGTCATTTCCTTCTCAGAGCATTGATTCGATGCCAATTGGACTGTTCTGTTTGTCGTAGAAGATGGGGGTGTGCCTCTAAATTGGAGCATAAATAGTTGCGTTTCCCACACAAACACTGGCTAGTCCGTAAACCTTGCCGCATGAACTCATGAAGCCTGCTCGGAAGAGACACGAAACGTCTTCTCAGACAAACAGAACAGTCCAGTTGCAATATATTCAATTTCCTGAGAACTTTTTAACCAGTTTAGCAGTTTGCTTTGGGTCATTGCCCATTTGGGAGACCCATTTGCGCCCAAGCTTTAACTTCCCGGAGGCTGATGTCTTGCAGTTTTGTATCAACATTTCCAGATCCTGTTCTTTCCTCATAATGCCATCGATTTTGTGAAGTGCACGAGTCCCTCTTAGAGCAAAACAATCCCACCACATGATGCTGACACCCCTGTACTTCAAAGTTGTGATGGTGTTCTCAGGCTTGCAAGCTTCCCACTTTTTCCCTCCAAACGTAACGATGCTCATTTTGGCCAAATAGCTCAATTTCAGTTTCGTCAGACTCCGAGACCGTTCCAAAAATTAAGGTTTTTGTCCCCAAGTGCATTTGCAAACTGAAATCTATTTTGTAAACTTTCTTTTGGACACACGCTTACCAGTTTCAGCCAGCATCTTCGCCAAGGTCTTTTACTTTTGTTCTTGGGTAGATATGCACATTTTGGACGTTCATCTCTGGGACAAAAAACTCGCCTCCGCCCTGAGCAGTATGAGGGCTGGACATTGCCGTGGTATTTATACTTGCATATAATTGTTTGAACAGATGAACATGGCAACTTCAGGCATCTGGAAATTGCACCCAAGGATGAACCAGACTTGTGCAAGTCTTCTTCATTCTTTTGACTTTCCCATGATGTTACACAAAGAAGCAGTGTGATCCAAGTGCGACTACATGCGAGTCTATAATGAACTCAAATGTTGTTAATAAACCTACCAGAAGCTTCCAAAGACATGACATCGAGGTTTTCTCAAATTGAAGGCGTAGTACAAATAAATAACTTGTCGAATAAATCCTCTCGTTATCCTGCCATTTAGCAAATATAAATAAGTTTGGTAATCCTAATTGATCTAAAACAGGAAAACATCAGTCTGATTTTATGTACGGACAGTCGCGTCAGCAGGTTGAGTGACAGCCTTCAGATGGATTCACCCCCGCGCTGAACTTTACTGCCCTCTACAGGCCCAATGGACGAACCACAGCGTGCAGTCTACGCGACCACCAAATTTAAAATCATTTTCTCATTAGAAATTCTGGAAATAAAAAAAATGTGTATTATAAGACGTCCGAAAAAAAATTGGAATACAGATATAAAAATTCAGTCAGGCTCATCGTGACGTTTCCTTGGCAACCGATGGACCGGTACAAACGGCAGGAACAAGTCGGACACTTCGGAAATGAAATATTATAGGGATTGTGACGCCGGATTAGTCATGCAAAAAAAAATACAAAATAATAATTTCGCAATTCAACACACAACAAAAAACAATCAGTGAACACCAACTGAGAGGAAGTTCTATTGGCTTCCCGTTTGACAGCCGCTCTATGATTAATGAGCCTCCATGGTGCGTGTGCGTGTGCGTGTGCGTGTGCGTGACGCCTTAACCCACTTACCTCCTACAAGTTACACACAAGACGTTTAGTCATGTTCTGACCTTCTGTCTTGATCCAAGTGTTGTAGCAATTGTGTGCGTGTGTTAAATAGATGTTGTAAAAGTCACATGCAAATGTACTTAAAAGTTAATTACAACTGAACTCTACTTAACAAATGTAGGCTAACTTTAACGGAAGAGTAAAAAAAAAAAAAAAAAAAAAAAAAAAAAAAAAAAGCCACTGTAACATCAGTTTAAACATTTAATTCAGTAATTGTTTCACATACCACTAGAGGGCGCATGCGTACCACTAGTGGTACTAGTACCACACTGAGAATCACTGGTCTAGAACAACAAGCGTATTTCCAAGAATGAAATGTGTACTTTATGGAGAATATAGTCCTCTTTTTTTTCTTTTTTTTTTTTTTCTTTTAACAGAGAACTTAGGCACCTTTTCCAGAATAAAAGGTGCAATGTTATGAGAATAAACTTGCATTTTTCGAAGATGGGTGACAGGAGGCAAGGTAAGCGTTAACATTAGAGAGTTGAAGAAAAGTTATGACTCGGGCGAGGGTTGAAGTTCTAGGGAGGCTGAACTGTTTTGCGACTAGTTTTCATGAGTAGCCCAGCGTCTGCAACTAGTTTGGGACTTGAGTAGAACAGAGCTTCCAATATTAGCTTTGACTTAACGGTGGCCCAGAAGGGACAAAAAGGCTCAATACCACACTGGCGGAAGGGTCAACAGGTTAGGGAGCGGCCTCTGGTCACGGCAATACTAAAAGTCCTTGTAAAAGTGGAAATAGACGTTTACTCAATTTGACACACCAGAGAGAAGAGTGTCGTTAACAACCTTGACAGGGTCTATAAAACAACAAGTATTAAAGCAGCAAATCATAGCGAGGTCGAATCCTGCATTGGAAACCGCCTGTCTCTCCCTTGCGGCTCGTCACGTGGGACGTCCAGAACCGGCTCGGCGTGATTTGTGCTTTACGAGCGGTATGTCTGTTGCAACAGGGCATGTTTATTTTAGCAGCAGTGATGCAAAATGCCTCGAGCCAACCCGTCATAACCGCCCACCGGAGCCTTTAAAATCAGCAAAACGGGAAGTGGAAAAAAATGTCCTAACGAGAGGAACTATGCCCATACATCTACGCATGTAAAGCCTGCGGTCCAAAGCACAGTTGGCGTTTAGAAGCTTTGTGTTACAACACACACACAAAAATAAAAATACGCAACCGTACGCGCGTGCGTCTGTAAGAACAATGTCCACATCTGTTTTGCTTGAAACAGCCACACTGCTGAAGTCGTTCAACGCGTTGTTAAGGGGGCTGTTGTTGAGGTAAACATGAAGCACACAAAGACCCAAAATAAAGGGAGGGTGGACGGAGCCTCCATGCAGGCAACAAAACCTGCAGAACCACCTTGAAATTTGGCTTGCTGCTATATCATGTGTGTCAAACACTGTGAGTAAATCAACAATGGCAACGATTATGATATTTTATCCACGTGACAAATGAAGAGCGGTGCGAAGTAAAATAATTTGTTCCCCCTTTCTCTAACATGTATGGGTTATTGTCATACAATTTGATCAATAAGGGCAGCGGCATTGCCAGGTCTATTTAAGGGGGGCTGAAAACTTCTCAAGTCCCCCCCAAAATATTTGGTAATATACGTTGATGGAATTTTATTATCGTAGCCCCTCCTAAACAAATACTGGTCTCCCCCCCCCAAAAAAAAATGCTTCTATGTGGGCGGGGCTCCGCAGACTTTCTGTGCCGTCATGTGACTGACTGGCGAAGTTTGATTGGTCAAAGGTAGTCCAACGTCGCCACTTGTTACGTTGGATTGGTGATATAGTCATGTAACGTTGTGCCAAGGCATCAAAACGTAAATATATTCCATATCACTGAAAGTAAACATTCATTTTTACCTTTGTACATTTCCGACAGCTCATTTGTTGTAAATGAATCCCACAGCGGCCTCTGTCACAGAATAGAAACTCGATAACTAGAGATGACACCGCTCAGTGGCGATACGTGCGAGGGTGACTCATGAAGCTGCTCTGCACAAATAGTGATTGACGCCACGCAACAACCTTCCAAAAGTGGAACGTAATCCATTCAGAGATGCTGGTTGACTCCAAAGTAAATACATTTTAATAAAAGAAATAATTGACATTGGAATGATCATTTCGTTTTTGTATTTTGAACAAATAAGTGCAACAACAACTCACCCTCTTCATAAGACAACTAAAGGAAAGTAAAATAAAGTAAAATTACTCACCTTTTGAAGATTTTTGACAAGACACGTTATGGCGTCTCCGGTCTTTTCCATAGCATGTGCTATTTAGGATAGTTCCTGCTTGGTCAAAGTCATTTGTTTGTATGAAATCCATAGTTCATACTAGTTGTTTTTTATGAGCAGACGAGACAATTTTGTTGCGGTTCTATGGTAAACATCACACTCCTCTTTCCCGTGATTGTTTTTTTTTTTTTTTTTTTTTTCTCCTCAGGTCAACGAGCGCGTCTTGCATCACATCGTGTGTTCGGCTTTGGTTTATGTTGTTAGTTTAAAGTTAATCATCTCCTCACTTTCTTCTTATCAGATGCGGGGGATATGCACTTGTAAGGCATGAAATTAGGAACACATTATGAATATATAGTGCAATAGGTACTATAGTATACTAGTACTTGTACTAGCATAGTACAAGGCATCCGGCTTAGCAAAAACTTTTTTTTAAATATATTTAAATGTCAATTTTAAAAAGAAAAAAGAAATATATGATATTGTATCAATTACAACAAATATAATATTGGAATCTTTAAAAATATAAATTTATTTTTTTGGTCTTTGTTGTTCTTTTAATAGTATTTTTATGAATTTAAATTTGAACTTTTACAATGAAAATTAAAGCAAACCTTATTTTTTTTTATTTAAAAAAGAATGGCATGCAATTAAGCACAAAAAACTAATTCTTTATTCATTAAGAAAAACCAAATGTTGCATTTCATTTATTTTTTCCCAATAATCTTAGATATTTGTATTTTGTATAAGGAGAAATAAAATATATATATATATTTTTTTTCTAAGTCCAACAGGTAAATTAAATAAATCATTTGTTTATTCATTGAGGAAAACAATAACAAAATATATTTTATTTAACTTTCAAAATCTTGTACATTTTAAAAAATAGAAATACATAAGTTGTTTTTTTTTTTTAACAAATGGCATGCACGCACACGATTAGGCAAAAACAAAAACAAAAAAGATTATGCTGATGTTTTAAAATTGTTTCTGTAAAGTAAAAAAGAAATCGTTACAGAAGAATATATTAAAAATTAAGAATATGTATATATAATACATTTTAAAAAATGAAATACAAAGCAAACAAGTCAGGCATGCAATTGTTGTCTTAATAGATTCAGGATCCAGAAAGCTCTTGAACGCAACACTTTTTGTCCACTTGCGCAGCTTTAATGTGCCTCACAAAGTCAACAGCAGTGAGCAACAAAAGGTAACAGGACACTCTGCAAGAATCATTTACCTCTTACAAGCAGCCTCGTCTGACCCGGATAGCCTTTCATCGCGGATCCTGGAGGTGGGGGTGGAGGTGGGGGGGGGCGGGGGGGGTGTTAATGTTTGCTCATGGAATCAGTTTTGTTCCCCCTCACTCCACTGGCAATTTTTGTTCTACTTATTTCAAGTAAAAATGAGCTTGAAACAAGTGAAAAGGGTCTAAAAATAAGATACCTTTTTACGTGATGAGTTTGTACTAGAAATAAGTTTTCGCAGTGTCTTTTATGGACTATTTCCTCCTCCTCCTCTTATTTCTACGCAGAGTTGCGCGTGCAACTGCAATAACATTTGTCCGTGTGTCAAAATGATCCCAGCAAAGCTTTGAGGCAAAGATTTTGCTTCGACCTTTTTCGTAATTGAATTATTCGATTGAGTGTAAACCTCGATGAGAGGAGCCGTAGGCTAGCTTTTGGCTAATTTGAGACATCTCTAGACTTCTACTAGATACCTTTGAACCGACACCACTTGAAGTGCAGGCGAAACGGGATGTGACGAAAAGTGCGGGTGTAGAAACGAACAGTTTGCCGTTAATATGGATGCAGTGGCGTAGCGCTCGTGCGAGAACGGAAGACTGTGGTTGCCCGTCGTCCTCGGCGGGGTCGGTGGAGGTTGGGTCAGTACAGGACACTTTTCTCTGTTTAACTGTTTCTTATCTGGGAAAGACAAGATTGGGCCCGCTTGGGCAGCCATGGGGAAAGCTGCATTCCGGGAATTCCAGCCGAGCAGTCACGAACCAACGTTACATCGGAATTGTTGAAAAGAACGCTCAGCTAGTTGGCTTTTAGCATTTATTTAAAAAACAATGGAACACTATATGAGGTTAAAAACACTTTTGAAAAAGTCTTTGGTAAAAATTCCCAGTCTTGTTGGACGGACGTCATCCTAAAGCAGCATGCGTTACATTAAAAGTCCATTCTCGGTTGGAAGTATCCATCCAGACGTCCGTCTGTTCGTCCGGCGGCTAACACGAGCTGCTCTGCGTGTTTCCCGAGTCCGACACGTACGACTTGCTCTTCCTGGAGTACTTCATGGAGCTGAAGGACACCCGCATGCGTTCCACCGTCCGGCTGCTGCGGCACAGCAGCGTGTTCTTGACGTGCTGGCGGAAGTCGTCAGACACGAAGTAGTAGATGAAAGGGTCCAGTACGCTGTTGAGGCTGGCCAAGCACAGGGTGGTGATGTAGAAGGCGTAGCCGTTGTCCGCCACCCCGTCCTTGAGCAGCGAGTAGTGCAGCACCAGCATGACGTTGCTGGGGATGAAGCACACAAGGAACGTGAGCAGCACGATGGCGATCAGCAACACGGCCCTCCGCCGGTTCTTTGACGCCGCGGAGTCCTTCATGCCGCGGCCCAGTGCCCGTAGAAGCAGCACGTACGCCACCAGGATGACGACGCACGGCACCAGGAACACCACCGCGCCCATCAGGACGAAATAGAAGTAAGGTAGCCGGACGGACGCGAAGGGGTCCAGGGGGTCCAGGATGACGCTGACATCGTGGCACGTGGTGACGGCGGGCTCGCGCAGCCGGGCCGTGTGCTGGTACAGGTAGAGCGGCGTGGTGGTGAGCCAGATGAAAATCCAGATGGCCACGCATACGGCCACCGCCACTTTGTTGTTCTTGCGCTGCTGGGAAAGCGGGTGCGCCACCACCCAGTAGCGCTGCACGCTGAGGCAGGCGATGAACAAGATGGAGCAGTACATGTTCCCGTAGAAGAAGCCCACCAGGACCTTGCACAGCCCTTCGCCGTACGTCCAGTCGTTGCCGGCCAGGTGGTAGGCGATCTTCAGCGGCGTCCAGATGACGAAGAGCAGGTCGGCCAGGGCCAGGTTGGCCATGTAGATGGACGACGGGTGCTTCTTCTTGGTTCGGAACAGGAACACCCAGACGGCCATGGCGTTGGCGGGCAAGCCCACCACGAAAACCACGATGTAGACAATCGGCAGGAAGACGGTGGTGAGGCCGCTCTGTAGTGTCTCCGAGGTGGCGCGGTCCACCACTATCAGGTCCGAGGTCTGGGGGTCTATGATGCCAATGAAGCCGCGGCCCTTTCCTGCGCAAAAAAACGAACAAACGTGATCAAATTGAACGCACAAGCTAGCCCAGCAGATGTGCTCCACTTGCCTTGATTCAACCTTTGCGGATTACCGTGACCTTAATGACTGAGAATCTACACAGACAAGTCCACCTGTGTTTAAATGTTGTAATACCAGACTTGACTCGAGACTCATGTCCAGTTATACTGTAGTACATACAGTCATTAGCACATTCTTAACACTCACCGTAATAGTTTTTTTTTGTTTTTTCAAAAATGTATTTTATCAAGAATTTTATGGCAGAGTGCATTGGGTGATGACCGTTCCTCAAAGAGGCCAACTTTGCGTGCTTTAAGATGTTTATTGACACTCCACTTGAAGATAACTGTAAAGCTAAACACACAACAAAAATAGTTACACACGTATATTTTACCAGCCCGTCTCTGTTTATTTTGCTAATTTCTAACCAAGGAACTATGTTTGGTAACTTAAGTGAGTGTTGCAAGCCTCACTGTTAGTATCTAGCTATCACTTTTTTCACGACTTGAAAACGTTGCTACCGCAGGGAAGCTGCAAAAGGCTAAACAAAAACAACCCACCACATTAAACGCATCAGAAGGAACACAGACATGCCAGCAAAAAAAAAAAACAAAAAAAAAAAACAGTGGAGAATGAAGCGCTCCTTGGGACTGAGCACTGCCGTTAAGCGTAACTCTGCAAAATCTGACGTCATCCCTAAAAGGGTTTGTTATTGTGTACAGATGCCACAAGATGGTGGCAAAGCACTCAAAACAGAGATGATCATAAAGCCTCAACGCCATGCTTCTAGCATGTACACAGTCATGAACCAATGTTACATAAACTTTATTCAGTAGTTAAATTACTCAACACAAATACACAATACACTACTTATTTGTCGTATTAATTAGCATACCAACCTAAATGACACGCCTAGCACAAACAGACGTGGCATCACACAAAAACAAATATGCGCGGACAAGCACATTACACAAATGCTAAGTCTTTCACCTCATCTTTTTGCATTTACAATCAATAAATGTTAAGGAATACAGGCAAAGTTTAACACCAAAGTAGACGACAAGGCCTCTCTGGAAAGAAGCAGAATAACGGCAGATGGATTACAAAAAAAAAAAGATATGCCAATATGCCGGGCGTCACTGTATAATATTGCAGCATCCAGAGCTAAGGTGAACATTAGCACTTGTGTTTATTTTGCTCATTTCTACCCACGTATCTTCAATTTTTTACAAATTTGCTCAACCATTAAACAAACAACAACAACAAACCACATTTGGTAAATGAATCCTTCTTTTCCGATACGAAATCACATCGCATTGACCCCGTCAACAGGAACAGAGACTGCCAGCGGACGACAACAAAAGAGGAGAACGAGGGCCTTCCGTACTCGAGGGCATACGATGGAGCACTACAACCAAATGGAGACTGTGGAGTAAAAGACAACAATGTCCAACGCTAAGAAACAGCAGCAAACTAAACTAGCGTTAAGCGTGTGGGTGTATTTTTGTCCATGTACCATTTACAGATCTGCTAAATAATGAAAGCTGCTTATCCAAGATGTCCAGCCAAATGGAGATTATGGAGTCCGTGTCCAGTATCCGTCAGTTATGCGGTATCTGCACTTGTACTTCACTGTCACTAGTAGTACTGTATGGTTTTGCAGAAGCGTGGCTACTGTATAATTACAAGATTATGGAGACTCGGTTTCAGCACTTTTACAACACCCAATGACTTGTTTAATGCGAGCAATGTCGAATTGTAACATTTTTCAAGTAAAAATTCGGCTGGTTAATATTTGGTTTTATTCAAATTGTGGACGAGTCAGACGAGGCAAACCACAATATTTGCCCACACGGGAAGGCCCGACTCGCAGGCGATTTATAGCCGAGGTTGGAGCACCCAACTCGGTAAAAACTTGAGCGACGTACCGATGACTTATGACTGGAGCTTTTTTATTTTTAAATTATTATGATTATTTATTTATTATTATTATTGTTTTTTACAAGTCAACACAGTCCAAAGTTATTTTAGTTAGTGATTACTGGCTGGATAAAAATGAATCGTGTGATTCAGGCAAAACTTACCTGCGCCATCCGCGGCCCAAAAGTGACACAAGACCATCAAGAAGAACGCCAAAATGCGAACGGGGTCCATTTTTTTCCTCCCCTTTCTATTAAAAGGAGGTCTTAGTCCACTAGTTTCCTCCACTCTGTGCTCTGCTTTCTTCAGTCTGTTATGTCCGCACCCAGAAACCACGTCCTTTACCTGAAACACCAGCCAACTTGTCCTCCACCTCCGGTACCGTCGAAGCTCGCCGACCACGCCCCGAGACTATCTGGATGTGGCGGCTTGCTGACGTCATCAGCGACTCGCCGAGCCGGTTGTTCCATTTGATGACGTCACAAGGGAACGATATAAATATAAATTGGGGACCCACGGGATATTTAACTAGTTTGTTTATATTTGATTCTTGAAGTTTGTATAATTAATTTATACAAGATATGAATGCTTTCCATCATTTTACTTCATTTATAGATTATGTTCAATCAAGTATATTTGTATTTAGTATTTTTCAAATGAAAAAAAAAAAATTACATTTCCACAACGTGCTTAAACTCATAACTAAATTATTGCTTTCCATCTTTCTGTAAATTATGCATTACAATTATTATTACAAAATTAATTCTGTTTAGCTAAATCTTTCAAATTAATTCTTTTTCTGTAAAGGACGTCTTCTAATTATGAAAAAATTATAAACTTTGTATAATGTTATTGTAGGGGTAATTTTTAATAAACAATTATAAAAAATCTAATTTAGCAAGATTAAAATTTCATAAATACAAAAACCTCATTTACTTTGAGTACTTTAAATATATATATGTATATACAATATATAAACACCTGTAGTAAAAATTAATAATGTATACTACTAGAGACAGTACAATTTTACATATTTTTAAACTACAATTTATTTCATATAACATAGTGCAAAATTTCAACAACAACAACAAAAAGACACGGCTGCAATGCTTTACGCAGTTATCATAAAAAACAAACCAAAAAAATGTCAGTGTTACGATGTGCATCTTGCTCGCCCTCCCTTAACCGTTTTAGAGTCTCTGTCGGTTATGGAGGTCGTCAGACTGATATTCACACAAAAACAAACGCAAAGTGGCTTTATTACACATGCCAACTCCAACACCAATGAAAAACATGGCGGCCCTGAAGGGTCCATAAGGCTCAGAACTGTGTAGACACGAAGACTTGACACACTAAAAGACTGAAGAATAAAAACTGAAGACAACGTTGCAAGTGTTTATTTAAAAAAATTAATAATAATTAAAAAAAATGCAAACATCTATCCATTTTATAGGCCTCTTGTTGTCATTGAGGTCATGCGTGACTTTGGGCCAGAGGCGGGGTAAAACCTGGTCTGGTTGCTAGCAAATCAAAAGGGAATCCATAGACCATTTACACTCACATTCACACGTACATACAATTTAGTGTCTTTCATGAAGCTAACATATGTACTTGTGGAAAGTGGGAGGAAACTGGATTATCTGGAGAAAACCTTAAGCATGTAATCATTGTGCTTGTGAAAGGAGTTACACTGAGGAGCGGGAGGATACACCATGGACTGGTCGCCATCCAATCACATGGCACACGCTCTATCCACACACAAGACCATTCACACCCAATAACAAGTAAAAGTCTTGAATGAACCTAACATTCAGTTTTTGGCATGTGGACGGAGACTGGACGATCCAGAGCAGAACTTAAACATGTATTCATTGTGCTTGTGAGAGGAGCTACACAGAGGAGCGAGAGGATATGGACTGGTCGTCACGCTCACACCTACGGACACGCAAACTCAAGTTAACTATGGAGGCAGGCGTGCTAACCAACCACTCGTCCTTTTGCGCTGGCTAGCACTGCGAGCTGCCCGTGTTTTCGCCAGAGTCGGACGTGTACGTGTTGCTCTTCTTGGAGAACTTGAGCGCGCTGAAGGACACGCGCATCCTTTCCACGGTCCTCTGGCTACGGCAGAGGAAGGTGTTTTTGACGTGCTGGCGGAAATCGTCAGAGATGTAGTAGTAGACGAAAGGGTCGATGCAGCTGTTGAGGCTGGCCAGGCATAGCGTGGTGATGTAGAAGCCGTAGAGGTTGTTCGGCGCCTCATTCAGGAGCAGCGCGTAGTGCACCAGGAGCATGATGTTGCTGGGTGCGAAGCACACCATGAACATCAATAGCACGATGACGATCAGCACCACAGCCTTGCGGCGCTTCTTGGCCACGCCGGGGTCCGCCTTCATGCTGCTGCGGAGCGCCCGCAGCATCAGCGCGTAGGAGACGGCGCACACGGCGGCGGGCCCCACGAAGCCCGCCGTACCCATGGTGAGGAAGTAGCCCGCCGCAATCTTCTTTTGGGAGGGCCGGGTGACGTCGTGGCAGGTGAGGATGCCCAGGTTGACCACACGCACCCGTTGATCGTAAAGGTAGAGCGGCACGGTGAGGAGCCACACCGTCGTCCAGATGGCCGCCGAAACCGCGTAGGCTACTGTGTTCTCAGGCCAGCGCTGCGCGAGCGGGTGCACCACGGCCCAGTAGCGCTGCACACTGATGCAGGCGATGAAGGCCATGGAGCAGTACATGTTCGCGTAGAAGAAGCCCACCAAGACCTTGCACACCCCTTCACCGTACGTCCAGTCGTTGTCGTTGAAGTGGTAGGCGATCTTTAGCGGCGTCCAGATGACGAAGAGCAGGTCGGCCAGAGCCAGGTTGGCCATGTAGATGGACGACGGGTGCTTCTTCTTGGTGCGGAACAGGAATACCCAGACGGCCATGCCGTTGGCGGGCAAGCCCACCACAAGCACCACGATGTAGACGACCGGCAGGAAGACGGTGGTGAGGCCGCTGCTCAGGACCGACTTTGCCTGCTGGCCCACCCAAATCCCGTCGGGGGTCTCGGTACCGGTGAAGCCTCGCAAGTCTTCTGAGGGGGGGGATACAGAGGAAGTCGCTGGGTTTTTAAAAGCAAACAAAATGGCGGCGCACCAACCAATGCCTTACTTTCCTGTGAATTACCTCACAATTAGTTGGACAAGCGCTCTTTCTGAAAACTTCTTCACATCTGTGTTGAATGGAATCTACCTTTGAACTGGTAATCCAGCCCAGGACATTTGGACTACATTCCAAAATTCCTTTTGGCTTTCCTGGGAATTACTGAACTAATAATTTGTCTGATAAGCACTGCTGTTCCGGAGAGCTGCTTCACATCCGTATTGCATGGATTACATCAACTTTTAGCACCTAATCGCTGTTCCAGTCAAAGGCCTTTTGACTGCAGTGAATCTCCGCTATTTATGGGGGATAGGGACCGAGCCCTGTCAGGAATTGCGACTAACTGACACCCCCGCTTAAAAGGGGAATGGAATTGCGCAAGGATGCCACAAGAAAACTAAAACAAAGCACAAACCTCATGCATCTAGCATGTACACGATCATGAACCCATGTTACATAAAAAAAGTGAATTCAGGTGTTATATTATTCGACACCAACAAACCACCTTCACCCGAGGCTCATCCATAGCATTTGCTAGCATACTAGGGCGAACAAGACGTGCAAACAAATATGCGAACAAAGCATTTACACAAATGCTAAGTCAGTAAACTCACCTTTTGGCATTCACGCACAATAACTCATGTTAGTGAGTACAGGTAAATTGTAACGGCAAATTAAATGGCACGGGCTATTAGTTGCGGCATTGGGAAAGTGGCGCAAAAAAAAAATAAAAAATAAAAAATAAAAATAAAAAGTTTCAGTTTCACGTTTGAGGTATATTCAAGAACTGCAAACAAGACACCTCAAACGCAGACGAAAAAAAAATATGAATGATTTAAACCTAACAACAACACCAATATTGCACCAGAAGCCGCCAAAATAATACTTTTATTGCTTTGGTGTGAGCACAAAAACTGTGAATAAACGAACAAAAAAAGGGAATCTGTGAATTTGCGACACACAATAAAAACATTTTTCTTTCTGGCAAATTCCTGAACTAATATTTTGCTGTAAAAGCACGGTTTCTGAGAGTTGCATCACATCATGTGTTGAATGGAGTGACCCAGTGAATTGTTGTCCCAGCTGAGGGTGCTGGACTACATTCCATAAGTCCATGTTGCATTCCTGTGGCTCACTTAACTAATAATTAGGAAGCACCATTTCCGAAACTGCTTCACCTTTGTGTTGCACTGAATCCAGCAATCCAGCAACGTCTTGCTCATGTAAACGATCTTCCAACCCAAGACCATTCGTCCAATACTACTAGTACTTGTTGAATTCCAGTGAATCACCTAATTAATATTCGGCCTTCCGCACACTGCTTCTCATCTGTGTTGCACGGAGGTCGTGATTTCAACATCAGTGGTTGTCAGCCGCATTTGTTTGTTTACACCAACTTATTCTAATGAGGCACTTCCCCTAATGGAAACAAGCCGGAAGTACACTCACGTCAAAGCAGAGCGCCACTTCATGTCACGTGACGGCACTTAAAAACTGCACTTTCAACGTGCAATTATTCACACCCCCGACAATAAAACGCACCCTACTTATACAAGACATACTGTATTACATGTTGTGAGTAAATACATAAAGGCTACATGTAACTTCTACTTTTACGTTTTTCGGACCACAACAACAACAGCAGCAGCAGCAAAAGTTGAACCGCCCGAAAAAGGTCAATAAAACGAACTCACCTGTGTCACACAAGCAGGTGTGTACACAACGAAGGAGAACGACGGCAAGTACACGAAGAAGTCCACGCCACGCAGTCATGGTAAAGTCGTATTTTAAGCTTGTTTTGTGAAATAAAAGAACAACGACGACGTCGCGTTGGGGGAGGTGTGGTAGCCGGGCGTGGCTCCTTGCGGGTGCTTAATCTCCGCCCGGCTCGGAGCTGGCCTTCACACCTTGGTGACGTCAGTGTCACATGACCACGCGGAGCCAATTGAGGCCGTTACATTTCTAATTAATAATAATAATAATAATAATGATAGTTCGTGTGACACTGACAACAATTCTATACTTTATATTACTTTATATATACTTTATATTCTATACTACTGTATATATATATATATATTTATATATATATATATATATATATATATATATATATATATTCTGTAAATTGACTGTCTGTTGTACTAGAGCGGCTCCAACTACCGGAGACAAATTCCTTGTGTGTTTTGGACACACTTGGCAAATAAAGATGATTCTGATTCTGATATATATATATATATATATATATATATATATACTATATATATCGTGATAATCCAAAATGTCACTTCATTTCACAGCTAAAATGAAAAATACAAAAACATATGTACTGTTATTGTCATACATATAATTATAGTCGCGGTATATAATATTATAAAATAAAACAACTCTACAAAATTGAAAACATAAATAGAGTTTGTTGACAATTGTGGCCAAAACCTTTCGTCTGGCGTCATCTAGTGGATAATTTTAAGAGTTTACTGGCCGAGGGACATGTAATACTCATGATGGTCAACAGGGGGTAGCAAAAGCACTGACAACATCAAAAGCCTGCTTGACTTATCTTTGCGGGATAAGGGTGTTTATTATTCCCAAAGAGGGTAAAAAAAAGTGGGTTCAAACGTGTTTATTTAGCAAAGAAAGTGTAATGTATGATATCAGTAAAGAAAGTGAGCAAATATTACACGCAACACGTACAAATATTGACCTCGCTAAACATTACAATGTAACAGTTTAAATAGTTTTACAGTGCAAAACGAAAAGTCCTCCTTCATTGTGTTTAAACGCTTGATATTATTTCACATTTTTTGTGGTAAAAACAAAGAAAACAATATTTGTGAGAATTTGCTCAAATATGTGCTTTCCACCAAAATGAATCAAAGAAGGTTCTTGTGAACGATTTTAGATGGCGGTACAAAAAAAGACCGACACTATTCGCAATGATAACGCCAACGGGTTAAATTCCTGCAATCCAATCTAAAATGTTTCCCTCTGCAGACACCACCCAAAAAGTTCCTGAAGTTCCTGAAATCTTTTGGGAGGGTTGCTCGATTAGCTAAATTTAGACCCCTTTTGAAAAATTCCTGGGGAAAGTTCATGTGGTAGAAATGCACTCAAGTCAGTTTGGTTAGTGTTTTTGGATGTGGTCAGACCAGAAGTTTCTTGTAGTGGCCGCGGTGACTCCCTTGCAACGAATCCTTTTGAGCAAACGAGACGTTTTGCTCTGAGCATTCCATGCGGCCGGACCTCAGGATGATCCTGGTGCTGGACCTGTACGAGTCCGACGAGCTGGCGCTGAAGCTCTCGGCCATCTTCTGACACCTGAGCGCCCCGGCGAGCTCTCGCTGGCACTGGGACGAGCCAAAGCAGTAGAGAAGCGGGTCCAGAAGACAGTTGAGGCTCCCCAAACACAAGAAGACCAGGTAGGCCACGTACGAGCCCTCGGGCGCGTCGCGGGCCTGGTTCAGCCCGTTATGGAGCTGCACGTAGTGGACTAGTAGCAGGCAGTTTGTGGGCGCAAAACACAACAAGAACATCACCAGCACCGTCAGCGCCATCACCAGAGCCCTGGTTCTCCGGCGGGAGCGTCCAGGAACGCCGCGAGGGGCCCGACTCAGGCACCAGATTACGCGGGTGTAAGACACGACGGTGACCAAAAGCGGGGCGACGAAGAGGGCGACGCACAGCGCGAGGAAGTATGCCCCGTAGAGTCCGACCACCTCGCCCACCGGCCGGACGTCGTGGCAGGTGGTGATGTCCAGCTCCTTCAGGCGGAACGTCTGCTCAGATACTAACAGGGGCACCGAGCCGGCTAGGGACACGACCCACATGGCGACGCAGGCAATGACGGCGTTGCGGGGTCTCCTCCACGCCAGCGAGTCGATGGGGTAGACCACGGCCAGGAGGCGGTCCACGCTGATGCAGGCCACCAGGAGCACTGAGCAGTACATGTTCCAGTAGAAGGCGGCGGTGACCACGCGGCACATGCACTCGCCGAACACCCAATCGTTCCCGGCGAAGTGGTACGCCGCCTTGAAGGGCAGCAGGGCGGCGAAGAGCAGGTCGGCGCACGCCAGGTTGAGCATGTAGATGGCCGCGGGCTTCTTGGGGCGGATGCGGCGCGAGAAGGCCAGGGCGGCGCAGGCGTTGACGGGCACGGCGAGCAGGCACACCACGGCGTAGAAAGACGGGATGATCAGCGTGGACAGGCGGCCCGTCAGGAAGCTGCGCACCTCCTCGGAAATGGGACCGGCGGTCACGTTGCTGACCCCCAAGTTGCCTGTGGACCTGGCGGTGCCGTTCACCCGAGGGTCCGCTTCGAGACCGAAGACATCCTCCAGTGTGAAGGGTTCGTCGGTGAAGGAGGTGTCGAAATAGGCGAACATTCTTCCTCTGGCGCTTTCTGGACACACAAGTCACGTGTTCATAATGTTGCGTTTTGTTGATTCGCAGGCTAGCATATGCTAACAAAATCAAAGCTAAGACCTGCTATTCCTTTAGCAAAAGTTTATATGTGTAATGTGTTTCTTTGAAAAGAAAATTTGTAACAGTACTTTATAAAAAAAAAAAATATATAGTAATGACAATCCAAGAGAAGTTCAGCGTTTAATTGTTTTTGACATTTTTTGCGTCAATTCAATGGACATTGTGCTGCTTCTTCTGTTGTGTGCACCTTGGCCACCTGGGGGCAGTGCAATACAAAGATAGCGACACACAGGAAGAAGCATTTCACAACTGACTCACTCAGTCAATAAGTAACATAAGACATTTTTTGGCAAATAGTATAGAGAATATTTGACTGAGAATTGTCATATTGTTCGTCTACACGTGTTGCTGCACCGATTGTGTTCCTCGCGTAAAAGTTTTGTAAGCTATTCGTTAGCCCGTTTCGAAAAACTCGTACTCGCGCTCGTATCTCAAGGCACCACCGTCCCATAAATTAAACAATGTGTCGTTTATTGACCTGCTTGTCGTTCGGACTCGTTCTGTTTAACACATGATCTTTGTTTGAGAAAAAACAAATATTTTTAATAATATGATTGATTATTCAACACTACTTTAATATACAAATTGCATTTCTTCAAACTGTCTTTGGTCATATTAGCAACAACTCCCTGTACAGTTCTACAATTACATTAAGAAACACCTTTTTAAATAAAAAGCTGTGTGACAGTGTCAATGAAAACTAAGTATTATCTTGACCTATTGATTAAAAATATATATATTTGTATCTATTATTGTAACGCGTTGCAATATTTTACATGAAAATATTTTTAAATCAAAGCCTCTGACAAAAGCGCTCCTTTCAAAATTCTAATTGAGAATAAAGTGAGGTCAATCCTTATTTGCCCCAAATTAAAAATACTCACGTTTGAAATCATTGTTATTGTGCATTATTATACAGGAAAGCGCTAGCTAGTTATACATTATCGAAGAAACAAACAAAACATCATAACGGTCTCCAAAACACAAGTGGTGACGTCATAACATCCGACGTTTATCAGGAATATAAAGATATTCACACATACGAAAATAGTTATCGTTTTTAAACGCCAAGTAACGTTGACGTGATTATTTTAGCATTAAAACAAAAATAAACTTACTGTTGTCGTGGGATGCCGATGCTGCGCATGCGCACACGGCAAGCAGCGGCAGCAGCGTGTGAAACGCTTTTGGAGACATTCCGCAGCTTGAAGAACAAAAAGACGAATGAAAGAATAAAACGTGTTTCGGCGAGCCTGTGAAGCGTCTCACACGCTCGGCGTCGGCGTAGTGTGCTGCCGCTGCTGCTCTTCTTTCGCAGAACTTTCTGCTGGTTCCGCCCACCCATAAAAGTGGGCCCCGGCTGCCGTCCAATCAGCGGCGAGAGCATCGACATTCTTGGGGCGCTGACGTCACCCTTCCCGTCGCCCCTGCAGCCGGATGAGAACCTAGACATCGGTCCAGCTCACCGAAAACACAAGAACAGCAGCAGCATTCCAAAAGTGTGCAAAAGAAAAGTTTTAATTCGATATGATTTAATTATATAATTATAGATAATATCTTTTTTTTTTTTTTTAAATCTGATTGAAATAAACTCCATACTTGTTTTGATGATTATGATGATGATTATTATTAATGGTAGTAGTAGCAGTAATAGTCGTCGTAGTACAAAATAATGATAATATCTAATATTAATAGTAGTACCCCTCCTGGAAGCCGCCACCTTATGGTGGTGGAGGGGTTTGTGTGTCCCAATGATCCGAGGAGCTAAGTTGTCTGGGGCTTCACGCCCCTGGTAGGGTCACCCATGGCAAACAAGTCCTAGGTGAGGGACCAGACCAAGCACGGCAAAAAGACCCCAATGATGAAAGATGTTAATGGGTTGAGGTTTCCCTTGCCCGGACGCGGGTCACCGGGGCCCCCCTCTGGAGCCAGGCCCGGAGGTGGGGCACGAAGGCGAGCGCCTGGTGGCCGGGCCTGCACCCGTGATCTCCGACTGCAGCGTCTGCAGTGATGCGGTCTTTGTATCGGTCCGTTGTGGTAAAGAAGGCGCTAAGATGAAAGGCGAAGCTTTCCATTGACCGGTCGATCTACGTTCCTACCCTCACCTATGGTCACGAGCTGTGGGTCGTGACCCGAAAGAACAAGATCCCGGATACAAGCGGTCGAAATGAGTTTCCAGGTTGTCCGGGCTCTCCCTTAGAGATAAGGTGAGAAGCTCGGTGATCCGGGAGGATCTCAGAGTCGAGCCGTCTTCATGAGCTAAAATTGTTTCCTGTTGTTGACCCGTCAGGAGTTATTTTGGGACCCCCGCAGTACAATAAATGTAAACAAACATTCTTCCCCTTGCTTCAAATAAGGAAGAATGCTCCCAATGCTGGGGGTCATCTTGTTTTGGTTGCCTTGACAAGCAGACGGTCGACACTCACTGGTTTAACATGACCTCCTACGTGTTTGACAAAGAAGAGACAGAAAAGAAAAGTCATGGGCTTAACCCCAACTAACTGGAACTCTAATATTACCCTAACTCTCATCCCTAATTTAAACACTGCGCTGCAAAAACTGGAACTTTACTGGTGATTGGCGCTGGACTCACACACACGCACACACTCACAGCTTCAGTCACAGGATGACTGCAATCAGCTATTTGTGGCATCCCGTGGTGAACATAAACATTTCGGCCCTCCTCTCGTCTCAACATTAGCAAGACCGCTGCTCACGTGTTTTACGTAAACAACTGGGAAAACATCAGCGTGATCTCTCGTTTGTTTGGCGAAGAGAGAAGTGTAGACAGCTGGAATGCGACATGGATCAACAGCGAGCTATGACGTCGGCACTTTTCTGTCCTCTGATTGGTTAAGTCAGAGCCAGCCAATTTTGGTACTGATTTGCTGACATTACATAATCAGCATCTCTGGTGAGTACGGTTTATTGGACTAAATGTTTTGTCATGTTTTTGTCATGGTTTTCGATAAACGTTGAATTTTAACTGCTCCAGATAATTAATGCGTGGCACATTTGCGTGCTGTTAATTATCATATATATATATATATATATATATATATATATATATATATATATATACATATATATATATATACATATATATACATATATATATATATATATATATATATATATATATTTATATATATATATATATATATATATATATATATATATTTTTTTTGTATCGTACTGATGGTTTCTATAATAGCAACATGATAATAGTGGTATTAAAGATCCTGTAAAGTGAATTCAGAAATGTGTTTCTAAATATATGTTTGAAGACAATAGCGGAAAACATTAAAAGACTGAGAACTATGTAGTACTGAATTATGGAGATATCGCGTTAAACTGTTTTAAATTATTTTGGGGTGTGGCTAAAATGGGAGCCAGTGACGAACATGGGCCACGGCATGTTAACTCGAGCGCCTTCGTTCACATCAGAGGTTATAAGGCGCAATTGCAACATGTAGTTAGCTAGCTAGCTCTGCCCGCACCCATCAAATCTTCCCGTCGAATAGTCGGCCGGCGTGGCCTCTTTAGAGCGCCTCGTTGTTGGCTGTGAGTGCACGCACGTCACGGAGAGTAAGGCCGAAGAGCGAGCAGAGGGGAATTTTGCACATGTGGACCACGATTTCGGGCTGGCATGGCCGCTTCGGAGTGCCTCGTTGTTGCAGTGTGGAAAAGCCCTGCGATGACCCGGTGGGATTTGTATTCCGGCCACCTGAGACTTTAATGGGATATAATTCCATGGCTCAAACACGAAGCCTCATTTTTTTTTTTTTTTTTTGTAATCATTCAAATTCTGCACGGTTGTTAACAACGGTCTTACCTGTGACGTGTCAAATCTGCATGTTTAGTTTAACTTTACACAGAGGTTGAAGGTCATTGAAGGCCCAGGTAGCAAATGCATTAAAAAAAAAAACCCAAAAAAACAGCGAGACAGGAGTGACGAAAGGGCTCGTGTTGAGACAAGCTTATCGTTTCCTGGCAGATATTTCCTCTGCGCGTAGTTAGTTATGACCTCACGTTAAGGGATCATATTTCGAGGCCAAAATCGGAGAAAATAAATATTCAGTCCGCAATTCAGGGGAAAAAACAGCAAGGTACGACATCCCCGGGTTGTGACCTTTGAGCATCATAAAACACGCTAAGGATCGCAAACAACTCTCACAGAGGCCAACCCACATGGAAGTTGTTTTTTTTGTTTCTTTTCTTCCCCCTCATAGAGTGAAGTGCACAAGACAGCCGAGTGGAGTTGCATGCGGGTCAAAGGCGCACAAAAACATGGGGAAATATTTTTTATTTTTGCTGGTTCTGGTGCTCTGGATAAGCGATACGCTCCAGAAGAAAGGTAGGAGATGATAAGATTGTCACGGGGACATCATTATTTATGGGTTATTTAACTTCTGTTTCACTTTTGGCACTGTTGTTTTGTCCAGGGTGTGTCTGACAAAGTCCCAATGTTTTTCCATTATGTTTTCACAGCTGAGCTTCCTAAGGATACTTTAGTACAGTAACTCCCACGCTAACATCATCCTCATGAGAATTTAGTAGGATTTGAGATTTGAAAAAAGTTAAATTAGCAGATGTCAACAAATCACTATTTGTGGGGGGTTACTGAATGAAATTGTTTTACCTTGTTACCAAGTGTGTTTTCTGGTCATGATATAATCACATGAGGATATTTTGACAAAATAATCCCTCAGCAAGGCCTTTGATATGCGATATGTGTCAATATGGTGTGTTGCAATAATAACAAAAAAAGTTAGCTAATTTTATTATATTTTCAAGAAACAATTATGTTTTATGGTCATTGGTATCAACACACGAGGTCATTTTCACAACTTAATTACTGCATTATGGGTATGATTTAAATTGGTTTGTTGAATTTTTTTTTTGCGACTAGTTTTTAACATTTTCAACCCCAAAAAAAGTTTTCTGGTAATTATTAAAATTAAATGAGGGTATAATATACAATAATACACTTACATATCTGTAAAGCCCTGATTAATATTTTTAATAAGAGGCATTTGTGAGCCCCACACATTTTTTGGGTCATTTTATTGTTATATGAGAGTATTTTGACGACTAAACTAATTAGTATGACTTATGAGTTGATATGACTTGTTGAAAATAATTTATTTTGACATTGTTTTTGACAATGACGATGACAACAAACAACCAAAAAAACAGCTTTGGGTCATTATGTCATCGTTTGAATATATTTTGACTATTTATTGATTTTTAAATGTTCTTGTTTTACAATGTTGTTGGGTTTTGACATTTCCAAGGATCATTATACATATATATATATTTTACATAAGACGATATTGTGACTAAATACTGATAGATCTGGAAAGGTTTGATTAAGGTATGAGTTAATATAGTTTGATGTTTTTTTTTATATAGTTGTTGGTTTTAGACTTTTTCAAGTAAGAAAAAAAAATTGTTTTTGGTCATGATATCATCATACAGTGAGCTAATATTATAATATTCTGGTTACACGACTGTGTAGCTAACGGAGAGTTTTTGTGGCAGGTAAAAACAAATTAAGCAATCAAGAGCAGAAGAACACATCTGAGGTTTTGCTTCCCAGAACTTTCAAAGGAGAACCGCAGACCCGCTTCTTCTCTCTGAACGGGACGCAGCTTCTCGCCTCCTCGCCTCCCAGACTCCGGTTGCTAAGCAACAGCACCGCGGGGTATCTGGACGGCCCGCTGAGCACCAAAATCCTCCCCGCCGCCTACTTGCTGGTCGTGGCCGTGGGGGTCCCGGCCAACGTGGCCATCCTGAGCGCGCTGGCCGCCAAGGTGCGCGCGGTGTCGTCGGCCGTCCTCTACAGCAGCCTGGCCGCCTCCGACCTCCTCCTGCTCGTCTCGCTCTTCTTCAAGGCCCACTACCATCTCCGCGGCAACCACTGGGTGCTGGGAGAGGGCGCCTGCCGGTTGGTGACGGCTTGTTTCTATGGCAACCTCTACTGCTCGGCCCACACGCTGGCCTGCATCAGCATCCAGCGCTACCTGGCCGTGGCGCACCCCTTCACGTACAAGCGGCTGCCCAAGCGCCGCTACGCCGCCTGGACGGCGGCGGCCGTGTGGGGGGTGTTCGTCGCCGCCGTCCTCCCCCACCTGTTGGTACAGCAGAGCTTTTGGATCCCCGAGCTGGGCCGCACCACCTGCCACGACGTGCTGCCGCTGGACCTCGGCTCCCACGTCTTCCTGCTCCGCTACAACCTCGTCCTGACGCTGGCGGGACTCCTGGGCCCGCTGGCGGTGACGGTTTTATGCTACGGGCGAATCATGTGCGAGCTGCGGCGATCGCATCTGGACTGGGCCGTCTACATGAAGGCCATTTCTCTGGTGTTCGCTATCTTCTTGGTGTGCTTCACGCCCGCCGGGGTGGTGCACTTCCTCCATTACGTGCAGCTTTTTGTGGACGGCACCGAGGGTTCCTACGTGGTCTTCAACGTGGCCGTGTGTCTGTGCTGCGTTCACGCCTGTTTGGACCCCTTCCTCTTTCTCCTCATGTCCAAATCTGCTGGATCCAGGTTGTACTACATCGCCTCGAAGCCAAGACGGCTCAGCATGTCCTCCTGACAAATTTGACCGATTGGGTATCTCCGTATGGTTTGGTTTTGTCACACACATACTGCATTTTCAAGTCATTGGTCATTCCATAATCATATGAGGGGACTTGGACAAAATAATTACGTAACATGGAAAGTCCTGGCCTTTAATATGAGCACAGTGCATTTAACAATCCGGTCCAATCGAAGCGGCTTCTCTCATTGCCTTTAAAAGCGACGCAATAGTAGTGCACGGAGACATCTCTATTTGCGGAGGACGACACAGCGATCTGTGCGTGACTGGAGTATTGCAAGTTGGCGGGTACCCTTATCAAATACAGAATGAGCTTGCAATATAAAGTCAATATGGTTTGTTGCAAAATGGATTTTTGATCGTGTTACTAGTTTTTTAACTGTTTGGTTTCTTGATACTGGTCAAGGTGAACCTCCACGAAAACCCTTTGACGTTCACGAATGTTTGCACTTTTGATTCATATTTGAAACCATGCAATGTGACCCTGTGTAGGTTTGTACGGTATGAGCAGGACCCTCATACAAGTACATCATAAGAAAGCTTTATGTAGCCACAAAGATGTCAATGAACTTTTTCGTTCACAATTTCTTTCACCTACGTTGAAGTTTGCAGGCAAAAAAAAGTCTTGACGAATGTTAGCAGTGTTTTATTTTTTGCATGTTAATACAGCTAATATAAGTCTATGAGACAAACACATTTTACAGTATTTGCTATCTCCTCTCCTCTCTCATGGAAGAGGAATTTCCTGGACTTCCTGCGAGAGGAAGCAGTGAGACACGCCCGCAATCACAAAAACCCAGGGCGGCACGACTGGGAATAAAATGAAGTCATGCTCGTCCACTTGTGTAACTTGGCTCTATTTAAATAAAGTTTAGTTTTGTTTGCACTTGATGTGTGTCATCTGTCGTTTATTTCTTATTTCTTAGATCCTGTCCCACTGAAATCAAGCAAAGTTGCCACAACAGAGTAGTATAAGGAATTAGATAATAAGTATGTATAATTTTTCTAATGTCAACAATGGCACCTTGACGCCGAATTAACCAATCACACACAACGGAATTTTACTTGGGGTTAATTAGAAGCACTTTAAATGGTAGCAGGTGTGCGTCCCATTTAACATGTGCTTGAATGTGATTGGTTAATTCCGACCAAAGCCATGCCCCCCAGCTACAAGAGGGTGTGCACACTTGTGCAACCACATTGTATTGTGCCGTAATTGAGTTGTGAAATTCTGTCAATAGCGCCACCTGCTGGTGCGTGCACGTTTAAAAACAACAAAAGAAGCTGTTGAGTTCAAATGAGACATTTTATGAAGACACCAGCGATCCATCTTCACACGCCAGTAACCACATACACTTTTTTTTTTTTTTTTTTTTTTTTTGAATCAAAATAAGTCATCCAGGCATCACATGGGACATCTTTGCGACATCGACACGACAGCACGTCGCCACTAATGACGACGAAGAGGAAGGAAGAAAAGATTAAAGACAACAAGAATGAAGGACATTTTTTCTTTTTCTTTTGCGTCAAACATGCAGGTTTTGGCATTTGGAAATTTAACGAGTGAGACATCAGTAAACGATATGTCGGGAAAATTACGTCACATATTTTCAAGCGGGATTCGGTTCGTGAGGAATTTCATAAGGGAAGGAAAATTGCAAAATGTCACCTAATGTAATACAAAAGGACAGTTTGAGAATTTTAGCTAGCTGCGTTCTGTGCCTCATTCAAACTTGTTTTTAGTTGGATTTCACATTGAGGGATTTCAATTAGTGCAATAAAATAAATACAATTAAAACAATATTAATTAAAAACAAAATGTGTTACATTTTTTTGTAGCTGTAAGATTCAAGATTATTTTTAAATAAACAAGCTCAGAATTTTTCCTGTTCAACTCACTGTAATTTTAGAAGTAGAAGGTCGAAGAGGGTCTTTAATGCTAAACATGATTAATATTGTGATGAAATTTGGCAGGGTTGTCTATCACGAGTCGACACAGCAGGTCTGCCATTTTGGTTCGAAGCGACCATTTTAAGGTTAGTTGAGCCTTCACAGACAAACTCCTCTTTGAGATTTTGTTCAATTGCTACCAAATTTGAACGCAGCACGGCAATACAGCCAAACGTGTTGAAATATTTTACAAAAAATAAGTCTCGCCACGATAACCTGTCTTACAACGCACTATACAATGGAAGACAAGATGACGTGCGCCCAATAATTACGACTAGGCTACATTCAGCATACTGGAGTTGTATTTTTAATCGTTTGTTTGGTTTAATCGTTAGTTTGGTTGATTGCTTGTTATTTCTTTCTTTGCTGGTCCGTCGAAATATATATAGATATATTTTACATGAAACAGGTCCGTGGTGCAAAAAAGGTTGCACTGTGCTGAAAATGTTTCGATGATGTCATCGATTAATCGACTTCCGACTCGACTTTTATCATATTGTATCCGTCCATCCATTTTCTGAGCCGCTTCTCCTCACGAGGGTCGCGGGGGTGCCGGAGCCTATCCCAGCTGTCATCGGGCAGGAGGCGGGGTACACCCTGAACTGGTCGCCAGCCAATCGCAGGGCACGTAGAAACAGACAACCATTCGCACTCACACCTACGGGCAATTTAGAGTCCCCAATTAATGCATGTTTTTGGGATGTGGGAGGAAACCGGAGTGCCCGGAGAAAACCCACGCAGGCACGGGGAGAACATGCAAACTCCACACAGGCGGGACCGGGGATTGAACCCGGGTCCTCAGAACTGTGAGGCTGACGCTCTAACCAGTCGTCCACCTTGCCGCCTTTTATCATATTATAGTCGACTACAAAAAAAAAGTGAAATCAATCGTTCAAACCGTACTCGAGTGATGGACGACGCTAAATTGTGAGTCATTTGAGTTTTACGAAAAACTAAATAGGAGAGTTTCCATGTTTTCCCCAAACGTTATAAGGGTTAGTTCTTATGAACAACAGAAAGTAGTAATGTCAGGCCTGTTCCCACATCGTTCCACGGTAAAAGCTTTAACAAAGTCAAACACCTGTTGTACAATTTATGATTTGGCCAACACTTTCAAGAATTTTTATTTTTTTTTTAAATACACCTGTCTCACAAAAAGCTTGAACTGCTGTCATGCTTTGTTTCTGGGGGGGTTAAAGCAATGTATGGAGGCGATAAGATGAATATCGTAGATAAAGCGTCTATGCTACATCACAAGATGTTGAAGCAACGTTGGCGCCTTTTAAAAGTCGTCCGCGCAGGAGGTACGACAGAGCAGCAAAAGCTCCCAGCAACATTTGAGAAGAGAGAGAGACATCGAGAGAGAGAGAGAGAGAGAGAGAGAGAGAGAGAGAGAGGCGCCAGATTGGAGAAAAAGGCCTTTTGAGTTTTGCTTTATAAGGAGGAGAAGACGAGGAAAGAGACGCGAGCGGGGAAGCGACGCGAAGAGCGAGGGGTCTTTGAACACAACGCACGCGAGGAGGAGGAGACGGCGTGTAAAAAGCAGAAAATGTAAACTTGTTGTTAGGCCACTTGAGAAATGGCCTCTCCTTTTATCTTGGACTTTAGGAGTATTCCCGCCGAAAAAAAGCTTCACGGGTCGTGTTGGAATGTCGACGGCATGTGATTGAGGAGACAAATTTAGGAGGAAAAGTTAAGCATTACGTAGCGGTGGTGTTTTACAGCGACATCAGCATCGCTCGATGCGCAGGAAAACAGGCGGGAAGGCCAAGATTTTGTATCGAAAAGGCGAGATTGAGATCAAAAACGCCCAATTTGGCGATTAATATGCTGAATTTTGCTATTCAAATGCTAGCTTTTGCAATGAAACCAACATTTTGCAGTGAAAATACAAGATTTTGTTAAAAATTTTACATTTTCGAACAAAATGCTGGATTCCGCAGTGAAAATGGTACCTTTTGCAATGAAAATACCAAATTTTGCTGCTAAAATTCTGTATTATGTAATAAAAACACTCGCCTTTTCAACGATAATGCTAGATTTTTCGATGAAAGCGCTAGCTTGGTCCATGGAAATGCTAGCTTTTGTGATGAAAATGTTAGTGTTCACAATGGAAAAAAAACGTTTTTCATCCAACATATTTTGTGATGGAAACTCTCGATTTCGCAATGAAAATGCATAATTATGCTCATAAAATACTAGATGGTGCAATGACAAATTTTGCAACAAAAAAAGCAGAATCTTGCAATGGAACAGATTTTTTCAAATAAAATGCAAAATATTGTACAGAAATGCAAAATTCTAAAACAAAATGAGATTCTGAAAAAATACAAATAACTAAAAATGTAATTACAAATATCTACATTATCTCTGTGCACAGAAAATGCCTGACTAAATTATTTTAGGGAAAAATATCATAGATTGTAAAAAATAAATCAAATAAATGTAATTAAAAAACTAATATTTTATTTAGAAAAATAGTGTCACGGTTCAATGTAAAGCAAATACTGTATCTCCAAATTTTGTTTTTCTTTAAATTAAAATGTAAAACAATTCCCCAAAATTATTATTTTTTTTCTCATAGAAGGAAAAACAAACAAAACACTTGGAGATAATTGCTTTTAATTGGACAGTGGCAATATGTAAAGAAGTAAATACATAAATGTAAAAAATAAGAAAATAAATACATTGTCGCTGTTTACTGGAAAGCATGTATCTCCAAATTTTATGTTTGTTTATCCTTTAAACAATTATGTTCCTTTTTTTCTGAAAAGGAAAAACAAATAAAAGTTGGAGATACTTGCTTTTCTTTGGACATAAATGTAGAAATAAATACAAAAGTAAAAATCACTTTTGTGAGGCTTGTCAATCTATTCGTTAGCGGCTATGTTGTTGGTGTAACGGGAGTGAAATGCTCCGTTAATGTAAAGCTACGGCTCCCTGCGAGGGTCAAAAAGCAGCTTTAGCATATTTTAATTTGAGCCATAAAGTGTTTAAAAAGCTTGAGTCACGTTTATTGTGTTTTTGACGTTTAAACAACTGCTTTAGGGCCTAGTCTATCTTTAGCAACTTTGACGTCAATAATCTAAAAGAACAGTTTCCCTTATAATCTGCGTCGAATGAACAGTGGCACAGGCCCAGGAAAACAAACAAACGTGGCGCTGGGCGTTTACATGAGGACGTTGGCGCGCGTGTCGGGCAGCCGCAGGCCCACCAACCCGCCGCAGACCAGCACGCATGACGCCAGCAGGATGGGGATGGCCTTGGTGATGCCCACGAGAGAGCCGAAGATCAGGTTGCCCAGCACGGCGGCCAGCTTGCACAGGGCGTTGCAGAAGCCGAAGCCGGTCCCTCTGCGCAAGAGGAAAGAACCAAAAAATGTCAGGGTTAGTTGGGCTGAGTTGAAAGTCATATTTTGAAGATAAAAAAAGTGATATTTTCTAAAGTCATATATTTTTCAAGGAATACATATCAGATTAGATGAGACTTTTTTTTCCCCAGCTCAAACTACATTATTGAGATAATATTTTATGAAGGGGTCAAAAAAAATGTTGAGATAAATAAATATTTTTTCAAGGAATAAAGTTTTTTTTTAAAATATAAAACAGGTTATATATATATATTTTTTAGATAGAAAATGTTATATGTTGTTAGATGAAAAGTCACATTTTTCAAGGAATGCTTAATTCATTCATTTTTTAAAGATAAAAGTAATATGTTATTGATATTTATTTTGACTTTTGAAATCTAAAAATAGGACTTTTAATCTACAAAATATTTTAAAGACAAATAATAAAAATATGAAAATTAACATATTTTTTATAATATATGTATATGTATTTACATTAAAACATTTTTTAGATCAAAAAGCTTTTTTCTCAATAAAAAAAAATTATTCTGAAAAATGTACTATTTTTTAAAGCCTCCTAATATATATATATATATATATATATATATATATATATATATATATATATATATATATATATATATATAGGTGAACAGTTAACAAGGAAAATAAGTAATTTCAACAAGTCCACTTTCACGTGACATAAACCTCCTGTCGGTGGGGTACAGCTCCGTCGTGACCACATCCAAGGAGTTCCAGGCGGAGATGCTGAGGCCGTTGTACAGGCACAGCATGAAGATCATCATGGACTCGCTGGTGCCGAACCACAGGAAGAAGCAGCTGATGCCCGACAGCACCATGGAGCCACCTGCACGGCGTGGGGAGCGACAGACGGTCACAGAGGTGGTACTCACACTCTCTACTTACGAAGTACAGATACATGCATAAAGTATTTTTTTAGTAAGATTCTAACGATTATCCCATTGATTAATCGAGTCATCAGATAAAAAGTGATTTTGCGATATGAAATACAATAATGTGCATATGAGGAGCAGGTAATATTTTTGTCCGCTAGGGATTGCCATCCTCAGGTTCTACTGTAGTATCTGTGACTGAGTGGCGGGGCCTGGCCTGGTGAGTGAGGTGGGCGTCAGTAAATGAGAGCGGAGACTCGGGTAGTGTTCGCGTCGTCCCGTCATACCCAACATGCTGAGGCGGCCGATTTTGTCCATGAGGAGGGCCGAGACGATGTTGCCGGGCAGCACGGCCAGCGTTCCTAGGAAGTTGACGAAGTAGACCCAGTAGGCGCTGTAGTCGTCGTCGAAGGTCATCTGACAGCCCGTCTTGTTGTGGTGGAAGGTGGTGTTGACCACCCTGGAGTTTGTCAGCTTGGCGTCGTCGATATCTGCAAGAGGGATGTCGTACGTGTTTTGTAAACACATACAGTACTTTGTTGTCAACAGAGAAAAAAAAAAAAAAAAAAAAAAAAAAAAAAAAAAAAAGGTCTTATCGGCAATTTAGGGAGAGTGCCCCATTGTATACAGTGTTCCCTTGTTGCATCGCGGTTCTTTGCTTGTGATGCCCGCTGTATGCCAGCTTTTGTAACCGATTCTTTTTTTAATTATTATTATGATATATGTGAGAACAGTAAAACGCATAACACGATGAGCACACGAATGAAGGAGCTGTTGTTGGCCACAGCTCATGCCCAGACAATCACACGCAAGACTCACCAATCCAACCCCAGCAAACCCCTCTTCTGAAAAACACATACCAAATTTTTTTAGGGTCAAAAGTTATATATTTTTTAGATTAAAAGTAATATTTTTTCAATAGTGGGACTTTCAAGGAACAGTCAGATTTGTAGAAGTATGATTTATTTTGTAAAAAGTCAGATGAACGTTTAGTTGCAACGGCTGATTTTTTTTTTTAATTAAAAAGTATTTTTTCTTTCAAGATAAAAAGCATTTTTTTAGATCAAAAGTAATATTTTTTTAATATAAAAAGTCTGATTTTTTTCAAGATAAAAACTGAAGTATGATACACTTTTTAAAACGTTCTTAGATAAAAAGACAGATTTTTTTGAAAGGAAAAAGGATTTTGTTTTAGGATCAAAAGTAATATTTTTGAGATAAAAAGTCAGATTTTCTGTTGATTGATCAGGGTTTTTTTTTAAAAAAAATGTTTTTAAAGGAAGTCTGATTATTTTAGATAAAAAGTATTTTTATTTTAAAGAAAAAAGTCCCAAAATTAAGTCCTGTTTTTTCATGACAAAAACTATTTTTTTAATACTGTCGTCATGAATTCTAGGGGAAATAACATTTCGATGAAAAATAAATGTTTTCAAGGAATTAAGCCGTATTTTTTTCAATACTGTACTCGTACAGTCTTGGGTAAAAAGGTAATATTACACGATGTCTGTCGAAATGTAATAACAAAAAAAGTCAATTTTTGTCGATAAAAGGTCCGATGTTTTTAGATTAAAAACGTCATAATGTTTAGATAAAAGGTCATATTTGTGCTAAAAAAATGTTTTATTAAAATTTATATTTTTTTCAAAGAGCAAGGTTGCATTATTTAAAACTTCAAGGTAGGAAGTTAAAAAGTCAATAGGTTGAACACTTGGACCAACAGTGTAAATTCAGCCTGAGTAATTAATTTCCCAAACGGGCCAAGCTGTTCTCGTTTCCACGCTCACATTGCTTGGGGGTGTCAAAAAAACAAACAAAAAAAAACGTCATTTCCCATGGTGCATTGCCAGCACCTTGCATGCCTTTGCGTTTTCCGTGTTCAGCGCTTTTCCCTGAGTGCTGCAGGGGAAATCATTTGAAGGCCCAGACTCCCACAAGCTCTGATTCAGCTCTGGTTTCCCTCACCGCCTTCTCTTTCCTCTCCTTTTATCCTGCACTTCTGAAACCTTCTCATTGCCCTCTTTGCAAGTGAAGGATTTGCGCGAGCGGTACTTGGGCTGGGGCGCTGGTCGGGTGGGGTTCTCGGATCGAGCAGCGGCGCAAAAACGTACCCGTGCTATAAAAGAAGGAGTCGATGAAGGTGCAGTTTTTGAAAGAGCAGCCCACGGAGGAGACGTCCTCAAAGTAGCAGTTGAGGAAAGAGGAGTTGACGAAGGAGACCGCCTTGAACTTCATGCTAATGAACCTGCGCAGAGGAGGAAGGCGTTAACAATCGCTCATGTTGCCTTTAGGGGGTGACTTTTTGCTTTCTTGAGGCAAAAACTGTTTTACAGGCTACCGTGATAACATTTTTATAATTACCTTTACTCATTTTTTAAACTGTAAATATACCCCAAACTATGATCCCAGAACACAATATCATTTAAAACTCATCTTATTACATTACCCGTAGGAATAAGTGGCTTCAAGATGATTTAGGAAATACCAATATAACAAATAAAATACCAATCATAGTCAACCCCAGTATGTGCGCGGTTCAGCATTCACGAATTGGCTTATTCACCGATTTTTGGGGGGGGGAGGGGCAACGTATCCTCCGTTAATCACTGAACACCACATCTATTCGCTGTTTTTGTGCTAAGGCCAATGCAATAAGTGTTACTTTTGCGCCATCTGGTGGAATCATGTTGGTAACTTAAATTCATTGATCGTATATTTTTCACTTCTGTTTTGTTGTTGGCCCTTGAATGAACCTCGTGCACTGTCAAAAGGGAAACTGAAAGCATGTTTCTGTTTCTCTACCGGTGCAGCTAGTCACAGCCCCTGTCGTCTACTTTGCTGGGACACTTTGCTTGTATTACCAAAAAAAGTATAATCGTGTAAATGTGTACGGACTGATCGTGGGTTCACACCGGACGCAAAGCGAACTTTCGCCTCCCGTTATTTGCACGGGTTTGATCGCGGGAGTTGCGTACACGCTGAACGCGCATTCACTTCATTTGCGCCACGTGGATATGCCCCTCCCACCTCGGTCCTCTGGCTGGTTTATTTATCTATTTATTTTTTTCTCCCACTTTCTTCTCAGCGACATTTACTTTGTGGAAAACAGCAATGCACAAATGTACTCTATTTGCACATGTATCATCTCTTTGTGTAAGTGGAAGTCATAACCAGGAAGAGCAGGCGTCTAGGGGGCGAGCTGCGAAGATAAGCCTTTTCATTTCCTGGTAGAAGCGGAGATAACGGAGGCAGGATTAATATGAACGGTCACGATGAAAGGTGCGAAGGAGGAGTCGGTTTGGTTACCTGTCGTTGAGGAAAACGCCGTTTCTGTGGATCTGGTTCTCCAGCGTGAAGTTGAAGGTGAAGTCTTCGATGCGTTCGTTGGTGTGGATCTTCACCCGGGAGGCGTACTCGTCGGCCTGCAGGTGCTTGATCACGTCGGGGAACCAAACGGACAGCCCGTAGTACCTGCAGTCGAGGGACACGGAGTGACCATCTACAGGCGTGGTTGTCAACAGGGTCTGCGAGCTGTAACTTGCCTTAAGTACCTACTTAAATGGACCAGCCCATTAATACAACCAACAAACTAAACCAATTACTCCTCCCTACCTTGGCTTTGGGCCGATTAAAAGCTCTGATGTGATTGTAATGTATCACCACATACATCTGACATGCATGAATGTAGAGCTGGGGAAAAAAAAAAAAAAGAATATCTCAGCGAAGTTGACTTAAAAAAAATAGGTCAACACTCGATTTCTGCCTCGAAGGTCCCCCGGGACAAAAAAAAAAAAAAAAAAAAAAAAAAAAAAAGAAGAAGTTACACCAAGAACCAATGTTTGCGCCGTCGGAACCTATGTTTCACACAGACATTTATTGCAGACGGACGCCGTGTTTGGCCAATAATGCACTTTACCAAAAACTTCAAATGAGCACCTGTAAGTGTTATTTAAGACAATGTTAGATGTGTAACGTACATATAACGTGATAAGTATGAGTTAGCTGAATGGTAGTTAGCGGTTTTTCACCTAAAATGGTTATCGCTAGCGCGCTAATGCTAATTAGCGCGCTTGCATTTTGCTGTCTCAAATTCTGTACACCAATTCAAATTCTGTACACCAAACACTCAGTACCAACATATGTATTTTCAGGATTTTAAGTAATAGTGTTGGAGCACGAGTTGCCAGAAATATAAATAACAAAGTAAAGCACAGATGAAAATTCTACTCACTGTAATTACAGTAACAAAGTATTTGTACTGCGTTACACTACAAGGCTGGTTAGTGTAAGCAGTGCAAGTCAGCTAGCGATGATGGATAAATATTGAATTTGATGAGGTTTCTTTCCATTAAACAGGTCATGTATATTTAGATTTATAAGGTCCTGAGAAACATTTCTCCCTGGACCCAGAGAACCCCGAATCAAAAGCCTTGAAGCGCATAAAATGAAACGTCCAAGCTTGGTCTTACCCGAAGGAAAGCGTAAACCAAACCGCTGCCAGTTTCATAGTGTTGTCTTTTACTGGGTAGTCGAAGCATCTCATGAAAGTTGACCAGATCTATTGGAAAAAAAAAGAATGACAGTGATTATTTTATCACGCCTGTTAACAACCATAAAGCAGAGCATTCACCGAATTCCAACGTTCTAACAATTTCCATCTGCCAGATACACGCTATGGGTTTTTACTGTTACACTTGAGTCCAGTTGGTGTCATTGCTAATATGCATTTTCAACTGTTGCCGACTGTCAAATTTTCACAGACTTTCAATAATATCCCATGCTATATAGCTATGTTTGTGCATACTTTTTTAAATTGCTTACTTGCGTTTTAGGTGTGTGCGCTAATGTGGCTTGCTTTAGTGGACAGTAACTGTAAGTAAAGTGATCATGTCAATTGAAGGAAGATGTAAATACTGTAATTAGAAAAAAAATTCTTGGCACAGACTTGGAATTGATTTTCTGTGGATTTTTGTACAACGAATTGTGGGAAACCCGAAGTTAGAGAATTTAGAGCAATCGTATCATAATTGAGCTCATCACAATGCATCGCATCATATTGCATTGTGTCAAGTGCAATATATCAAATTGTATCATATCGTATTGTAGCACAATGTATCGCTTCATAATGTATTGCATTCGTAACTCACAGGCATCATAGAGTATTGCATTGTAAGGTATCGCACCATATGGCATGATATCATAGTGTATCGGATGATATCATAGTGTATCGCATCGTAAGGTATCGTTTCGTAACACGTTATACTCTGTCGCATCAGAATGTATTGCATCGTAATGTACTGCAGTGTAACGTATTGCATCATAATGTATCATATCGTAACGGATTGCGTCGTAACGGATTTCATCGTAATGTATCGCATAGTAACGTATCACATTGTAACGCATTGTTACGTATCACATGGCATCGTAACATATCACATTGTAACTAATTATTAGGTCACATCTTATCGCATTGTAACATCACATCATAAAGGATTGCAACACATCGTAACCTATCAAATCGTAACATATTGTTACGTATCACATTTCGGGGCATTGCATCGTAACTATCCCACCGTAAAGTAACATGTTGTAACATAATGTATTGTAATGTACAAAATGCATCATGCGTCGTATTGCATCATTTTACCACTTGGTGCCAACAATCAAGCCTTTTTTGTCCCCATACACTTTGTAGGACGGGCTATTTTCCCCACGATTGTGCATCTTTCGTACACAGCCAAAGAAGAGGTTACGCTCCACTTAAAGTTCAGCGTTTCGACCAAAACTGACCCCTCGGAGCTCTGCCTTGACTTTTGAGAGAACCTTCAGCACCGTGTTGGCCGATTCGCTCTGCATCTCCACCAGCTCGTCCAGCAGTTTGGGGATCTTAATCCGGTTCACCTGCGGGGAGAGACACTTGTCTGTTTGTTGGCTGTTTGCTGAAGCCATGAGGGGGCGCCCTAAGGCATGTAAACTCACGGTGAAGACTCTCTCGGGCTCTCCGCGGGCTCGCATATTGATATCATGGATGTGCTTGAGAACCATCCAGGCCTCGTCGTGTTTGCCCATCTAGATGACAGTCGGAATAAGCGCGGTCACGCTAATGCTAACAGTGCTTCAATCGTACGGCAACGTCACCGCCATATTGGATGTGGCAAAGGGGAGCGATGGGTGAAGATGCCTCATTCATTTGATGCTTGGAGATGTAGCAACCGTTTTACACTCAAAAGCCAGATCTCATGGGATAAAGACAGAACAATAACTTTTTGATTGCACTGAGTCATTATAAAACCATTTTGCAATACTTGAAAGTCCCATATATGCATAATATTGTGAATTCGTGTGGTAAAATAGTCTTTTCTCACTGAATAAAAAACAATTAATCAAAGTCAAATGTAAACATTAGTACTCTTTATTCAGAAAACTCAAATGTCACAGCTACAATACAGGATATTGATATTATAAAGTAGACATAGATTAAATATACAATATCACTGTTTCACAATCTATCACCAGAGTAAAAGTAACAGAAGATTAAACTGTATATAAATGTTTGTTGCTATGGACTTGCCCCATAAGGTATGTCATCTCATTTTAGAGCGGGTCCAACAAATGCAACACCTGTGACTGCGCTCTCTCACCTGTAAGAAGAAGCGGGGGCTCTCGGGCATGAAGGTGAGCGACACCACTGCTGAGACGCAAGGCAGCGCACACACCACCACAAACACTCGCCAGCTGTGGAACTGGTAGGCGGAGCCCATGCTGAAACTCCAACCTGCACACAGAAAGTGGCGAAGCACGCACGCAATGTGTACTTTAGCATCAGCAAACAATTCAATTAAATATCTACCAAAAAAAAGCATTAAATCAAAACTATGGCGATGGCTAGCTATGTTTTGGTAGTTGTTGCGCACACAGGTGGTTCAGTAAATGTACGCACTGTAATTACGTCACTTGAAGAAAAGGCAAAAATGGATACCCGCATGAAATGGTAATTGGACACTGTAGCCCTTTTTTTGTGGATTTTGTATGAAATATTATGGTATTCACATCTGGAATACATAAATATCTGATGACAAAGCTTAGTTTAAAAAAAATACATCTTATGAAAACAAGATGTCTTAACCCTAACTCCAAATTATGGCAAAAATGCAACTTATCATATGGCAAAGTATCATATCATATCAAGTATATTACAATGTGACATTCATATCACAACATAACTTATTGCGATGTAATTTACAGCGGATCACCGCATATTTGCGGTTTGGCATTTGAAAATGTACCTATCCGCAGAGGTTTTCGATCCATCGCAATTGAATCGCAAAGCGCCGTGTCCTATTGCAATATGTCATATCGTTATCGCAAGCCGTCATACCATATCGTTGTATCCTAACCCCAATGCATCTTATTGTATTGCAACCATAAAGTATCGTATCGCAGTCGCTCATATCGCAACGTATCACAATGTAATGTACAGTATCTCATTGTATCGCAACGTATCGCAACACATCGAATCGCAACGCATCATATCACAAAGCATCGTATCACAACATATCGTATTGCATCGCAAATATAACTGGTTTGATTATGAGCAAAATGTCAAGACGCGATCAATTAATGATTGATTCCCTTAAATTGTCCAGACTCTTTACAATCAATTAAAACCATAGTAATTGCAAATTAATGCATCTGAGCGGCAAATCGGCATTGTGGACATTCATGGTCACGGCTATGTTAGGTTTAGGGGACGTGAGCGTGTTTGCAGTCGTGTGGCCCACGTGACTTTCCTTCTGGCCGGTCCGGTAAAAAGCTCATTAGGAGGATTCCAGCTATAATGGACTGTCGGCGATGGCTGACTGGTTGCGATACTCAACGTGATTTATGTGGCAACTCTACAGTAAGTGAAAACGCCATCGACGCACGCGCTCACACATGCACACACACCCACTAACACACACACACACACGCACACACACACACACACACACACACACACACACACAAAGGAGATCATCCAGACAAATCGGCCTTACACTGCAACAAACACACATTTAAGAATGGTCACAGCAGAAGATTTTACATTTTACTTTTTTGGCACAATAAAAAAGACACCACACACACACACACACACACATGCGCACACTGATGTCTGGCCTTTACTCACCACCAGTCAATGTAAAGAGCACTGCGGCGAAACCCATTACCCACAAACCCCTGTGTCTTGCAGCAAAAACAAAAAAACAAAGGGTGAAACACTGCCATCTCATCAATTGACTTCGATTATGATCCACTCGTAACACCTCGCGTCACATTAATGTGTCTCGTCCATCACTTCTTATGATATGTAAAAAGACGGATGGCACTTCACTACCTCCTCTGTAATAGATGTTTTGGGTATGTTCACGGAACATCGTCCGAGAACAGATGAAACAAAGCCAGCCATTTGCATAGATGTGCAAAAAGGTAGAAAATGAAATAGCGCAGTTTGCATGCCAGACCCGTAGTTGGCGATATTAAGAAGATGTTTTTGGAATACAGTTTGTGGATGTATGTCTTCTGAATGTGATGTACGAAAGTAACACGTAATTTTAGTTTTTTGGGTAATTAAAATGTATTTAATCTTTTTATTTTTTGAATGAATTTATCAAATTCAAAACATTGTGAATTGATTAATTGTAAATACAGCAGACCCCAGCTATTTGTGGGGGTTAGGAACATTGAAAATCTGCAAATAATCGAAAAAAGTGGTGGATTGGGTAGAAAAAAAAAGTTGATAGTAGCTCAAGCGAACCGATAGATGATTTTTTTTAATTTTTAAAAATATTTTAGAGGGTTTTTTTTGTTTTTACCATATTAATGATTTACAAAAATGTTGAGATCATTAACCTATCTAGTATGTGGTGGTGTAGTGAAAATATTTGAAACTTGAAACTCAGTCTTTTCATTCACAGTCGATGCACGATTCCCCCTCTCATAATCTTTATTGTCACCTTTCTCTATAAGTTTAGTTTTGTCCTGGAAGTGGCTTGCGTGGCTTACGACTCCCCAGATAAGTGCTCCGCCCGGTTGAGGCACTTCATCAACGCGGCCTGTTATATATCGAACGCCTTCCAGCTTTCCATTAAAGCGGCTAAACCGTTGTTTCTCTCGCTCCGACTGCCGCCCCGCATCCCTTCACCTTTCCATTATCCCTCACGGAGGGTTCATAAATCAAGCGTTCGCCACGCACCTCCTTCAAACACCCCAACAGAGTTGGTGCACTACTATCCCTGGCACCACAACCCAGCCGCCACCCACCAAAAAAGGATAGCTCGGCTGTTCTTGTCCGTGTGGAAAAATGATCGCTGCGAAGCTTCACCCTAAAGAGATTTTTCACCCTAAACCGTTTTCACCCTAAATTTTATGTCGTAAACCACCGGAACTGTTGGAGCCATGCACTGGCTTTAACATCCCAACTCAGTTGGCACACTCTCATCCCTGGGCCATGGCACCACAACCCCGTTCCACGTTGTTTCTCTCTCCGCCTGCCGCCCTCTATCACGTCACCTTTCCATTATCCGTCACAAAGGGTTCATAAATCAAGCGCTCCTTGCCAACCTGTCCTCCGCTTTCATCCTCCTAATCTGTTTTGCCGCGCCACACCGGATCGCAGTTCATCCGCAGACATGTTATGAGGTTACGCTTGTTTTTTTTTTTTTAAATCATGTCTTCAAGCACAAATACTGTATGACTTCACTGAAGACGAACCAATCAATTCATTGATCGTCATCAAAAAAATTAGCATTGTTATCTCTCTGAGGGACGATTTTTCTTGACAAAGCGCTATTCTATCAGCTCACATGAATTGTAACGCGAGAGACATTCTGTCGATTCGTAAACGAGTCAATCAGCAGAAAGTACAGGAAATCAATTGGGAAACTCTCCCTTGAGACAATCGGCCGCTGCAGCCTTTCTCCGAAAAGGACACAAGTGGGAAGCAAAAGCTCGGGTTTATTTTTGGCTATTTAGGCATTCCTTCTTTTTCTGCCCAAGACGGCCAGATTTGGATGATAAAATTTACATTTATGCGAAATAAATTAAGGATAGGCATTTGAGTACATTTTTTTGATCAACTATGAGGGGAAACAAAGCTAATGATCAATAAATAAATTCTTATTCCCTGATTAGTATTTTAGGATCAATTTAGGTTAAGGAAAGGGATTTTTTCCCCCCAACAGATAACTATGAGACTCTTCTTATGATTCATTTTTTTTCTTGAAAGTACTTTTGTATAAAATATAAAACTACAGTATTTTCCCGAAATTATACCACTATTTCTTGAAAATATACAACTATTTTATCGAAAGTATCTAAAATAAAAATTTCTTCTTGAAAATATGAATTTTTTTCCCCAAATTTGCATTACTTTTTTCTTGAAAATACATGATTTTTTTTCTTAAATATACAGCTTTTTTAAATGCAAAATTACAACTCTTACCTAAAAAAACACAACTTCCTTTATTGGAAATATACAGCATTGTTTTTAAAAGTCATTACAGTCAATATTTACACTTATGGAAGAATCAAATGAATGACACATTCAAAAGATTTTTTTTTAACTACTAGCATGCATTTTATTCTCATGAGGGCTGGACTTTTATCCTTAAACTGCATATGTGACTGGTACTGAGTGTATGGTATAAACTGTAACACAATTTGAGACAACAAAATCAGCCTTTGCTAAGTTATTAGCATTTGCGATTAGCATTGGCACGCTAGCGATTACCAATTTTAGGTAAAAAAAAAAAAACACTAACTACCATTCAGCTCACTTATACATCATGTTGTATGTACATTACAGATCTAATAGTGTCTTAAAAATCACTTACAGATGCTCCTCTGTCGTTTTTGGCAATGTTTTTCACCGGCCCGACAGTGCATGCGTCTGTAACAAATGTTCCGTTTGGCAAACATAGACAGTACCCAAATGGATCCGGGTGGTACAAATATGCTTTTATTAATATTTTTTCCATTGCCTCAAGATAGAAATTTTTGCGTCAGTCAATTTTTGCAGTCGACTTAGCTGAGTTAGCCAATTTTTTCTTTCACAGCCCTACTGAGGACCCACTGTATTGTATTACTTCACCACACCCTTTTAAAAAATTTTTTCTTTTCAGGGTGTTAATCTCTTAAGTCTCCTCTTTAGCTGGTAAAATGCATACTCCATAGAGTTTAAGTCTAGGCCCAGCTGTTCAATGCAGCCTCTTTCAGTTATGTACTTGTTTGTAACTTCGAAACCTCGTTTGTCGGCGACCGTCGTGAACCGAGGATGATGAACTTTATTGGGCTTTCACAAACAAAACGAGTTTAAAAATCTTCCTGCTGTCAGTGTGTAAAATGAGTCCCCGGCTACGACACCGCCACCTGCTTGTGTGCGTGCCCGAGGGTCTTCGAGAGAGCGGGACATATTTGCAAACGATCTCACATGTTGCCTTTTATTGGCGTCACTGCGGCAGGGCGCATCGTGCACGCTCCATTTCTGTTTGCAGCAATGCGACAGCAGCGGCAAAAACTGGAGTTTTATATTTCCATCTTCTGTATACGGTCTCTATCTGGGGAAGGAAATATGTCATTACTATTAGCACTAAGCTCTAGCTGTTCCACATTGGAAGACAAAATTGCCCAATCAATCTCAAAATTTTGTTTTAATCAGAAACTTCCACCTTTCTTAACGGATGACATTTTTCACATTACAATAACTACCACATTTTAAAAATTCTTTATTTACACTAAAATTTCCCAATAAAGAGACATTTAACCTATTTACCTCCTCGTTCCGCATTTCTCAACTGATTTAAACTATCCCAACTTCAAAATGTTCATTCAGGACATCTTGGGGACTATTTTTCACATTCCAGTAATTCCCACATTTTTGGAATTCCACATTTACACAATCAAATTCCCAAATAAAGACACATTTTATATATTTACTTCCTCCTTCCACATTTTTCAAATGATTATTTAAACCATTCAAACTTCAAATATTCATCTCAGGTTATTATTTTGCTATATGGTAGCATACACTACATACTGTTGGGTTGTTAGCATTTGAGCAATTCTCATTAGAAATAGTATATAAATATAGGGGAAAAAGTCAAATCCTCATTGATCACACTGATTTTAGAAATTCTCATTTCAGCACAGCGTGAGGTCTCCAGCATTCACATGGAATTTTTACAGAAATTTCATTCTTGAGGAACTATTAATTTTAAAACTGCGGATGGCTGTAGTTTTCTAACCTAACCAGAAAGCAGATGTATTAGCATACAGGCTGGATTAATATTGTTGTCATCAGTCACTCACCATAGTGTGGGATGATGGCCCACGCCATGGCCGAGGCATAGATGCCGCCGATCATCCAGAACATGCAGAGCCAGCTCAGGTGCTCGCCACGTTTCTCCCGGGCCAACACCTCGGCGAAGTATGAAAACACAATGGGCACTGCGCCGCCAATCCTGCGAATAGTCAGTCGTAATTAATCACTAACAATTTAATACATATACCGTAATTTCTTGTGTATAATGCGCACCCATGTATAATACGCACCCCCAAAGTTGACTTAAAAATTCTGGAAAACCCATGTACCGATGTAGAATGCATTTTTACAATGGATAACTTTGCTTCTACCCATATGATCAAAACATATTATCGTTAATTTGTTAGTTTTTTTTAAAGAATTATTCTGAAGTTAAGCACTTCATTTGAACACGTTTAATTTTATTTTAATGTTATTCAAATTAAACGGTCAAGCATTTCAGAAAAGCATTATCTTTAAACAAAACATAACCATAAAGAAATTAATGAGGGTTATTGTTCAGTCATCAGTCATATTTAAAAATATATATATATGTTTCATAAATCCTGCCGGGGTATGTAAACTTATGAGCACAACTTTACATGTATGTAGTCATACGTACCCCTGTCATATTGGAATGAAAGGTGGCGGTGGCATATTAGAATGAAAGTGTACACCTCTCTCATAACCTCTAGGTGGCGATGGCATTTTGGAATGAAATTGTACAGCTTTTTCATAACCACTAGATGGCGGCATACATTTTTAAATGTGATTTTCCCCCCCCCCCCCATTTACCTCTATGCCTATGTATAATGCGCATTATTCAATTTTGACAATTTTTTTGGGGAAAAAAATGCGCCTTATACACGAGAAATTACGGTCAGCTTCCGAGAAGAGTCTTGTTAACAACCTTACCAAGTATCGGTATATAAAATAAGGCTTCAAAATTCTGAAACTCAAACTGGCTGGAATATATACAGCTAGGTCGTCGTACGGCTCTAGCCACCAGCTAGCTCGCAAGCTAACAGGCTTGGGCCTTAATAATAACTAAGTAACTCACAATTGTGTCAGATAACCACTTATGTAAACAAAGTTCTTAGGTCGTGGGTGAGGGGGGACTCACGCCTGATGCCAAAGTGCGTCACTGGGTGCTGTTTTAGCCATGCCTCAAAAAATATCAGGAAAACTGAAATGGTGAAAAACATTTTAATGCTATATCTCCACAATTCAATACTACATTGTTCTCAGTCTTTGCACATTTTCAGCAATTATCTAAACATGTATATTTAGAAACAAATCTCTGAATTCACATCACAACCACACATTCCACCACGACAAAGTTGATGGCCCCCAAAAAATAATTGCCACCCACAAATATTTAACGAAAAATAACCCCCAAACCATGTTTAGCACATAGCTACCCTGATTTTACATTTTAAAGCCTTTACCAAACTCTTTCAGTACCCCCTCCAGAATCCTGCCAGAGTTAGCACACTCCTATGCCTGCCACAAGCCCCTGTTTAGTGCATAACTACATACATTTTCCGTCATTGAACAGCCTTTGCGGAAACTTTCAAGACGCGCACCCCTTTCACACACCCTGACAGAGTTGGTGCGCCCCTATCCCTGGCACCACAAATCTCCCACCACCCACCCTTCACCCGAAAAATCTAACCCCCACGTTTAATGCTTAGCAACGTAAATTTCACTTCATACAAAAGCTTTTACCCAAACAAATTAAACCCCCAAACCAACCACCTGAAAAAGAACCCTGTTTAGCGCATAGCTATTTGATTTTTTTGCGTTATAATAGGAGAGCAGCCTTTGCCAAAATGTTCAAGCCATGCACCCTTTCCCACAGAGTTGGCCCACCCCTATCACCAGTACCACAACCCCTTCAAGAAAACATCTAAACATTGCCTGTTTAGCCGATCGCTATGTGGATTTTACATTGTAGAAGAGCCGTTTCGAAATTTCCTAAGCCTCGCACCCCGTTCAACATCGTAATTCCCTCCCTCTGGCACCATACAACCTTAACGTACGCTTCCGCAATGACAGACTCACCCGAATCCCGACAGCATGCGGCAGAAGAGGAAGGTGCTGTAGCCTTGCACGAAGGAGGAGAGGAAGGCGAAGAAGCCGTTAGCTGACAATGATATCAGCAGGCACTGTTTACGGCCCAGCTTGTCCGACAGGCCGCCCCAAAAGAAGGCTCCGAACATCATTCCGAGGTACACAATACTGCCTGGAGAGAGCAAGGGAATGGACAAAATTTAGGAGTAGAGCGTGGAAATTTGTCAACTTCAGTAGCTTTGCAATGCAGACTCATTTCTTTAGCCTCTTTCACACAGAGATCCTGCAAAATTGGCACCTAGCCAGAGTACTTCCGAAGGGAAGATGCATTTTCGGGGTGTAGGCTACGCATGCTAGCTAACTAGTGCGCCAGATAACCGCTGATGCGTACAAAGGCGCAGAAGTTCTTATATAGTGGGTCAGGGGGGAGGCCATGCCGGACTCCAAAGTGCACCACTTGGCACCGTTTTAGCCACACCCGAAAAATCTGAAAAACTAAAATGGTGAAAAACAGTTTAACGCTGTATTTCCACAATTGAGAACCACTTAGATCGCAGTCTTTGCACGTTTATGCAATTATCTTCAAACATGTTTCGAAACAAATCTCTGACTTCACTTGTAAGGGCGTATAACAAATTGTTGTGGATCCAATCCAGATATTGCCCCAAAAGCACCGAATTACTTTCTCCCATTTTCAAAGTCTCATTTTTATGAAGCAGGATTTTCTGCAATGACTGCAAAAGGAAATTACAGAGTAGACCCGACATAAGTACCAGACATCAAGATGGGACCACCTTGTTGAAGAGAAACAATTGCAGGGCTCCCACTAATTAAAACAACTACTTTACATTCAGCGCCATAGTGAGTTATACTTTTGATAATTTAATTCTATGCTGGTTTGTCAAAATATTTCTTTACGTGAAACTGGTCCATGGTTTTGGGCCACTGCACTACAGGAAGTCGTGGTCAGCTCTTTTCCCGTTCACAGGACAGTGCAGCATTGGAGAGCATAGTTGTCAGACCAGTAAGTAATGGCGTCGCTCTTGACGTGCTAATAAAAATGCTAATGTCTTTGATAGGTGGGGGTGAGGGCTCCTCTTTTTTTTTTTCTTCCACCCTCTCTTTTGCAGCGTGTTTGCAGTGATGGGGCAGATAGGCTAAAAGTAAAATGCTCTTATCGAGCCACGCAGACACCGCGCCGAGAGCCAGCCATTCATTACGCGGCGACAGCTGCTAGCTCGCCGCTGCAGAGAAGGCCGTAAGGGAGAACCGACGACAGGTCGACCGGGCGGCGGCAGCGGGACATGAAGATGAAACAAAAAATATCAAGGCAAAATATCAAATGTGCCGCAAAAGCGGGTACATACATGTGATGGAACAAACAATGCGGGATGAACACGTGTAGCCAAGACGGTCTATCTGGAAGCATCGGCTCATTTGTTTTATGGCGGAGCTCATGCTGAGTTAGGATATATAATAAAAGGAGGAAGAGGAGGTGAGGGTGGTGGGTGTTATGTGCCAGGATTCTTCCCGAGATTGGATTTGTTATTTTCTGTGGGGTTCAAGCAAAGGTCAGACCCTTAAAACATGCACCATCTCACCCGCTATTATTTCATTGTCGCTTACTGCATCTTATCCATACAACGGGATCAAACGCTGATGTTGTCATTGTTAGAATTGAAACTTTTTATGTCAAATTACTTTAAAACTATATCTTTCTGAAGTCATTGACGGTCTAGTGCAGTGTTTCCCAACCTTTACTGAGCCAAGGCACCCGTTTTCCATCAGAATAATCTCGCTGCAAACCACCAAACAAAAAATAAGAAAACTGAAAAAAAAAATGATCACCTCATCTGAATGTAGTCACAAATTGATTTTCTCAGTGGGAAATAATAAATAAATAAATAAATATTGTTAAAATAAACCATTTTACATATACTTTTTAAAAACAAATAACTGGTTAGTCAATTATAATGAAATTATTTAGAAATAATAACATTCAAAATAGTAGTAAAATAAACAATTTTACATATATCCATCCATTCTCTGGACCACTTATTGTCACAGGGTTGGGGGTTGTGGTGGAGCCCATCCCAGCTGACGTTGGGTGAGAGGTGGGATAAAGCTTACAAAAATAAAAACAAATTCTTGAAATGTGAAACACACACACACACACACCATACTTTTAACATTACTAACAATAACACTAAAAACAAGAGCGGGTGAAAATGAACACCAGGAATCTTAACCCAACAATTAAGGTTGGATTTACATAACGTGCTCCAAGTGACATCTATTCCCCCCCCCCCCCCCCCCCCCCAGAATATCCTAATATCAGAATCAGGCCAAATGTAGATTAAAAAGTGAATATGAATCGGATACAGTATGAACTGTCTACTGTGATTAAAATACACCTGCGGGAAATCAAAACTACATAAAAATAAGCAATTTAAATTAAGCATAGATGTTGGCGTGATACACAGTACTTGGAAATAGCAGAACATTCAATGCATGCATTCAATGGAACGATGCGCAACTTTTCCTTGTGGGATTAATATTATTATTATTCATCTGAAATGGTCTCCACGCATGCTGATTTGTACTTCTTCTTTTAAATCTGAACTCCCCCTTGACGCCTTTTGTGCGATGTTCTCGCTCGTTGGCACGCCGCGTCTCGCCAAAGAACAGTGTGTGATTGACAGGCGGGTTTTAGCAAGGGGATGAATACAACGTTAATTACACCTGCCGGGCTGTGATCCATAATTACTGTTAATGTCCTCTTTTCTTTGATTAAAAACCTTTGGTTACTTTTTTAGACACAAGGTTATTTGTGTGGTAAAGACAAGTCAAAAATGCGATACAAAGTGAAAATAATTCCCCCCAGAAAAACTCTCAAAAAGCCTTGCCGGAAAAGACAAAATTCTGCTATTTTGATTTGAAGCTGCCATTTTTGCAACATTTTGGCCGTTTCCAATTATCCTTCAAAGACGAAATCCTAGAGATATTTTTCGATTGCCTCTAAATTTGAAGCATGTGTGCTCGGGGTTGAACCGACTTTACCACTGCGCAATGTTGATTATAGCTCGAAGCCGATGAATCACTCATGATGTGTTTTGGCATTAACAACACCTCGCAGAAAGTAACAGGTGGTGTGTCCGCACAGCAGTGCCTCACGCGTGTGGGAATATTTGACTAAAAATGAAATATGGAAGACTATCCTCAAGTAGAATTATTGCACGCCAATATAAAAAAACACCCGCTAATGCAGGCTGACAACCAGCCTAAATCCTCACGTCAGTCGTCAGTGAATTCACCAAACGCCCTCCTGAAAGAGAGAAAAGGCAGACAATTTACTCTAGCGTCTGCTTATACGATGGAATGTGAATGAGCGGTGGTCGATCAATGTCTTTATAGTGAAAATGAATTGAGAATGTCAGTTGTAACTACCCCAAAAACAAAACATTTGCGTTTTCATCATTGGCGGCCAGGTTGGATATTTTGCCATAAAACAAAAGCAGAAAAACGCTTAACGCAGTTAGACAAGCCCAGTTTCACTTCACAGTGAAAATTTGGGTAGCATGTCTATCAAAAAATCTCAAATACCCATGCTTAAAAAGAAACAAAGTGTGCCATTTTGGTTTGACACGACCAATGTAGGGTCATTTTGGCCATTTCCAAGGCTCCTTGGAAGACAAACTCATCCTCGATATTTTGTCCGATTGAACAATAAAAGGGTTCTCGTCCCAAAACTAGAAGTACGTCCCAATAATTGTCTTCAAATAGTGTTAAGTGTAAACCAAGAGAGAGCTGTAAGACAGCACTGTGTTCCATCGTAGAAAATTCGACTTCAATTATTTGTAGTCTTTTCAAGAGCAATCATTAGTCTCTCCCTTTGAACGAATCTACTCCAGAGGCCACTATTGATCACTCTCATTTTATTTCCCTCCACACACACACAGTTAATTTTTTGTTGTGAGCCAGTTGGTGATACATAATGTGACTCATTCTTTTGTTCTCCCCCACTCGTCTCCCACTGCGAGATGACTCACGCGTGGAATGTGGATGAATAGTACACCATCTTTACACTCTCCGGCCGTATTATTAGGTACACCTGCACAGCCCAAGTCACCAAAAACACAGCAAATAGTCCTTTCTGTAAAATGCTCGCTAGAGATGTCCGAAAAGGCGCTAAATTGGCAACACTGAGTAGCCCTCGCTTCGTCGCAACGCCCTTGCTCCGCCCCCATCATCATGGCAATGAAAACCGTACTTACGACCCCTGAATTACTTAGACCGCTGTGAAAAAGGGGATGCTAACTGTTATTATTATTATTATTATTATCATTATTAATTCTATATCCATTGTGTATTTTGACAGAAGGATGTCAGAGAGACCACCTGGAAACACAAATTGCTTAATGTCTCCTTTAAGACAAAAAACAAACGCCTCCCACAAAGAGACACCTTCCTCTTTCCTTCTTCTTCTCTGCTCAGTATTAAAGAAGCTTTTGTCTTTAATGGCAATTAGCGTCCCAGTAGACTGATATGTGGTCGCGCCACAATGTTTATGTTCCACCAGCTATTAGGTAACGTTTGGGAAATTTATTTTATTTTATTTTTTTACTGAAATGCTGGGAAGTAGAGTGAAGCACCGTTCAGATCCACCCGGTATAGGTGGAAATATTTAAAAAAATAAACAAATAAAAAACTCCCATATGCGTTAAACGCATTTGAACTTATTGAAACTCAATTTTGAAACACATTTTAAATGTATAGAAAATACTGTGCGTATTGTATTGTCAGGGTGATTAATACATGCATGCACCTTTAAGAGGCGGGGTCTGCTGGGGCGACGTGAGATGTCGGCAAGTCACGTGCGTGTGTAAGTGTCTGTGGCCGACAGCAGCTCCTGCCCGAGTGCTCATTATGGTTTGCTTTTCTCCCGGCATTCTATCTACAACTAAAAAGTGCAGCGGCGATTGTGGCTCTCCTTTTCTCACAGGCGAGGGCATGACAGAACGTAAGTACAGTGGTAACTGTAACAACTTACTGTATGTGTCAAACAAATTTTTTCCATTGAAATTAATCATCTATACATTTCAGAATCCCAAAAAACATTGGATTACGTGAAAAGTAGACACTGTATAAAACATAACAAATGAGAACGTAAAGAAATAAACTGGTTTTATAACGTGTAATGACTGTACCGCGGACGGCGAACAGCAATATAGCAGCCAAACATTACATTCCTTACCGAGCCATCCGGCGCCGGAGTTGGGCACGCACATGTCCGTTTCGGCGCTGGGCAGGACGAATCCCACCACGAACACCTCCACGCCGTCCGACATAAGCGCCAGGCCCAGCACGAAGAAGAGCTGCCACTGGAACCTCCCGTGGCCGCACTCCTGCATGATGAGCTCGTACTGCTGCGCCAGCTCCTCCTCGTCGGCCTGCCGCTCGTTCTCCAGCTCCTTGCGGCTCTTCGGACCGTCGTCTGCCGGCTGGCCCGGGGGCGTCTGTCCGTCCCGGGGTTTCCCTTCCTGGTAGGCGGGCACGCCTTGGTACTCGCCCTCGTAGATCTCGTCTTCGTCGTCGTGGCCCTCCGTGGCATCGCTGGACGCCCCGTCCTCGTCATTGGCCGCTTTGCCGTCGTAGTGGCAATTGTAGTCGTTCTCCTCCTCCTCGTCGTTATGGAATCGATTGTAACTGCGGTGCGCCGAGTATTCGTCCGAGGCGCGGTCCACCGCCTTGCTGAAGTTCTTGCCGGCTTGCCTCTTGGCTTCCTTGGCGATGTCCTTGGCGCCTTTGACCAGGGAAGTCCTGTTGTTGTGCGTTTCATTCATCTTGACGCAGACAAAGCTGAGCACTAAGTGTTTGTGAGGACCCTATTTCAGCAGTTTCAGCAGTCGGAGTAGTTTATAAAGTCAAACGAGCAACAGTCGGCTGCCAGGATAATAATTAAGTGTTGAGGTCGAACCCCATGGAGCTCGAAAAGGAGGCCGTTGAAATTGGAAAACTCCTCAGTGGTGGAAGAGCTCAGCAGACGAGACCATCAGCCTGAAGGAACACAAGGAGAAAGCACTTCATTAAAAGTTAGCTGATGAAAAACTGACTGCAGTGCACAGTGAAGGTATTTGTAGGGTCCTCTTGAAACTGCTTAGTTATTTAATCACTTTTTTTGTGGGGACAAACCATGAGTAATTTACACTTGAAACTAGGATCTCAAAACACTATCAGTTCAAACTCATCTTCAAACATGGCAAATAAATGGGTATAGATTATTTGACTTTGAAAACAACGCACCAAAAATGCATTTTTGCACATGCGGCGAAAACTCTTTGTAACTTCCACTAACAACACAGGCTCAATTCCTACCTCCTTCCAAACCTGCAAAGATTTTAGTCTGTCGAGACGTATCACTTCAACAAACTTCCTTGACACCAATTTATACTTTCAGTACTTTTGGTGCTGCAAATAGGTGGGGCTTCACTGTTATTAAGAACCCACAAGCATATTCAGGGACACACCTCAGTGATGCCATGCTGTGCCCTTCCATGCAGTTTTCTGTCTGACCATTTGGCTGTGTCTCCCAGTACTATATTTATTGTTCTGGTCCATTTACAGTTCGGGAGGTATAATACAGTTGGTGAGGTATAAAAATCTGTGTTTGAGCACTGTGGGCCAGATACCAACATACTGACTGTCGTTTTCTGTTCGTTCCATTTTGAAAAAAAAACCCAATATAATTATCATAATAATTACTGTGCAAGCTTTTTAGTCACAAAGATTTTTTTGTCAGGTATTATTAATAGTGCGAGTATTTTTTTTCTCCACAAAATTTGGGAAATTTACCAATAATTGGGGGGTTGAAGTTAACATTTTTATGTAGTATCAGAGGTGTAACAAAGGTAGAACGGGGGCTGTGATAAAGAATAGCGGAAAGCCAAGTAACACAACCTCTCCGGTTGTAGTCCCTCCCCTATAAATGCCATAGCACTGCAATTAAAGGGTAAGTTTGCAACTGAGAAACAAAAAATCACTTTTCATATTTGTTAAAACTGACATTATGACCTGATAGTACTACAAGATAAATACTATTTGTAAAACAAAAAAAAACTCCCATCTCTGGCGTCAATTTCTGCCTCTAATTTGATTTGCAATAAACCACCTCGCTTCAGGAAAAAACAACCAACCAGAGTAGAAAGGCGCGACTTACAAGGTGTCAATCATTTGTTGCGCACTCGTGGACACATGCATAGTGGGCACATCACTGCGGCCTCATGCTGACCTGTTACCTTGGGCTTCAGGAGCTTTTGTGGGGGGAAAAAAGCCTGTCCAGTGTATGCTAACCACTGGACATAGGACTAGCAAACAGAAGGAGAGAAAGGGACCTCAGGATTCAGGAGAGAAGCAGAATTAGCAACATTTCTGCTCCAAAGATAAGTTTATCACCTCTTTTCGATTTTGCCACCGTCATTTTTATTTTTATTTGTTTTATTTTGTTATTTTTTTCCAGTGCATGTTATGTACAGTGCAAGTCTCTTGCACATTAGTGAGGGGGGGTAGCTTTGGTCAGAGACTCAAGAGGGGGGCGTGATGAATGAGGTTCTTGCTAGCAGTTGTAACACGGCAAACTCCCCTTTAACCTAAAAAATTCACTTAGTGTAGTGATTTTTCAGGTTTTGGTAGGATTTTTTTGCAAGGTGGCTGAAGAACTGGTCTTTTCATACAGTTTTACTTCTTTCTATGGAAATTAAAAACCCCTTCAGTTTTGCTCATTTGAACTCAATCTATAGTGTGCACACTGGACTGCTAGTACAGTTGGCATCCAAGCATACACTCAGGTGAATAGTGTGTCAGTGTGGTATGTTAAAAGGGTTGCAGCTGCACGTACATCTGCAGGATATGAAATCCATCTTTTCCACATTAGCGTTAGCACTGCGTTTGTATCGGCACGCTCCCGGGAGCGGAGGGCTGCAGACGTTGGCTCGAGTGCCCAAATGGAGCATGGCAGGTTGATGTATGGCGCCTCCGCTCACCTTTTGCTCAGCGCGAGGAGATAAAACATCGGTTGGGATCAGTCATTTGAACGCTGGCGCGCCAGGGGGCTCGTGGGGAAGGCGCCCGAGAGAGTTTGGTGCAATGCATCAGCGAAATGAGGCGGGAAATGGCTCGTAACTAACTTTTCTTCGGCGCGTCCGGTTTGATGAGGAGGCAGCTGACCCTGACCGTGGATGCACTCGCCATGGCCCAGAATGCAGTGAGCACCCTTTTAAATAAATGCCTTCTGGCTACGTTGTTTTATTAACCCCGCAAACTCCTCGGAGCAGCTGATGAAGATGGCGCCTGATCTGGCTCATATGGGTAAAAACAATTATTTTTTTTTAAATCAATGTTACTGTTTTTATTTCGATAAGTTAACGTTTCTGTTTTTGTTCCCATTCTCGTTGCCTTGATAATACAAATCATTTTTTTTTCACAGATCTGTAATTTACTTGATTATTTTTTTTCTGACAACTTTTTACTTTTACTCCCTCAAATGAGCAAAACAGAAGGTTTTTTTCCCCCCATTAAAACCGAAATCTGTACTTTCTACTACTTGCTTTGTCAAAATAGGCTTGTTGCTTGTTTCAAACTCTGCAGATGATGACACGACATAAAAAAGACATACATAGAGAGGTTAAGTCAACCGCGGTTGATATTTTGATTGATTGATTGATTGAGAGCTTGCGGACTGATAAGGCAGAACATGAACCAGGGAGGATTAATAACGATGACTTCTCTCAGGGAATTGTTTGATGTTATTGGCTTTTACAAGAGGCCCCTGTGACAAAAACGATACCTTTTTTTGTATCTGCCCAAAAATCACCAGCTTCTGCCGTTATTTTTCTGTTGTTAATTACAACCCCCAATTCCAATGAAGTTGGGACGTTGTGTAAAACCTAAATAAAAACAGAACACTATGAATTCCAAATCCTTTTCAACTTGTATTAAATTGAATACACTACAATGATAAATACTGTTCAAACTGATAAACTTCATAGTTTTTTTGTTTTTTGTTTTTTTTCAAATAATCACTCGTTTTGAATTTGATGCCTGCAACACATTACCAAAAAGCTGGGAGAGGCGCATTGTGTTACACCACCTTCCCTTTTAACAACGCAATATGCATTTGGGAACTGAGGACACTGATTGTTGAAGCTTTATAGGTAGAATTCCTTCCAATTCTTGCTTGATGGTCAACTTCAGTTGCTCAACTGTCTAGGGTCTCCGTTGTCGTATGTTGAACTTTAAAGTGTGTCTGCACAAATCTTTAATCGGAGGCAGGCCGGGACTGTTGGCAGGCCAGGCTATTCCTCGCACTCTTTTAATATGAAGCCACGCTGTTGTAACACGTGCAAAATGGGGCTTGACATTGTCTTGCTGAAATAAGCAGGGACATCACTGAAAAAGAAGTTGCTTGGATGGCAGCACATGTTGCTTCAACACCTGTATGTTACCTTTCAACAGTAATAGTGCCTTCACAGATGTGCAATTTACCCATGCCGTGGGCACTTACACAACCCCATACCATCAAAGGTGCTGTTTTTTTAACTTTGCGCTGATAACGATCTGGATGGTCCTTTTCGTCTTTGGCCCGGAGGACACAATGTCCATTATTTCCAAAAACAGGTTAAAAATGTGCACTCGTCAGCCCACAGCACACTTTTCCACATTGCGTCAGTCCATCTCAGATGAGCTTGGGCTCTGAGAAGCCAGTGGCGTTTCTTGGTGTTGTTGATATTTGGCTTTCGCTGAGCATGGTAGAGTTCTAACTTGCATTTGTAGATGTAGTGACGACTTGTGTTAACTGACAAATGTTTTCTGAAGTGTTCCTGAGCCTTATGCGCAGAGATTTCTCCAGATTCTCTGAATCTTTTGATGATATTATGGACAGTAGATGATGAAATTCCCAAATTCCTTATAATTGTACATTACATACATGAAACGTTGTTCTTAAACTGTTGGACCCCTGTATTAGCTCGCGTTGCTCACATAGTGGCGAACCTCGCCCCACCCTTGCTTGTGAACACCTGAGCCTTTTTGGCAATCAGTAAAGTTCCTGCAAAGGGGTAAACATTTTTCCTGACTGTGGCGCTGTAATGGCTGGCTGATACCGCATCGCCACATTCATGAATCACTGACGAGTAGACGTAGACACGTACTGTGCAACTTTGACAGCGCTCTGGCAAAAAAGAAGAAACACTTGCTGTATTCCACACCGATTTGGTGAGCGTCGGCATGTGACATCCAGGTTGACAATACGGAAATGTGGCGCCCTGCAGGCTTGCTGCGGCGTCCACAGATGGCTGCAGTGAGCATTGGCTAATGCGCATCATGCGAACAAAAACCACACGCCAAAGCTCTGGTGCAGATGCTGCGAAATCCAGCACACAGCTTTGTTTGGACTATACTATACTGTTATGCTACATGCTCACAATATGTGGCGACGAATGATTTGAGGATTCAAAAATACATCCCAACAATGCCTTTCCCAAACTTTTTAAATCACACACCCCTTTCAACACCACACAGATTTGGTGCAGCCCCTCTCACCTGCACACACCCAAAAAAAAAAAAAAAAGAAATAGTCGATATTCAAACCGAACGTTCTTTTTCAGTCTTGTAAGCTCTTTAAGCCATGGAGCCCTCTTCACATGCTGGCAGAGATGGCAAGCCTCCTGAGCCCTTTTAAAGGCCATCACGCAAAAGTGATAAAACTTCAAAAAGTAGCCACCTCGACCTAGGCAAGTACTAACTTTTAATCTTATGCACACCCAAAGGTGAGAATACCTTTTCTATTCTACCTATAGGTGGAAAAAGTACTCTTACTCTGTACATAAGTTGAAGTACAGATACTTGTGTCCCTCCATAAAGGTGCTATATGGGGGCCCAGCATCAGGTGCTACACCTTGTAAGAGCCCAATCGAGACCTCAGGTCAACTATGGTTGACTATCTCTCTCTATTTACTTTTTTTTTTTTTAAACATTGTGCCATCATCCGCAGAGGTTGAAAGAAGTAACGAGGCTATTTGGACAAAGTAAGAGCTATAAAGTCCATCTGTTCTGTTTTCAAACGTAGGGAGTAAAAATGAAAAGTCATCCAAAAAAAAAAAAAAAAAAAAATACTCAAGTGCAGAGATCGAAAGAATGGTGTACTTTGTTACTTCTGACCACTAATTCCGTCACAGAAGGGTGGCCAACCTTCCAGCAGAAATCCTCCAAACTGACTTTGGAGTCCTTCTGCTGCACAGCCTGTGGCTCAGTCCAAGCGCATGGGGGAAGTGGCATCAATCAACGTGGGAGGCGTTTGACACGCGTTACGTCCCGTAATTAGATTTTTGTGGGCTGCCCCGCTTAGTGAGCATCCATCCTACAACCCAACCTTCCGCTCCCACCCCACCAACCTCGGGTTCGCTCACGCTGCAGCGCTTTCCTGAGTAATGGCTGCATGTGTTCCCCCCCTCCTTTATTACACACCCTCTGCAGCCTCACTCCTCTGGTTGCCTCAGTGCCGGATTTGCCACTACATAGCAGAACTTTTCAAGCTACCCAGGAAGACTTGTGAAGACAATTTTTGTCCAACTTTTCCTTCAATCTTAGCTAAACTTGGAGGGGAAAAGAGCATTTTGAGGCATTCAACATATGTGATTTTCAAGGAGGATAAAATAATAATAATAGTAAACCACTCACCATCTTTGAGACTGCGTGCCAGCAACGCGTGACAATATGTGAGCTCCCCGCTTGTTCCAGTTGAGATGCTCGCCGCTCGATGCTGCAGTCCGACAAGAGCGAGAGAGGCTGGAGGAGGATGGAAAGCGTGAGCGCAGGAGGGGAGGGAGGGAGGGAAGGATGTAGGAGGAGCTGCACGGAGGTTGTATGGGCTGATATAATCAATAGGATACACAACAACTGGGTTAGACAGTCGGCGGAGTATAAACAGCCAGTCAGTGTGGGCTTGGGGAGATGTTGGGGATGATCAGACTGAGATGGGACCCTGGAAAGGAAGTCCACTCAGGGATGACCGTAGCGTTAGACATCGCTGATCATCTCATGGCGTGGTCAATGAGTCATCACACAGTTACAGTTATGAGGTTCGGGGTTTGAATCTCAGCTACGGCCCTCCTGTGTGGAGTCTGCATGTTCTAACCGGGTTTTCTCCGGGTACTCAGGCTTCTTCCTACATTCCAAAAACATGCATGTTAGGTTCACTGAAGACTTCGGAGCGTGGAGCACCTTGGAGGATGAAAAAACATGTGCGCATGATGTTTCTGGACTTCTCAACAGCGTTCAACACATCCAGTGTCATCACCCTGAACACTGACTCCCCGCAAGGCTATGTCCTCAGCCCCTTGCTGTTCACCCTGTACGCGGGTGACACAACTGTTGTGGGTCTCATCAAAGATGATAACCAACTGGCCTACAGGGATGATGTGAAACATCTGGTGGACTGGTACAAGGTAAACAATCTGATCATCAATCTTGACAAAAACAAAGGAGATCGTTGTTGACTTTAGGAAATCTCAGCTCAGTCACACGTCACTTCTCATCTACGCTATGCATCAAGTCATTCAAACTATTCAATTCATTTGATACTGTTAGCTAAGGTACAGAAATTCCATTTAATATGTGCACTGACCGTGCGTTTTTTGTCTCTGAATTTTCCACAGACGTGGATGTGAGTCAGAATGCTTGTTTGTCTGTAGGTGCCACTCTTAAGAATGGACAACGTACATATGCACAGCGCGAGCTGGCATGTGTTACGTGAGCACCCCACCAAGTCACCATGAGCGTGAGCTAGCAAGCAACGTTATCCATCTTACCTTCAAAATCGCAGCGGTACGATAACACGTAAAGCCGGCAACACGGAACGCCAAAGTGCAGCGTGCGTAGAGCGTTCTACAGCGGGATGAGACGTTGGCAAGCACATGGTACTGAAATGTGATGCCCAACCTTGGTCCTATATATTACATTGAAGAGGAGCCACTGCACACGTCAGTGGGTAAAGATTTGTGCGCTCCTGACCTGAAATGTGTCACGAAATCAGACAACAGAAATTAACAAAATAACTTTACTCCACTACTGTATATACTCTTTATTCTGCCCATCTAATAAAAGCTAAACATATTTCAAAATATTTTTATTTTATTTTGTATCTTCAAGGAAAATAATGTGACCACCGTCAGTGGTGGTGTGGCGTTCAAAGCTGCGCTCCTATACTACCTCTAAGCACCAGCTTTTGGTGTCGTGAATTGTTGACGGACAGCGACACAGGGTGGGAGAAGCGAGTGACGATTTTTGGAGATTTGAAAATCGACCTCGGACCAAACGTACTTAGTATCTCAGGAAATGTCTTGGGAAGCAGCTGGACCATTGCAATGCAGATGTCTGCTGGGTGAAAAGGAAGCATCCCCCCCAAACCTCAAAAAGGCCAAGATGTTCATAATGGCCTTTGGAGGGCTATTGTATCCATTGAATGAGCAATACACCCGCAAGACCCCCTCATCTTCTCCAGAAATAACCACATCTCTAGGAAGCCAGGAAGGAAGAAGGACATCCCTCTTGCTCTTCACAGGGAAAATAAACCAAACAAACAACAAAAAACATTTGCATTTCAATCCAACAGATGTCGGGCAATGGTGTGTTAAGTCCAGAAAGCAACTCATTAAGCCACGCCGGTGCCATGAGTGACAAGTAAAGACTTTAAACCCATTTTCTGTTCTGGTTTCTGTGCTTTTTACGCATCAAAAGATCCCTCATTTGGAGCCGTTATTAAGCCGCAATGGAGATGCTGCTGATTCAGCATGCGGCCGCGTCTCGAGGCTCGTAAAAAAGAAAAAAAAGAAAGCGGGCCGCCGGTGTCCTGACACCGCTGTGTGCAGTGGTGTTAAGTAATGAGACATAGCCTGGAGAATAGCCCAGCGGGTTAACGCTGGGGTTAATTACATTTCTTAAACACAGAGCGGGGGAGGCAGCGGTTAAAAGAGGGTTGCCGAGCAGGAACGGTTAAGATGGTTTATTAGCTCCAAGGCCCACTAGCAGGAAGTACACTTTACAATTACTTCCCATAGTTATTGATGAATTGACATGGCAGGCATGGGACGCTCATAGGGAGGCTATGTGTACGAATATGTTTAAAAAAAAATAATAATAATAATGTCTCTTTTAAGACATGATTTTCAACCAATTAAAAACAGTTCCCAGGTTTCTGAATAAAACACCCTGTTCAAAGCAGTCGCTGTTGTACACAAACAAATGAGAAAAAAAAAAAATATATATATATATATATTTGACAACAAATACAGAAATAGTCAACAAAAATGAAAAGAAATAAAGAAATATTTAGAATTTTTTTTTTCTAAAATAAGGAAATTATATTAAAATATAATTGACGAAAACTTAAAAAACACAATATTTAACTGAAAAATACAAAATTACTTTACAAAATAATCTAAGATATTCAACAGAAATAAGGAAACTATTAGAAAGAAAATCTACAAATAATGACAAAATAAAATGTGACAAAAAACCCAAACTATTTGACCAAATATACACAACTATTATTGGGGGAAAAACATATAACATTATGTATGCTCATGTGAGGCAAATGTAAGGACTCATATTCAGTTGCGACTTTAAGAAATCCTGAAGAAAGCTTTCCCAGTCACAGTGTTCGGCATCACAAAGACCAAAGGCTATTTCTTGAGTCTTTCGGACTATTGTCTTTAACATTTCGCTTTTTAGCTGCATGATCTCTTGTACGCAAACCTCTGGCAAATTCTGAAATGTTTGCTGCCGGTAATCGGACTTCTGATTTTAATTACAATTTTTGTTGAACATACATCCAAAGACAAAAGACAATAAGATTATTCAAAACGTGTTTCGCTTTGTAGCACTGACGAGGAAAATGAGCAACACTTCCCAACGCCTGCGTTGACAAGTGTGGGCATGAGAACGCGTTGCAGAGCTCGCAAGCTAATTCAAAGCGGCATGTGTGGGGGCGCGGCGGTATTGCTATACGAAACCTTCTCAGGCCACCGGTTTTCGCTCGATTTGATCCGCCGCATTGTACTGCAGCCAACTGGGAAAACCACAAAGTGTTGAACACATCAGTGGGAATGTACTAGCAAGCGAAAACAATGAAAGAGAGTGATCATCTTTTATATTGACCAGTCCGACCAGGATGTCACAGGATTTTTTAGGGGGATTGTTGCAGCCTATAATGGCTGTTTTCAGGGCAGCGTTGTCCAAAAATTGCGAATGCTGTTCCAACTTATTCATAGCTTTTGTTGTGATAAATTACATTGATTTTTTTATTATTATTATTTTTTTTTTGCCTCACGTTGCGAGCAAAAATTTTACTTACAAGTGAGCTTTTTCTAATCATGGGTCCTACGAAAGCGAGTGCTGGGAAGCAGATAATTTTTATTCTGCGCTAGTGCAAAGCCTGAGACATTGAGTTAACACTTGTGTGTGTGTGTGGGTGGTTGCTATGTTTTACCTCCCTCTCGCCATCTCACACAAACACAAGAGATGAAATGCTATACAGGAAACATTTCATTTAATTACGGTAACCAGTTTTGTCACCACATTTCTGAAAGAAATACAGTATGCCAGGGATTAGCTAATAGGATTGGGAAATCAAAAGGTACATTCACATATACAGAAGCAAAAGAGCTAATACTCAAAATATTACAAATAAATATCTGAAGATATTACAGGAAAAATAAACAAATGCTGTGTTCTAAAAAAATAAAAAAATAAAAAAAATAATACATCAGCAATACACAAATTAGAAAACAACACAGAAAGAAAAAATACCCATAATAGAAACATATTTTAACAAAGAAATAGCAAGATATTTGACTTTTAGAAAAAAAGAAACATTTGGGAATATATATATATACATATATATATCTATATATATATAAAAGCAAAACTAAACAAAATACAAATGAAAATAAAAAATAATTTGACAAAAATAAGAAAATATTACACCAAAATAGTCACTGATGGTGCACTCGCCTGACTTTGGTGCGGGCAGCGTGGGATCAGTTCCCACTCAGTGACGGCGCGAATGTGAGTGTGAACGGTTGTCTGTGTCTATATGTGCCCTGCGACTGACTGGCGACCAGTTCAGGGTGTAGTCTGCCTTTCGCCCGAAGTCAGCTGGGATAGGCTTCGGTGCCCCGCGACCCACACCAGGATAAGCGCTGTTGAAAATGGAATGTTAACAACAGCGGTTATTCCCAGAACTACAGGCGCATGTTACCTCTACAAGCCAACTTTTGTTAAGGCTAGCTTAAAGAATTAGGAGAGTATTTAAGTGTAAAGTATCTGATTTTATTTCATACTATTGTGTTTCCTTGTGAAATTTTATTTTGAAAGGTCTATATCTTGTTGGTGTGCTCTCGTGCTATTTACTTTACTGTATTAGCAGCTAGCATGCTCGTAGACTAGCGCTGTGCTCCACTTTGCTAGCTAGCGACTGTAAAAGAGTAAGCGCTTGGAAGATATAAGAAGACGCATTATTCCCTGTATATAGCACGCAGCCGACGAGGTATTTGTTGATTTGTATTTACTTTGTTTATTTGTATTCATGCTGTGCATGACTTTATACTTTAAACAAACATATTTCATTTGTGTATATTGTTGTCACTGTGGTGGTGTTGAGGAAAAAAGTCAGGCCTTGAATAAACCAGCTTGTGTCTAGTCATGCTTGGAGGGAGTAACCGGGCGGGCGTTTTGAGTTCCAGCCGGACACTACCATTTCTGTCCGTTAATTCCGAAGTCCGTTGTTTCTGGGACCGTATTTGACACACATCTTTAGAAAAAAAAAAAACACAAAAAAAACATAGAAATATTAGATGACAACACAAGGAAAAAAATATCGCCGTCACCTGGGCTGACGTCTTCTACGGCACTATAACATATGCAGCTATCGACTGAGTTGCATTGTCTTGCGATCTTGTTCTTCCGAAGAAGCCAGAAAGTAACTACCAAATACGGTAGTACCGATGACTACAATTTTAAAGGCTAATGCCAACCATCTGGAAATTTTATCACGGTTTATCGGTAAAACCATTTCATCCCTCGCGCAAACACACAGGAGAGTGTCGAAGGTGACGCAACGGCGCACTCGTTAATTTGTCATCTCTCATTAAGATGGAAGCTAATAGACGGGCAATGTGACAGTGACGTTAATTGCTTCCCCTCCTTGTCAGCCGCAGGTTGTGTGGAGTGAAAACGATGACTCTCGCCGATAAATAGCCATCAATCATCCCATCGTTGTCTGTCATGAACACAATCTATTTTTTATTTTATTATTATTATTTTTTTATTACATTTTGACTCAGTCGTTACTGTAGTTGTCGTAGCATCACAAACAAGGAAGTTGCTTTCCTTTTGTTTCATCGGCTCTTCTGAGCTCTGCCGAGAGGCCTGTTTCAGGGAGAGGCGGCGGACGGCTGAGCGATGAAGGGAAACGGCGGTGATTCCTGCAAGGCAGTTTTCACTCCCCATACCTCCTGCTCTTCCTCCTCCTCCTCCTCCTCACGACAGCGACGCATCATGCGTGACTCACAGCTGGGAATTCCTTTGGGTGGCGACGGCGGATGATGCGACGGGCACGTCTTCGCCTCAGCGCTCGCCCCGGAATGGAGGTGACAGCTCGCCGAGTGTGCATTTTCGTGAAATATTAGCTTTTGACTAACGGCCTCTTCTAGTCTGCTTGTAGTTTGACGCCTTGCACGACTGCGCCGCACAACGCCGAGAGCCGCTACTAATATTCGGCCTTGTGGTGCATAGCTAAATAAAGCAGGTGGTGCGTCAACTCCGTCGGTATATTGTTGATGTTTTTTTTTTTTTTTTCATCAGATTAATCACACTTTTGAATTTTGATTACTCACAGGCGCTAAATATACCACACATCGTACCACATTTTGCTTTGAGATGGTATTTTAAACTTGTGCTTCGATGAAACGAGAGTTCAGTGCTGCATTATATGCAAATGACTTGTTTGTTTCTTTCCTTCTTTTTTCGAAAGTCCCATAGAGGTGATTTTTGAAGCGAGATATTGCCGCCGAGCACACCAGTCGGAGTCTCCTCACTCATCTTTTGCACTGGCGTAAGCGTAAGCATGAGCTGATCACTGAGGTTATCGCAACCTGCACCACATTTCAGATAATGTAAAGGAGCTTCTGCGGTCAGAATAAATTGTGTGATTCAACATGATTAATGCGATAGTTTTTTTGGTGTGTGATTAATCATGAGTTATTGCTTTAACTTTGACAAACTTAGTTTTCACGCAATCGAATGTAGGGCACTTCCCTTGTTTCCGACTCTTTGCTTTTGCAAGGCGGCTGCATGCAGACACAGAGTGTGGTGCAGCAGTGTAGCCTGCTGGCGAAGCAGCAGGCTGCTTCTTGATCAACCCCTTTTTACAGTCAATACAGAGCATTTACAACTTAGTGTAGAGCCCACATCTTGGCCACCGTCTTGCTTTTCGGCCTTGGTGCAAGTAATAATTTGACACATGATTTGATTGCCAGCCTCAACCGCGCTATTGTTCTTCGCAGGCCTCAATCTTTGCTCATTTTACATTTGTCGCTCGGCTGGGGGAACGATAATTATTCCGGGTCGGAGAAAGGGGGAGAATGGGGGAAATCGCTGAGCTGGCAAAGAGCTCCCTGTCCCTCCAAGGTCAAAGCGTCCCCGCGCCGCTGACAAACGACTCGCACGCCGCTCGATGACGTTCTGCTCCGTTGATTTTAACGCGACGAAGAGGAGGAGCAGAGGGAACAGGCCGGTCGAACAGACGAAACCCATGCTGAGTCAACAAAAAGAGGATCAATTATAGTTGACTCATTATTTTTGCATGCTGGTCCAATGGTGCAGTGCCCTAACGCATCCAGCATGTGGCGCTGTGGTTAATTTTTTTTTATTGCATTTCAAATGCTCCATTCCTGTATGAACTGGATACAATGAACAGTCATACCGGTATCAGCCACCAGAGGATGCTACATGTCATTTTTGAGGACGTGTGTGTTTTTATTCAGGACAACTATTAGCAGACATACGACACACTTCCATTCATGTATGCATGATATGATTGCAGTAGTAACAGAAGAAAAAACACAAAAATGTGAAGGTGGAAAAGGCGTAAACCTCACCTACGACCTCGCTCCACCGTAAGATAAAATGCAACTGTTCCTGTAGTGCGTAGGTAATTGATGTAGAGGGCGCTATTACCCCATTAGTTAGGGCAACCACGCCGGTTGCCGTGGCCTAGGAAAGGCAGAAAATAACATCAGTCAGAAAATGTATCGTACACTTTCCAGAAGTGGGAGTGTGACACCATCCTATGTCGTCTCTAGTCCTGACCATTGAGCAACATTCGGCTGGAAAGAGGATGTGATTGAATCAAATCTGATTAGCCTGGCGTGACTCGTTCGTGTCTCGGGGCCACTGAGTGAATCACGGATGTAAGGAAAAGGTGAAAAAAATATATATCAATGTATCAAATAGTGCAGCAGGTCTGCCTAATATAACGTCCGGTCAGTGGAAATGTCGTCGAGATGAATAAAAGAGGCTCATCCGTAATTCATCTGCGAGCCAATTTATGTGCCTCGATAGGTGCTGCTGTTTTGTTTAGCAACACATCAGCTAACTGTTGAATGTCTTTGTGTGAACCATATAGCGTCTTTGAACTGAGATCATTACAAACCACCTTACACAGTGGCCATCGAAGGCAACTTTTTGGTCTAATTATCTGAAGGTGTGAAGCCGCAGTGGCTGTCTGAAAAGGACGGGAATAAATCCTGGTTCTGTTGTTGCGCTTCTGATACTCTCATTTACCAGGAAGCCTGCGTGAAAGCAGCTGTATTTGCAAGTTAGACCCTTTTCTATGTTCTGTTTGCATCGGGGCCAATATTTCAGGAAATACGGTATCTAATTACAAATGCATTTGTATAAACAAAGGCTTCCACTCAAATAAGCGATAGAGAAGCGTTGCATTGTGCAGCTAATGGAAGCCTCACGGTCTGGAGGTCTGGTGACTCCGAATGACCGCAGAACTCATGACGAGGCTAAACGCTCTCCTCTTAACTCCTCCACACAACATATACAGTATATCATTGGCGCTCACGTAGTATTAGTGTTAGTGTTTGCACAAGATGGGATTACCACGTGACTCATTAAGAAAAGGTTTATTTCAAGCGCAGGGGAGGGAAGCACATGAACGCGTGACTGGATTACTTTTTAATTCTAGGAAATGTATACGCAATGCTATGCGCATCAGAATAAGACCTGATGCGGCTGTTTTACAAGCCAGTAGTGAGTGGTACAAGACTTTTGCACAGTGCTCTATGTACATTTACATTTTTTTTTTTGTCTTTTGACAATTTTGATGAGTTATGTCTCATGAAAATCGAATTCACTTTGTTTGACTCAGCCCTACGGGTCAAAGGTTCAAATCCTGCAGCTGGAAGTCCGCTTCCGGGTGTGTTGAGACGCCCTTGAGCAAGGCACTGCCAGTCTACCCCTTCACTTTTGTTGCACTGTAGCGCCTATAAAATAGTTGGAATACAAAGTCGAAAATATGAAATAAAAAATAAAGCGAAGGAAACCAAATCAAAGTTGACATATTGGATAAGTCATAAAATAATTAGACAGCACATTTTAGGAATTTGTCAAATTTACATTAAATTATTAAATAAATCCAAAATTCCATTGAATAATTAAAGTCATTAAATATACAGGGGCATCAATAAATAAGAATATCATGGAAAACTACATTTATTTCAGTTGTGCAACTCAAAATGTGGAGTGCACATTATACAAATAAATTAAACCCACAGGCAACTTCCTACCAAATTCATGTATTATAATATTTGTGACTATTTTAATATCATTAGCCTAATAGCTTAAATGTCCAAGTCATTTTTAAATTACTGTCACGATATCAAGAAAAAAAATATGAATGTGCTTGCAAAAAAAATATATTTTCTGTGTCAATTCTCAGTCAGTCATGGGAGCCCACAAATGTTGAATCCAGGCAACTGGTCTCTTATTTTGTTTCATTTGTTGTGTTTTTTTTTTTTCTTGTTTTAAAAAAAAGTTCAAATATGACTTAGGCAACTATGCTATTAGGCAAACATGATGAAATATGTAATTTCTTGATGCTGAATTCGTTTTTCTTTGCTAAATTATAAAAAAAATAACACTTTAAATTTTGCAATTTATATATTTTTTTAATTTAAATAAATAAACTAATATTTCACTCTGTGTGTAGTGAATCTATATAATATATAGGTTTCACTTTTTGAATAAATTGACTTTCCCAAAATATTCTCATTTCGTGAGATGCATTGCGATGTCTGCATGCATCTCATGATGGGTCTCCAATTATTGATTAACATACGTTCAACATTATTATTTGAATTACATTTGAAAATGAATGCACAATTTAATGGAATTTTGGATTTGCTACATATCTGGCATAAAACACTCCCCATGAAACATTGCATTATTAGCATTAGATCATGCATGCAAGTGTACCTACTGTTATGGCCCGTGCGTTAATAATACATTCCAAAAAAAAAAAAAAAAAACTGCAACAACCAAGGTTTATTTAAATTTCATATTATATCCCTGTGACCGATTTGAGTTTGGGAATTTCCATGCTGCAGTTTGACCGCTAAATTGGGCTCCACCTTCTATTTCCAGTGGCATCAACGCGAAGGGGGCGGGGCCTAGCTCTCGGTTTCAGGAAGCGATTCGATGACGTCACGGAAGCCAGCGCCCCTCTGAGCTGTGCACACACACACGCGCACACACACACACACACACGCGCACACACACACACACACACACAAGTTGGAGCAATCGTTGGCTAAGAGGAAGAAATACGTTGGAGCCTCGAGACGTCAAGTGGGTATGGCGAAAAACGGCCAGGCTGTCATAAGTCTCGTCGTTTGAACGACACGGAAGGATTTACGTTAGTCTCCTGAGGCCTGTTTTCCCCCCCTCCTTTTTCGACATGACTCGGTAAGCTGTCGTCCCCCCCCCCCGTATTTTGCTTCCGGAATTAGTGTTAGTTTGCCCACCACCGCCGACATGTCGGACAACCAGAGTTGGAATTCGTCCGGTTCCGAGGAGGATTCGGAGCCCAGAGAGGAGACGGGGAACTCGGTGGGCGTCGGCGTGTTCAGAGGGGTGCTCAGCAAGGTGAGTCTCCTCGGGCTTGGTTAATCACGTGACATCTTTTGCGCCAGTGGACGATTTAAAAGCTTTGCAATCTAACTTTATTTATATCGCGTTACATGACAACACACGTGTGCTTTTATTTGTTTATTTTTATTAGGAGCATAGAAACGTGTGGAAACATTAGTGGTAGTTATGTAGCCTTACTATCAATAGTACTAACACATTACTAGTAGAACTCGTTGGATTGGCCGGGACTCGAACCCAGATCTCCCGAGTGGCAGGCGAGAATCATACCATTGTATTAATTCAATGTTATAAGTTTCTTCGACTGTATGTGGGTGGGTATTCTATCAGGGTGTTCTCGAGGCTTATTGAGGATTTTGTAAAATCAGATCTAAGGACAACTAATCCTTAAAGCCATTGTTCAGAGGTCTTAGAAATGCCACAAAGAGGCAATGTTTTATTTTTATTTTTTTTACCACTGAACCACCAGTGCTTTTTAATGGTCTGGAGCTCAATTCCTACCTTCTCTGCATAAAACTGCATAAAAGCACCTCAAAATTAATAAAAACATACTTGCCATACAACCAGAGCAAACATGAATGGAGGCAACTCGAGCAAACCACTAAGTACATTCTATTTTAAATGACACAAAGGCAGTAGTCGTGGCTTGTGATACTGCAAGATCTGGTATCAATCCGATACCAAATAAACACAGGTCTAGAATCACGGATACCAATCCTGATACTGTTTAATAATGGTGGCTGTAATAATGAAATTGCTGAATTACATTTTGTTCCATTTGATTTTTTTTTTTTTTTTTTTTTTTTTATAAACTAAATTAGGTGTCAATCAAGATAAAAACAAACATTGGTATCGATATTTGTCTCAATAGGGCCCCCAATAGTAAATAGGCGACAGCTATTTCCGCCTTCAACTGCACTGAATAAAGAATAAATGTACACTAAATAGAAACTTCAAGTGTAACATGATAGTAAAAGCAGACAAATAAAGACCAGATCTCCATTAAATGTCAGACTTCAAATAAGCATCTCAAACTCTGCAGTGGCGTAAACAGACCCCTTCCCCCGGGCTTCTATTTGAGGATAACTGAATCAGCAGCTACATACACACACCTTTTGGGCTAAGCGATAGATTTTATTGGCGAGCTAATGTGCGTTCAATGTCGCCGGCGGTCTTTGAACAGATTGCGCGCCGACCCGCTAACCACGCACGTTGCGAGATTACGCGCACATCCACGGGCGAGAGGAGCTCACCTGCTCTGCCGTGGCACAGGCAAAGTCCAGCGTGCGTCACTGAGGCCTCGCCTGGGGGGCATTAATGAGGCTGCAGCTGGCAAACAGTTAAACGCGCTTCTTCCAGTCGGCTTTACATCTGGTAATAAGCACTGAGATAACAATTAACACCTTTAGAAAAGCTTTATTAACTGTACAGGCAAAATATTTTGAGTGACATCTACCTTTCCGTACGGGACAAGTAGGGATGCAACTAACGATTATTTTGATAATTGATTAACCTGTGAATTATTTTTTGTTTAATCGATGAAAAGGATTGGGGAAAAAAAAACATTTTCAATTTCAACTGTTTTTATTTAAAAACTAACATTATTTCAAGTTGACAGCGTGGAAATGCAGAAACAGTCAGAAAAGTCAGAAAATAGGCAAAAGTAAAAAGCAGATGATTGCAAATGTCTTGACATTGATGCTATTCATTAGCCTGTCTGGCATTTTTGTATTGTGTGTTAGCATTAAGCTAGCAGACAATTCAAAGGCAAAATTGAGCGGCTCTTTTAAGAACACTACGTGTAACTGTCTTTGTTTTAAGTTTAGTAACTTTGATAGTAAATTCCAACTGGGAGTGGCAATAAACAGCTTGATCCCCCTTTTTTTTTTTTTTTTTTTTTTTGAAGAAATATTCACCATCTGCCAAACTGCTACGTGTGAAGTGAGTTGAACTGAGTTCACTGCCACCATACAGCGCTCGAATCTCACATTACTGCTCGCAGGGCGAGGCAAAAACTTGTGTTGCTCTCATCTCAAGGCACGACTGTATTTAAAATCTTTAAAAAAAAAAAAAAAAAAAGGCACTTGTAGATGCCATGTGTGTGGGCGGGCTCCTAACAGGTGCTTTTGCTCCCTGTAGTGGACCAACTACATCCACGGATGGCAGGACCGCTGGGTGGTGCTGAAAAACAACACGCTCAGCTACTACAAGTCGCAGGATGAGACCGAGTACGGCTGCCGCGGCTCGCTGTGCCTCAGCAAGGCCGTTATCACGGTGAGTGCTCTCGACCACATGCAATGCATTTACCACACAAGCTGTCCTGTGCACTAGTTTTCTTGTCAGATGTTCTTGCAGAAGATCCAGGCAGGAGAATCAATCCTTAAATCTGTCTTTCAGGGGTTTTTAAAATGGCAAAGACACAAGATGAGGGGGCTCATTTTAGGGATGCGCCTTATGAACTCAAAAGTTCTTAAAAAGTCTTACGTTTTATTTTCCAAAACAAAGGCTTATGCATTTATTTTTCTGTCTGTGAAAGACTTACATCAAAATACCTCAAGAATTATCGTTCACTTGACACAAATCATCGCAAATCAGGGACCGCAGACGCCGTCACATATAGGGCCAATGGCGAGTTTGGCTTACGACTGGGGGCGGAGCTAGCGTGTTGCGACCAGCGAGCAACTACTACTTGTGGAGTCCAGATGGTGTGGAGGAAAAAAAGCAAGGACTCGTTAAGACAAAAGCATTTTCACTCGTGGAGGCAGCACTTCATACACGACACTTCATACGATTCTGTTAAGTTAGCGGATGCACGTATGTGGTGCATGTAGCTGACAACAAGCAATCAAATATGTGCCACTGACTGTCCCATAAGATAACACTGTTCGCTAGTGCTAATCTGCGCACCCAACGAAAATGCAATGCAGCTCTGCTTATCTTTTGACTTTGACAAGATAGCATTTCAGGCAGGGCAGTTTGGCCGTCACTTGAAAGTGGCTCTGGATCTTCTCCCAGTCTATTTACCAAGTTACGAGGAGAGATGGGGGTGATTATCATGTAAATGTGCCAAATTTTGGTCACAGACTCATTGTCAGAAACAGACAGACTAAAATATTTACTCGGTTGTTTAATTTCGCAGTTGATGGATGGCCTGGGACTCAACAGAATTTTCTTCGGAAAAACCTGGTAACGTTTATTAATCACCTTCATCAAGTCCCTAAAATGTCTTCCATAACTTCCTTAGACGCACAGATACCCCGTGCGTGAATTTAAAAAAAAAAAAAAAAAAAAAAAAAGGTGCATCAGATGTCACGCATCTGTCGAATGGTTCTCATTTCCTGAATCCCCGTCGGACAGTGCTGACGCGGCGCAATCAGCTGAGAAACGTTAGCCCGTTGTTCCGCAGGTACACGTGGTTGGACTATGCGTCCCGTGGTTCGCCCGGGGCCAACGTGCTGTCTTTATCACCAGACGTCCTGAGTAGAGAATGCGTCTTTGTTCTGCAATTAGCCAGATTTTTTACTTATCCCTATTGGCGTCTCAAAGATTCAGAAATGACTTGTCACCGCGTTTGGTGTGCGTTGCCCTTGTACAAACAGATGTTGAGTTTAATTAGTCACTGTTCCCAGGTACAAGACAACAGTTTTGTTGCCATTAAGCGTATTTGCTCAGCGTCGACCCTTCCCGCCCAATGTAAATATTAACTTAAACGTTGTACACTCGGCGCTCTTGCAAGGCCTCATTCCGATGCAAATACACCCAAGTGGCGACGACAACGCTTTTACCTCTGTGTTATCTGCCGTTTCTCAACGAATCATACTAATCAAGGGAGAGGTAATCGGGGGGTCACGTGTTAAAGGTGGTCCACGTGTCAAAGGGGGTGGACGTACTTGGTGGAAGAAAGAAAGTTGCTTCAGGCAGGAAATGTAACTCATGTGACTTCCTTTACAGTTTCTTAGTCATGAAGGAGGATGAATGAGCACGTCCTCTGTTACATATCATCTTCCTTCTTGCTTTCACTGTGAACGCGTGCTAAAGGTGGAGTCACACATCCTCTTTTACACCAACAGTTATTTTTAAATGGAAGCAGATAGAAAACGGTGTCGCTTTGTTAGCATGTAGTTAGTACGGCACAACCAAACAACAATGGAGGAACACCGTTCTCAAGTGTCCTGGTTCAGCAGAAAGACGGTTACGGCTTTGAAATTACGATTCCAAATTATTTTGTATAAGGGTCTGAAACCATGATGAAGGTTTGAAATAAAGGATTCGGGCCCGTGTTAAGGATTCAAATTTGAATTTCAAGACAGGTTTAGGATTTCAGTTTCGGATTTTAAACCTGGGCCGGGCTTTCAAATTAGGGTTTCAAGCTGTTGTTATGGGTTCAAGCCAAGGTTAGGGTTTCAAGCCTCGTTTAAGACATGTTGAGATGTAACTAACAATTTAGGATTTCGAGTCTGGGTTAGGGTTTCAAGACAGCATTAAGGTTTCAAAGTAAGGTTTAAACCTTGGGTTTAGGCTTTCAAATTAGGACTTCGAGGCTGGATCAGGGTTTAAGACAGTGGTTGGGTTTCAAATTAGGGTTCATGCCACTATTATGGGTTAAAGCCAGGGTTAGGTTTCAAGACGGGAGTCAAGGATTTAAAGTAGGGTCTCAAACTCGGGTTAATGTATCAATTTAAGATTTTAAAACCTGAGTTAAGGACTCAAATGATGGTTCCTACTAGTTAGTTTCAAATGAGGGATTGAAGCCTGGGCGTCTTAGTTCTGATTAAGGCCAAAATGACCTGGACGCCGCAGTCATAATGGGAAAAAAACGATGAAAAAGATGTTGAGTGCTTGCTTCTTCTGCTAATCTTGGCAGGATTAGAAACCGGAAAAATCAATATTGTCATCATAACACCTTCACCCCCACTCACAGGATCAATAATACATGCACAGAATTAAATGCTTACACATTGCATTACCCCTGACTAGCATATGTGATGTATTGTGTAGAGATCTCCAAAACACACACACACACACACACACAGCAGGCGCTTGCTTTCATTGCCTATGCAGCTGTTTTACTCGGCTACGAGCAGGGCGTCACGTGTTTATTCAGCTTTTCCTTTCATTTCTGCTCATGTGTACTTTAGCGGCTGATGGCTATCGCAAGCCAGGCAAATATCACAACAACGTTTTCTTTTTGCAGCCCCACGAGTTTGACGAGTGCAGACTGGACATCAGCGTCAACGACAGCGTGTGGTACCTGAGGGCCCAGGACCCCGAGCGCAGGCGCCTCTGGATCGACTCCGTCGAGCTGCACAGGGTCAGCTAGCCCAAGACATTTGACAAGTGGTCTCAAAGTGCTTCAGTGTCCGTTTAAAATGTGAAACACAAGCTACGAACAGTTGATGTGGAGTGTTTCTTTACAGCGACATAGCCAACTAAAGGCCGAGCATGCAGGTTACGGTGCGTTTGCGAGCCTGCGTGAAGGGGGACAACATGAGCCGAACGCTATTCACGTCTGACTTGATCTTAGTTTGGGGAAATCCCCCCCAGAACCCCGCCGCCCCCGCCAATCTCCTGACCAGCTCCAGGAAGCATCACATGGACATGACTCACCCTCGTGCACATCCAATAGCCACTCACACACATTTCAGCTGTCGTTCCACCCAAAGTGAATCACCACTTAAAAACTCCCCCCCCCCTCCCGCCATCCCCCCACAGACCACTGCTCAATCTCCTTGGAAACACAACACAAGCTTGATGATGTACTTGATGGGATTCCGCCTGAAACTGTATATTAGCGCCACCATGCTATAAAGAGATAAAGTAACACAACAATCAGTTCTGCTCAACAAGCTGCTTCCCCTCATTTGCTTACGTCCTCCTTGTCACACAAACCAGCTTGTGGCGCATGGAGCAGCCTCGCGCGCTCGTCGTGTCTGAGCTGATTAATGGGCGCGTGCGTTTCGCTCGGCTCGAAAGACTGAAATCCACCAGCAGAGTTATTCCTGGTCATTGACCGCTAGTTACCTTTGTCACGTGGGGTGTCAATCTGTGTGCGTGTTTGCTGCTGCCTGGTGGTGCGGCATGGGAGTGTCTTTTAAAGGGATAGGCAACGCAACATGTGTTGCCATGGTTACATTTCCTGTGTCAAGTTGAACTTTCCCAAACTTTAGTGAGCTAAGGTGCATATTTTAGTCTCAGTCATATCTGTGCATTTCTCACTGCACTTGACCATGTAAACCAGATTGCTTTTCTGGGTATGGGGTGCAGAGTCTTTGGGGTCACCCAGTCTTTGAGAGCGGAGAGAATGCCTTTTTTTTATTATTTTTTTAATTGGCACTATTTTTAATCATTCAAATTCGGTTGTGTTGTTTAACAACACTCTTCTCTATGGTGTGTCAAATTTCTTTCTTGCTTCAAATGATTGTATTATTCTTATCCTGCTAATAGTTCGAAAGTCAGTTTTTCTCTCCGTGCATCGCAACCATTTTTTTTTTTCTCCCCTTCGTTCATTTGACGGTCGTGTCTCTTCTCTTCATCAGGCGGATCCCGGCTACGGCTCCGAGTCCAGCCTGCCGAGACACGGCTCCATGCTGTCGCTCGTGTCGGCCACCAGCGGCTACTCGGCCACCTCTACCTCTTCCTTCAAGGTGACAATTGAACTTCTCCTCTCGTGGATACGTAACCGTGTGAACTGAACACATAGTTACTGCGGTAATTAGTACCGACACAAGCGGTAAGCTACGATGTATTGATGCAATTAGTGGACAGAGAATTGTCACTTCCTGAATTGGAAGAAGCCAAAAACTCTTGAGCTTGTCTTTAAGAAAGATGTCCTCCATAGTCGTTTACTCTGTCAACTTCCTGTTCCGTGTGGAATTTGTTTATTCAAGCATGGCTGCCTCGTTTCCAGAAGGGTCACAGCCTGAGGGAGAAGCTGGCGGAGATGGAGACCTTCCGAGACATCCTGTGCCGGCAGGTGGACACGCTGCAGCGATACTTTGACGGCTGTGCAGATGGCGTGTCCAAGGACGAGCTGCAAAGGGACAAAAGTAAACTGACGTGCTCAAAACGTCACCATTCTGAGGCGGTGAAGTACAGTCGCCCCTCGCTGTATCACGTTTCACTTATTGCGGGTGCAGTGCATCGTGCATTTTTAAAAATGTTATTATTTTTTTAATCGTACAGTACAGTATACTAAACTTACTCAATTACACGTCTCCAGTAACGTAAATATTGTTAGCTAATTGAATATAGCCTACCACCGCTAGTTAGAATGGATTGTGATCCATCACAGGTGGTGTCGATAAAAGTACAGTAATTTACACGCGTACTGTAAATACAGTAATCAAACGCACGTTCTCAGCACACCGCCCACTTCCACGTCACTCAACCAAGTAGTTACTAGTTAGTTACACATAGTTACTATGGTGAAAAATGTGTGGATGGCGAACCCAAGTGGACAAAAGTAATGCCTGCAACTCTCGTGCATAATACTGTATTGTTTGTTGGTGAAGTGTATGCGTACCGTAAATACTTGGTCGCTGCATCGCGAATTTCCTAACCCCCCCCACGTTAAATATTCTGTAATATCCACAAATGAACCTAGTCATGTATTTTCTGCGGCTCCCATCGCCAGCTATTGTGCTCTTTCTACAAAATATGACCCGAGATGTCATGAGATGCTGTCCGAGCCCTCTCTGAATAAGTACAGTAGTTGGTGCCAATGAAGTATGTTGGAGTGATACATCTTGACAAGCTTTGTATGACAGGAAGGCGTTAAGTTTATTCTGGGTTGTTAGTGGAAGTCACAGCGAGTCTTGGCCACGTGGTGGTGTGCACGCACATTTTTCTTTTTTTTTTAAATTAAATGTCTCTGACGTTTTTTTAGTCATATTTTTCTGGGTAATCTCATATGATGTGTGTGAAATGATATTCAATTGTTCTGGTATCATAGTTTGTCATATGTTTTTGGTTTGCACTTTAAACGTAGAGATAATTCAAAAATATTTCAGTGGTGAGGCATCAATTTTTCACTATTCTGGACAAAGCTTTGCCTCTATCCGTGGACGGTGACTGTAATCTGAGGCGGTGTTTGTTGGAATACTCTGTTGCCGTTTATTTTCAGTATTGTGGTTGCGGAGCGCTCGAGCGTACGTTTGTGTGCGTCTGTGCGAACATTCCCGCACGGCCGCCTGCGCTCGTTACGCCTTTTGTTCTCATCCCCGCTCCCTCCCGCTCCGTTCTCGAGATGAAACCGCACCATTGTCATCGTCACGTCAATCTGACGGGCCTCGGAACCATCGTGTGTGTCGGCCGGTCTGTGTGTGTTTGTGTGCGTGCGTGATGACGGACTGTTTTTCCTTTCAGTCGTGGAGGAGGATGAGGACGACTTCCCCAGCACTCGCACCGACGGAGAGTTTCTTCACAACAACAGCAGCGGCAAAGACAAACGTAAGTCCGGCAAATGCTGTAGTTTTACTGTGTTCGATGTCTGTCCACGCGCTAAACCGACATTTTGGGTCGTCTGCGGCCACAAAGTGTTCCAGTACTCCAATCCCAAGGGGGTGAACGGCATCGACTTCAAAGGCGAGGCCATCACGTTCAAGGCCACCACCGCCGGCATCCTGGCCACGCTGTCGCACTGCATCGACCTGATGGTCAAGAGAGAGGACAGCTGGCAGAGGAGGCTGGACAAGGTGCACGACGCTTGAAGCGCTACGAGGCTCATGTCGCAACATCACTACACTTGTGTCACTTTAAGACACAAAAACAAAACAACAAGTTTCTGATGAGTTTGAAGTGTGTGGGGAGGGGTCTTTAACTGTGTTAACGTGGCCGCAGGAGATGGAAAAGAGAAGAAGAATCGAGGAGAGCTACAAGTCGGCCCTCAGCGAGCTGAAGAAGAAGTCGCACTTTGGAGGTCCGGACTACGAGGTGACATCCTCAAACAAGTCATCCAGTTATTATTGATTTATTATTTATAATAATGAGCTCAAGTGTTGACACGTCTTCCTCTCGCCACCAGGAGGGTCCGAACAGCCTCATCAACGAGGAGGAGTTCTTCGACGCGGTCGAAGCCGCTCTCGACCGTCACGACAAAATAGAACAGGTACGCGAAGGACTTTTTACAAAATGTTAACCCTTTCGTCGATAAGAGACAGGACAGGCGCTTTTGAGAAAACTGAGCGATAGCCTTGAGGAAAAACTGACCGTTCGAATTCAACACGATGGCTGCTTTCTTAGAAGTGTCTGACTGTTTCTCCTCGGGCGAGGTCTTTATATTCACACACGAGCAGGCAGTTATCGTCTGCCTCATGCCAATGGCACATATTTACTTTGAGTCATTTTGTGTGCGTGCGTGTGTTCCAGTGTCAGACAGAGAAGACGAGAATCCAGAGATCCAGTCCGCTTCCACCAGCAGACATCTTCTCTAGCTCGGGCTCTCACAGGTTATCTGAGCAGGTGCGGACCACAACAAAAACAAAACGAAACAAATAGTCAGCTGTCTCTTTCCTTTTGTCCCTCCTGCACGTCTCAACCCTGCAAATGTCACAAACTCGCAGGTGGAGGAGATGGTGCAGAGTCACATGACCTACTCGCTCCAGGATGTCGGCGGCGATGCCAACTGGCAGCTGGTAGTGGAGGAAGGAGAGATGAAGGTACGCCGCAATGACGGCACTGCCGAAAAAAGCAAACAAATACAAAAAACGCAAAATATATCTCATTTCTCGTGAAAACATCTTACTGTACTTATTTTAAGACAGTATACAGTTGTTGTTGTTTTTTTTTTACCCCCAAAATGTTCTTATTTTAAGAATTCACACTCGTCCCATTGGCAGATTTGTTTCCGGCGGTACACTGTAAACGTGGATCCTTATTGGAGGTTTTCCTCTGATGCGCGCAGGTGTACAGGAGGGAGGTGGAGGAGAACGGCATCGTGCTGGACCCGCTCAAGGCCACGCACTCGGTGAAGGGCGTGACGGGACACGAGGTGTGCCGCTACTTCTGGGACACGGCCTACCGCAACGACTGGGAGAGTACGTCCGTTTCCGCGGCCTTGAAATACGTTTTGGGTTTGTCTCGTTGTGACCTCGCTCTCCGTCCGGCAGCCACCATCGAGAACTTCAACATCGTGGAGACGCTGTCGGAGAACGCCGTCATCGTCTATCAGACCCACAAGGTACGACCGCGCCTCGATTCATCACCGGGTCCTTTGTCTGCTTGAAATGCAATCGCTGGTGTCATAGGTGACTGGAATGACCGCTTAATATGACATCTGATATCACCGTGTATCCTAAAACAAAACAGCAGCACCTACAAAATTTTGAAGGGAAAAAAAAAAAAAAAGAGAGAAAAATCAACTTTGTTCTCATTAGATTAGAAATTATTTTTCCGTGGAATTTCTCATAGGATTAGGATTTTCTTGTTGGAAAAATATAACCTTTTTTTTCTTGAAAAAGTACAACACGTATTTGTTTTCTTAATAATGTATTTAGAAGAAGACTATCAAAAAGGCAATTGCTTTTGAAATAACTTTTTTTTTTTTTTTTATTTAAAAACTAAACTTTCTATCAGGAGAAAGAAACTTGCTTGAAAAAAAATATTACTCAAAAAGATCTCATAACAGTAAAACATTTGTATTAAACAAATGAAGAAAAATCTCTAAAAACTAAACTTTTCTTAGGGCTACTGTTTGAAAATACAATTTTTTTCTTTTAAAAATATGGCTTTTTCTAAAGACAAAAAATACCACCCTTTTCTCCATATTCCATGTTTTTTTTATTTGAAGTTTCTAGTCATACTATGCCTTAAGATATTTTTTAATTGTTTTTTTTTAAATCTTGAAAAAATAAAAATACATTTAAAAAAGACTTTTCCTTAAATACCTTCAGGAAAACTAATACTGATATTGTACTTTATATAATACTAATATTAATTTAAAAAAATAAACGTTTTCTAAGAAATTAAAACTTTGGTTCTCTGAAAATAAAACTTTTTCTTGATTTTTTTTTCTTTAAAAACGATTTTTACTCCAAAGCTACAACTGCTTTCAAAAAAAAAAATCTTGAAAAAATGTAACTGTTTTTACAAGTGCTACTTTTCACTTGAAATTTCCCATAAGATTGTGACTCTTCTTGTAGAAGACTTCAACAACCTTTGGTGTGAACATATCTGAACAGAATCTTTTAGTTTTAGTAACTTCATGCCTATAATAATAATATATATATTTTTTTTCTTTAAAAAAAAGGTACAAATAAATGCCTGAAATGAAGTTGAATCAATAATGTGCGCCCACAGAGGGTGTGGCCCGCCTCCCAGCGGGACGTGCTCTACCTGTCGGCCATGCGCAAGATGGCGGCCAGCAACGAGAGCGACCCCGACACCTGGCTGGTGTGCAACTTCTCTGTGGACCAACACGACGCACAGGTGAGCGGCGGGGCGCCGAGGGGGCCGGACTTCCTCTTTTAGCCACGCATGTACCCACCGGGTGTTTCCCGTCGTCCCCTTTTTCTTTTTTAGCCGAGCAGCCGTTGCGTACGCGCGAAGATCAACATCGCCATGATCTGCCAGACCCTGGTCAGTCCACCCGAGGGCGACAAGGAGATCAGCAGAAACAATGTGCTGTGCAAAATCACATACGTGGCCAACGGTGGGTCACAAACACAACTAACACGCTTTGCACAGTGTACTGTGTTGCTATGTGCGTGTTAAAGCATTATTTTCACGATCATTATGTCTTTCATTTTCTGAAAAAGACTTTTTTTTTCCTCAGAAAAAAAAACATTTTCGGAGTTTACATTTTTGCAACTTTGTTTGCCAAAAATGCTACTTTTTTTTTTACGAAACTACTTTTTTTTCTTGAAAAAAAGGACACCTTTTTTGGAAGAATTGTGTTCTTGTAAAATGACCACTTTTTTATTGAAAAAAAAAACAAACACCTTTTTCCTTAAGTTAACTAGATCTTGATGAAACTTTTTTTCCATTGAGAAATGCATATTTTTTCTTCAATAATTCTACTTGGTTTCTTGAATTTTTTTTTCTTTCATGTTGAATACAACTTTTTTTTCTTGAAAATCATACAAATGTGTTTTTGTCAGACTTTTTTTCTTGCAAAAATAGTAATAGTCATAGAAATAGTACATTTCTTTCTTGGAATTTGTTTATTTATTTTTTGATTTGATCAATTTTGAAAAAAGGCAAGTGTTTGTCTTGTGTGCAGTGAATCCCGGAGGCTGGGCGCCAGCCTCGGTCCTGCGGGCGGTTGCCAAGAGGGAGTACCCCAAGTTCCTGAAGCGCTTCACCTCCTACGTGCAGGAGAAGACCGCCGGCAAGCCCATCTTGTTCTGATCCTCTTTTGGTGTCTGCGCCAATGACATCACACCGCATCGTTATTGTACAAACTCGTGTTGAGGCCACACTGAAGAGGATTAAAAAAAACAACAACAACACAACTTTGAACCTGAAAAAAATACAACTTTAGTGATACGCTATTATTACTTTGGGTTATGAACAAAAATGCTTTCTCCCTGAACAAAACACTTTTTCCTCAAAATATTTATTGAAAAAAATGAGTACTAAAAACAGATGTTCTCAAAAATAGGACTGTCATTTATTGTAGGAAAAACTTTTGGGGGAAGAAGTCTAATTTCAAGAAAAAGTCCCAAGATTCAAATTTCAAAGAAATGAGACTATTTTCTCAAAAATATAACCTAGAGAAAATGTCAGGGTTTAAAAAAATTAAATAAAATATAGAGGGGAAAAAAATGCAACTTTTTAAATTGAACTTCTCACCCCCCCCCCCCAAAAATATTGAAGAATATTTTTCTTTTTTACAATAAAAAAAAAAGAGTCAAACCTTTTTTACTTTAGTACTATTTCTTGGAAAATCTTAACTTTTTCAAAGAAAAAATACAGAACTTCATTTTCCTTGGAGTTTAAAAATAAACCCCCAAATCTCAATTTGTAAAGAAAAAAAAAAGTACTTTGCGGAAAAAGTGTTTGTTTCCCAAGAAAAGCTTGGGGGGGAAACACAATTCTCAAAAAAATGAAAACATTTTTCCGTAAAAAAAAAAAAATTCTTGGAAAATAAACTATCATGAACTATTTTTTTCTAAAAATATATTTTTTTCCTATTGTAAGCTTTATTTTTTTTCCTCGGAAAAACATGACATTTTATTGCAGGCATATGACTATTTTCTCCCCAAAAGTTCATTTTTTTCCCTCGTGTTTGTTTTTTGTTTTTTGTTTTTTTCTCAGGCAAAACCTACTTTTTCCTGAAAGTACAACAATATTTTCTGTCACAAGCTTTTTTTGGGGGGGTTGTAACAAACTTTCAATCAAAGAAAAGCTACTTTTTCCTTTAAAAAAAAAAAAAGTGCTTCTCAAAATCACTCTAAGATTACGACATAATTGTGGTAGTCTTTTTTTGCTTTGCTTTTCTTCTTTTCAGTGTGACCTTAATACTGCTCAGCAAGATTGACATCCACAAGGATTCCTTACCAGCTGCCAATGTGCTCCAGCAAGGTGGCTGCTTGCCATACTGTCGTGCGTCACGACGCTTTTCCAATTCCCCAGTAACTAAATGTGATGTGCATTGAAACGACATGTACGTATGTTCCATAAGGAAAGTGTAAAGAGCTAGAAGAGACATATATATCTTTGCTATCAGACTGTTTTAGACTTGCGGCTTTCTTTGTTACGGGTCAGATGATTTATTTGTTTGTTTTATTGTATGAAGGGTACAGAGGGGACCATCATGATGAACCGTGGACCCCTATGATGTAAAACGCTAATCCCGCTAATGAACGCGCCTAGTTTTACAGTGCTGAGGGCGGGACCAGCCCACCTAAAATTGTAAGCGTGTCGCAAAGGCTTTTTGTTGTCGTTGCGACTGTGGGGATCCCAAATGCCATAGTGGATTACTTAGAGGGGAGATGATGAGACTAATACACCCGTGAAGTCACTAGTCAAGTGTCCATTAACAGAAATATTTGAGTACAAACCTTCATACCAACTTTATTGTTATAATGTTCAATTCTGCTTTGAAGACTTATTGACTTCAATGAAGCACTTTGACGTTCCCTTTAGTACTAATTCATTTGTTTGTATTGTGTTTTTAACCGCCTGTTACGTTGCGGGTTCAATCGAGCTGTTTGTTTTAAACATAACTTTTTCACATTTTTTTTTTTTCTTTGATTGATGCGCAATTTTTTTCAAACAAACAAACAAAAACACATTTTTCTCAGAAATGCATTTTTCTTTTCTTTACTTTGGAAAAAATATTTGTTTTTTTTCAAGAAATGCATTTTTTTTCCTCGATGGGGGGGGGGGGGGGGGGGGGGGGGAATTGTGTTTCTGATGGAACTTTTTTTTTTTTTTTTTTTTTTTTTACAAAATCATGGAATTAGTGCAAGAAAGACTTGTGTTGATGAAAACATTCATCATTAATTGACATAACAGGAGGTTTAAATAATAATTATATGAATTGGTAATGACCCGCAACATAACAGCAGGGTTCAAGAGGACTTCTGTGGAATATACAGCATTTCAAGCAAGTAGCTCAATGACGACCTCTGTGGTCTGGCTCATCATTTCAACATGTTGGCTAGCATTTAGCTGGTTGAATGTACTTTCCAGTACATGTACATAGTTTGTGCATACTAACACTTTGAAAAGTTAAAAGTACTGTGACAATATTTCCCAGGGGAAATAAAGACATTTGACAAACACATGAATGTGGTTGAATGTTTGGTGGTGGCCGGAGGAGCAATAGTACAATTTTGTTTTAGTTAACAAAGCATTTAAAAAAATAAAAAATACATAATACGCTCAAAAAAACGCGATATAGCTAATTATATGCGACATGAATATGGGAAAAAAAGCCTCCGAATCCGCAATAGTGAACAACGATATAGCAAGGGAACACTGCACTCAGTTAAAAAAAAAATTAACTTCAAAGCTGGAGACTGAAGCGACATGACGCAGGGCCGCGTTGAGGGCAGCTCTTTGCTGATTGGACAACCGTTTTCCCGCTGCAGCGAGCCAATCAACGAGCAGCAAGTGAACACGTCGGGTGAAACGTGTGTCGTACTTCGTAATAAACAAACAGAACATCAAAGCGACCATAGCTTACGTTTAATATCGGAATAAAGACGTACCAGTGTGTGAACTTCAAAGCTCCTTTTTTTTCAGGCCCATTTAAATTCAAACGTGTCAACACTGCATTTCAAAGGACAGGCGGTGGAAACTATTTAGAAGGCGGAGCAGTTTCAACATGAACTCCTTGCTGATTGGACAACCTTTTCCCCGCTTGAGATAGCCAATCATCGAGCAGCAAACGTATGTATAAAGTCAACCGCCCCGGAACGCTAACACTCGTCGAACTATTCGAGACAGAGAAAATTTGCTTGAACGTCATCTTCAAGTCAAGTTTAAAATTATAAAATGTCTGGTCGTGGAAAGTCCGGAAAGGCAAGGGCGAAGTCCAAGACTCGTTCGTCCCGTGCAGGGCTGCAGTTCCCAGTTGGTCGGGTTCACAGGCTTCTCCGCAAAGGCAACTACGCCGAGCGTATCGGCGCCGGCGCTCCGGTCTACCTGGCGGCCGTGCTCGAGTACTTGACAGCTGAGATTTTGGAGCTGGCCGGAAACGCTGCTCGCGACAACAAGAAGACCAGAATCATCCCACGCCATTTGCAGCTGGCTGTCCGCAATGACGAGGAGCTCAACAAACTTCTAGGCGGTGTCACTATCGCTCAGGGCGGCGTGTTGCCCAACATCCAGGCGGTTCTGCTGCCCAAGAAGACCGAGAAGGCCATCAAGCCCAAGTAGGACTGCTGGACAACTACTCTGCCACAACGGTTCTTTTAAGAGCCAGCCACTCATTTCAAAGAGAGCAAAAGCTCCATTGAATATTATTTGCTTTATGATATAGATAAATGCGGTGTCATTCTCTGGTCTCCTTTTAGTCAAGGCTTCTGTACAATAACCCTGCCCCCTCCAAATCTGTTCGATCATATGTTGACTTCAAAGGAATTAATTTTCTTTATCACAGTAAATATTTTGCATTTTGGTGAAATGTTACAGTATGATTTTTTTTTTTTTTTTTTTTTTGACTGCATTTTATTTTTTCTTGTAGTACTCCGAGGAAAAGATTCTCTTTCCTGAAGACTTCCATTTACATGAAAAAATGTATGGTATGCACTTCTTGTAAAATAGACTATTTTAGCCTTTTATAAGTGGTTCACGTATCCATCCATTTTCTTCCGTTTATGAGGTCAGGTTACGGAAGCAGCAGATCAAGTACAGAAGCCCAGATTCCCCCGTCCCCAGCCACTTCACCCAACTCTTCCGAGGATGAATACTGAGGTGTTCCCAGGTCTGCTGGGGGATGTAACCTCTCCAGTGTTTCCTGGATTGTCCCCGGCCGGGTTCTCCTTCCTCCGGGATGTTCCCGGAACACCTCACCAGGGAGGTCTCCTGACCGGATACCCGAGCCACCTCATCTTACTCTTCTCTAAGGGAGAGCCCGGACACCTTTCGGAGGAAACTCATTTCGGCCGCTCGTATCCACGATCTTGTTCTTTTGGTCACGATCTAGGGATCTGGGGATCGTGTCCATAGCGGAGAGTAGGAACGTAGACCGACCGGTAAATTTAGAGCTTCTGAGACCGTCTGACTGATGCTCATTGCACTTTTCTTGTCTTACATATTTTCTTCTGCAAAACATTAAATTGTCGGGGGGGGGGGGGAGAAGAAAAAGTTTGTTTGTTTGCAATGTTAGTCCAGTAAGTTTTACAAAACTATGAAACTGTACCCCAAAGTGGGAGTCGACTCACTGCAATCAACCACTGTACGTCTTTAATCTCTTCTAATATAGTCTTTTTTTTTTTTTTTTTTTTTTTTTTTTTTTTAATGTGAAACATTGTCTAATTCATTAAGAATGTATACTTGATAAATGCACAATCTATCATTTTATGAAAAATATTTTTAACTAGCCAAACCATTTCAGTCCATCCCCAAACGTTCGTATTTGGGAAACAATCTCGCCAAAATAATTTATATTCTGGGCCTCCAGAGGCACGTTCCCAACCTCGAGGGAACTTCCCTTTGATGGCTGCAGTTTTTTATTTTTATATACACAAAGGCTACTTTTTTTTTTTTTTTTTTTCTTTTCTTTAGCCAAGTTCAGCTCCTGCAAGTCGCAACCTCCCTTGTTGTTCCCCCAAACCAAATTTCACACTTGTTCATTTTAATAATTTTGTTGGCTGGAGGGAAGATATCTGCAAGCAAGAAGAGTTTTGGCGGAATGTGTTTATTCACGATTTAGAATTTCTTCTATACAGTACTGCTTATATATTTATACGAAATACTTGCTGGTGAAGTCACGTTTGAAGATCATCAGCGTTAAGCTCCTCCCAAGTTGGGAAAAAAAGCTTCCCGCCAGCCAAGATTGCATCAGTTGTCCTCGCTCAGGTCCGCAGTCTTATAATAAGTACGCTGGACTCGAGGCGCTTTGACTTCAGTTTCCTTTGTGACAAGTTACCGTGCTAAATATGTCAGGTCGCGGCAAGGGAGGCAAAGGTTTGGGGAAAGGAGGCGCCAAGCGTCACCGCAAAGTCCTCCGCGACAACATCCAGGGCATCACCAAGCCCGCCATCCGCCGCCTGGCTCGCCGCGGCGGCGTCAAGCGCATCTCGGGCCTCATCTACGAGGAGACCCGCGGCGTGCTCAAGGTCTTCCTGGAGAACGTCATCCGCGACGCCGTCACCTACACCGAGCACGCCAAGAGGAAGACCGTCACCGCCATGGATGTGGTCTACGCCCTCAAGCGGCAAGGACGCACACTCTACGGCTTCGGCGGTTAAACCGTCATTCGGTTTCAACACAACGGCAACCAAAAGGCCCTTTTAAGGGCCACACACGCATTTCTACTATGAGCTAATATCCTATTAGTGGTTGTGAGAAATGTCCAAGTTCATTTTGATCGCGAATATTCACAACCTGCTTGAGGGTACCGTCAAACATAAGCAGTTTCATGACACTAATAATGAAGCTCAAATTACAAATGCTGTTTTGTATTAAATTGGGGGTTTTGAAATAATACAGTTGCGGTTCAGTCACAACTGTATTATTGTGTTCTTTAATATCAAGCATCAAAAGTGCTCGAACCACCTTAAAACAAATTAATGTTGTGCAGAGTCCAGGCATTGTCTCAAGAATGATTTTGAAGTGTTGTCCAGATCTTTAAAACGTACATGGACAAATGCTAAAGTATGGTTTGGAAAATTTGACTGGTTGCAATGAAATGTTTAACTGACTTGGTTTGTTTTTAGAGGTTATTTTTCTTTTCAGATTACAAATAAGACGACAAAACTGAAAATAAAAGTAGCTTCCGACACATTGCGAGTACAAGCAAACTAGTGCAGCAAAATAAAAATTGAAAATGAAATCTATTTGCCATTAATAGTTTGGGGTACGTTAACAGTGCAATTTAAAGAAATACATTTACACGGCCCACTAAAATCTAGTGTGCTAAGTGTTTCTTCGCGACCGTTGTTCGTGGCGCGCCTATGTTGCGTAAACACCTCCCAGTGAATATTTTCAAGGGAGAGTCTCAACCAATCAGAGAGTGGCGCTGGCACAGTAAAATTTGCATGAGCCGGCTATAAATTGACTGGTTCTTCCAGTGCTGCTTCACTCGAGTAGATAACTTGACGGAGCAATTGTAACAATGCCTGAGCTGTCGAAGCCCGCGGGTAAGAAAGGATCCAAGAAGGCGGTGGCGAAGTCCAACAACAAAGGCACCAGGAAGAGGAAGAGAGCCAGGAAGCAGACCTATGGCATCTACGTGTACAAGGTGCTCAAGCAGGTGCACCCCGACACCGGCATCTCGTCCAAGGCCATGAGCATCATGAACTCGTTCGTCAACGACATCTTCGAGCGCATCGCCTCCGAAGCGTCTCGCCTGGCTCACTACAACAAGCGCTCCACCATCACGTCCAGGGAGATCCAGACCGCCGTCCGCCTCCTGCTACCGGGCGAGCTGGCCAAGCACGCCGTGTCCGAGGGCACCAAGGCCGTCACCAAGTACACCAGCTCCAAGTAAACTATTTCGGCTGTAACCGACAAACCAAAGGCTCTTTTAAGGGCCACCTACTTATTCTTAAGAGTTCTTCGTCCTCACAATCTTTAAAAAAATAATAATAATTAAAAAAAAAATTATATATATATATTTTGTGTCAGTATAAATGTCGACTGTGGATGTTGTATCACACACTAAATTGGAATACAAGGTTACGTCATCCGTCATTTTTTTGTACCAATAAAAATAAAAAACAAATTTACTAGTTTTGAAATTGGAATTCATGGATGAGTTTGTTCACCGATCTGTTAAAGTTTGGTAATAAGAAAAAAGTGCTTGAAATCTTGAAGATTTTAGCAGGAATCGTGGAAGTCGCACATGATTTTGTTTTGAGTTGTTAATTAAAATACAGTATTTAAACTACTTTAAACTAAACTTCTGTTGCGTATCTGCCGCGCACACAAAAATGGCTCTGCGCGTCCACGTGTAACACAAGCACCGAATGTACTTCATAAAAAGCCCTTTTTAAAATGTTGAATCATGTTCTAAGTGGGTTTGTTGTGCAAGTAACTCACTACACTATTGAAGACTTGCATTAAAAAATAATGCGTACGTTTATATGAACACTCCCTTTTTTTTTTTTTTTTTTTTTTTCCCCCCCCTTCTCTCTTCCTCTTTCTCAGACTGGTAGATCCATGTATGTGGGTGGCAAGAAAACAGATATAAGGTTGTCAGTGGATTGTGCTGTATATGATTGTAGTAAAAAAAAAAAAAGTAGATATTGGGATTTTTAAATGTTCTGTATTGATATTCCACGATTTGCGTTGACATAAAACGTAAACCTCGTTCAAATCGCTTGAGAAAGGAGCAAGTTACGACTAAATTTCAATGGGAACTTTGCCCCCACAAACATGGCCGGCACGTCGGTTAACCGGTCACGTTTTTTTTTTTTTTTTTTTTTTTTGATCCTCCATAACTGGGCGAAACTGTAGGGGCAATTGGTTTTAACGATTGGGCGACTTGGAATTGCTTTTGTCCAATCAGCTGTTTGATCCTGGGTGGACCAACCAGCGCTGTCGTGTCTCGCCAAATCTCGATTGAGCAATTCTTCATTTCCTGTAAAGCGACTTTGCTCTTCTCAGAGCCACCACACATATCGGGTAATGAGTAATTTCTCTCCAGTTCATAACTTTTTATTTTTGTTTATATAAGTGACACTAAGAACAGTGTAAATGTACCACATCCTCATGATAGCAGCAGAATCATTATTGTTACATTTTATTTTTTTGCAAATTTATGAAACTAGCTTCATCATTGTTATTGATCGTCAATTTCATTCAGTGAGCACAGCTCGATGAAACCAGTAATATCAGTAAGTCAACATGTACTTCATAATCAGGAAGTACTCTATCGCAATATTATTTTCTTTGCAAAGTTATGCAATGATCAACTTTTTGGTGTCACTTTGCAGGTTAGGCCAAAGTAACTCATTTTATAATTCTTCAATATCAATATCTGTATATCTATACATTTGTATATGTCATTGTGATACTTGCACAAGTTGTATGGATACTGCTGTAGCATAATTGGACTATATTTGTTATACTTTTATTATTCAGTACTTTCCAGACCAACAGGGAGATACTGAACTCCTCTAAAAAGAAGCCCAACATATTTTGGGGGTTTTTTTGTTTGCTTTTTTTTTTTTTTTTTGCTTGGAAAAAGAGAAGGCTCAAACATTGATCATAGAAGGAATACCTGTCAGAAGGGGTCACCATCGACCCAGCCCCAAACGGGTCTAGCAAGTCTCAGCAAAGGGGAGCGGCGCACACTGAACCTCTTTGCTGATTGGACAACCGTTTCCCCGCATCATCTGACCAATCACTGAGCAGCAACAGTGTGTATAAATACACTGCTTCGTGCCAGTGTTTGATAGTGTTAAACAGAAATTCAGAACGCCGGAAACTGTTAAATAAGCGATCATGTCTGGGCGTGGCAAGGCTGGCAAAGCAAGGGCGAAGGCCAGGACTCGGTCTTCTCGTGCCGGGCTTCAGTTCCCGGTCGGGCGAGTCCACAGACTCCTCCGCAAAGGCAATTATTCGCAGCGCGTCGGTGGCGGCTCCTCCGTTTACCTTGCGGCGGTGCTCGAGTACCTGACCGCTGAGATCTTGGAGCTGGCCGGAAACGCTGCTCGCGACAACAAGAAGACCAGAATCATCCCTCGCCATTTGCAGCTGGCCGTCCGCAACGACGAGGAGCTCAACAAACTTCTGGGCGGCGTCACCATCGCTCAGGGCGGCGTGTTGCCAAACATCCAGGCGGTTCTGCTGCCCAAGAAGACCGAGAAAGCCAACAAGAACAAGTAAACTTCAATTCCGGACCTCCTGCACCCACAAAGGCTCTTTTAAGAGCCACACCCTTTTTCTAAAAGAGCACTTATTGGTCCAGCAAAATTCAGTAGCTACTTATTGTTTTAAATTATTATTGATTTATCACACCACACAACTTGGTTGTACGAGAATTGTCACGTGCGTATTTGTCTAACTCAGGTTGGGATACAGCAATAATGTCACAAATTATATTGGATTTGTCTCCTCTAGCTGTCATTCCATAAACACGTCATAAACTGTCCAACTCAAATGAGTCAGCATTTTATAGCCGCATTCAAATTTGACTGCGCCGGCGCCACTCTCTGATTGGCTGGGACTTTCCCTTGTAAATATCCTCTGGTCGGTGTTTACACAACATAGACGCGCCACTAACACCGGTCGCGATGACCCAACTTCCATACTACATTTTATTGGGACGTAGAAATGTTAACATTTCTTTCAAATACGCTGTTAAGGTACCCCAAACTAGGAATTGCAAATATATTTCGTGTTAAAAATCTTTGTCCCCTCCACACAAATTGTATTTCTTCGTTTCATATCTGTGTACACTATATGTATTTGTGGTTATCAACAATGGATAATTATGCTCAAATTATCATACTGTTAAGTATAAGTCCTATTAGTTGAATTCTTTTATGGACAACGGGTCCATAGTTGCTTTCAGAGGACCATTGTGACAGTGAAATCTAGAATTTTTAAATGTTTGGTAGGAAAAATTTCAGTTTTGCTGGAGGCGTTGTGAGAGAAGACTTTATTTCAATCTTTGTCCAGTTTCTCAACATTTATTACTTTAAAAGGAATTCCAAACTCTTTTAGAGAAAGTGTGTGTGGCCCTTAAAAGAGCCTTTGTGGTTGCAGGAGGTCTGGAATTGAAGTTTACTTGGGCTTGTTGGCCTTTTCGGTCTTCTTGGGCAGCAGAACCGCCTGGATGTTTGGCAACACGCCGCCCTGAGCGATGGTGACGCCGCCCAGAAGTTTGTTGAGCTCCTCGTCGTTGCGGACGGCCAGCTGCAAATGGCGAGGGATGATTCTGGTCTTCTTGTTGTCGCGAGCAGCGTTTCCGGCCAGCTCCAAGATCTCAGCGGTCAGGTACTCGAGCACCGCCGCAAGGTAAACGGAGGAGCCGCCACCGACGCGCTGCGAATAATTGCCTTTGCGGAGGAGTCTGTGGACTCGCCCGACCGGGAACTGAAGCCCGGCACGAGAAGACCGAGTCCTGGCCTTCGCCCTTGCTTTGCCAGCCTTGCCACGTCCAGACATGATTACTTTTTAATTAGCCGCTTGACTGATTGAATAGCAATTGAGTATATACACACTACCGCGAAGAAGTGAATTTATACACATTGTTGCTGCTCAGTGATTGGCCAGACGGTGCGGGGAAACGATTATCCAATCAGCAAAGATCAGTTGAAATTATATAATTATTGCTACTCAGTGATTGGTCAAAGGATGCGGGGAAACGGTTGTCCAATCAGCAAAGAGCTCCAATCGGCGCCGCTCCCTTTTGCTCAGATTTCCTGTTTTTGGAGCGGGCGAGGTCCAAGGTGACCTGTTAAGACAAGTATTCGATTCTTGACTCGGGAGACGTCGGCTTTCACCACATATGAAAACTTTCGGTCGTAAATATTGAACGGAACATAAAGTCGGTGCAAATCCACTCCTGACACACCTCAGACCTCAGGACAACCTTCTAGGTCAGTGGCCAAAAAAGAAAAAAAAAACAATAATACTAATAAATAAAGGTTCTAATCAAAGACATACAGGCTGCTTTCTATTTTAAGCGGCGCAGCGTTACAAGCTTTACGGTGGTGGCAAACCGTACCGACCAATAACATACGAGAAACGTAGCAGGGGAAAGAGAACGAGACTCCGAGTGGAACTGAGTTGATGGAGAAACGCCATTGTGTAACAAAATGTTTTGAACAAACAAATCCCCCAAAACAGCTCAGTTGGTGAATGAATGTACAATTGTTGTTGTACTTTATTGTTCAGAAGCACTCTATTTGAACACGTATAACTTTTTATTGACCTGCTCTTATTTTGAAATTCACAGCTCTTCTTTTATTTAGTAAATGAGAGCACACACGCTGTGTAAACATGTAAACACATAGTTGTAAAGATGTGTACAACTTTTTATTTCATGAAAACATGAACGGCCAGGAGGAACATTTCAGAATCAGAATCAGAATCATCTTTATTTGCCAAGTATGTCCAAAACACACAAGGAATTTGTCTCCGGTAGTTGGAGCCGCTCTAGTACAACAAACAGTCAATTTACAGAACACTTTGGGGACATAAAGACATTGACAAAAAACAATTGTGCAAAAAGATGCAGAGTCCTCTAGCACTTAGAGCAGTTCGAACGACTAATATTGCAATAGTCCGGTGCAATGACCATTGTGCAAAGGGCGCTGAGACTTCAAGGAGTGTATGCGGTTTAAAGTGACGAGTAGTGCGATCATCTGGGACAATGTCGGTTGTGCAAATGTTACAGATATCAATTGTATACTTTATATATACTTACTTACTTATATACTTTACTCATTTTATACTTCCAACAGCGTTTAAATTAACCTGTCAAGCATTTCAGAAAAACACAATCATTAAAACAAGATTTAGCCAGTAAATGAAATCATGATGGTCCTTGTTCAACCATGTTACAAAAAAAATAAATTCTGCCACTATATCAATTTCTGAGCACAACTGTACATTTTAGCAATCATACGTTGCTTAGTTGTGTGTTGACTGCCTTTTTTTGCATGTATACACTACTATCGTATGCAGATTTCTATGATTATGACATTTGATGACACAGAACGGAATTGGTCTTTGAATGTAAAACGTCGGTGGCTCTTAGAAGAGCCGTTGTTGGTTGCGAGGCGGCGAGTTCAAGCTCTCTCCCCGCGGATCCTGCGAGCCAGCTGGATGTCCTTGGGCATGATGGTGACCCGCTTGGCGTGGATGGCGCACAGGTTGGTGTCCTCGAACAGGCCGACTAGGTAAGCCTCGCTGGACTCCTGCAGAGCCATGACGGCCGAGCTCTGGAAGCGCAGGTCGGTCTTGAAGTCCTGAGCGATCTCCCTGACCAGACGCTGGAAGGGCAGCTTGCGGATGAGCAGCTCGGTGGACTTCTGGTAGCGGCGGATCTCGCGGAGGGCCACGGTGCCGGGCCTGTAGCGGTGAGGTTTCTTGACGCCGCCGGTGGCCGGGGCGCTCTTGCGGGCGGCCTTGGTGGCCAGCTGCTTCCTGGGCGCTTTGCCTCCGGTGGACTTACGAGCGGTCTGCTTGGTTCTCGCCATCTTCGCGTGAGCTACAACGCTTGGGACGAAACAGTTAGCCGGAACGCCGGCGACTGCGTGTTTTTATACAGACAAGACAGCGCTGATTGGTGTCGTTGGGGAAGAGCCCGCGTGAAAGCCGCTCCTCTATTGGGCGAGCGTTTTTTGAATAGAACCAATCACCGCCAGGAGGGGCGAACGGCTACTGGTCACACAAATCTAAAAGCGAACGTTTCAACGACGAAGCGAGGAGTGTTCCAAATTCCAATATACAATAAATCATTTGTGTAAGAATGTGATAGTTGAGACGTTGATACGTAATAATGTGAGCTTTGGAACAGTTTTGTATTGTGCTTGAAACATCATAATATGGATTCTGCTGTCTGCTACGAGTGTCACATTTTAGTTAGGGGGAATTTTGCATTTAAAAGGCCATAATAAATATAATTATTCTGTCATTTTTGAAATACGACGGTTAAATAGAGTTGTGAACAATTGCTGCATACAGTAACAAAAAAAAATAAAAATGAAAACTCCAAAACAACGAAATTAAAATGAGTTTCCCTTTTATCTTGGACAAATCCACAGACAGATTATCCTAAAGAATTAAAATCTGGATTAGGATTAAATATTTTACTCTCACCCAACATTTAAACATGTTTGAACGCAGCTTCCTTATTGGCTGACCAAAATACGTCATATTTTACGGAACCTCCAAGTTAAAAGCATTGCTAACTATTACTAGCGATATTGTACCACTATAACAAACAAGTACACGACGCATATATAGATTGAACATAAGTATACACTGTGTTACTTGGCAATACGTTGCCAAGTAACACTTCTGAGTTGGCGGCTGTTGGGCAAGCGGTTAAGCTTTTATTTTGAAGAACCGGAAGAAAAACAAAAGCAGTTCCTCTCTTACGTCAGTAACGGTGAATAACGAACGGTGCGGTCATTACGGGCGTGGTGGAGAGTTGTGAACACATGAATTCAAATGGATTTGTTGTTTTTACTCCTTATCACATTAATGAAGTTGAAGGATTGCAGGTCGGTGCTGGTGCGTTCAGAATGTGGTCTCGAGAGTTACGACACGATTGTCCGCACGGGTTTTCATCACTGAAATAAAAAAACAGTAAAAACAGCTCATTGTGCACTTGTTAAAGCAGTTTTTTTTTTTTATTAAAGTAAAATATAATTTAAAAAAACTTACAGCATTTTGTACACGACGCAAATTGAAAACTCAATAAAGTTGTACCTCGACTTACAAGGGGACATTGAACAGTTTCTTATTTTTTTTTACCTGCACCACTGCAGTTTTGGGACAATTAGCAACTTTGCTAAATTCAAATTTCATATAACGCAAGCAAGAAGTCATTCTGGGTTTGCAGTGAATTATTAACAAACATGAAAGTTTGTCATTTTCAGGCATCTCAGTGAAACCAATACAATTAAGTCATCTCTAGTACTAAATGTGCTTGTTTGAGTCAGTTCATAATACACAATACAAAAATGTGTAGCGTGAACGGATGGAGACTCTTTTAAGTTGAAGTGGGTGGTTCTTAAAAGAACCGTTGGGAGCAACTGTTTAAGCGTAAAGCTTAAACGTTTACTTGGAGCTGGTGTACTTGGTAACGGCCTTGGTGCCCTCGGACACGGCGTGCTTGGCCAGCTCGCCCGGCAGCAGGAGGCGGACGGCGGTCTGGATCTCCCTGGACGTGATGGTGGAGCGCTTGTTGTAGTGAGCCAGGCGAGAAGCTTCGGAGGCGATGCGCTCGAAGATGTCGTTGACGAACGAGTTCATGATGCTCATGGCCTTGGACGAGATGCCGGTGTCGGGGTGCACCTGCTTGAGCACCTTGTACACATAGATGGAGTAAGTCTGCTTCCTCGCCTTTTTCCTTCCCTTGCCGGACTTGCCCGTCGCTTTGGCGACAGCTTTCTTGGAGCCCTTCTTTGCCAATGACTTCGCAGATTCAGGCATGTTGTCTCAAGTTATTCTACCTCGTGAGTACAGTGACTTTCCTCAGTGAGCGGCAGAGGTTTTATACACGCCCGTATGCAAATATTACTGCGCCAGCGCCTTTTTTTGATTGGCTCGCTCGTGAGCAAAAAATAAAAAATTAAAAAAAACAGGTGCCAAAAAACAGGTAGTTCCTCATCACGTCAGCTCCTTTTACACTGACGGCTGAAGAATAATAAAAATAATAAATACATAAAAAATAATAGTATATAATAATATTGTATATATAGTATTATAGACAATAGTATATAAAATAATAAAAAAATACTTTTTTGTTTGATGGGAACTTTTATCGCTAAGCCCCAAGAAATGATTTGGGTTAAATTTAGAGGTGAATTGAACATACAATAGCATTAATTGAACATGAAACGTGAGCGAGGAGTGCTATACGTTCAGCTTCCATTTTTATTTTTTTGCTCGTCCGCCCACTTTCGTGAACTTCCAACTCATTCCACATTTCTCAAACCTTCGAATAAATTCAAGGCAATTATGTCTTTATTACCAAAAAAAATAAACATTTAAAAAAAAATTCCCCCCATATTCCACATATGTTCCTCATTTCACCAATTCCAATTTCGAACTGTTCAACTCGTTCGGGACACTTGTTGCCCAACCACGATGAAATACATTTTAACTCATAACTTAATTACTTGCTCTTAAACAAGTCAATATATAGGTTGAAACAAAAAAATCCACTTGACATTTTAGGTGTACACATGATAGTTGTTTAATTAAGTATGGAGTAAAAATTCTTTGTAGAAAGTAGCCAAAACATAGTGTTGAGTTGGGGAGACGACGACACCACCTACTGGCAATGTGACTAATTGCACTTATTTGTCGTTGACGTTCACAAGTAAACGAACGCATGTGAAACAAGCTCAAGAAGAGAAAGTGCGTGGCCCTTAAAAGGACCTTTGGGGTGTTTTGACTGATTAAGGTTACAGTTCAACCGCCGAAGCCGTAGAGAGTGCGTCCTTGCCGCTTGAGGGCGTAGACCACATCCATGGCGGTGACGGTCTTCCTCTTGGCGTGCTCGGTGTAGGTGACGGCGTCTCGGATGACGTTCTCCAGGAAGACCTTGAGCACGCCGCGAGTCTCCTCGTAGATGAGGCCCGAGATGCGCTTGACGCCGCCGCGGCGAGCCAGGCGGCGGATGGCGGGCTTGGTGATGCCCTGGATGTTGTCGCGGAGGACTTTGCGGTGACGCTTGGCGCCTCCTTTCCCCAAACCCTTGCCTCCTTTTCCACGACCAGACATTTTCTTATTTTTATTTTTTACTTTATTCGGTAGTTTATCACCGAGCAAACTAACTTCAGAACGGCTCGAGCCCAGCGTACTTATTACAAGATTGCGGACCTGAGAGAGGACGGCTGACGCAAACATAGGTGGGTGGAGTTTAAAAAAAAAACTGGGAGGAGCTTCACTCAACTGACCTTCTAACACCGAGAAGAATTCTGTCTTAAAAATCGTAATATATTGATTTGTGGGAGTGAACATAGCATTAACAGATGCTATTTAGATTCTATATAATATAATCAGTTATATTTTTATTTATGTAACCTTTATTCATCCAGGTAAGGCAGTTGAGAACACATTCTCATTTGCCACGCCGAGAGCAAACGGAGTAAAACAAAGCAAAAGAAGAGTCAATACAAATGCATAGACAACAAAATGCACAGTTGTGATATAGTGACATAGTTACATCGCACATGACGTTACAACATCATAGCACACGGTGAATAAAAGGTTCTAAAAAGGCTAAAAACAGGCTAATTACATTGTTTGTCATTATTTTCAAAGCGATTCTTCTTGTCTCTAGTCTTCTCAAGGCTTAATATTTTTCCCTTGACACGTACTAAAAATATATATTTCACAAAATGTAGGCACAATAAATGTAAAAAAAAAATGTAAATGACATTTGTTTTGTTAAAAAAAAAAAGGGGGTGTTAGAGACCTCCATGAGCTCTACTACAACTACTAATAAAATGGTTTTCAAGATATGCAAAGATATACACTATATTTACAACTAAAATAGTAACATTTCTTTCCATAACACCCTGGTGAGTAAAGATAATTCCGTTGCAGAAGCAAAAATAGTATTTTCCACTTCGTAATACAAGGATCTACTGTAAAAATAAAATACATACATACAGACATAAATAAACTTCCATGACAGTATGTGTGCAGTTAAATATATGACCACTTGGAGGCGCTGTTGCTCAAAGGTTTTATATGAAGCTAAAGCTATCTGCAGGGATGTGTGATTGTTTGAACATTTCATTTTTTTCACCTTTTCTGTGTAGATTGACATGGTAATCCGCACTGGGGGGCGGGGGGGGTGAATCGGAACACCCGGACGCCTCTTGGTTGTTGAAGACATTTCATCTCTAATTCAAAAAGGTTTCTCCACTTATAAATCTTAGGTGTTGAGTTTTATTATTGATGTCTCTTGTGGGTGTGTGTGGTCACATTGGAGTTGTCAGATGTAACCGTTTTGCATCATGACCAATTTGTTCACTTGCCTCTTGGCAAAACGCCTGGTTAGTGGCCATTTTCTTGATAAAGTGAAACTGTTTTTTTTTTTTTTCTTGTTGGTCATGGTGGAGCGTTTTTGTCGTGGACCAGTTTTTTACTGTTTGATTTACAGTCCATCCCTTCCTTTGTGAGAAGGATGCAAATGAACTGCTGATCGTTCATTTGGATTAAAGGTGAAACATCTTCAACAACCAAGAATCCAGTTGCTTCAGTTCAACATTTGCGGATTTCCATCACATCATAAAAGGCAAGATATTCAAGTTTAAGCCTATTTTTTTTATTTTTGTATAATTGCACCTGATGGTTATTCAATTTCAAGCCAGCGTAGCTTGTCATATTCGGATTGGATTTCATGCTCCTTCTACCCATCAAAATGTGACTTTTTATTGTAATTTTTGTCAGAAACCGCTTTCGATTGACACCCGATACAACGGCAAAAGGTCACACCAGAGAGGAAGTCCAAATGTCAAACATCACTCTGTGAAGTTTAAACCTTTGCAACACCCAGACAAACTGATCTTCTTCTCTTGACGCTGAAAAATGTCACTTCTCATCACCGGCTCCTCCAATGGCGGCTTTTCATGTCATTCCAGACAGCCTAATTTTTTTTCCAAGCAAACAATCGAGACCTTTCGTTTGCCCTCTGCGCTTTGTCAAATAAAAGATCAAGCGTCAAGCTCGCCCACGACCACCTGCTGCGCTCGGAACATTTTGGAGAGAATTTGTAAGGTGCCAAATGTCACAATTTGCATGCTACTGACTGAGCGTTTAGCTAATAGTTTGCTAACAATAGTGAAGTAAACACATGCCGATTCGAAAATTACCATTTGCCTATTTTTCGTAAAACATTTTTTTTTTTTTTTGTGCTCTTTCTGTATCGCCCTAAGTTACACCAAAAAGCCCTGCTCCTTATTCGGTGCCATGTTAGCGGCGGATTAGCTTAGGTTGGGCCACTGGGATTTATGAGAGGCCTAACAGCCAACAGGAGCGTGATGGAAGATTCCAGAAGCAGTCCAACAGACAGGCGAGGTGAGGCGAGGCCCCTAGTGGGGTTGACGTCGGCGAACGCAGGACGGATAAGAAAGGTCCTGCTAATGGCGATTCGCTCAACGTAAGGTACAGTAAGCGTCAAAATAAAGTTAAATATTGGGTTGATTGTATTGTATTTATTGTATGTGTCTACAAATTGAGAGTAACACTAGAGAAAATGCCTAACAGGTAAGTAGTAATCGGAGTTTCAGGTAGTTTAGCCCCTAAACTAACACGCTGTACAGCCTGATGCATTCGGGGCTTCTAGCTAGTAGTTTTCCCCCTGTTCGATCACAAGGCGGTGCTAGCAAAATGCCACCTTGTGTTTTCATGTTCGTTAATGTGGCTAATTGGTTGCCTTTTATTATAATGTTGAGCTCGGAGATTGCTAAAGCTAAGCTAGCCAAAACTAACTAGTTGTAGCCATGTGCACATGAGGTTACAAGCTAGCTTTACTCATGCTTGGTCACAAGCTCGTGCTAGCAAAGCCCCCCCCCCCCCCCCCCCCCCTCATTTTCTTGTTTTATTGTCATGTTAGCATCAGGCCGTTTTCCTCACGTCGCCATCTATCCATTTTCACGTTGGGAGTAACGGATTACATTGGTTACTGATAGATGTTTTCTCACATACGCACAAATAAAAGAGAATTACACATTCTATGTGTGTGTGTGTGTGTGTGTACACGTGGATTTAAAACAACCACATAAATGTGCTTTTAAGTCCGCCAGTTTAATGCAAACACATAATGGGTAAACGCCATAGAAGGGCTAACAAAGAGGATCTGTGTGGCTGTGTTATGTTTTAAGCAAAAGAGGTGAAGACAAAAGGTGCCGTATCACATGAAGACAGACAATATAATAGTCACAGGCATGTATTCTTTATCCTTTGCAAAATAAACACATTACTGCAGTTATTGAGTCCTTTGTAGAAGTTGTCTTCGTTTGTCTGTGTGATGGTATTATACTTATTCTACATTCTATTCAATTGTTCTTACCATTCTTTTCATAAAGTCCAATATTAGAGTGATCATTTTCCTTAAACTAATATCTCAAGGCACCACTTGGTAAAAGAAAAAAGTTCAGACTCTGAAATGTACTCGAGTAAAAAGTCAATTATAAACACTTCATAGCTAGCGTCGGCTCGACTTTTATGCTATCAAAACAATGTATTCCCATAGGTTTGCTATATAACTGAAGCACCAAAAAAAAAAAAAAAAAGATACATTCGCTAAGGATGATAACTAAAAAAAAATAAAATAAACCTTACTTGTCTGTGTTTTCAGATTTGAAATGATTGAAGAAGAAAAAAAGCCGACATCAAACAATTCACTCAAAATAAGGCCATGGATGGGGAATAATTTGCTCCTCCTAATCTGTTGTTAATGCTCCTTTGTTCCTGTTCCAAAAAGTACACATTTCCGCTTTCAAATTTAGGGAGTAGAAGTCAAGTTCCAGAAAAATGTACACTCAAGTACATTACGGACACCAGAAAATCTCTTTAAGTTCAGTAACTTCCCACCACTGTTACGGAGTTGCGTTAGCATGCTCGCGCCTTGCCTCACGCGTTCTAAATTGGACCGGAGAGCCATTCCGGCTTGTTAATTGCGAGGCCGCTAGCGGGGGAAACAAGTCGTTAGAGTACGGCGGCGTGCTAACGAACCTTTCGTAGCGTCGACCAAAGGACGCTCGAACCGACGCGTTCCTTTCAATTAACCGCCGCTTCGTTTTCACCGCGAAAGTGATAAGTGACACCGCTTTCTAACTCCCCGTGCCTTCCTCCATCAAGGAGGTAAATACTGCACTTCACATAACTGCCAGTTTACCCTTTGCTGATATTTGTGCTCTGTCAAGCCGTCGATGATAATGACTCACCGCGGCCGCGGGAGGCGGGGGGGGGGAAAGCCTCGAAAGTGAGCGATGGCGCCCACGTGACGACGATGCTAATGCCTGCCTCGTTTCTTGATGCCCCGCTGCGTTGACAGCTGCTGTGCTGCCTGTAACCACGGTAACAGGCCAGGTAAACGCGCCGGAAAGCTGAAGACGAGCTGCCCAAGTCACGTGACCCGAATCGGACCATGACCTCGCAGAGTTTGTGCTAACCGCTAAGACAGCTGCTAACTACTCAACTACCTGCTCAGCTAACCGCTAACTGCTCTGCTCATGGATCAATTGCCTTGTTTCTCAACACGTTGGACCTTCCAAAACCAAATTGGAAGGTCTCACCCGAGTTGAGGACGCCCGGCGCGACGGAGAGGAACGTCCCGTGTGTACCGCCGCTTGGCATCCGCTATGACAGCCCGCCGCAAGAAAACATCTGCATAAAGGAGGGGAAAAAACACTTTGTTTGTGAAAATTATATTCTGATGTATTCCACTGTTTGGTTTTTTTTGTTTGTTTTTTTTGTACTGTATGCTTTTTCTTTTTTGCATGAAAAACAAATACCCACAAACGACACTTATCAGATTAAATTAGCAAGTGGCTACATGATAGCCATAGCATTAGCTGATCTATGTCATCTTTTCACAGTCAAATTGTTGTGGACTTGCAGTTAGCTGCAAGTCTTTCTTGAAACCCTACCTTGAAACCTGAATCCCATTTTGAACCACTGCTTTAAAACACTAAACCTGTCTTGAAGCCCAATTTTAAAACCATACCCCTCTCTTAAAAAACAGATAACTCTTTTTTTGAAACCATAACCCTAGTTTGAAACCCTAACCCTGGCTTGAAACCTTATTTTGAAACTCTAATCCGGTATTGAAACCCCAAAACCTGTCTTAAAACCCTAATTGGAAACTAAACCTGTCTTGACCCCTACTTTGAAACCATAAACCTGTCTTGAAACTGAATCCTAATTCTTGTTAAAAACCCAGACCTATTGCTTGAAACCTTAGTTCAGTAACAAATAACCCAGACTTGAACCCCTACTTTGAAACCCTAAACCCTGTTTAACATTTGAACGTAACGCTCCAAACTATAGTTTGAAACCCTAACTGTGACCAAGAACCCTAATCTGAAACCTTAACCCGGTTTTAAAATCCTAATTTGAAACCCCTAACCCAGTCTTCAAAATCGTAACTCCACTGTGGAACACCAACCCTTGTTTAAAATGCAAAACTGTCGCTTGAAATAGTAGTTGGAAATTGAAACCCTAACCGTGACCTGAAACCCAAATCCTGGCTTCAAACCCATATTTGACCCCCCAGGTCTTGTTTAAAACCCCATCGATACAGTACAGTATGTCGCAGAATCTGTATTTTCATCGGCAGTATCATCCAGATTTAAACTGTCATGGTTTTATTTGATTATTTTTGTCTTTTATTTTATTCCCCCCCCCCCCCCCCCCCCCCGCATACAGATTGCTCTCTAGAAACTAATTTCTCCACAAATGTAAACGCGTAGCGGTTGCCTTTGCATGGCTCTGAATAATCCAACGCGCGTACTTGTCCGTTAGCCCCGGCGCGCGGGAGACGGCAACCTTCGAATTAAAATTTGATCACCGGCTCATGTTCGCCCCCAATTAACATGCCCCGGCGCCACGGCCCATTGGTGCCACTCACCACCAGGATTAGCGTCACGAGGCATCCCGCCAGGCCTCGGCGGAAGAGCCCCGGTGCGCTGTCCGGAAGGTTCTGTCCAATTTCCGCAGAGCGTCCTTTTGTCTAGCCATAATAACGCCGTGAAAGTGCATCAGGTGTTCTGTGGCCAGTCAGCGCGAGGACTCATTGTGCATATGCAAAGCACTTTGTCCGTTAATGGTTGACTATGTTTATCTGCTTATTGAGCTCTCAGCTGCGGCTCCCTTTTCAACCCTCCTGAGATAGATAGTTAGTTGGCAACCTGAGATAGTTACACAAAAAAAATTAAAATAAAAAGTAAAAAGTAAAATAAAAAGATGGTTGTGAAGTCAATGGTGGATGGACAGACTTCCATATGTCTATCCCACTCATAACATTGACGCAAACGTTTTTTCTTGTTGTTGTTTTACCTCGTTTAAACAGATTTCAGCTTTCGTCGACCTTAGATACTTTTCATGACGGTTTTATTATTATTGCTAATTTGCTTACTGACTGTAAAATCTCGATGACATCGTGCGTATGTGTGTGTGTGTTTGTGTAGTTAACAGCACTATCGTGGACTGCAGTGGAACCTCGAAGGTCAAACTCTTTCTGTTTAGGGATTCTGATTGTTGACTTATTTTTATGTTCCTGGGTAAGATGACCTTGTAAGCGAATTTAGAGATTTGTTTCTGAATACATTAGACACGTTTGGAGATGATAACTGAAAACTGTGTGCCAGGGGGCGGGTTTGAGCGGTCTTGGTAATTTCATGGACCAGCGTAAGCCCTGCGAATCCGAGAGTGGGCGGGCTGCGCCACTGTGGGTGTGTCTACAGCCGACTTCATTCACCGCCAATCGAAGCGGCTCCTCTCGTTCCATTTAAATGCAGCACGCAAGCAAAGAAAACCACATTTTTCCCAAGAACTGATTTCCTCAAGTGCGGGAGGTTGAACCCCACAAATTTTCTACATTTACAGAAAAGCAGACTGTGAGCAGACTTACATGGCTCGTTTCAACTGTACTGTTGATTTCTTTACAGTCTATTATATGAATATATGTTGATAAAATAAAACTTTATAGTGCTGTTTTGCTTATTAAGACGCATTACAAAAAATGTTACTTGTTTTTTTTTTTTTTTTTTGGGAGGCTGGAACGGATTAAGGTCATTTCCATTCATTTCAATGTCGAAAGATGATTTGACACGTGTTTGAGTTCCATCCCTAACCCTTGTTTGAAACCCTAATCCTGGCTGGAAAACCTCATTTGAAACCCCCAACTCTTGTTTACATATATATATATATATATATATATAAAGCCTAACCCAGGCTTTGAAACCCTAATTTTTAAACCTTTGATTTGGACATGGCTTTCATCCAAATGCCCACATTGAGTTGCGCGGTCAGGTATCATGTGTGTGCAGGAAATGAGGTGTGCAGGTTTGGCTCACCTCACTGATCAAAGTGTTAATTTGTGAAAAGGAGCACAAAGAGGTGTAACGTTTCACCTTGTTGTAACATTCAACCCTTGATAGCCTTGTGGGTGTGTAGTTCTATTTGTGTGCATTTGTGTAATTCCGCGTTACCGGCGTCTCTGAGGGCGGCGTAATGAAGATGTTCTTATTGTAGCCTATTAGAGGCGAGACGCCAGCGTGTTGATGCTTTATCTTCAAGGTTAGCTCGCACACACACACACACACACACACACACACACATAGTTTAGGCACAATGCAAAACACACACCCAAAAAAAAAATAAAGAAAAAAATATAAATAAATAATAGAGTCAGCATAACCTTCATTTGCATATTCATACGGCTGCTGATTTATTTACTGATCGAGTCATGCGGCGCCTTATGCGTTCACCTTGTTGTGCGAGGTGAGCTTGTTGTTGAATGTCATGCCGAGCGAGACGTGTTAATAGAAGTGACATTTCCACTCGCATTATTATTTAAATGCATCCTATTCGCGGACGTACAGTCGACTCTGCAAATGTTCCGGAAAATGTATAAAAAATGGAAATTGTTTTCTTTTCTCCTTTCCTTTCATTTCAAGCCAGTCCAACACAAATCATCCTTTCATTACAATGATTTGTGTTGGACTGGCTTGAACTCTTCTTTTCAAAGCCAAACCTTTGCTGCAAACCCTAATTAGTAATGATAACCCCTCGTTGGAATCCCGAACACAGCTGCTTAAAGGGTTAAATTGAATTAAACTGCTTAAATCTTATTTATCAGATACATGCTAATCATTGCCTATGCTAGCTTTAGTCTTAAGATAGCGGACGAAAGACTAAGCTATGTGGTTGTTTTAAACACTATGTGTAATTCTCTTTGTTTCGTATTTAGTTTGGCCGCTAACTAAAACTCAGAGTTGGAATAAACAGCTTGAAGCTTCTTTTTTCCCCCCCAATATTTACTAATTCTATCCGACACTGCCAACATAGTGTTTGTATCTCAAGTTTGCGCTTGCAAATTAAGGGACATTTTTTTTTTTTTTTTAAATCGTCCGAACATCGGCTCGTATCTCGAGCAACTCTTAAGTCGGGTCACTCGTATGTCAAGGCATCACCGTACATTTTTTGTGACACCAGTCCTGGATCTTTTCGATCACACCTCATACTGTAGTCTATGCCTGTGCCTTTCATTCAGCTGTTCGGCTGCCCCCTAGTGGCACTGGAAATAATGCATGTTCCCTTTTCATAGGCCACATGCTCTTTTTCTACATTCAATGCGCATAGGACCCCCCGCGCTAAAATTCCGAGCGCGTCGAGCCAAAGATAAATCGACGAATTGATTTTGCTGAATAAAAAAAGAAATACAGCGGGCTGCTTAAAGGCGCAGCTGATCATCTTTCCTCTTTAAAAATGAAGCATGCCTCGCTGATGATTTATATTTTATATTGCTGCGCCGGATGCATAATACATGGCGACTTGTGCGCCTGTCAAAGGTTACCAATAGTTCAGTATAAACGGGGAACAATGTGTTATTGTGCTCCTTTGAGGTGGCAAATAAATATATTAAATAATACAATTACTAATGTAGGACTGTAATAATGGCACGCACGAATAGCCACTACATTAAAGCCTCGTCGTGTGCCCATAAAACCACCCGAGTGTCAGCTATGTTGATGTGTCACTCAGTCATTAACGCTTCTTACTAGTCCTAATAAATCGGCATAATGTGAGGCTTTTATGTGCACTCCAACGCAAGAGTTCATTTCATTTTATTCGTGTATGTCCATGACTCAGTGAACGAGTGGTTAGCGTCATAACCAAAAGGTTGAACATTTTAAAAAGTTTAAAGTTGGCCTTTTGTGTGTGTGTGTGTGTGTGTGTGTGTGTGTGTGAATCTTTCTTTACTCAAAATGGTCTTTGAGGTTTGCAAACATCTTAAAATGGAACATCTTAAACGTGTTCGCTCTGTCCATCAAAGACTTACTGATATACAACGAAAAGTTGTTTACAAAAAATGTATGTTTGCTTCATTCAAGACTCAGATTTGCCATTTCTGGAAAAACGTATCGTAGGTTCATCAAGGACTCGAAAACGTATTATTAAAACAGTATGAGATTTGTCTTTGATGTTTACTGTATGTAAACACATACCTAAGGTTTGTCGAAGACTTAAGTGTCATTGAAGTTTCCAAAAATGTTTTAGGTTTGTTGACGAATCAAACATGTCTTTGATGTTTACTTCTTCTTCTTCTTCTTCTTCTTCTTAAAACAGTCAGCAAAGGCCGTATTTGATGTAACCATGCCGTTCGGTTGGTGAAAGATCAACTTGTCTTTGATGTTTCCACAAAACGCATGTTAAGTGTGTTGAAGACCAGAACTTCTCTTTGATGTTCCTGACAAACATGTTAGGTTAAAACTCAAATGTATTTGATGTTTGCAAAGTCATAAAACAAGACAGTGTAATCTTTGACGTTTATGTTAACGCCTGCATTAGGTTCATTGAAGATTCAAAATGTGCCTTAGATGTTTCCAAAATATATATATTGTACTAGGTTCAGCGTTTCTAATAAACATGTTAACTTCGTTAAGTCCCGAACTTGTCTTTGATGTTTGTGGAGAAACGTGTTGGGTGAGTTAAGAAATCTTAAAACGTCTTGATGTTTACAGTCTTGAACATGAGGTTAGTCTTTGATGTTTAAGTAAACGGGTACGCTAGGTAAGCTGAAGAGTAAAATTTCTTTTCGGAAAACCAAATGTTAATTTTTTTTAAGACTAAAAACATGTCGCTGATATTTCCCAAAAAAATGTATGTTAGGTTCGTTGAAAGACTGAAACGTGTCTTTTACTCAAACTTGTCTTCGTTGTTTAGAATGTCTTAAAACAGTACATGAGGTTCATCTTTTATGTAAACATGTATATTAGGTTCGTTGAAGACTAAAATGTCTTTGATGTTCATGAAAAAGTTACTTACGGTTTATTGAAAACTCTAAATATCTTTGACTTCGGTAGGTTCATTGTCAATTGTAAATTGTCTTTGTTTACAAAAAGTTAGTGTCATTTAGGACTAAACAGTCTTCATTGTTAACAAAAAATTATACACTTGTTTTCGTGAACGTTGTTTTTAGGTTCTTTTGAAAACTCGAACTTGTCTGTGACTTACGAAAATCGTCCATTTGGACAGCACTAAAGAAGACAATGGCCTCCCTGGTAAACAATCAAATATTTGACATTTTTGTTCGTTAGAGGCCCAAGGGTTTTTGACCTCTGAGTGACTTCTGCCTCGTCGCTGTCGTTGGAGCGTCGCCGCGCTAAGTGAGGTCGATTGATTCTTTGTGAGCGGTGAGGAAGAGGAGCGAGGAAGAGCAGAGCGAGCGTATGACAGCCGCCATCCATCACTGTCGAGCGTCGACGCGACAGTGATGACGTTTCCGTGCCTTCGTTCATCACGCGGCGTTTCCATTCGTAATTTCTCCGAGAAACTTAACTATAATCGGAATTAAACTTGTGCGAGGCGACATGCCGTTATGATGGTGAATTTATCGGAAAAGCCTCAACAATATGTACTCCACTTGGAGGTTTACAGTGTTATCCTGCTTTTCGATTTTTAGCTCGTTCCTTGACTGACATCGTAACTCAATTCACTCCTCTCAAATTGTGAGTGAGACACTGCATGCTGGGCGCATGTTGTGGCGTTCTCTGCCACCACCTAGTGGCGGTGTATGTGAAGCTCGCTCATACTTAACATTTGTCTCACAACACAAAGCAAAAGAAACAACAACAAAAAAACGAATGAGCGACGGGTTGTAAATCGGGGAGCTGAAGTTGGTGCCCTCGTAAGGTAAAGATACCGCTGTATCGTGTTAATGCTGAAGACTATTGTTTGTTTTTAATATTCTGTCTACTTTTTTCAAACTTCCAGAAAATATTCAAAATAATACAGTACATTCGGAGTTTGCATTTTCTATTAGTCCGTATTTTGCATGACAACATTCCCAAAACAATGAAGACATTTTTACGTTTTTTTGACCGATTAAAACCATTACAATTTGGTACTTCTCAGCCTATTCAGGAAATGTATGGGACTGTTTACCACATTCCTAAAATTCACACTTTCACGATAAAATTTGCAAACTAAGAGATTTTACATACAGTATTTACCTCCCCCTTCCACATTTCTTGACGGGTTCGAACCATTCCGTCTTCAAATCTCGCAGTCCACATTTCAACAATTCAGTTAATTCCACAGCATTTCAGATCAGCATCCGCTCTTCAGCATTCACGGGCAGTTTCTGCCGAAATTGCGTTCTCTAGTTTTTTTTGTAATTTTTTTTTTTAGAAAGTGCCGGTAAAATTGAATCACCTGGCATGCGTGTCTAAATTACTGTATGCGCCATCTGCTTGAACATCCAGTCAAATATAAACTCGCCAATTGCCTTCATCGACAGCAAACGAGTTAACGACGTTTGAGAGCACGCTGTGGTTCGCCTCAAATCAAACCGCTCTTCATCCTTGAATGTGGGGGCTGCCGGTGACAAATAGTCTTCACCAAGAAACCTCATCTCACACGCAGACCAACAAACCTCTCCGAGTGATGGATGATGTGGAAAGCGTTCTTGCAGATAATTGTTAGCAAACAGCAGATGTTTCACTGGCGAATGTGGAAAACACAAGAGAAATTAGTCGGCTTTATGACTTTCTCCGAGGCCTCGCTCGTTAGCGGCAACGTCGACAACGCCACAAATGTGCCCGCCGTCTAAAGTCACGTAAATAAAAGACATATCTGGCGTGTGGGTGTGTGTGTCTTTGATGTTTACATAAACACATATGCAGTGCTAGGAAGATTACTTCAGCAATGTAGTTGGTTACAGTTACAAATTACCATGTTGAAAATGTAATAGTAGTGTTACTATTTCAATTACTTCCTCAAACTAATAAAACTAATTTTACATTTGATTGCAAGATGCAAGTTACTTAATTTTGAATGAATGCATCCACAGCACGCTCAGATGTTTCCTCTAAAAAGTGGATTAAAAGCAGAGATCTTTATGTTGGAAAAATAATAACCAATAATAAAGTGATCAAACATGATGAAATTTTTAAAATGTGTCGTTGCAATATGTGTACAGCGTGTGGAGAACCACAATACCACACCATGCTGACCTAATGACAAAAGTGTACGATTACAGTATGGCACACACCGGAGAGAGCCAATCACAAGCGTCGGCTTTAGATGGAGGAAGTGATTTAGAAGGAGAAGGAGGAAGTGATTTGTGGGTCATTTTAAAATGTAACGAGAATTGTAATCATGTAAATTTCCAAAAGCAACTCATTTAACCACACATTTTTGACCCAGTAATGTAATGGAATACAAGTACGTACATTTTGTAATTAAATCACGTAATCTCGTGACATGTAATTAGTCACTCTCCAAACACTGCACGTGTGTTAAGTTTGTGTAAGACAAAATTGTGTACAATGCGTATGCAAAATGCCTACCCCGGGTTGGAATCACCGTCAATGTTCGTGAATACAGAATTTGTCTAACTCAATACTCCGCACATTTTTGGTTCATCCTGTCTTTTTTATGTTTTACTGCTACTGCAATCCCTGAAATATAGCGTATATCTAAACAGTTTGACTTTCTTCCACAGACGACAAATTCAAGCCCTTATTAAACAGGACGGGGAGAAAAAGCTGATTGAAGTGACAAACAAGTAACCTAACCTTTGTAGCAAAGCTAATTAGCGCTCATCACTCACTTCCGGGTACGCTTCCTCGGTGAAAGTTTGCAGCTTTGTTGCTGTTGCTTCGCAGGCTCTCGTTGCAGTCGGTGTTTTGTTTTTGTGTTTGAAACGCTCGCGGTCAACAAACATTCATGCCTGGCTAATTAGCAGCCTGAGCTCCTGCTATTTGTCGCAGTTTTTTGTGTGTTTTTTTTTGTACTAATACTGTATGTTAAGGGTGCTTTGTTATGTTATGACCCTTTTAATTCCTCTCTGTATGTGCTAATGTTAGCTGTTAGCGTCTATATTTGTGTCCGTCACTCCAGCAGGAACATAAGCTTGAATCAAAGGGCTGATTTATCGTTGTTTTCTTTCTTTTTTTTTTTTTTTTTTCTTTTTTTTAAATGCTAGCGGCAGTTGTTTCACTAATTAGCAGCCTGAGAAAAATCTTTAGCAAATCAGCATTGTGGCTCATTTAGTGAAATAATGTTGATAAAACAGAGTTTCACCATAGTAAGGGTATTTTTCCTCAAGTCAAATGTTTGTTTGTTGGCAAACTCTATTCCCTCTCTACACATGCTAATGTTAGTCGTTAGCATCTGTACTTACAGTATTTTATTCATGCCAGAAGGAGCATTACCGGTAATTAAAGGGCGGAGTTGCAATTGATGTTTTCTTTGTGTGTAAAACGCTACCACTGAATTAAATGCGAGCAGACCTCTGTTTTTTTCCACGCCACGACAACGAGGCACTCTAAAGCAACCACGCCTTCTTATGTAGTCTGGGAGGTGTGACTCGTATCAGCTATGCCCCCCCCCCCCCCCCCCCCCCCCAAAAAAAATCAAGAAAACTGAAATGGAGAAAAACGGTCGCCACAATTCAGTTATACATACAGCAGTTCTCAGTATTTGCACTTGTTTCCAGCAATTATCTTCAAACAAATAATGCATTTAGAAACAAATATCTGAATTCATCGTACAGGATCTTTAAGTCGAATGCAGGTTATTTGGCCCCCTAAGCCTGTAAAGTTTATAGTGCATTTTAGGTCAATCCAAAAATGTCCACGGAAAGCTGAATATCTTGAACTTATTTGTGAGTGAGTTTGTGCGTGTGTTTGGTCCATCCCTAACTAAACAAACGAACAAAAAAAAAAAGAAAGAAAGCAGAGAGTAAAGTGCAAATCCCTGGCAGGTGAGGCGCGAAGGCAACGGCGCTAGCGAGGCCGAGCCGGACCGCTGTGCGAACCGGCCCGCCACAGAACTCCGCAACTGGGCCAGATAAGCAGGGATAGAAAGTGGAATATCTGTTACATAAAATATGAGTTTTGCCGCACAGCCTCCCGCTCTAACTTATCAGCCGCGGGGCACTGGACCGTCGTGTCTCATCACTCCCCGGTTCTGGCACAGCGGGCCAAAACGCAAACGCTCCCGACGAACGGAAGAGCGATAAGGGGAGGGAAAAGTCTGGCCGAGGCGTCATCGGAATATTGCCTGTCGCTTGATAATGTCAGCGTGATTAGAGAATAATTGCTTCTTAATACATTTCGGGTCACTCGCACCCTGCCTCCGTCCAAAATGTCACCTGTTGCCACCGCGTGCGTTCATCGCGGGCATGGCGCTGAGTGATATGCGTTGTGTTCCGACTAATTGTTTTCCTATCTTACATGCAGTAGGATGAATTCCTTACGATTTAGTAGATTCTATAAGTTCGAAGTTCAGGATGCCAAGCAAGGTCAAGAAAAGAGTTTGACATTACGTGGAGCCTTATCCCCATTGGTTGCTTCATTAGGTACGTGATGCAATGTGTAGGGTAGGATTTCAAGCCTGGGGGATGGTTGGAAGTTTGGGGTTCAAGTTTCGGTTTCAAACCTCGTGTTTGTGCGCGTGCGCAACGTGAAGTCGTGTTTTTGTGCGTATCGCTTCACGGACACGTTCCGTTCACACTAGTAGCCGCTTTTGTTTTTGTTTTTCCGAGTTAACAGTGTGACCATAACCTAAAGCTTAGAAGCCTGGTTAAGGGCTTCAAGTTAGGGTTTTGAAGACCAGCTGAAAAGTTTCAAATAGTTTTAAACTTGAGTTAGGATTAGAAGCCAGTTTTAGGGTTTAAAATTGTTTTTTAAAAAAAAAAACTACATTGTGGTGGAAGTGAGCTTTATACAAATCTATTTTGAAATGTGAAGGTCCAACTGTGGGGAAAATAGCAAAAAAATAAGAACATTCCTTCTATTCAACACAGGAAAGAAAGCAAGGAGTAAGTCAATGACGTCGTAGCCCGACTGTCCTTGTGGCATTGTGTGTGTGTTTGTGTGTGTGTGTGTACGTGCGTGCGCGCAAATGTGCTGACACACATCACTCCTGCTCGGCGCTGCCAGAAAGCCGATTAAAGAGCGGAATGTGGCAGGCTGCTTTCCAGCCACAGTGTTCGCCGCTAATAAGGCCACCCGAGTTAATTAGGGTTAAATGATAATTAGAATGCAGTTTTAAAAAAGGTAAACACAGCAAATCCACGCGACTCTATCATTATACGGTTCCCAGCATGCTTTGCGGTATAGGGGCCTCCAGATTTGCGTTTTTTTATTTTTTATTTTTTTTTAAAACATCAATGACCATTTAGGTCTTAAATTGAGCGAATATGTTGTTTTTTTTTTTAATCAGACAGTTTTTGGTCTTTATTTGACGTGTGAAAAATAACTACTATAAAATAAAAATTAGATGAATAAATATAAATGAAATAATACATTTTATTAAATCAAATGATAATAAATAAATAAAATAAATGACAATAAATAATAATAAACCGAGCATGTTTTCTTAAAAATCAAAGACAGTTTTTAGTCTTTATTCGACTGAACGTGATTTTGAAAACATCAGACAATTTAAAGTCTCTGTTCAACCAGACATTAAACATAAAAGATAATTGTTTTTAACATTTTTACATTTTTTTCAAAAAATGTGAAAATGTAGTCCTGAATCATGCTTTCTAATACAATTTCGAATTCTAAAATGTGTTTTTATATACATAAAAGACCATTTTGAGCCCTGAATCAACCAAGCGTTTGTTTTGTTAAACATCAAAGACCATTTTGAGTCTTTAATCACCGATACAGATGCTTTTTTTAAAATCTAAACATCAGAGACAATTTTGAACGTACATTTTTGTGAACATCGACAACTGTTCTGTTTTTAATTCACCTGAGGTCCACTTTTGTGACCAATGAAAAAGGGCAATTCTGAGTCTTTATTAACCAAGTGAGCATATATTTCCTGTAAACCTCCTCAGAAAATATTCTTTAACCTGACTTAATACGTTTCGTAATTTTTTTATTTTTGACACGGAACTGCAGCACGTGGTGTGAGGGACTGCGGGGCGGGAGGCGAGACAGGACGGGGTTGTCACGGCGAGGACGGCGAGGGAGGGCGACAAACTGGAATTGATCGTAGTGTCAGGTCACGACCTTTGTAGTTGCGAGGCGTTTTAGTATTCCGCCGCAGGCGTCTGCCGCCTCGCAGGCAGACGTATCGGAGCGTGAGCGGAATCGATCGGCGCTGCTGTTTATTCTCTCTTTACTTTTAATTAATGTTGACTCTGATTGCATCTCTTTATTAAGGCATGGTGATGAGGGGCTGGTGGATATTGTGGGGGGTGGGGGGCCTTGATAAGAACCAGCACCCTTCCACCCATCCCCTCCACACACAAAAAATCCCTCCTCTTCGTGGCCAAAGCAGAAGAGGGATCGACGGGTCAAATGATCAGTGTTCATTGATCATCGCTGATTGGATTAGCAGAGTTTACGGCACTAGAGGCAGAACGGCGGATCAGTGGTTAGCACCCTTGCCTCACGGATAGGTTTGACTTTGCACGTTCTGCTTGCGATTTGTCCTCGACGTTTACAAAAACAAGCACAGTAGGTTAGTTAAAGACTTTCAATCGTCATAAAAACACCGACTCTACACTAAATTGTGTTCATTGTTTGCCAAAACGCACAAATAGTTAGTTAGTTCATTAAAGACTCAACCGCTGTCTTTTGGTTTACAGAAACAAGTATGTTAAGTGCATTGAAGAATCAATGGTCTTTGTTTAAAGGCACGTTATAGTGTCATTGAAAATTGTCTTCGCTTTTTACTCAAATGTATGATAAGTTGGTTGAAGACTAAATTGCAATGTTTACAAAAACGTAGGTCAGGTCGATTTAAATAAGATAATTCTTTGGGGGGATGTTTGCAAAAACACATTATAGGTTGGTAATGATTCAAAATTGTCTTTTGAAAAAATATATATTTAAAGTTTGAGAAGAGAATGTTTGGTTGATTAAGGACTCAAAACTGTCTTTGATGATTAAAAATATACCGATTAAAGACAGAAATTGCAGAAACATTTTTGGTTGATTGAAAAACAGAAACGTATACATTTGGGTGATTAAAAATTAAGTCAAAATGGTGTTTGATGTTTAATAAAACATGTTTGGTTGATTCGGGAGTCAAAATTGTTTTTGATCTTTAAAAAACACATCTGATCAATTTGTGACAAAAATGTCTTTGTTTTCAAAAACAAATTTGTTTCGTTGACTTAAGACTCAAAATGGTCTTCAATGTTTAAAAACACACATTCGGTAGACTAGAGATTCAAAATGGACTTTGCTGTTTAAAAAAATGCGTTCGGTCAATTAAAGAGTCAAATCATCTGACGTTAACGCAAACATTTGGTTTGGTTAATTCATAGAACAGACAATTTTAACTGCTCTTTCAAGACCCACAAAATAGAACAATATAAGCACCAACTCTACCAAAAGAAACAGTAGACGCATGTTTCACCAGAAAAGCTGGGTCACCAACCGGTCTCCATCTTCAACTCAAAAGCTGTGCTGATCTTAAATCCGAAATGATGCAACGCCGCCATCTGCAGGGATCTGTTAGTCATTATAGTGGTTTACAAACCTGAATTTCACCGATAAGGTGGGCGAGTCCTAGCATACCTGTTTAAAAGCATACTTGACGAATATATACGTCGGTGGCAGTGAACGGTTGGATTCCAGTTGACGAATATAAACGTCCACAGCAGTGAATGAGTTAAAGACTCAAAATTGTCTTCCAGGTTAACAAAAACATATTTATTTGGTTTATTAGTAAGTATTTGGTTTATTAGTAAGTCTTTAATGCCTTTGAGTTTTCACAAACATGAATCTCAAAATTATCTTTGATGCTGTACAAAAAAAAGCAAAACACATTTGGTTGATAAAACTGAAAATGGTCTTTAATGTGCCCTGCGATTGGCCGGCGACCAGTTCAGGGTGTACCCTGCCTCTCGCCCGAAGATAGCTGGGATAGGCTCCAGCACGCCCGCGACCCTCGTGAGGATAAGCGGAATGGAAGATGAATGAATGAATGAATGAATGGTCTTTGTTTACAAAAACACATACAGTATGTTAGACCGTGATGGTCACTCCTCCTTGGCAACAGTGAGCGGTCGAGTTTTTTTGTTGTTTTTTTCCCCCCTTCAATCTCCTGCATCTCGGAAGGCCCTACAAGCAGGGGCGTGGAGTGATCCCGAATGCGGCCCGTAATTCCAGGGGCAGTGATAAGGTGTCCGATAAACATAATGGCGTTTGGAGGTGTGACGTCTTCGCTCCCTTTTGAAGGACGGCACCGCCTCTCGTCTCGCGCCTCTGTTGCTTATTTTCCGAGCCGAGACGTGGTGGGGAATTTCAACGACGCTCCTTATTCACCGCCAAGTTCTTTTAAGTGCTAGAGCAAGAGTGTGACCTGCATTCTCGAGAAGCCTTGACCACCCGGCAGGCGCGCACGCGCAAACCCGCGCACACCTCCCGATAAGAGGACAATAGATAGGGCCCGTTTCCTCGCCGCTTGTGTTGTTTGCATGTAAATGCGCTACTACTCCCTCAATCGGGTCGCAGTCCTGCCAGCACTTACGAAGGCAAATATTTGCACTATTTCACTCCACGTGACACACGTGTGTAATTATCAGGAGGAAAGTTGCAGTTTTCCCTGCGCGGTTTTCAACCTTTTTAGAAAAATATGATGAGCAAAGTCAACATCAGCCTGACAGCGACGGCCTTTGGGGGAACGTCGGCGACTCCACAATACCAAATAGAAAGACAAGACCCTTGTGAGGATAAGCGGCTCAGAAAATGGATGGATGGAAAATAGACTTGAAATGGAAGAGAAAATTGAGTTGGAATTTGGGGGGGGGGGGGGGGGGGGGATTTTTAAAATACAAAAAGTAGTGTTAATATAATCTAAATGAAATTGATGAAATACAGTTCAACTACAAAAAGGAGTTAAAGAGAAAACTGAATATATATATAATATAATTAGTTCAAATAAATGTGTTAAAAAGAAGTGTATTAAAAATAAAAATTGAGTTCAAATAAACAGACCAAGTGAAAACTAAGTAACAATTTCAAGAAAATAATTACAATAAAAGGGAAAACCGAGTTAAAATGGAAAATTGTTTGAATAACTGAAATTAGCTGTGATAAAAAATAAAATGGAATTAAGCAAAAACTAGAAATAAAAAATAAGACATGAAAATGAAAGAACATGGGAGTTAAAATGAAAAATAAAATGGAGAAAGGGAGCACATAAAAACGAGTTAAAATTCAAAGTTAAAGGGTTCAAATGAAAATAAGTTTTAGGAAAAAGAAAAGGAAATCGGGTGAAAATAGAAGAGAATATAGTTCAAATTGAGAAGAAAATAGGGTTACAATGAAAAAAGTGGGAACATTGTGAAATAGAAATTTAGTAAATAGTTTAAATAGTTACTGTATATTAGAAATAAAAATGCATAAAATCGATCCACCCATCCCTTTAACTCATCCATCCGGCCTCCCTCTGGCATTTCAACCGTCCATCTATTAACTCACCAATCCGTCCCTTTTACAATCCTTCCATCATCCAAACAATCTGTTGTCGAGCAGCCATTCATGCCCACTTCCAATTGTAACACGACCTTCCAGCCATCTGTCTGACGTTTTAACCGTCCATCCAATAATCCATCCTCACCTCCCAATCCCATCCCTTTAACAAATCTTCCGTCCATGCTCCAATCAATCTTTCAATCCCCAACACATCCATCCAACCAGCACATCAGTCCAACCAGCCAGCTCTCGAAGAAGCCATCCGCCATCTATTAATCCACTCATCCGCACGCTCTAACAATCCTTCCATCCATCCAATTATTATCCCATTCGACGTGTCCATCCGTCCGCCATGGATCTTTTAGCCTTCATCCCCGTCCGTCCGTCGGCGCAGATGACGGTTCTTTGGCCGTCCCCCGAATCGTCGGCGCGGTCTCTTGTTTCTCGGGTCAGTCGACTTCGTCCCGCGTCTCCGCCGCTAGGCTCTGATTGGCCCGCGGGCCGCGTCCATTCGCGGCGCTCGGCGCGTATTGATTAAATTAGACCCGAAGAAAAAGAAGCCGGGCGCGTAGGAACAAGAGAAAGAATGCAATCTTATTCCCATTAGCGGCAGCCCCGCTCGCACTAGTCTTTATTCAACATTAATTACTGTTCATTTCACACTCTGGCTCGTTTCATGGCGGCGTACGACCCGTCGCCGACACCGCCCTCCCCCCCGACATTCTTTGCATTAAACACCGAAGGAAGTATCAGCCAGCCGCCAGGAATGAACTAAGCTCTTTTACTCGTCAACTTTTATTGAGAGGAAGCGTCTGAAATGAGATTGGCAAGGTGGAGGTTAATGCGGCGTCTGCTTTGCGCATAAATCGAGCCCCAAAGAAAGAAGGAGGGAAAAAGAGACGACAGCGTCGGGAAAACGTACCCAGGCGTACGTAACTGATGAACCCGTTGTTGATCCCTGCGGGCTTTTTTTTTTCACGGCTGTCGCATCCGCTGAGTTTTCGCCTCCTTCACACGCGTGACGCACGCCCGGCTCTCGGCCCGCGGGTTTATTTGGCCCAGAGCCTCGCCGTGGTGGGAACTGGAGGAACCGTGTACAGTACAAGCAGACAAAAAAAAAGAAAAAGATCCCCAACGCTAGGCACACTCATTTCAAACACAAACCAATGTTGGAAAACATGAACCCTGACCTTACCCAGACCCTAACCCAGTCCTGAAACCCTAATTTGAAAAATTAACCCTTGTTGTGAACCCTAACCCAGACTTTAAACTCTATCCACCCTGAGCCGCTTCTCCTCACTTGGGTCGCGGGCGTGCTGGAGCCTATCCCAGCTGTCATCGGGCAGGAGGCGGGGTACACCCTGAACTGGTTGCCAGCCAATCGGAGGGCACACAGAAACAAACAACCATTCGCACTCACAGTCATGCCTACGGGCAATTGATAGTCTCCAACTAATGCATGTTTTTGGGATGTGGGAGGAAACCGGAGTGCCCGGAGAAAACCCACGCAGGCACGGGGAGAATATGCAAACTCCACACAGACGGGGCCGGGGATTGAACCGGGGTCCTCAGAAGTGTGAGGCTGACGCTCTAACCAGTCGGCCACCGTGCCGCCCTTGAAACTCTTAACAAAGGCTTAAAGCCCTACTTTGAAACCATAACGCATGCATTAAAACTTACTTTGAATCCCAAATCCAAATATCGGGAAACCCTAACCCTGCCTTAAAGCCCTACTTTAAGAACCCTAACGTTCTTGAAACCCTATTTTGTAAATAAATAAACCTGAATCACAGGCCAGTCTTTACAACAAAATAATGTATGAAAAAGCGGGCGTTTTTGCTTTATCGACAACATGACCGGTCAAGCAGAGTCGAAGTTAACATTTGTGCTCAGCGGTGAGGCAGGAGCATTGTTGAAAATTGACTTTTCATGTAACAAATGGATGAATTTGTAACCATTTCATGGCTTTGTGTTCTGTAACTGGAATCATTTGTTATTTTTGTTTTACACCTTTTCTCGCTTATACCTGATACCTTTTTTTCTTTCTTTCTCTCCCCCCCAGAAAAATTACAAGCAATTCTCTCTCTCTCTCTCTCTCTCGCTTTCTCTCTCTCTATCTCTCTCGTTCCCTACGTTGGCTCTCGCCGGCTGCCAGCGACTGGTGTCACGAGTCATTAGAAACGCGTGACCTTCCCGGGAGAAGGTGGTGGCTAAGCAGTGATAAAGTAGGCTCGGCCCACTCCAGAGAGCCGGGCGGCGGCGCTGTAATAAGTGCAGCTCGAGTCCACAGAGCCGACTAATGGTGCTGAACCTGCATGTGCCATTAGCCTCAGCTAGAGACTGGGTGGGTGGTGGATGAAGGGCAGGGGGGCGGGATGGGTGGGGGTGGGGGTGGGGGGTCGGGTGGTTCCGCATTCAGTGTTAGCGACGCACTGAATGTGAGGACAAAAAGTAGCGACGGCGATGATGATGCATGATGGGAACTTTAAATGTCTCTTCCAGGATGCGTCTTCTTTTTGCCATGACGGCAGGTCATAATATTAGAAACTGCATTATCAGACAAAATCTCTTGGACAAGATAGTCTTAAAAGTACACCAGGGAATGGCTAAAATGGCCACTTAAAACCAAAATGGCAGACCTCCAGTGTATTCTCCGGCATTGCCTGTAAAGACTTTTCTGTGGGTCTACTCATGGTAGACATGTCTTCCAAATTTCTTCTTGCGGCTTCTGGGACTGAATTTTCCAAACATTCCGGGAAGAATGCGCCTGCGAAACAAAGCAGTTTATTGTCAGACAGTGTCAAAACCGTGCCTCATTGTCTATGTAGAGGCAGGACTGTGTTCAGCCAGTAATAATCAATAAACTGAATTCATCCCAGTGTCCATTTAACGGCGGTGGGATTCCGAGCTGCTGCATTATTCATCGGCGATTGCAGCACCGACACAAGTGTGCGTCAAAGCACACACCTCACCGTTGCAACAGCAAAGCCCCCCCCCGAAAGGACACGCGGCGCTCCGTTGTTCAAGCAGCTCATTCATATTGATTCCAGCATTAGGGCAAGAAAAGCCCACGCCGCAGAGATGATAGACAGCGCGGCTCGGCCTTGCGGACCGGCCGTCCGCGGCAAGCTGCCGAGGCGTTTTTGTGCGCCGTGTTGCGTCATGGGTTGCGACTTCCTTTAACCTGCGGCCAGAAAGAGATGAATTCATCTGTGGAATTCTCATAAAATATCTTAAAACAGAACAAGGTGCACGTACGTATGTGAGGATCGTTAAAAGTGAAGAGATTTCCTTTTTGTGTGTATACATTAGTACCTTGACATACAAATTTGTTTTCATTCCATGACCAACACATCTCAAATCACCGTTTTCCTGTGAAATGAATGGAAATGCCATTATTCCATTCCAGTCACCAAAAAAAAAAAAAAAAAAAAACTTGGAGCAATAACATAATTAAATCGAATGTAAAGAATTAAACAGTTAGCTCATCATGATTTAATGGTTCAATCCAATTCTCCTTCTTGTGCTGCTCCTTCTGTTGTACCCACCTTGGCCACCAGTGGCAGTAGAATACAGTTGTACTGACTAACGAAGAAGAGCCACCAGTGTTCTCAGTGACTCAAAATAAGCTGCAATATATTGGTTTTGTTATCGCAGAGGTTAAAGAATATATATGCCTGTGAGTATTGTGATATTATTTCTCTACATGTTTCTCCACTGTTTGTGTTCAAATAGCTGTTGTTAAAGGGATTATATCACCGCATCTATCGATGCTAATCATTAGCACGTCAATGGCATTTTCCATTAAATGTTAGCATCAAGCTAGCGGGGACGTTCCTAAGGAAGACTTGTTTGATTGTTTTAAATATACAACATGTAATTCTCTTTGGTTTGACGGGAAACTTCAACTTGGAGTGGCATTAAACCGATTGAAGCCTCTTTTTTTGAAGGATTGTTCGCTAAACTGGTGCTTATTGTGAAATAAGATGAGTTGAGCTCACTGCCACGCACCATACAGCGCTCAAGTTTGCGCTCGTAAGTCAAAGCAGAAAAATACAAACAAAAATATCAAATCAGGTCACCCGTATCTCAAGGCTGTATAAACGTCCTTGGCAGTGAATTAATTAATTGTGCCTAAAATGGCAGACTTCCTGTATCCTACCTGGCATGGCACTTTTTTTTTGACCATCTACTCATGATTGATGTCTTCCAAATTTCATGTTGCTAAGTTAAATATTGGCTTCAGGGGCAAAATCTTTTTTTTTTTACAGAATTATATATAATGTGACGTCGTCCTAAATAGTTTGTAAAGTAGCAGCAGACAGTTAAGTAGTTTTATCTGATTGAGTTTGTGCTAATTTTATAATGAATACAAACCAGCCAAGCTTGTTCAGGTCATGTGAGAGCTGCTTGTTCTGAAGCCGATGAAGCGATAGTGCTGAGCGGCAGGAGGTCTTACTCGGCAGGAAAATATGCTTGCACAATAGCGCGAAAGACGGAGATAAAAGACGCTTAGTAGGGTGCGGTGGGTGTTGATGAGGGCAGAGTGATGCTTTGCAACCCGTTTCATCAGCTCCCTCGCCCTCCGCCCCCTACGGTCACTGCACTTGTACGCTGTTGACCCTGCGGCTCGCCGTCATTCAGATGAGCAACTTTGTTCCACGGACAAGCATCCGTCTTTGGCTGGAAAGCTCGCGGCCGGGCCCGACTCCCCGGATACTTCCCGTTCGGGCCGCAACGTTCGCGCTGACAGGCAGCGGCCGGTTTTCCTGACGAGATGACGCCGACATGTTTTATGCTCTTTCATGTCATGTGTGTGTGTGCGTTTATTTCAGGAAGAAAACATCACCAGGAAATGCTAGGGCAGCAGGCTGGCCAATCTCTTATCAATATAGAGTGCAACCTCCATTTAAGGGACAAATACTGGGGGAAGGGTCAGCTGTTAAAGTCGTTGGTCCATTAATTTGAAGCACTTTTTTTTGTGTGTGTGGCCTAACAACACCCAGTACAGTACAAGGTTATTAAAGTTAACAAAAACAAACAACATAACTAAAACCTGACAGGAAACCCTTATTTAAAACCCAAACCGTCGTATTAAACCATAATTTAAAACCCTAACCCTATCATGTAACACTATTTTAAAACCCTAATCTGGTGTCAACCCCTAATTTAAAACCATAACCCTGCCTTAAAAGCCCACTTTACTACAATCACCACAAGCATCTTTAGTCGCACGCGTAAATATAAGTTGAACCACTTTCAAGGGTTACTTTAGCTCTTCCACGGTATGATTATTTTTAGCTACAAAGATCGGAAGTAAAAGTTACAAAAACGTGTTTTTAGTGCCTTCAAAGCACGTTTGCGCTTTTGCGGCGCTTGTCCCAACACGGGCGCGGCTGAAAGTGACGATAAAGGCCTTTCAAGCCAAAAGGCGGGTTACCAGCCCAAGCAACACCTCTGATGTTACACCTTGTCGTTTCCTACCTCGTTAGCGTACGACAAAGGCGAGCGGTCGTTCCGCGGGAAGCCCGGCGGCCTCCGTGAATCACCACTTCATTTGGCTTCCTTCCTCCACCGACGTAATTATCCGGCCGTCCGTTTTCCTATAGCGCGTGTGCTCGTTTGCGTCGCGGGCGAGCTGCGGCCGATCCTGGCTGACATTTGGGTGAGAGAAGAGGGATACACCCCAGGACTCTTCGCCAGTCGATCAATGGGCACACGAATAGACAAACAATCGAACGGTATCAAACTCAAGGCCGGATCTGGCCTACCACGTTATTTTATGTTTGCCCGCAAAAGCAAATCATGTATGTGAAATTCCATGATCCTTGCTAAAATCTCTACCAAAATGTTAAAATGTCATATTTAATACAGGTAAATAATAACATTGAGATATTTCAAGCATTTTTGTTTTGTTACCAAGCCCCTTTTTACAGTAACTTGAACAATAGTTGAGCAAATTATTATCCTTGACTCATGAGTTGAAAAAAATTGTATCCATAATTTTGTCGCATACAGTGGACCTCGCAGATTCACCTCGTCACAAATTATTTTTATTCCAATTTTTCTCCATTCATTTAATTCCCTCATGCTGTCTTGAAACCATAGCCCATCTTAAGAACCATAATTTAAAGCACAAACCCTTATTTAAAACCCTAACCCTTGATACTCTGCTTTGAAATCAAAATGTTACTTTGGGTCTCATGTCGTCTCATGTCCCTCCTTGCATGTGTTCTGTCATTTGTTGCTAGGCAGAATTCGTAGGGCTCAATCTGGAACTGAGATGAAGCAAATTCATCACAACGCAGCAGAGTGTTTCGCGTTTTTATTACTGTCGACATCAGTTTCGCCCGTGTAACCGGATCGCCCGCGCGGCTGCTGCCGGACCATCGAGTTATCCGTCCATCACGCCGCAACCCGAGCGGTGGCCGCAGCGGATGCCGGAAGACTGACGTGTTTTACTATTGATGAGCGCAGTACGCGCGGACGCCACGCCTGCAAGCGGACTGCGACTTGTCCCCCGTGAAGAGGAAAATCACTTGACGTACTGCAAAAAAGTTCATACCCTATCTTGAAACCCTAATCCAGGCTTCAAACCCTAATTCGAAACCCTAACTCTGATTTAAAATCCTACTTGAAAACCCTAACCTCATTTTGAAACCTTAACTTGAAACCCTAATCCAGGCTAAAAATGGTGCTTTACTTGAAACCCTCATTTGAAACCCTAACTGTGACCTGAAAGCCCCTTTGCAACCTCAGCCCGGTCTTGAAACCTTGAAACTGTAAACTTGACTAGAAACCCTAACTTGAAACCCTAACCCAGGCTTAAAACTCAAATTTAAAACCCTTGAAACTGCTCCCCAAACTAGAAACCCTAACTTAAAACCTTAAAACCCTACTTTAAAACCCTAACCCTTGCTCAGACTTGGAACCTCACTTTTTAACCTTAACCCAGTCTTGAAACTCCACTTTGAAACCCTAACTTGAAACTGTAACCCGATTTGAAAACCAAAATGTAACCCCTAGCCCAGGGTTAAAACCCTACTTTTTAACCCTAACCGTTTCTTGAAGCCGAAACCAGGCTTGACACCTTAACCCCAGCTTTAAACCCTCAGTTAAAACCGGGCTAGTTTAAAACTTTTACCCTGGCTTGAAACCTTAACCGCAACTTAAAACCCGTACTCGCTAAGTAAATGTTTGTTTGTACATTAGTTAATATTTGAGACCTCTCGCAAACAAAGTGGTAATCCTCAAGTTGTTTGCGATGTTCAACTCGAAACGCCACCGCCCCACTTTTCTCCCGCCCAATCGGTCGCCCGTGTTCAGGGAGCGGCGGTTGGCGTCCACTTCAGACCGTCTATTAATAAACGGCAAGTCCGGGCTCGGCTCGGCGCGGCGTGGCTTTGTGCCTGATCGCATCGGCAAATAGAAAAATTCCCAGACGTGCGCGCTAAGCCTCGGAAACGCTGCGTTGCTATGCTGCTAAGCTGTGATAATAATATTCGTATTAATAGTGTGGAAAGTCAACAGCCGGTCGTCATGCCGGAACGGGTTGGCCCTGCAGCTTTGAAGTATAAAAGCATTCAGTATTTTTAGTTATCACAATAATAATGTGTTGTAGTGATTGACATTAGGCTTTACAGTTTATTTTAAATATCCTCTGTGTCTTCCTCGCCTTGTTGTCTCTTGTTTTTCTTGTTGTTGTTGTTTTATTTGCCGGCCACTTGTTGCTAGGCAGAATTGATAAGGGCTTGAGCATAACTGCCTGAACGGACAATAAGAAAATTGGCACATGCGGGCCACATCCCATTTGAAACCTTAACCCTGCCTTGAAACCCTAATTTGGAAGTAAAACTCTGGCTTTGAAACCTGACTTTAAAACCCTAACTTTCTCTTAAAACCCTAATATGAACTCAACCCTTACTTTAAAACCTACGTTGAAACCGTTACACTGGCTTGAAACCCTAATTTGGAACTGTAAGCCTTGCTTGAAACCCTACTTTGAAACCCAAACCCTGTCTTGAAACCCCAATTTAGAACCAAAAGCCTAGTTTGAAACCTTAATTTCAAAAGCAAACTACGTCTTGAAACCCTAATTTGGGAACCGTAAACCTGGCTTGGAACCCTACTTTGAAACAAAAGGTAAGGATTATTAGAATACATAACAATTGAATAACAGCTCTGTATTAAATATAAAAATGGATGCTGCTTCTGATGCAGAATTGCCAACGCGTAAATTGTATTTCAAGATGCTTATTCTTCTCCTTTAATGCTAAAGTTTGCATTATCTTGTTTTCCCTAGACACGGAGCAAGTAGATGAAGGATTATTCGAGTAATTTCAGTCTTGGTTTGGCGTTTGGCTTCTCCTGCAGCCTCGCGTGTGGTGTGGCTGAGCGGCTACCGCGAGCTAAATAAACAAACGCACCGTTTGAGCGTTCCGCACCGGGGACCAGTCTAATGAGAACACGGTAGACGCGCACACACACACGCAGTCACGTTAAGATGTCGTGTAAATGACGTTGAAACAACAGCCATATGTTTAGCTTCAACATTTTGCCTGCTTCCTCCTCCTCTTCCTCCTCCTCCCAGTCATCCGAATTTTCCTCTTCCACCTCTTCTTCTTCCTCCACCCCCCTGTTCCTCTTTCTTCCTCTTCCACTTCTTCCTCCTCATTCTCCTCCTGCTCTTCCAGCTCCTCCTCCATCATTTTATTCTTCCTTCTCATTTAAAAGGAAGCTTTATGGTGATAATGAACACACCGCGCTCATTTATTACACGACCTCATTAATGGCTCTCATATGAGGTGGAATCCCTACTTTGAAACACTAAAGCTGGCATGAAATCATAATTTAAAACGCCTTCCCTGGCTCTAAAGCCAACGTTGAAACCGTAGAACTGGCTTGAAACCTGGCACGTGCACAGACATTTTTGGGGGCAGGTGCTGTAGCAAAAGAAAAGGGCACTTATCATCAAAATTATCCATAAAATTAAGAATTTGTATTTATTTTGTTCACACAATCACTTAACAAAGGTGGTGAAGAGAGGCTAGAGTGGACATAAAAAGTCAACACACCCCTGTTCAAAGGTCAGGTTTTTGGAAGGAGAAGGAAGGGGGCTGGAGCATATCGCTTGCGTGGAAATATTTGGAAAAATCTGGAAATAGGAGGTTTCGGCTCGACACCAGCATATTAACAATTCTTCCAAGGACTCAAATAAATGCCAATTTCATAACACTTTGGGTAAAATTGATGACAGACACTGTATTTTTATGTTTTTAATATTGATGATTTAAGTGCCGGCACCGTGGACGACTGGTTAGCACATCTGCCTCACAGTTCTAGGGACCGCGGTTCAAATCCTGACCCCGCCAGTGTGGAGTTTGCATGTTCTCCCTGTGCCTGGGTGGGTTTTCTCTGGGCACTCCGGTTTCCTCCCACATCCCAAAAACATGCGTGGAAGATTGATTGAAGTCTCCATATTGCCCGTAGGTGTGAATGGTTGTTTGTTTCTACAATATGTGCCCTGCGATTGGCTGGCGACCGGTTCGGGTGTAGACCGCCTCCCGCCCGAAGATAGCTGGGATAGGCTCCAGCAGCCCACGACCTTAGTGAGGATAAGCGGTAAAGAAAATGGATGGATGGATGATTTAAGTGAAAAAGGGCACTTCTTTTGCTTCAGAGCAAAAAGGCAGGTAGGTGCTGGAGCACCACCTAGTGGCTATGTATGCACATGCCTGCTTGAAACCCTACTTTAAAATCTTAACACGAGCTTGAAAACTCTCGTTTAAAACCCGAACCCTGGCCCTGATTTCAAACCTTAACCCTGACTTGAAACCCTACTTTTAATGACTCACTACTCTCTCAGTAGTCACGCGGGACTACTGTACATTCAACACAAAACATGCTTAGCCTTGTGGCCTCCTCCTCCCCAAAAAACAGCATCATGATGAAGATGATGCATGCATCCCCTCAATTCGCGCCCGTTTATCGTCAATTTAGGCTGCTGCTGCTCCTTTAGCGGATTTTATATGCGCACGGCCGGCGTCGAATGTAAAAAGTCCCAATGAATGTGACGGATAAATTAATTAACGACATCACATCATGTCAGCACCTGAGCTCGGAGAAAAAAAGGAAATAAGGATGGATAAGAAGGCGAGTCCATTAGCGACAATTCAGTTGCCCCGAATTGAAATCTGTGATTAACATGCGCGCTGATGAACGCGAGGATATTACATTAAGAGCGCGGCGTGAATGCCAAACCGGCGCCGATCGAACGTCGCCATGATGGGGCAAAGCTGCCGCAGTTTCCGCCTGACGTATGCGTGTGCACGTGCGCCTCCCCGCGGTCCTTGAAATTCATCAGTGCGTTTTTTTCCCCGATTTAATTAAACCAATTCAGGCGCGGTGCTAAAGTGGATCGGTGCAGCGCTGTGGAACAAGGAGGCAGGCAAGGGGGGAAGGGAGGGGACTGGCTTGCCTGCAGTGGTGTGGAAAAATAAAAAGGACACATACACACGCAGACGCTGGCTGACGGTTGCGATGACGAGCTTAACTGGTGCACAGGAAGCAGGGAATAAATACTTGAACTAGCAGTGGTGCTTCAAGTTTTAGCACAAGGCAAGGGGGGGGGGTTCTCTTTTGGGCTTTTATGTGGAATGGTACAGATGATGCAAGAAGACCTCTGCAAAATATCTGTGGCTTGGAAGCACATACCTCGGGTCAAAGGTTTCCCAGATGACATTTGGCAATGTTCAAAAGGCCGTCGTTTGATCGATTTATTTATTTTTTTTGCTTTTTTCGCTTTCACTTGCGAGCAAAAATTGCAATACGACTGCTGCATGGCGGCAGTGAACTCGACTGAACTCACTTCAGAACAAGCAGCAGTTTGCCAGACTCAACTCAACTTTATTTCTAGAGCAGGTCCCATGCCATAATGATTTTTTTTCTATATTCTTTGATGTCCTTTTATGGAGTTTGCAAGATTATTTTGGATGGGAAATGCCCAGGATGCCGTTTTTCAAGCTATTCTATTTGGTCTTTTCCGCCTGGCAGATGAGACGGACCGATTTCTCGTTAATATTCAATATGGAAATAAACTTTGCACTAATTGGATGGCCGTTTACCTTAATTTAATGTATTACGTCTGACATTAGCGTGCATACCGAACATGTACAGTGGACCCCCGCATACTCACGTTTCGGGATACGTGGATTCACCTATTTGCAGATTTGAGCAGATTAATGGCATTTCCATTCATTTCAATGGGGAACGATGATTTGAGAAACTAATATGTTGAGTTACGAACATGATCACGTAACAAATTACATTTATATCCCAAGGTACCAATGTAGCTGAGTAAACGAGTTGACAGCGTTCGTTGATTGATTAAGTTGATTATTTAGTAAGCTCGTTCGTTGACTACATTGGTTATTTGAGTAAGTTTGTCAAAAGTAAAGCTCATTAAAGTAACTCTTAGCCGTACTCACGTTGGCACAGAAGACACTGTGCAGGGGGCGGGGTGTGCATTGGTTCATTTGCATGAGGCATGACGTGACAGTTTCCGAGAAATGTATTGTGTATAATGTATACAACTGACAAAAAACATAAGCACTTTTTAGTTTGCTCACAAGGTTTGGCCAACAACAACATTAGTCATGGACCGCCAAGATGACGAATGTTCCCAGGTTTCATCTGACTCAGCTACTTTGGTGCATTCGAGTCGGGCCAAAAGCCTGAAGACGTGAACAGATTTGCGTCAGAACCCCTTTTGATGTCGTCTTGTCCTTGTTTCGCTTGGTCTGCTGAGTTGCGTTAGTTGAGTAAGTTAGTTCAAAGAGTTGATTAGTTGAGTGAGTTTTTGGAGTAAGCAAGCTGAGGGGCTTTGTTGAGTGAGTGAGTGAGTGAGTGAGTGAGTTGGGTAGTTGAGTTAATTGAGAGCAAGTTGGTGAGTAACTTTTTAGGTTGAGAGTTAGTTGAGTATGCTAGTTGGACAATTGAGTAAGTGAGATGATTGAGTGGGTTAGTTGAGTAAACTAGTATGTACAATAATTAAGTTAGTTGATGAGGATATTAGCTTAGTAAGCTTGTTATTGGAGTATGACCGTTAGTTGAGTGAGTTAAGTAGTTGAGTGAGTTGGTTAATTGAGTAAATGAATTATTTAGTTGAGTGAGTTGGTTCATTGGGTGAAAATTTATGAAGTGAGAATTAAGTCAGTAAATTAGTTCAGTTAGTAAATCAGTTGAGTGTGTTGGTCAATTATATGAATTGCTTATTTGAGTTTGTTGGATAATTACTGTAAGTTGATTATGTAGTAAGTTGGTTAGTCAAGTGAGTTGCAGGCGTTAGCTGAATGAGCTAAGTCAGTGGAGTTAGTCAAAGAAGTTAGTTGAGGGAGTTCCCTGAAGGGGTTAGTCAAAGGAGTTAGTTGGGGTAGTTAGCTGAAGGGGGTTAATTGAGGGAGTTAGTTGAGCGGGTTAGTTGAGGTGAGTGATTGAGTTGAGCTCGCTTGTTAGTTGTGTGTTGGTTCATTGAGTTTGTTAGGTGAAACGTTTAAAGCAGAAGTTATAGTATGTTAGTCGAGTGAGCGAGTGAGTTGAATAACATTTGCAAAAGTAACACTCATATCTAAGGCTCGGTCTGCTGAGCGAGCATGCTGGTATGTGGCCATGTAGGCCAGCAATGCTGAAAAATGAGCACGTCGCCACCCATCACACTGCCACTGTCGGCGCGTCGTGTTCCTCGCCAGCGAAAAGTCCTCGTTGGCGGCAGCGGCGGTGCCAGAAGAGACGGATGAGAGCGAGATTTGCAGAGGCAATAGGCGGTGCCCCGTCGCTGACGGATGCTCGTGCTCGCCCACCTTTACAAAGCGCTTCTCCGCCTCGCGTCGCCTCCTCCCGGCCGCGATTGTTACATCGAGCGGCTTAAAGCTCTTTTCCCGCACACGCGTGAAAGTGAAAAGGTCGAAGGCTGTCGGCCGGAAGGCTGATGAGAAAGTGAGAAAAACAAAGCGATTGGAAAAGTCAACGTTTACATTCCTTCACCTTTGTCACGCCTCGGCAAACATTTCCAATACGCCAGATTCCAGCCGGGTGGGAAATGTCTTACCTGAATTAGTTGAGTTACTTGATGAGTTAGTTGAGTGAGTTACATGATGAGTGAGTGAATTTGTTAATAGATGATTGGGTAAGTTGAATGAGTTAGTTGAATTACTTGACTGAGTTAGATGACTGAATGAATAGTTGAGTGAATTAATTGTGTGAATGAGCAAATTAGTTGTGTTAGGTCACCTAGTCAGTGGAATATGGTTGCTGGGTTACTTGAGTTATGGTTGATTTAATGGAGTGAGTTGGTTGAATTGGCAGTACGACAAAAGAACTATTGGTGCAGCATTGTATTTTCACTTAGTTGTTTCAGTCTGGTTGCATTAATCTTTGTATGTTTGGGATGAGTTAAATTTAGCCTAGGTTGTTAGTGGAAGTTACGGAGAGTCTTCAAGCTCAAATCGTCTGTGATTTATTTTTAAAGGTAATGTTGTAAGAGGAGTTCTAAATGGTATTAAACTGTTTTAAGATCACAGTTTGTGTTACAATTATTAAAAAAAAAAAAAGATTTAAATTTCTCGCAGTTTTTTTCGCCGTAATTATTTACATCTCATGAACATTTATGAGCCCCGCCTGGTTTATTCTCCTCTCCCGCTGCGCGCTCGGCTCCACAAGTTCCAAATAGAAGCGGCGGGAATCTAGTATTTACGGCGGATTCCCAGCGGACGCAAACGCATCCATCAGGCGTTTGACTCCCGCCGAGATAGCGCCGTGACGGATGGATCTAATGGCTTGATTTAAGCCTGCGCTCACCCGCCGAATAAGTGAGCCGACGCCGCAAATAACTCCATGTGACGCGTTGTGTTCTTCTTCCCTTTCGCCGTCGACTTCATCCATCACGTCGCTCCCCAATTGGACCGCTAATGCCCTCCCCCTCTGACTTCCTGTGTACGCTTTATTATTTCATATTAAGACCGGGTCTTGACACCTACACGCGCACAAGCCATTTGTTCATGTGCGCTCTTGTTATGCTGACAGATGAAACCCACGCAACATGTGTGTTTGTGTGCGTACGCATGCACGTGCTAACAAGCATCCTCCTTATCAATCCCGCATCCAACAAGCTGCCACGTTGTTGACGGAGTGCACCGCTCACCTCTGTGGACTCGCCAGCTTTTCGTCACCCACTGACGAGGAAGCTACGTTAGCCTTAGCTAGGCTTGGGTGTCTTCCACAAACGTTGAAACGTCAGAGCCTGAACAATAACTTTGTTGTGTCTTGTTCAGAATTAGTTGAGTGAATGCGCTAGATGAGTGAGTGGTTAGTTGATTGGTTTTGTTGAGTTAGAGTAAGTTGGGTGATGAAGTTAGTTAAGCTAGTACGCTGAGTGAGTGAATGCATGAATTAATTACTAATTGAGTCAGTTGGTTATTTGAGTTAGTGAGTAAATTAGTTGGAAGAGTTCATTAGTGCTAATTCAGTTAGGTAGATGAGACAGTTGAATGCGCCAGGTGAGTAAGTTAATGAATTAACTGTTATTTTGTTGAAACTAACACATTAGTTGTCACGATGTGTGTTCTTGTTGTTTAGCTTATATTTAGGGTTGTTTCATGTTGTCTCGTTTTCTTTTGTTCCCTCTTCATGTTTTGTCTTGCTCGTTAGGTTTTTGTTCCCACGTGTTCTCGTCAGCCCAGTCCCTTTGTGTCTACCAATCAGTTCCCTCCATCCACTTGTGTGGCGTCCAGGTGTGCCTCGTTGTCTTGTCAATTTGTTCGTATTTAGTTCCCTGCTTTCTTTCAGTCTTATTGATGTAAGTCACGTCTGTCCTGTCATGTTATGTTTTTCGTTGTGGTGAGTTTATCCCTAGTGTTTCTTCGTTACTTTGAATTGACATTTTTAGAGTTTGTTAATTTAGTGTTTACTTTCTTTTTTGTGTTTTTGTTTTTCTTTCTTTCTTTTTTTTTTTTTTTTTTTTTCTTTTTTTTTGAGACTGCTGCAATACCCTCTTCCCTGCATTTGGGTCCGCTACCTCTTGCCTCCACTTTTTGCCAACACCACAAAAAGCTCAATCTTGACATTAGTCCTGGCTTTGATCATTACACATTTCCATTCTAAGGTTAAATATAACTAATTTAACGTGTTGCTCAAAGCACGTGATTAACTGCATCCATCGTTTTGTTGACCAAACTTGAAATCTTGTTTCTGTCTCAACTTCCTGTTAGCAGATTCCCGCATCTCTGGCACCCGAGCGTTCCCGTCCTTGCCGAAACTCTCAGCTCGTCGTTTTGGAGAAAGAGCGCTGCGCTGATTGTTGGCGACAGGTGACTGCTCCACTTTGGGTGGGAGCCAATTCTCACCCCGTCTGCACCGTCTCTCTTCTTCCCGACTCAAGGTCGTTGCGAAAAGGCGGAGGGGGAAAGTGCTGTTCGTCGCCCCCAGAGGTGCAATTCATGCCGGTAGACCAGCAAAACTGATTTAAAACAATGCTGCACTCACCTTTTAGTCGGGATAACACTTTTTTTCCACAGTTAGTCAGCAGAAAGAACATCCGTATTATGATACAGCTTACCCAGCTTCAGCGACTTTTCACAAAACATCACAAACGCTACCCGCTTTCACATAGCCGCCATCCTGCCTGTTTTATTACCCCTGAAGCTGGGAAATTTATGGTTCTACTCCAACACACGCAGTGTGTGTCAATCACGCAGAACATCTATCTGGGTAACGTGAATTCCCTGCTTTAATAGGCAGCGTGAAAGGGGCCGTGTTGCATGTATGCATGCGATGTGGCTAATTAACGAACAGTTAATGAGGCCTTTGGAGATCGACCAAGAGCCGAACATTTGGCGCAGCACGTGGGCAACGAGCGCACTCTGACACGCGGTCACCGGTCCGAAGTGACATTTTGGCAGATGCGAAAAGTTCCCGTCCCTGCGCTTTCGATCACGTTCGGTGTTTTGTTTTGCAGAGCGGTGAAACTAGAGATTTGAGCGAGAATGAAACAAGCACATAATTGGTCTCCGTGGACCCGATACACCGTCTGAACTTTGCGACGGGAGATCTTTACGCTGTTTTAAGATGTATGCAGCCGGAGGCGCTGCTGGCAAAAGGCCCGGTTTGATATTTGTAACACCCCCGCCGCCCTACTCACAACACCTATTTGTCCTCAAATGCAGTTATCACTTCCAGGAAATCTGAACTTTTCCAACCCAAAACGGTTGACGAGCACAATAAAGCTAGTGCTTGTATTTGAAGCCCCTTTCGCACAGAGATCCCGCAAAATTGCAACATCCATAAACGTAGCAGTAGCGCCGACAATTATCAACAGCAAAGTCTGGGCTAACACTACAATTGCTTTCAACACAACAGGGCGGAATAATTAATTTTCCAGTGTTAAACTTCACACACCTGTCCCGGCTTTCGGCTTTTCCCTTTCACACGACCACAAATTCTGCCTCTGTTACGCCTTTGACACTACCTCCAAAGCTGAGAACCCATTCTGTGTTGGTACCTTTCACATAGAACAGCAAGCCGGGATATTTAATTTTATATCGCAGATCTTCCGCTGGATTTTGCGGTGATAATTTTTCCACACTGACTAATATTACTGCAGTATTACGTAGCAATAAGCAAGAGCCGAGAGGAAAGAGTGCTTAAATGACAGAAAATGTCCAAAGTTTACACAAATAGTTGCTACGTAACAGATTTTTGTCTATGCGGATAAACGCGGGACTACTTTACATTCAAACATTAAAATGTTCAACCATATCATATGTTTTAAACCAACTAAAGTCTACTAACTTAATGCGAAAAACCATTGACGGGCTAATGAAAATTAGCATATATGTTGTGATAATTACAAACCTTCAAACAACTTCTACTTTAACACATGGGGAGCAGCGACGCATACAAACAGATACTCAGGCATATATTCTCTGCTCTGTGGGAACAACAACAATTACTGTTGTTAGTTGGGGACCTTCTCTGCCTCTTCTTCTTGCTGTTAATTTATTCTGCATCTCTTCCAGTAGACCTCAGTGTTGCCTGGCATGTTGGAGCACAACTGAGGCGTAAACACCGATAAAAACAAAAAACAAAACCCAGTTACTCGCGTGTTACAACTGCGATACAGCCGTCGTCATGCCTACGATACTACATCAGAAGCTGAGAAATTTGCGAGTCGTCTTGACATTCCGTGCTTGTACCTTTCACGCCAAACCGCGATGGAATCGGTGGTCCGCGTCCGCAGCGGTCCGATTCGTTTACGGGCGAGCGCGTTCGAATCTGAACTTCGACACGCGAGCCGGTGGTTTTATTTGTGTGTGTAGCGGGCCAGCACCCCTTAAAGGCCGCTCCCGTCTGTCACTTGTGTTTTATACTTGACCCGCGTCATTAAACTTACATCTGCAGGCTGTTTTCCGCCGCGCTCACCGAACATACAAACAAGCGCGTAGTCATTCCTATTCCGCGTCTAGCCTCGCACGTACGTTTCTGCTGCCTCGTCAGTTCCTGAGACCGCAATCCAGGGCTGCGTCGTGAGACCCCTGATTGGCAGTGCCGATAACCCCCCCAACCCGCCCGCTGCCCGAAGCAGCACCCCTGCCAATCGGCACAGACGCTCTTATTCTTTCTGCACCTTTACGGGAATGTCAGAAGCTTCAGGGCAAGATTAGTGAAGAGGTTTCAGGGGGATTCCAGTAAGTCAATTTTGGCATTTGATTTCCATAAAGTGGGAGGAGTGCTTCTCTGCGCACTCCACGGGAAAATGTTTCTGAGCCGACGGCAGCGTCAGGAACACAAAGCCGGGATGCAGTGATTTTGTATACATAGGATAATATACTGGAAATAAAATGTCCATCTACAGATTTAAAACGCTAGGAATTGAGAGTGAATGAGAGCAGTACTGTGCATGAATGATAAATAGGATATATGCACGTGTGGATGTGAACAGCAGCAAGACTGCAAGTCTGCAGTGTTGTATGTAGCAATAAAACCTCTAAACAGCTATGTGTCAATAAATAGTCTATATTTAAGCAGTGATAAATAAACATATCCAAAAGTGAACCCGAACAGCAGCAAGAATAGTCGGCAGCAATGTATGTCGCAACAACTGTACGTATTGCAATACGTAAATTGTACGAAGCAGTGTATAATAAATAAATGCGTGTAAACTATACCTTCAGCAATAGCCTAAATATTGGCACTTGGCAGTATATAATAGATACCATAAACGAAAGTGAATGTAGACAGCAGCAAGGATAGTCAGCAGTGTTGTTTGTTATACATATAGCTTTGAATTGTCTATATCTAGGCAGTCTTCGACAGATACTATATATTAGGGTTGGGCGAATACCGATACCAGGTATTTGGATCAGGCCAAGCTATCGGGTACTCGTGAAGGCTGCCGGTACCAGCATACTTAAGGCAAAAAAGAAAGACTAAGTGCTCCTCGCCAGTAGTTGGCACTACACTGTGGCGGTTGGACACATCAGCGAATCATCATGTGCGTCAGAAAGAAAGCTAGGTCTTTGTTGTCACAAGTCACCGTGTTAATTGAAATTTCATGTATCAAAAGTACTAACGGTATCAGTGAGTACTCAAGAGGTGAATACTTGTACTGGTGTTGGTCTGGGGGAAAACAAAAGTAGTATCGAACATCCCTACTATATAACCAGAATTGAATGTAGACAGCAGCAAGAATTTTCGGCACCGATGTATGTCTAAATAGCAACGTTATCTGTAATCAACAAATGTAATCTTCGGAGCTCCCCCTCCATCATAGCATACTTTGCACGTATCACACACACACACACACAAAAATTCCTTTTCTTTCAAAAACAAAACACACTACTTTGGAAATGTAAATATGGCTTGTCAAATCATGTAGCTCAAGTCTAAGAGGTCAAGACAAGTCTTTTAAGTTTTAGCCCAGCAGGTCCCAAGTTCTAAAATTGTCAATTTAAGTCTGACTCGAGTCGTGTTACTCGAGACCCCCACCTCTGCCATTACGTTCCCCAGCCATCCAGGTGTCCAATGTGTATAACAAAAATACCCTCACGGTGACTTTATCCCGCTTTGTCCTCGAGTGCAGTAACAAGAGAATTCCCAACAACAAAAAGTGTTGGCGGAGAGCGACTCCCGAGGGTCTGATTAGCTAGGCGGACCCCGGCCCTGTCTCTGGCATGCTCTCTGAGGTTTGAGCCCATATAGCTGAAGGCCCATGGTGGGCACACACACACACACAGATTCACACTCACACTGTGTGTACCGTGGATCCATTACCACACACACACACACACAAAGAACATTACTACGACCTTGAGCACAACCAATGGTCATTTACGCTGTTAAAAAAAAAAAAAGCATGTGGGCTCAAAGAAGCGCAGCTGGAGTAGCTTCATCCGTTCCTGTCAATAGTCGTATACTGTCATTGCAAAGAGAAGTTATATAAGTTACTTGAAAGCAATGACGTTTCTGGCAAATCTTAGATTACATTATTATTTTTTTAAAGCTTCCTGCGAGCACTTTTAAAATGGGACATTTCAAGCCGAGAAAACATATCTTTAGCGAGGAAAGTAGTAGCTACCTTTGGCAATGCAATATTTTGCCGCAAAAAGAACATATTTTCTTTCGCAAATGTCCTCATTAGGCTGTGAAAATTGCGTCTTGCCTAAAACATTGTATTTTGCCATTCAAACAATCTGAAAAAAAACTTCATTATGCCACCAAAAAACGCATTATATTTGACCCTTGGTTATATTTTCCCATGAAAAGGCTGTATTTGTTCACAAAAAGGCAACATAAGACTAAGACAATTCTGCATTATGTTTTGCCTCTAATTTGCCATGCAACAACTTTAAAGGTTATATTTAGCCACAAAAAAAAAATCTCTAGAAGTCTCCCTTGCCATTAAAACACAATTTTTGTTCACAAAAGCCTACATTAGACTCTAAAAAGTTTGCATTTTGTTTTAAACGTATGTTGCCTTTTAAAGCACTCTGAAAGGCTTTACTATGCTACAAAAAAAAAGCATTATATCTTAAAGGTTCCGTCATAATAAATGTCAATTTGTTCACAAAAAGTTTATATTGGAGCATGGCAAAGCTATGTTTTGTCTCAAAAACACAATTTTCCACACAAAAATATCTGGCTTTGCCTATGTTTTGCCATTAAACCCCTTTTAAAGGCTATAACAGGCCAGAAAAACACTTTTGCCCTTAAAAGGTGATGTATTTTGCCATTAAAACACCAGATTTGTTCACAAAAAGGCTACAGGCCGTTTGCCTCGTCAGTAACATTACGCGCACATACGTTGTGACACTGTGGCTGCTCAGTTTGTGCAACGCGGCTGAAGAGGAGTTTATTATTTACCAAGCGGTGACAAACAAACGTGCCTTGCAGCAAGACCTCCCACACGGCACCTCGGCCCGGCTCCTCGTCTATTATCTCGCCCAAGGCCGTCGGAGCACCACCTAAACGCTTCTATTCACATCTTTGTGTGTTTAAGAGGGACGCGCGGCCGCCGATGAACCTTTAAGAATAAACACAAATTTCAGAGATGTTTTATTGGCTGGGGATATTTGGCTTCTTTGGAAAATGACCCCGGTGAGAGCAGCTTGTGTTTGTTCTTTAAAGCCTGTACGGACTGAGCTATCTTAATCGATACGTTAATCAATTAGGAGTTGGACGAGAGCGAGGATCTCAATTAAAGACATTGGGTACAATGATCACTTTGGTACACAATTGCCTCCAAAATACAAATATGACAAATATGGCCATTAAAAAAAAAAAAAAAAAAAGTTCACAAAAAGTCTACATTAAGCCATGAAAGACATTTGTCTTAAAGGGCTCACTTTAAAAAAAAAAAGAAAACTTTGTGAATGCAATATTTTTACCATTAAAACACTGTATTAGTTAGAAAACAAAAAAAGAAATGTTATATTTTGCCATTAAAACGCCGTATTTGTTCACTAAAAGGCAGCATTAGTCTTTGGAAAATGTTTTGTCTTGTGCATGAATTTTGCCACGAAAACAGTCACAGGCTTCTTTGAGCCAATATTTTTCACGTGTCACATGACAGACGGGTGATGCTGGATGATGTCATCAGCGGGACAAACGACATCATCTTCAAGGTGAGCGAGCGAGCGAACCAACGCGGCTTTGGCGGGCCAATAAAACACCGACGTTGCGACAAAAGCTCCTTGTGTCGTTCTCGCTCCGGCGATCCGCTCAATGGTCTCGAGGCCGACGCCGCCTCCCTCCCCGAATATTTAATTCACGTTCATGGCTACCTCCAGAAATATTATCCCCAGGTTTGACCTCGCACACTCCCTGCTCGATATGCTAATGAGGATGCACAAGGTCAAGCTGCTGATTTAGTTGCAGCTGTTGATTGGCATGCCGATAACAATTGCATTAACAAAATATCAATGACACTGATTCGATACAAATACATTAAAATAAAAAATGATAAACTGAGTAAACTATAGGTCGCTATCTGTAATTTCAACAGCGATACCAATACACAAAAAAATATGATACCAAGTAGAGGTTGGTATAAACGATAGTGATAACGATAGTAAAAATAAACGATAGTGATACCGATACCAGCAGATGAGTAAACCTAAAACTTAAAATGCATCCAATTTAATTTGAAACTCGTGACAGGCAATTCCATACATTTCCTTATCAATACGGTACCAAGTAAAATAGATTCTAGTGTCAACAATAATGTTACCAATGCAGATGCATTGAAGGAAACACAATACCAAGGAAAATAAAGGCTGAAATTTTTAAAAACGTGACAACTAGTAAAATAGAGGCTGGTATCGCTATCGATACCGATATAGATCCCCATACATTAAAAAACATGATACAGAAGTAAAAATGCCAATACATTTAAATGCACAATACCAAGCAGACGAGAGGCTGGGATCGCCAATACGGATATCAATACCAAATCATTAAAACAAAATACCAGGTAAAAGAAAGGCTGGTATTGTCGATATTGACACCAATATATTAAAAACACGATCTTCTTCTTCTTTTCCTTTGGGCTTGTCCCTTTAGGGGTCGCCACAGCGGGTCTTCCTTTTCCATGTAAGCCTATCTCCTGCATCCTCCTCTGGAACACCAACTGGGGCATGGCCACTAATCACATTATACGTAACACCCTCAATTTCGAGTTTCAGCCTCATCATTCGATCTGATACTCTTTTCACCAGCAAGACATTCTTCGCCAACTCTTCTTTTCAAATAACCCCGACTCCATTTCTCTTCCCATCTACACCATGGTCAAATAATTTAAACCCTGCGCCTAACCTTCTAGCCTTACTGCCTTTCCACCTGGTCTCCTGGACACACAATATATCGACCTTTCTCCTAATCATCATGTCAACCAAATCCCGAGATTTTCCTGTCATAGTCCCAACATTCAAAGTCCCCACATTCAGTTCTAGGCTATGTGCTTTCCTCTTCCGTTTCTGCCGAATAACCCGCTTTCCACCTCTTCTTCGACCCAGAGTACCGCAAAGTTTACAAACTTTTATAGGGTCTTTGTCAAGGCTCCAACCAATTATTCATGTTTACATTCCTTCTTAAGGGAAAATTATTTTCAATTTACAAACTTTTCAACTTACAAACCCTGTTCAAGAACCAGTTAAGTTCGTAAATCAGGGTTCCACTCTATAGCCGTTGCCGATATTGACACTATTACAATTGGTTTTGCTTATACTGATTAAAAGTTAAAATCCATACACCTTCGATTCAAACTAATGATAGGCGATACCGCACATTAGTTTCAAAAGCACAACACCAAATAAAATACAGGCCAGTATCGCTGATACAGATACCGAAACCAAATAAAATTGACGCTGGTTTTAGTCAATCGTCGTAATGTATCAATAACAATACATTTAAAAGGATTCAACTAAGTGGAATAGGAGCATGGTATCCCTGGTATCAGTAAGGCTGATATCAGCGTATTAATATTTCAGTATCAAACTCCGTTTTCACTCTGAATTTTAACATACCAGTAACATTGTTTCATGGTCAATAAACGGCCCCTCCCCTCCACCAGCAACCAATTTCCATAATGCATGTTTTTTTTTAAACAAGGACTTGAGACCACGTGTGTTTGCAATTTAACCCCTCCACCTTTTTGATCATCGGACCAATCAGCAAGCAGATGCTCGTTAATTAGTAAGGCAGAAAACAACACCACGTGACTCTCTCTCTCTCTCCCTCTCTCTCTCTCTCTCTCTCTCTCTCTCTCTCTCTCTCTCTCTCTCTCTCTCTCTCTCTCCCTTTCTCCTTCTCCGCCTCATGTCAGTGCAACTCTTCCTCCTCCTCCTCCTCTTCTCCTTCTTGTTCTTCTCTTCTCTGCGCACTGCGTTGCAACCGCGAGGTAGCGGCTCGGCTCGGACATTTGCACCAGCCCAGACAGCTCGGGAATTTTTATTCCTATTATTTTTATTTATTTTTCTTGGTGCCTTATTTATTTATTTTTTAAAATTTTTTCTTTAGTTTTGTATTTATTTTTTTTAGGCTCTTTCTCTTTTAGCCCACAAATGCACGGGTGCGTGCGCGCATCACGCGGACACCCGCCGCGAACAGAGCCGTGATGGGATGCCGGAGCTCCGGGAGATGCGCGACTTCGGCCGTGCCGCTGCTGCCGCTCCTGGTGCTTCTTCTCCCGGCCACCGCGCTCGGCCGAGGTAAGACCCCTTCGGATCACTGCGTGCGTGCGAGCGTCGAAGTTGCACATGGAAGTTCACCGACACCGCTTGTCAATTAAAGCGTCAGAAGGTCTCGGGTTCGAGTCTGAGAAGCTGGAAAGTGAACATTCGTGGTGGTGATGTGCGCGTGGGCGTGTGGGACGTCACCCTATGGGCTCCCACCTGTCAACCAAGCGCATCTTTGTGCGGCTCAACAGTGAAAGTGTGTACCGCCGTGGCGAGTGAGTTTGCCTCGCAGTTCTGTGGTTTGCATATGTTCTCCCAATGCTTGTGTGGGTTTCTTCCCACACTCCCCAAAAAGTGTATGTTAGGTTCATTAAAGGCTCAAAATTGTATATAGGTGTTAATGTGAATTGTATGTTTTTATGTGCCCTGTAATTGACTGGCAATGGGTCGGGGGTCAACCACGCTTCTCTCGCCAAAAGTCACTTTAGGTGTCGTCGAAGACTCTGAATCGTCGATACGTGTGAATGTAAACGCTTGACGATATGCAGTATGGAAAATTGATTTTTGGAATTTACAAGGACAACAACGCTGACTTTTTCATTACCACAGACAGTTGCTAACTCATCAATATGTTTGTGACGCTAATATTTTGGCCCTCCCTGCTCAGCAAACCATTGGAAAGAGCTCTTGATGCGACGCATTTTAATGAGCTTGATTTAAAAATACAGTCTGTGTTGTTCTTCCCCGCACACTCCTCAATAGCGCAAATCAACTGAAGGGCCTTTAATTGGTCACCAAGGAGATGGCGGACCGAGCTGCGTCGTTATTTTGCTCATTTCAACAGGAAACAGTGCACACATATCAATACTATTTAAAAGCAGAAAATATAGGCTGGTGTTGCTGATACTGATATCGATACAATTAAAAACAAGGTACCAGATGAAGTTGATGCTGGTATCGCTGATGTTGACACAAATAGATGAAAAAACAAGATACCGAGTAAAATGAAGGTCAGTATCGACGAGACTGATATCGATATCAATGTTATACACGAGATACCAAGTGCATTAGAAGCTGGTATCACAGTTACAGATATTACCAATACATTAAAAAACAAAAACAACAAGTAAAGCAGATGCTGGTTTTGCTGCTGCTTATACTGATACCAATACTTACAATACAATACCGTGAAAAATGGTATATATCGTATTGTCAATACAAATATCGATAAGTAAAATTGAGGCCGGTATCGCCAATAGCGATATCAATAACAGTACATTAAAACACAAAATCAAGTAAAATAGAAGCTAGTATTGCTGATACCAATAGTGATATCAATGCAAACACAATACTAATTAAAGCATAAATGCTGGTATCACCGATATTGATAAAAATAGATTTAAAAAAATAAAAACATACCAGGTAAAGTACAGGTCGGTATCAACAATTGAGGCTGATATTGCTGATACCAATATTGATATCAGTACAAAAAAAAATTAAAACAGACAAAGGATGCAATGGTGAGAGTGGATGGTCAGAGTTGGGCATGGATGAGTTTATTTTCATTTTTCATACTTCCGCTCAATAATTGCAAGTTTGCTTCACTGAGGAGTGTGAATGCTCCTTCATCTAAATGTGCCCCACGATTGGCTGGCGTCCAATTGAAGGGCGTACCCCGCTTCTCTCACCAAATGTCAGCATAGGTTCACTGAGGGCTCAAAATCATCCATCGGTGTGAATTTAAGGCTGAATGCTTGGTTGTATGTATGCGCTCTCTGATTGGCGGGTGGCGAGTCCAGGGTGTACTCCTTTAAAAAAAATAAATACATACATATTTTTCGAAGCATTTTAGTTTTTCGTCCCCATTTCATCCTTAAAAACTGTTTTCTTTGAGCAATAGTTTGATGCTTTTGTATTAGCGCGGCAAGAGCTAGTCACCATTTATTTTGATATTTTCAAGAAGTCATATATTTTAAGGCTTTTCAGCGTTTCAACAACGCACAAACATTGTTTTATGTTCTGGTAAACTGGCCTTTTTTCAGTGATGGACAAGGGCTGGCATTTTTGGGAACACTGTTTGAAACTTTGTATAACAACAAAACAACAGGTGTAGCGGTGCCTTGTGTGTGCTGATTCCATTTGCACGTGACTCGTAACACGCAATGATGTCATTGATGTCAATTACTTTTTCTTTTTTTTGCTATAAGCCACAGGGCTCGGGTCCCTATTTACTGCATTATATTGTCAACTGATTTTGCTTTTGCTTTCTGCTTGACCAAAATGCACAAGACATTTTTATTTACTTTAAAACCAACAGTTGTGTATGGACATTTCTGAGGAGGTAAGATATACGGTGGAGGGCGGGAGTGAACGCGGGGGGAATAAAAGGCCACTGCGGGTGTGTTTTATGTTTGCCGCTAAATGACTTTTCTCGGCCAGGCGACTTTGATTGAAGCGACGTCGGAGCGGAGACGCGCCGCTCGGCCACGGCCGTCGCCGCCGCTCGCCTGCTCGGCGGGAGATTGCGACGTGCTCGCTTTCGCTCCTGCATTATTGAAGGGGAACACATTTCTAACCGGGCGGGGGCAAGGAGGAGAAGAAGGGGGTTGGGGGGAGAGAGAAAAAGGAGCGCTCGGTTATGCTGATGAAGCTGGATGACGCTTGGACAGCGGCACTGTCAAATATGCATTTTTGTTTTATTTCTAAACAGGTCAATATCCATTGTTATATTATTTTAAAAGCGGATCGATACGGAGGCCGTTTTCCTTCCCTGGAGGGCGTGGCAGCGATCAGAAACGGCGCTTTTATTGTGAACGTGATGTCATGTGACTGGCTGGGTTTCCTTTGTGCTTCTGGGTGATGGATCACAAGATGGCGGTGATTCATCGGCGCAGTTGATATGTATTGTAAGCAGGACTATTAATATAAACACGTAATTAGGCTCTCGTGTGTCGCAATCGTCATCGCAATTTCCTGACATTTAACGTATGTCAAGCTCAACCTTTATTGAGCCGAGGCACAATATTTGTCACAGAAAGTACTGTGGCGCCTCGAGATAAGAGTTTCATTTGTTCCATGACCACGCTTGTAACTTGAAACACATCTCCAATTATCTTTTCCCAATTAAATGAATGGAAATGCCATTAATTCATTCCAGCCTTCCCCTATAAAACAACAAAACATATTGTCATGTATATTTTAATGGGGGAGGGGGGAACTCTGTAATATTGTACTTACTGCACAAAAACATACGGTAATGAAATAATAGAATTAAAAGCATGAAACAGTTTTTGTCACACTGCATCAATTGAAATGGCCGTTGTACTGCTCTTTCTGGTGTGACCGCCTTGGCCACGAGACGTCTCGACACCTCTCCCAACTCATCAGTACGACCCTAATATTAGTCATTCTTTGCAGAGGATAACGAATATATGACTGTTGCTGCACCATTTGTGTTCAATCCGTTACTTAATGGGTTTATATAGATGCTATTTAGCGTGAGCATTAAGCGAGTGGACAAAAAGGCTAAGCTATGTGGACATTCTAAATCCACAAGGTGTAATGTTCTGTTTTATGTTCAGTAGGCTTCAACCGGTCACAATTTGCCAAACTGCTGCTTATTGTGAAGTAAGTTGAGTTGAGTTTTACTGCCACCATACAGCGCCCCGATGATCATCCTTCGGCAAGGCCATACATACACACGTGCACCATGCAAATGGCGCCCGTGCCCGCCACAGCCATCTTGCTTTGTCTCACAGCAAATCGATAAAAGAATAGCAGAGAGAGTGAGGAACACTCGCACTAAAACAAACGATTTTAGTGGTCATAATTAAAATGGAATACAATCTAAGTTCAAAAGCATATATATTTTGAAACGTTTTAATCGTAACAGCATTTAGCAGATACATGTCCAACTCAGGCCCCGGCGCCAAATTTGGCCCACGATGTAATTATATTTGGCCCGCAAGACCATATCAAATGTGTATTAGAGCCTTTTTATTAAAGGGCATTCTTATTTTTTGGAGGGTTGTTTTGTTATTGGTCTTTGAAAAAAGATTTACATAAAAAAAGAAAGGTAGTTGGAGATAGATGAATAGAAGATAGAGAGACAGAAGAATTCATGTTATCTATTTACATACAAAACAACAAACAAATACCATTGATGTCTTTTATCGCAAATTTGATTTCTCATGTGTTTATAATATTAAAGTTTGTTTATTCCGGATTCAGTGTTTAAGAAAAATGTGAGTTTTTTTTTTTTTCGTCATATGATTTCACGCTACATTTCTGCAGAGAAGGGAAACATGCGCATCGCAGTGATTTTTCATTAAATATTGAGTTTGGCCCGCGACGTTGTCCCAATTCTGAATTTTGGCCCACCGTGTATTTGAGTTTGACACCCCTGATATGGCATCTTTTTACACTTCTATGACAGTTCAAAATGTAACTTAAAACGCCGCATGTACAGTGGATGCAAGTTTTCTAATGGTGGCATTTACATTATTTCCGATGGGGATTGTTGCAGCAATATTTTCTATAAAGGGGAGAGATCGCATAGAGCAGTAGACAAGATTTTTTTTTTTTTTTTTTTACTAACAGGAAAGCTGCTGTAATGGTTATATTAAACTGTGAGCCGCCTCTGATCGCAAACATACGATTGTTCGCAGTTACTTGGACACGTGGGAATAACATCGGGTAATGAGCCGTGAGGTGCTTCACCGAGTCGCTATTATGCGCTCACGTGCGGGATAGTCGCACCGCGCCTCCCATGTGCGACGTCTCCCTCGTAATAAAGGCCCCGTGCTGCGCGGGACTGATGGGTTGCCATTTCAGCCCTTTCGCTTTCACGCCGCCGCCGCCGCCGTGCACGTGGGCAGTTTAGAAAGGGAAAGCAGCCTCGGAGCTAACGGGCCGTCCACAAGGCCATTCCGGAGGCGCTCTCAAGGACGGCGCCTCGATGTCGTGATTCAGCGACCATATACGCTCGTGACAAATGTGCCGACGGGATGGCGCGACGAGGCGGCGTTCCCGGGGAAAAGTACCAGGCGGGAGACGGATGGGGCGTCCCCGGGCAGAATGCTTAACGCGGCTCTCGTGTTTTCCGGGGCTGATAGCTTGTCTACCGTGCCTCCTATCAGATGAATGAATTCCTGCATGAATCACACACGAACGCATATTTAATAAGTCTGCACTCGACCAAGGCCTGCCCCTTCTGGAAACTTCTGGGAGATGACTCAAGACTTCGGAATGAAGTGTCAAAAGTATTGGGACAAAACTCTGAAACAATTCACGAAGTGACCGACCTGAACAACCAAACCACAATCCAACCTACTTACTGTACCTACCCACTGACCAATAATCAACCCATCTGCCTAGTTAGCCACGCACCCAAACCTACCTACAAAACTACCTACCTACTTTCCTACTAACCAACAATCTGCCAGCCTACATACTGACCGACCAACGGACAACCCGACCTACCTATCTCCCAACCTACCTACCTACCTTCCTTCCTTCTGGTTAGCACATCTGCCTCACAGTTCTGGGGACCGGGGTTCAAATCCCGGCCTTGCCTGTGTGGAGTTTGCATGTTCTCCCCGTGCCTGTGTGGGCTTTCTCCAGGCACTTCGGTTTCCTCCCACATCCCAAAAACCTGCGTGGTTGGTTGATTGAAGACTCTAAATTGCCGTAGGTGTGAATGTGAGTGTGGATGGTTGTTTGTTTCTATGTGCCCTGCGATTGGCTGGCGACCGGTTCAGGGTGGACCCTGCCTCCCGCCTGAAGATAGCTGGAATAAGCTCCAGCACGCCCGTGACCCTCGTGAGGATAAACGGTGATGAAAATGGATGGACTTTTATACGGCATCCATGTTAGAGAGTCACTCTACGGAGGTCTAAATAGCCAAAATACGGTACCTTTAAGGACAGTTCCATTGTATTCAACCTTTAAGTACAATACATTTGCATGTAATATTTTCGAATTTTTTGTTTCCCAACATTTATTTAGTTAATATTTCCAGTAACTTATCTGCAATGCATTTCAATTGAACCATTATTTATGTAGTCATACTCCCCCCTACATTTAAGCACAGAGGTACTAACTCATTTTGATGCCCAGCGTGTGATGTGCTCGACTGGATGTGTTACCAGGGGTGTCAAACTCATTTTTGTCACGGGCCACATCGTAGTTATGACTTCCCACGGAGGGCCTCTACAACTGTGAACCCATATAAATAAAAGATGACCTCATATACTGTAATTACATACAGTATACACAACACGATGAATAGCTAGTTTTGAAATCAGAAGCCTATAAAAACATGGTTTTCAACTATTACATTTCTTTTCAAAGGGGGGTTAGTTAAAAAAAAGTACTTGCACATACCTCAATGGTATTACACCAGAACACAATGAGCAATTTTGATTGGCTTTCGCGGGCCACATAAAATGAGCCGCACCTGGCCCCCGGGCCACCAGTTTGCCACCTGTGTGTTACACCAACGGTGTTAAAGCAGCTATGTAAAAGTCGACGTGCATTTGAGGCAGGTGAAGGCTGTCGTCAAGGCAACAGCAGCAAACATTCACCTACCGACGTCGTCGTGTTTTATTCATCGAGGCAGGCGCCGCGCTTTAAGACGTCAGCACTACAGGCTGAACAACTCTTGAAGGTCCGCTGGCGGCGCAAAACTCTCGTCCCTTGATTTAGGAAGGCGGCGGCAGTGGCGGCGGCGATATCCGCGGCGCCATGGACACTCGCCATTGTCAGCCTGACAGGACGCCCAAATTGAAATGTCAGGGCCCAACCAACACGCGCTGCATCAGAATGGACGGCATTATTGTTATTATCCGGCGTAACGCTAATCCTCGTTCGAATGCTGCGCTCAAATGCGACAGCGGGCTGAGTTTAAAAAAAAAATCATAAAAAAATCTTATTAACAGAAGCGCTCACCGCGGGTCGGCTCTATCAGAATCCGTGAAAGCGTCTCCTCTTGAAGATGGGCGCCACGTCGCTTCCTGTTTGACTCTCGAGGTCTCAATCAAAGGCAGATACCAAACCGAGTCTGCCCAAGCCAATTTGCTGCTCGTTGACTCGCGGGTTCCAACTGGAATATTTTATCTCTCCATTATATGCAATGAAAATGAGGCTTGAAACCCTAACCCAGGCTTGAAACCCAACTTTCTTACACCAACCACACCAACCTTGAAATCCAAATTTGAAACTCTGGCCCATGTTTGAAACCCTAACCCTGACTTGAAACCCAAATTGGAAACCTTAAACATGACTTGAATTCCTACTTCAAAACCCTAAGCCAGTCTTGAAAACCCAACTTGAAACCCTACTTTGTAACCTTAGCACAGGCTTGAAAACACTAACTTCAAACTGGATGTCACCGTAACTGGAAACCCTCATTTTAAACCCAAACACAGGCGTGTAACCCTATTTTGAAACCCTAACTCAGGCTTAAAACTCTAATTTGAAACCCTAACCTTGCCTCAAAGTCCTACCTTGAAACCCTATACACATATACATGACACCCTAATTTGAAAGTCTAATTTAAAACCCTAACATTGGCTTGGAACCCTAAATTGAAACCATACCCAAGGCTTGAAACCCAAATTTGAAACCGCAACTATAATTTGAAAACCCACTTTGAAACGCTAACCCTGATTTGAAACCCTAGTTTGGAACCTGAACTATAATTTAACACATTAGTTTGAAACTCTAACCTTGACTTGAAACCCAAACTCAAGCTTTAAACCGTAATTGAGACTCTTAATTTGAAATCCTAACCAAGGCTTGACACCCTAATTTGAAAGTTTAATTTGAAGCCCTAACCTTGGCTTGAAACCATAATTTCAAAGCTTAACGTTGGCCTGAAACCCTAATTTCCAAACTCCTCTAGGCTTGTAACCCTAAATTGAAAGCCTAACCCTGATTTGAAGCCATACTTTGATACCCTAACCTAGTCTTGCGACCCTAATGTGCAACCTTACCCCAAGTTTGAAACCGTAACTTGAAACCCTAACCGACGTTGTCTTAAAGCCTGAATTTAAAACCCCATCCTAGGCTTGACAAACTAAGCCTGACTTGAAACCCGAATTTGTAACGCTAACCCTGTCTTGAAACCCATACTTTGAAAATGTATTGTTTACTAGGTGTGATGTAATAGAAACGTGATATACTGTAGTAGATGTATTTGATTTCCAGGCTGGAGGCTTATTGCTCTTCGCCATCATTAATTGAGGTTATAGCTTTTATCTACACACCCTGGCGTTGTAGTTGTTGTTGTTGTTGTTGTGTCAGGTGTGCAAAAAAAAACAAAAAAAAACGAGGACTCGTCAAATGCTGGCGGAGGTGCGAGCGACTGGCGAGCGCAGCAGCCCGGCTCATCTCTCATCCGTCCCCTCCGGCTTTTCAGCTCTTTTCCCGGCCAACTGGATCCTTCCTCGCTTCGCCGCTTTTACCCTTCCTCCTCCTCCTCCTCCTCCCGCCGGGCTGGAAGATGGCGGCGTGTGTGTTACGGCGAAGTCATTAAGCATTCCTTTTCATCATTGGTCACGCCTCCTTTGCGTCTTTGGCCGCTTTTGTCGCTTCTCCAGACCCGACTAGTTTGAGCAAGCGGTTTGCTTTCAAACTATTTCACAGTCTGCCGTGTTTGTGCTTCAAATTGTCTTTAGTTGACCTCGTTGACGCACAGCAGATTGGGTTTCATCTTTAAAAAAAAAAAAAACAACAACAACAACAAAAGTTAGTTTGCACCCACGTTTGCACCTTCTCGGCAGAAAGCGCCGCTTGTCCCGTTCACATTGCCGTCGCCAACTCCTCCAAAAATATGACGCTTATTTCTAATACACAAGCTGTACTTGTAGAAATGAGGGATAGGGTTTGAAGTCAAGGCTAGGGTTTGGGTTTCAAATTAGTGTGTCGATACGGGGTTAGGGTTATGGTTTCAAGTCAGGTTTGAATTCAGCGTTAGGGATTCGGAGTCGTGTTTCAAGTGGGGGATAAAGGTTTTAAATTAGGGATTCAAGCAGGATGAAGATTTCAATGTGGTGTTTTAAATCAAATTTGGGTTTCAAGTCAAGGTTAAGGTTTTAAAACAGTGTTTTAAGACAGGGTTAGGGTTGGAAATGAGGGTTTCAAGGCTTGTTAAGTTTTCAGCTAAGAGGCGTTTTCAAGTCAAGGTTAGGGTTTCAAGTCAGGATTCTTTTTTTTTTTTTTTTTTTTTTTTCAAACTAGGGTTTGGGTTTCGAGTGAGTGTGTCAGAAAAGGGTTAGGTTTTTTAAGTCAGGCTTAAGAATACACACAAGTGTTTCAAATCAGGGTTAAGATTTCAAAGCATGGTTTCAAGCCAGAGTTAAGGTTTCAAGTTAGGGTTCTGATCCACACAAAAACAACAACATCATGTTTATTGAGCCATTAACATTGCGTTATCATAAAGAGCAAGCCATTTTCAACACTTTATATTGGTCAATCATTTCTAAAAAAATATATAACAAACCCACGTGAGGACTTGTCAATAGTATCGATTTGTGAAAAAATAGGAAATTGACCAAATTTGGACAAAGCAGGTTTTGGCAGCAATATAAAAAAATATTAAAAATAAGGGAAAAACAACAACACCACCACCGCGCCTAAGGAAGAACCACCAATCAGACAGAAGGCGCGACTTAGGAGGTGTCAATCAACATTTAGTCAGGCACCCAACGGGCTCACCAAAAATAAAACTTCAAACTGACAACATTTATTATTATAGTAATGGGATCATACGAATGGTGTAACAAGGTACCAGAAAACAAATATGACAGTTTGATTTCTTCTTTTAATCGCAAATACCCCTTTAAACAAAAGTACTCTTATGTTGCGCTGTCAAATTCTCCAACGTACGCCATTGCACGTCGTCGTCGTCCATCGATCTCATAGCCAAACGCCTCATAGCTTTGATCGTGATCACCCCGCCGTCATTACCGCAGCCCTCTTCGTTTTTAAAACCTTTAGCCCGTGCTTGGCAAATGAGGGCCGGCCCAGCGGGACGCCGGTCCCCTCATCTCTGAGCGACGTTCAAGCCCCCACAAACCCGACCCCGCTCCGCCCCCTCCCACAGCGCCCGCCGGCAAACACGGGGAGGGGGCTTCATTAGCACACCAGAGAAGATCAAACCTGAAATTTCACATTTCACATTCAGGCTCCAATGTTTGATCATCCCCTTAAAAAAAAAAAAAAAAAATTTTTTTTAAATGTACATATATATTTGAATAGATTTTTGATGGCTGAAAATAAAGAATGGTATGATCATCTGCTTCTTTCATCTCTGTATGGGTCACGACTTCACGGCTCCATGCGGTGGCGCTCTTTAAATAACAGTCAATGCAGTCTTGGGGAATGGCACATAGTTAGCAAGGTGCTAACTTCGATATACCGGCACATCGTTTACAGTATCGTTGACAGTGTAACCTTGACTTACAAGTTTTTATTTTTAAACCGTCACTTGGTCAATTTTTTTTTTTATTTGTGATGCGAGCCTAAATCGGAGTTATACATTTTAACTAATGAAGTTTAACTCATTCAAACCATGATTTATTTTTTTTTATCATTTAAAATGCAGAACAAAAAATGGGGATGGCTTTGCGGGGGGGCTGGAACCAATTAATGGCATTGCAATTCATTTCTATTGGGCAAATTTATTTAAGATACGCGCAGACCGGTTTGATTTGAACTTGTAAGTCAAGGTACCAATGTATAAATGTCGTTATTTGTAGTTCAAAAAACAAAATGGTCCCACGCCAACCTTTGTGCATTTACATTGCTTTTTCTACTGCATCCGTAAAGGCGTCACAATTTAGAGCGCCCTCTGTTAGCTGCTACCATGCAATGAAATCCCTTGGGCAACAAAAACAGTTCTAATCATCAATAATAATAATTAATAATAATTAAGCAGTAAAAATACAAAATCCATGAGTAAAACTACGACTTTGGTCACAATTTCTTTTTCTTAAAATAATACATTTGCTTGTGTAATACTATGCTTTGTGTGCGCGTGTGTCTCTCTGTGTGTGTGTGTGTGTGTGTGTGAAAAGTTAAGAATTATTCTTATAACATTACGACTTTTTACTTGGAAAACTATGAATTAATGTAAAAAAAAACTTTCGTCTTGTAATATCAAAACTTCTCTTTTTCAGAAATGTACAACAATATATAACTTTTTTTAATCCCCAATCTTTTTTCTCTGACAAATACGACTAGTTGTAAAATTACTTTTCTCTAATATTTAGACTTTTTTTCTCAAAGAAATATGACTTTTGTCTTTTAAGACTACAATTCAGAATTCATACGATTTTTTTCCCCTCTGGAAAATACAACCATTCTTTTAAGGTAATGTCATTCTTATTGTGGGGGGGGAAAAAAGACATTATCGATAATTGATATAATTGAAGTTTTACTTTCTCTAAAAATACAACTTTATTCTCGTAATCTACAACTTATTTCTTGGGGAAAAAATGTGTTTGTGAAAAAAGGCTATCTGGAATTTTTTTTTGGGGGGGGGAATAAAAACTTTTTAATCTCACAAAATATTATTTATTGTCATAATACTAGGATTTATCAAAAAAAAATATGACCATATTCTTGTAATATTAAAATTTATGTTGACTTTGGGAGAAAATTACAACTTTTTTTTAAATATGACCTATTAATCACGGGGGAAAAGACGTTTATTCTTGTAATACGATAGTTTTTTTGGGGGGGGGGCTGGGATAAAATGATCTAAAAAATGATATTATTTCTGTAATATTTTGCTTTTTAAAAAAAAAATGTAGAATTTTTTTTTTTTCCACACGAAAATGTTTTTATTGTCATAATATTCCGACCTTTGTGGCGTAGCGATGTTACGTATTAGCGCTCGTGCACATAAAAAGCGTCCTAGCGTCAGATGTTGTTCAGGAATGCGGAGGTGGTGAGTTCGAGTTGGCTGGGAAATGTCAGTGCAGAGAGGAATTGTCCCGTTCTGATCTGGATGGTTCATCTGACCCTTCCCTTCACTGGATGACTAAGGGCTCTTTCCTGGAGGCGTTTCACCTGCAGTCACTGAACGCCTCTCAACGAGCACCAGCGCTCGCTTGTTTCCTTCTAATAGTGTTTTTATTTTGAAAAGGGCCAGGTCAAAGGTCGCAGCTCGCCTCTCTTGGCAGCCTTGTCCTCATTTTTCATGCAGAAAAAGAAGAGCAGCAACTCTTTTTCTTCTGCTGCTGTGTTCAAGTTACACAGGAAATAATTCTGCTGGATGCTCGCTTCCATTTTGCCATACAATTCTATACTAAGCTGACTTTTGTCTCTTTATTTCTCGGACGAAAGTTTTTCTGTTTGGGCTGACTTCTAGTTATTTTACTGTTTTCCCTGACAAAATGACCTCTTAATTTACAACTTTTTTCACAGAAAAATTATGACATTCTTTTTGTAATAGTGTTTTTTTTCGAGACTTAACAATTTGCTACTTGTAATATTACGACTTTTTCCTTTTCTTGAAATCATATGACTTTTCAGTTTTAGCATTTTTTTCTCAGGACAATACGACATATCTCTACATTTATGACTTTTTTTTTTTAATGACAATCTTCTCGTAATATTATGATAGTTGAACTTTCCACTTTTCTTTTTGGAAGCAGATGACATTTCTCCTCCTATATTATGGCTGCACCCAAAATAGCAATTGAGCGTCTTATGAAATGAATCACGACGTCGTTAGAATGTGCAAAACGCAGCGCTCATTAATTATTTACGGGTTAAAAAAAAAAAACATCTTATCATGCCCTTTTTTGTGACAGGTGGCACGACCTTTTCAACATCCAACATTAGCACGTAAACAAAACTTTAGGTGTTGTTTTTTTTATTTTTTATTTAATTTATTTATTTTCGGTTTTTGCTTCACTAGCTCGGGGGAAAAGTAAGTGTGCCACTTACGGAAGGGAAGTGTTAGCCGCACTAATGGAGCTGCAAGCACTTGTGAAGTTGAAGAAGGATGTCACCCATCAAAGTGTTGAGATGAGGTGACGACGGTGAGAAAAAAAAAACGAATGCTAAGAATTGGCTCTTAGGTGTTTGAGGTTTTTCTCGCAAAGTTTTCCTGGTAATTAGAGTGTCAGCTTGGTGGGGGGGAAGACAAACATAAAACACATCGCAGACGCCCAACACGTAATTACATTTCGCTATCAAAGAGCTGGATGCGGTTTGAGCTCCAAACGACCACTGCCCCCGCCCGCACAAGAAACCGAGCGTGCGATTGCGTGCGTGCGTTTGTGTGTGCGTTTGCGTGTGCTTGAATATTGTTTGTTGACCCGCTCGTTGGCACAACGCTCGACGGGATAAAGGCAATGTTTCCAATTACAGTGGCTTTCATTTGCGTGATGCATTGTCATGGCAACGCACTTGGACAGGCGTTGATGCATTAAAAAAAAAAAAGGATCGCGCCGCCACCCGCCGTTCAGGTCCCGCGGCTTCTTGGATAGTTGACTTTGTTGTCTTAAAAAAATCCAGTTTTGTTTTTGTCATAGTCAGATTATTTTTTGCCTGCAATAAACAGAACTAATCATTCTAAATATATATATATATTTGACTTTGTTCTTCAAGTATTATGACCTTTCAGGGGGGGGAAAAAATCTTGTATTATTATTTTTTTTTCTAAAATATGTATCACCATTTAATCTTAAAGAATGACTTAGTTGTAATATTATAACTTCTGAAAGTAACACGATTCTTAGTCTAGAAAAAATACTTTAAAAAGACTATTCTTCTAATATTCAGATTTTTTTTTATGCACAAAAAGGACTGTTTAATCTAAAAAAAAAAAAAAACTGCCCTTATCATAGAATGTTTTGATGAAAGAAACTACTTTTTAATCTATAAATAAATAACTTTATTTTTGATTGGGTTTTTTTTCTAAAATAGATGACTATTCTAAAAAAAAATATTTCTTGTAATATTATTTTTTTTCCTAAAATAAACATGACTCTTGGAATACTATGACATTTTTTCTGGAATAAAAAAATACAACTTTATTCCTTTTAATATTCCGATTTTTTTCTACAATAAACAGGGATATTTAATCTAAAGAATTTGCTATAATATTGTTTTGTGAAGTAAAAATGGCTAATCTAAAAAAGTGACTTTGTTATAATTTCCCAGGTTTTTTTCTAAAAAATAAATATTCTTAACCTATGAAAAAGTTCCGTATCCTTCGGATATTCTGAGTTTAAGAATACAAAAATAAGAATATTTAATCTAAAAAAAACATGACTTTAATCTTAGAATATAATAAATTCTTTAAAAAACGACTGTTTAGTCTAAAAATACAATGCTCCTTTTTTATTCTCTTAAAAAGTCCAACTTTATTCTTATAATCAAGAATGAACCAATGCCACTTTTTTCAGAACGTGTCATAAGTTTCACTTAAGAATAGCGCTTCCTAAACGCCCAATCAAATATGTTCAAAGACGATGTTATTCATGAGCCCATCTTTTGTGTTTGCGTTATGCACGAAGTATGCAATGTGTAAATATAAAAAATAATAATTTCTGAAAGAAAATAACAATAACTTCATTCTTGAAATGATACGACTTAATTCTTGTAATATTCCACATTTTTGTGTCAGAAAAATACCTATTTAGCCTTTTAAAAAAAAAAACTTATCACAAAATAAATAGGTTTTTTTTCCTCTGAAAAAAAGGTGTTATTTTGTATTTCTTGAAAGAAATGACTTTTTATGCTACAAAAAAAATACAACTTTATTCTTATGTTGTGATGACTTGTTTTTGAGAAAAAAAATACTGCTTAATTCCACCTTTTCTTTGAATAAATCAGACTCTTCATTTGGAGAGCCACCCAGCCGTGTCTTGTTGGAGGCTTTTAGTTGCCTGAGTGTTTTCATTCATCAGGCGGTGGAAAAGCATCAGTGCGCCGCCTCCTCTAGGGAGCGTTTAGTGCTTGAATAAAAGCAACCACCACGGTGTTTTTATGCGTGGCTGAGGAGACATAAGATAGTAAATGCACATTCGCATGATGATCGTTAATTTCTTTTGAGTCTGGCAACAGTGCTTATGTTCACTGAAGTGATTTAATCAAAGCTAATTTTTAGCTGCATTCTGACCAAAGGTACCTGGAAGAAGAGGCAATAATCCGCAGTGGCTTGTCGACCTACCTCAATTAGGTCACCAATTGATTGTAAATACAAATTTTAAAAAGAGAAGAAAAGAAAAAACATACAAATGTAGAAGCTTTAAACGTTATAATAAGACAACCCTCAAATGTAGGAGCATTTCATAGTTTTAAAAATGAGAAAAATAAAAATGTAGATTTTTGATTTGATTTTTTTTACTTAACATTTTAAAATATTTTTAAAGTGTCACATTTATTTTAAAAAGAAAATCTAGTGAATGTGTATATAACAAACATTTAAAACTATAACATTTTACATCTTTTTAAATCTTCCCAAATTAATTCAGTATTGCATTGAACAATTTCTACTACATTTTGACCTTTTTAAAATGTTTTAACTCCTTTTCTTTACAATTCAAAATTTCAGAAATTACTTTTTGAAACATTTTGAAAATAGGTTTTAATTTGTTTTAATTAGAAATTTAATTAAAAACAATTTGACCATGAACAATGTTTTAAAAAAAGATTTTACATTTTTAAATGGTCATATAAATTAAGAAAATAAACTTTCAACCATTTTTCAAATTAAATTGTTTGAATTAATGACATAAATGTTTTGAAATTTAAAAAATATTTTCAAAATAATTGAATTAGTATTAAATTTTGTCAAATTGTAAGTATAAAATGTTCAAAATTAGTTTTTTTTTACTCTTTTCTTTAAATATTTCAAAGAATTTAATTGTATTTATTTTCAAACAAAGTCAATTTACATTATAAAAATATCAAGTTTAAATTCTAAAACGAAAATTTACCATTTATAAAAAAATATATTTTCATAATTTGTGAAAACAATATTGAAAAACCCTAATTGAAAATGTTGTGTAAAATTGCAAATCTTTTTAAAATAATTTTTTACGCTTTTGAACATATTTGACATTGATCAGGTTTTTTTTTCTCTTTGAAATAGAAATGTAATTTTAAAATCAATATTAAGAATAATGTAAAATATATATATTTTTTAAAACAACTAAAAAGCACGTTTAACATGACTGACCTCATATCCATTCGGAGTTATTAAAATTACTGATGAAGCCGCACGACTAGTTGACTAGCGAACCTAAATTGGCCCTTCACAAATTGTGACACGATTAAAACCAGCGCGCGTCACGTTTCCTGTCACATGGCTCATCTACGAGCCTTTTGCTGCAAGTGATTTGACACCAAAGTGATTTGACACTCATCCACTCCGCCGAGATCACACGAGGGGCTCGCAACGCTCGAAATGCTTGACCGCGAAGGTGTCGCCGCTTCAGATGGTAATTGGCGTCCTTCTATATTTGACCACCGCCGCGCCGTGGCCCCTTCCCGTCACCGTCGAGGGTAATCAAGCGTTCTATTTTTCTCGCTCCCATCAGTGGGCAAAAAAGTGGGCCGCCTCCCCGCCACCTCCTCGGCGTTCTGTTCGGTCCCGGCCGCCGTCGACGCTACGTGAGATGGAAAAATTCATGAGCAATATTCCACTGTATTACTCTTGTTCCGTATTCTGATGCTATTTTTTAGCATTTAACATTACAGCGACCCCTACGTACTAGATGATCTTCAACATGCACACAAAAACAAACCGAGTTTTTTCCTAAATGCTATTACTGTCCGTAAACTGCGTATGCTAAAGAGTTTTAGTTCAAGTTTACTGTCGAATAGCGAATAGCACCTATGTGGTGGTGTTATAACACTTTAAGGAACGGACGTTTGAACACAAATGCGCAGCAACACATGTAGACAGACAATATAGAAATATGTGCAGGCATGTAGTCCTTATCCTCTGTGAAGACTAATATTGCTGCAGCTAATTGTGCCACTCATAGTTGTAAATTCGTCTTCAATTGTGTCTGCATGAGTGATCCAATTTTGTTTGTATCTGCACCATAGAATGACCCTCCATCCATCTAGCTATCCATCCGTACATGCAATCATCGGACTCTCTCGAAAAACAGACATAGAAATACATCTTGTATGTTTAATCCCTCCGCAGACTCCACGAGGTCTGACTTCACAAGGACTCGCAGAAGACCAAGAGAATCTTTTCGTTGATTTTATTGTCGTCCGCGAGCGCTTCCCTCGAGGCTTGCCGCCAAGACGTGAGTGCGTTCAATAATTAAATTAAAAAAAGAAAAGAAGAAGCCTTCATGTTTTATGAATGGCGTACTCCTTTCGTCTTCTGTGCGTTGCTTCTGTGTTGTTAACGCGCGACTGCGGCGTCCACTACTAAGAAACGTAGAAAACTGACACATAAGCTCTGTGCTGTTTCCAATCAATGTTTCCTTATTTTTGGGAAGAGTAAATCAACTTTTTGAGGGCTTTTCCGCACTAAAAACTTTTCAGACACGTTCTTATTGGAAACATTTTTTGAAAAAAAATAATCTACCGCCTAAAGCTAGTTTCATTGAGCATTATATTTGGTAAGCATTATATTTGGTAAGTCCTTCAAAGACCAACATAAACTCAGTCAATACCTAATTTGGAGCACATATGCTTATGCTAGACAGCTGGAAAACGTGAAATTGGGAAACATTTGACTTATTATATTACATGTGGGTGGAGCGTGGCAGCGAAATTTGGTGACTTGCCACAGAAAACAAAACTAACAACTCAGCTAATTTTATTTATTTATTTTTAATTCAGCCCCTGAGGCCACTTTTGCTTCGCAACATGATATTTGGTAGGCATGTCTATCAGGTGTAGACCCACAAAAAAGTTCCAAGGAAGTTATAGGAAGTTATCGAAACTGCCATTTTAGGCTGATTTGGGCCATTTCCAGGGTCTCACAAAGACAAATTTGCCCTGGATTTTTGGGCCAATTGCTACCACATTTGAAGCAACTATACTAGATAGTTGGAAAATGCAAAATTTGTCATGTTTAAAAAAAAATAAAAATTAAAAAAAAAAGTTTCCTCGTTTACATGTGAGCGGAGGATAGCGGTGACGTTTGCTGACTCGCCACCGAACGCCAAACACTTAATAACTCACTACAACAATTGTCTTGAAAATTCAGCCCCCGAAGCCAGTTTCACTGAGCACCATGACATTTTGTTGCCGTGTCTATCAGGAGTAGACTCACGAAAAAGTCTCAAGAAGCCGTGGTTGAAACGATGCATGAATTCTTCTACTTTGGTTCAAAGTGGCCATTTTAGGCCTTAAAGATGATCTTAACTGAATTTTGTATGCTAGATGGATGAGTGACGGGCAATTGTGAAGGTTTTTGTCACATGGTGTGGGCAAACACGAAACATAATCTATAACTTGTATTATTCCAACTTTTTTTTTGTGTGTGTGTGAAATACAACTTTACTGTGATAAGACTTTAATCTCATGGGATCATTTTCTTTGGAGTGAGACCCAATTGCCGTCCGTTATGGACAGCAAACTCCATCACGGAGTCCATGAAAGTTCAAGTCCAACTTGAAGTACTTTCTCCTGCATTGGTCATACTTAAAATTCTTACATCGTATTCCCCCCCCCCCCTCCCCCCTCATCTCACACATCCTGATTGGACATTTTGCAGCCTGTCCTCTTGTCACCGAGCGGCGAGAAATAAATGTCCTCTCTCATCGCACATTTGGTGGCTCCATCGTGACCTCATTTCATTTTTTTAGATCAGGGCTTCTCAAAACATTTTGGGGTCAGGGACGCCTTACATGGGAGACGATGGACCTACTCATAATCAGAACGTCAATTAAACGTAACTACCATGTAGCCCCACCCCCGGCCGGCAAAAAGCAAACAAACAAAACACCTGGAACTATGTTTGCGCCACCGGCAAACCATTTTTCACATGAGCATTTATTGCAAATGGATGTAGTTTTGGGTCAGTGATAAACTTTGCCAAAAAACAACAGAGAAGAATCTGTAAGTGAATTTTAAGGCACTTTTAGATGTGCAATATACACATAACATGTAGGAGTGAGCTGAAGCTGGTAACCAGCGTTTTCTGACCTAAATTGGTAAATCGCTAGTGTAGTAATGCTAATTGCGATTGCTAACCGCTTAGCATTTTGTTGTCTCAAATTCTGTACACCAAATTTATACCATACCCACAGTTCCTACATATGCAAGTCCATCCCTCATAAATGAGAATAAAATGCATGCATTATTCGATTATTTGATCAATAATCAATAGGAGAAGCAATTCTAAAAAGATTTGATAGTGACTACCATCTTAATACCACAGGAATTTTAAAAGTTGTAATTAATAATAACGTAAGAAATAATAATACACAACAAGAAAGTCATTTTTTCAAGACAAAAAAAGTCATCTTTCCAAAATCAAAGATAAAAGTCAATCTTACGACAATAAAGTTGTTTTCCACTATAAAGCTGAAATATTATGATATTAAATTCCAAGTTTAACAAGGGAAGAAACTCACAGTTTAACAAGTGAATTCCAAAAATAAAATGTTATTCTTGTCATATTACGCCTTGTATTCTGGAAAAGGCACCTTTATTCTCTAAAATAATAGGAATATATTCTCGACAAAATATGCCGATATTTTAAGGTGCTACTTGCTGTAAATAGTTTGAGAACCACTAGTGTATCATGTGTCTAGCTCAAAGATATGTTTTTTTTCTCATATCGTTGTTTGTTTATCAGATGAAACAATAAAAAAAATGTGAATAAAAACTGTAAATACAATTGTTTTTTTTTTTTTAAATGTAAAGAGGTCCCTTTTCTCCCCTGTGGTGTGGACTTTATTTGTCCATATTCACGTAAAATATGTTGATGTATTCATTATTAAATGCACATTTCGTCGAGCGCTTTGACTTCCCTCCCACTCGTGTTTCTTCTTTTTTCCGTAAAAAGTTCCAGATGGGAAAAAGAAAGAAGAATCCCACCTGCACGAGAGTTCATCACGCCTCCTCTTTTCTCTCGTTGCTCCAGGGTTAGCATTGTTTATGATTTGTTTTGTCAAACTTTACTTTACTGGAAACTACACAACCAAGGTGTGAGTTGTGTGTTTTCTTTTTTTTTGGGGGGGGGGGGTTCTGTTAATGTTTTGGGTTGGGGTTTGGTGTTTGGATTCTGTCTTTTTCTGGATTTGAGTTGGTTATTTTTCTGATTAGGGTTTGCAGTAGGCTTCAGGGTTAGGTTTTGAGTTAAGGTTAAGGGTTTTGGGTTTGCGTTTAACATTGTAGGGTCAGGTTTTTTTTATTTTTTATTATGATTTAAGGTTTTGGGTTAGGGTTTTGGATAAGGGTTAGGTTTTATGATTTGGGGTTAGAGCTAGGGTTTTGGGTTGGTTTAGGTTTGGGATTTTGGTTTAAGGTTCAGGATTTTCGTTCAGGGTTAAGATTTTGTTTTTTAGATTAAGGTTTTAGGTTTTGATCAAGGTTCATGTTTGGCATTTTTTTTGGTTAGGGGTTTGAGTTAGGGTTTTATGGTAGAGATCAGATTTGACATTTTTTTATGAAGGTTTAGGGTTAGGGTTGAGGATTAAGATTTGGGGTTTTAGATTAGGATTTGGGATCAGGGTTAGGTTTTAGTATTTTTGGGTTAGGAGTTAGGACTATGATTTTGGATTTTAGATTAGGGTGTAGGGTTTTGTATCTGGATTTGGGTTGGGTTTTAGTATTTTTTGGTTAGGGTTTTGGGTTGGAGATTTTATTAAGGTTTTAGGTTAGGGTTCAGGGTTTGGGTTTTGGTGTGAGGGTTTTGGGTTAAGATTTGGGGTTTTAAATTAGGGTTTGGATGATGTTTGGTTTTAGAGTTTTAGATTAGGTTTATGATTTCGGGTTAGGGTTGAGATTTTGGGTTCAGGTTTAGAATTTTGGGTTGGTTTTTAGGGCTTGGAGTAAGGTTTTGTGTTAGGGTTTTGTGTTTAGAGTATTGGGGTTTTGGATCAGTGTTAGAGATTTGGTTTAGGGTGTTTAGGCTTTTGGGTTTAGGGTATTCGGATTAGACAGATGCTTCAATGTATATGTGGCATTTTTAACATTTGAAGGGCAGACTGAATGATGACATGGCCAATTTCTGGCCTGATTATCGGAAAACCAAACGTAAGACTTTTCTATTATTTTGTAAACTAAACGGTTGGATTGATTTCAGACACTCAATCGCTCGCTACGCTTTTGAAAAGCTGGAGAAGAAAAGTGGTGATTTTGCAAACCCAATTAAATTGTTCGCGTTGCGTAAAAGACCTCATTCTTTGCTCGTCACGCCCGGTGCACCGTCTCAGGCCGGGAACGCCGTTGTCGTTGTTTGATCCGCGCCGTGCGGCCGTCGAGCAAACGGCAGATTAATAAACGGCACTGACTGATGATTCTTTGCAAGGTCACCAAAGAATAGTCGATACGCAGCCCGAGCATGCCGTGAAAACCACCTGGAACGCTCTGGAGTACAGCCACGGAAGAAAAGATCATCTCTAAATGTTACAACATTTAATTCATATATGAAATCATCAACAAGAATGTTTTACCTATGGGGGCGGAGTCTGTTGGCTGAATAAATCTCTGACTTTATTCCCGTAGCATTCAGAGTTTTAAATCAATTTTTTTTTCAATCCACCTTTTCTCTGGAAAATACAAATTTATTCTCATAAGTTTCTTCCTTTTAATCTCTTAGAAATGCACTTTTTCTCTGGAAAAAGTTTGACAATTTTCGTGATATTCTGACTGAAATAAAATACACTACTATATCTTCCTAAGATTGTGACTATAATTGTCATATTACTACTACTTTCCTTGAATAAATGTGATTTTCATTCTAGTAAGATTATGATGGTTTTTTTTTTAAATCGCTTTTTTTTTTTTTTCCTTTGATAAAATGTGACTTTGTTTCTTGTAATATTATGACTTTTCCCCGTTGACTTTACTCTGGTTACACTCCCCTAAAAAATACACATGTATTCACAGATTTATTTTTTTATCGAGAAAGAAATCTGACTTCTTTCATCAAAAAAACATGATTTCATTATAAAGTAAATCTGATTTTTTTCTCGTAAAATTGTCTTTTTATCTTTTGCATGGTTACAGTATTTATCCAAAAATTACTTAATTTTAATAAATTTCAAAAATAACTTTATTCTTACAATTGTTTGCAATTTCTTTGCCCCATTAAATAGAAGAATCTAACTACTAGTTCTTCACAATATTATGACTTTAAAAAAAAAAAAAAAAAAAAGCTTTCATTCTTATGACACGTAATATTTTAAAAATATTTTTTTTCAGAGTGATACTCTGTTACTTGCTGCTTTCCAGCAAAATAGTTGCAGTAAATGCGTTATTTTTGTAGCGTGTTCTTGCCAGCTCTGCGAAGGCGAGTGACTGAGGCGTTACAGCTTCAAACATGTTTTTTTTTTTTTTTTTAAATGTTCTCCCCTGCTGGTACACGTGTCGCAGCGTTGTACAACAACACAATTGAATACGAGTCCATTGAATTTACTTTTACAGTGCGATTGGTGTATATCCCGAGCCAAAGCGAGTGTAATTGCCTTCACGTGTAAAACAATCACAGTGCAGTCGGCGCATGTAATAACCTCCGCCGTCGCACTCGCGCCAGCTTTATGTGCTTCGGTGCTAAACGACGGGCCGGCTGATGCCCTCGGAGACCCTCGACTTTATTCTCATAAGATTTTTATCTTGGAAAAAACGACAAAAAAATTCCCCCAAAAACTTTATTATTTTGAGATTTTGACTCTTTATCTAGAACAAATCTGACTTTGCTGTATTCTCGTAAATGTTTTACATTTTATCTTGATTGGACTGTTCGTCTAATATTACATCTCTATTTCTTTTCTTTTTTAAAAAAAAAAAAGCAGAGAATTAAGGTATTTTATCTAAAGTAATTGACTTTTTATCTCGAAATAATACATCTTTCTTTCTTGTAAGATTCTGACATTTGAATTGTGGAAAAAAATCAGACTGGGAAAAATATACATTTGTTCTCATACTTCAACTTTGCATCGAGACAAAACAAAAGGAGTATTTTCTGGGGAAACAAATATAACTTTAGTCTTATAATATTCAGACTTTTTTATGCACAATTTTATTCTCATAATATTACGACTTCTTATCTTCTACAGAGGGGAAAAATGCCTATATTCTGCGTATTTCTTGAAAAATACAACTTGATTCTACTGAATTAAAATATTTTATCAAAAATATTCAGAAACAATACAACTATATTTTCGCAACATTCTGACTTTTGAGTCTCAAAAAACCTGACTTTTTTTGAGAAAACAATACAACTATATTATTGTGATATTCATACTTCTTAAAAGAAGAAAATAGGACTTTATTCTTGTAGGTTATGACCTTATATTTAAGTGATTTCTTTCTGGTAAAAATCCAAATACAACTTTATTCTTGTGAGATTTTTACTTTTTATCTAGAAAAAAAGACTTTTCCGCTCGATAAACTGTAACTTTAATGTTGCTGGGTTTTTTTTTCCATAGGATTCTGACTTTATTCTTGTTCTTTAGTTGGTTCTTTACTACCGTTATTTCTGGAGAAAAAAAAAAGAAGACAATGCTTCTAAAATGTTTCATCTCAAAAAGCTGACTTTATTCTTATAACCACTTCATTCCCGTAAGGTTAGGAATTTTTATCTTGAAAAACATTACACTGTTTTATTGAAAAAGTTCCTTTTTTTTGTGAAAAAATACAACTTTATTCTATGACTTTTTATTTTATTTCCCCCTAAAAATAGCAGCGTTATAGAGGAACAAAATTGAATACGAGTCCATTTCAACTTGTTTCCAATTTGGCCGGTGTACTCTTAAATGTTGCTAGCCTAAGCGAGTGTAATTAGCTTTATGTGTAAACAATTACAGTGTAGTCGGCGCATGTAATATATTTTACTGTCGCCCTGGTGCACTCGCGGCAGCTTTGTATGTTTCATTGCTAAACGGCAAGCCGGCCGCCGCCCTTGGAGGCGCGAGGCTTTTGCGTAGCTGTATGTATAAACAGCTATTGATCCTGCAGGGAGGGGGGGGGGGGGGCACAGGGGGTGGGGACTGGCACGAGTCAGCAACTTTATCAACAGCTGAAAAGAAATGAAATTACATTTTTTGATGGATGCTTCTGTCAGGCGCAAACAAATGCCGACAGCAGTTGAACCGCGGCGTGGGGGACGGGGGGTGGGGGGGGGGGCCTGCCATCAAACATGTTTTTGTTATTCATTGGTAGGAAAGCTACAGCGGGACGTTTTACCCTTTAATGCTAGTCTCGTTAGCGCCACTGATCACAAGCTAATCCCCCCGAGCGTAAAAGCTAATGAGATCCCAGCGAGTCTTTCATTAGGAACATCTTTGAGGCCAATTGTCCAACACTAATAATCGTCTGCTAATAACCATGGCGTGCGGTGCAGCCTCCGTCGGTGATTCAAGTTCAAACGGATAAAAGACGTAAATGAACGAATCTGGAGGATTGTGCTTTATGGTTTGGAAGGAAAACGCAGAGGACTAAAAGTGAAGCTGGAACATTAATAAAATGTTCAAATGGTTACTCGAGTCACTGCAGTGATTATTTATGCCAGTAGGGATTGCCCATGAGTCGCCTGTGTGATTCCACAAGGACATTTGGTCGAGATCGGACCTTGTGGAGTTGATTCATTACAGTTTCCTGTTTTAGGGCGAGTCATCAAATTTCGCTGTCATGATCCGGTTACAGGCAATGACAAAAGCTCACATTTTGGGCAATTTAGCGTCATCTGTTTGTCTAGTATACGTAGTTTAGTTTTGAGATAGCAATCGGACAAAATTCCTAGGAGGAGTTTGTAATTTGAAGGTCCCTGGAAATAGCCGAAATGAGCCTAAATTGGCCGCTTCAAACCAAATTGGCAGATCTGTCTTTTAAGGCATGTTCCAGCCACCGGCAGCTTGAAGTGGATATATTTTCCTGGCTCAATCATGTAGTTTGGTTTGGGCATAAGAAAAACACTAGACCAAAAAAAAAACAATAAAACATTTTTCCAGGTCTTAATAGAGGTATTTGATTGGCAGTTGACACTTTAGCAGGGTTTCAGCGCGTTCAGCAGACACGCCCACAACATTTGACAGCAGAGAGAACGACTTGATTTTTCACCATTTTGAAGCCTAATTTTATAAACTAGGCATTATTTTTTTTAAATCATTCAAATGTGGCAGGGTTGCTAACAACACTCTTCTCTGGGGTGTGTCAAATTTTCAAGTCATTTATTTTCATTTTCCAGGGCCTTATTATATTTTTATGTCAGTCATCATATTTTGTTGCCAAGCTCCATTTAGATGCAATAGCGACAACACAAATGTTTTGCAATTTAGCCTTGTTTATCTGGATAGGAGATATGGTTCAAATTTTGAAAAATCTCCAGGATTTTGTCTTTAAAATGACCCCAAAATGGCTGCCTCAAACCAAACTTTTTGGCCATGGCTTCTTGAAACTTTTTTGTAGCTCACCTCTTGTCAGACAGGCCTACCAAATATCTTGTTGCTAAGTGAAACTGCCTTTGAGGGCTGAATTTTCAAAAAAAAAAAAAAAGTTTTTGTTTTTATGGCGAGTTACAAAGTTTGCTGCCATGTTCACGCGCAATGACAAAAACACGTTTTGCAACTTTTTCTATGATGCGTGGTTCAAATTTGATGTTGCAAAGTGAAACTGGCTTCAAGGCTGACTCACCCCCTCCAAAACTGGTGGGGCACTAGCAAGCCACATTTTGATTCCACAAAGAAACAAAGTGATTTTTAAGAAATCTTAATTCAAAGTTGAAAGCATAACAATGAACGTGAGCGTTGATGCGGGCTCAATTAAGCTTCGGCTGTGGGGATCGCTAATGCGCTCGCGAACAAACGAGCCATTCGTCATGCCACGTCGTCTTTGTGGGCGCAGTCTGGCAGGAGTGCATTCGTGCCGCCGCAGGGACGGCATGATGGACAACCTCGAGGAACATGAAAGGATGCCATCCCGTATCAGCCGGTGCACGCTAGAGAGAGAAAGTCTGTGTGTGTGCTGTGTTGTGGCCTGAAAAATAAGTGTTTTTTGTTGTTGTTGTTGTTGTTGTTTTTAAGCTACTGCTACTACTAACAATTTGCGCCAATGGAAAAAAATCTGCTGTGATGTCAGGTGACCGTGTGTGATGAATGGATCCATTTGGGCTGGGAAAAAAAACAGTGGACGCAAACACTTTGAAAAACTGTTCTAAGATCAGTGAGAACAAAAAGAGCAAGTCAAATAGAATATTTGAGAAACACTGGAAAGGTCACCGACACTTTTACACTGCAGACAGAAGACGCAGGTGTATACAGACGCGCAACTACCTTCTTAAAGCGATTTAAAATATCAAAGGCAGAGAAACCTTCACATACAAACTACTTTAAAAAAAAAAATTACTAACCCATTCACTGTCATGGATGTTTATACTCGCCAGTTTGGATCTAAACTGCCATCGACAAATATGTTCGTTTTTTTAATGGGTAGGCATGGAAGATTCTCGCGCAGCTTGTCTGTGAAATTCGAGCTTCTACATAACTGTAATGATGAACGGGCGCCAGTAGATGGCCATGTTTCATAACTCCCTACTTAAAGTGAATTTGGAATATCATCAATATACGCACAAAAACCACGCTAAACTCTCTTCGTAACACGACTTCAATATCAAAGAAAGAGACAAGATTTAAAATTTCGTCAAATTTAGAGACGCCTCAGAACTTTGTAACGGGGTCACCAAATTTCTTCACTTTCATCCGGACAAACTTTCCTCACTCTCATTAGCAAGTTTGACACTAATGTTGGCGCCTGTGTCTATGCTAGCTGCAACATGTTCGCATGAAAAAGATAGCTACAGTACGGAAGCGTTGCGCTTTGGGCGTGCAGTCGACTTATCGCCTTTGACTTTGAAGGCTTCCATTTGCTTATCTGAGATTTGTCGGACATACTCTCATTTGCATAGATCTCTTATCAAAGACGAGCGTCTCACTCGCATATCTTAAAAAGTGGCCCCCTTCCGCCGACGCGTCCTCGCTTAATCCCGCCGCGCTAATTACGCTTCAAGTCAAAACGCGAGAGATGCGGCCTGCATTCGAAGGAGACTCTAAACGTTGAAAACATTCACCGCCATTAGCAGAGACGCCCGCGTGCGTGTCAACGCTGTTTCATTGTCAAATCTCTTTGTTTCAAGGCGAAGCGCAGTCACAGGAAAACGAGTGACAAATCTGTCAAGTTTGGATGCTTGAAAGTGAAACGGTGCAAAAAAAAAAAGAGAAAAACAAAATAAATGCGAAGTGAAAGACGATCACATGTGTGATGAGTCGACGGCAAAGAGACAAGCATCAGGAACACGCCTAAGAAGCAAGAAACTCCAACAACTGCAAATAGGAGAAAAAAGTCAAAGATATATAATGTAAGGGATTAGTAAACCCTGGTGTGCCCTCCAGGGGGTGCGCAAGATTATAAGGATAATAAAACGGTTGTTTTTGCAACTTTTAACTGAAGAAAACATTTCAACAGATGACACCAATTTTGCCAGCCAGAACAGCTGGCAACCAGTCCAGAGACTGCCTCACTTGTCAAAAGTCAGTTGAGGTTCATTGAAGACTCCATAGATATGTGATTTTATTTATTTTTATTGTCCGTTTGAACCCTGTGATTGGCTGGCGATCAGTCCAGTGTACCCTGTCAAATGCCAACTCTGCTGTTACGTCACACCAACCAGACACTGTGGGCTCTATATTGTGACTGCGCCGGCGGATCCGAGAGTGGGCGAGCTTGCGCCGCTGTGGGTGTCATTACAGCCAATCAAAGCGGCTCTTCTCGTTCCCTTTAAATGTGGCGCAAATGAGTCTCGACGGAGACATCTCTGTGCGGAAGAGGACCATGCGTAATCGCGGCGATTCGTGGAGCATCGTCACCGCTCTTGGCCGGTGGAGCAACAGACAATGTGAGCGGCTACCTTTTATTAAATACAGAATTAGCTAGTGATAACTGCTGGCGACTTAAATATCTCCGCGGACCTCAATATGTGTCTGGCTGTGCCGTGATCAAACCCACCAAAATCTCGTTAGATCAGCGGTCAAGCCTTGGGCTTGCACGTAAATCAGAATCCGCCGGCATTTGTGGCCCGCCGCACATGTGCTGGCTACGAAAATAGACCCAAGGACACTGCAGTGTCCCGCTTTGCTGGGTTCTGTGTAAAAGGCAAATTCGAATAAATCCAGGAGAACATTAAAACATATCTGTGCCTGCCTGATGACTAAATGCATCCATAGTCAAGTAAAAAGACATCCTAATTAAGTCCAGCCGAGAGGCAGCGTATTAGGGAGCGCCTTTAAAGGCCCTACCTTTAATTGTCCCCGTAAAAATGCACTCTGCTTGACGCCTTTCCAAATGCAAATAAACACTGTGGTTTATTTTAGAGCTTTATGTGCGCCGTCTCGCACAAGGAGCACAAGAGGCGCGTTGGCAGTGCATCCTAAACGAGTGGATGCGCGCATCCCGAGGAGGCCAGCTCATTATAATGTGATAATTGGCTCCGTAGCATCCGACTGCGGCGGGCGCCAACCTTGTTAGCTTCGATTGCGCCTCCATTACGCTGCTGCGTGTGTGTGTGAGTGCATGCATGCGCATCTTTCTGTTCCACTTACTAACCAACCAAGCTGACAGCGCATTACAATATATATTTAATTCATTGGCACGCTGTAATGTGTTCAATTACACACTCAAGCGTGCTGTCAATGACAGCTTGTCAATTCTCAATGGCAAACAAAAATCGGCGGATGAATGAATGGGGCCACGGGGCCGTGACCACATGCTACTGGTCAGGGCTGGCGGCTTCCAAAAAAATGGCCCGCATGTTATCATTTACGCAATATTTAATGTTCACTATGCCTCTAATTTACCATATTCACCTATTCAATGGCGACACGGTGGACGACTGGTTATGGCGTCTGCCTCACCGGGGTTCAAATCCCGGCCCCGCCTGTGTGGAGGTTGCATGTTCTCCGGGCACTCCGGTTTCCTCCCGCATCCCAAAAACATGCATGGTAGGTTAATTGAAGTCTCTAAATTGCCCCTAGGTGTGAATGTGAGTGCGAATGGTTGTTTGTTTATGTGTGCCCTGCGATTGGCTGGCCCGATGATAGCTGGGATAGGCTCCTGCACTCCCGCGACCCTTGTGAGGATATAATGGATGGATGGATGGACATATTCAATGATCTATACACCTTTAACTTACATTATTTAATGTATGCAACTGTAATGTAGCATACAGTTTTTACATTCTATTTAATGTACCACTTAAAGTACCATATGTACTTCATATTGAATGTATGGTATGCACCTCTAATATACCAAATGTACATCATATTTAATTTGCCTCGAATTTAGAATACTTACATGATATTTAATAATCAATACACCCCAACGTTGCATACATGCATGAGATTTAATGCCTATACACTTCCAAATTACCAATTTTACATCATATTTAATGTTCTGTTTGCCTTTAACCACATTTCTATCATTTCTATCATCGCTAATGTAGCATATTCACATATTTAAAGTTTGCACACGCATAATGTACCATAGTTACATCATATTTATGTACCGTCGATGTAGCATAGTCACATCATATTTAATGTATTTACATCCATAATGTACAATATTTAATGTACAGATACCCCTAATATACAGTAAGATATTTACATTATAGTTCATGTCTATACCATATTTACATTATATTTACTGTTCTATAGTCATATAATGTACCATATCTACGTAGATCATGTGACGCGGTGGTAGCATTTGTGACAGGTCTCTCGGCCGGCGGTCTGTTGCGTGACCAACTTTTGCGCGTAGATATTTTTAGCAGCGGGGTGAACTGCAAGCTTTGTTTAGCTTAATAATGGACGACAAGGGGAGGTGGGCGGGGGGGACAAAATAAAAGAAGCACGTTGAGTGACATGATAGGGATGGGGGGAAGACAAATCGGGCCTGTGGGCGGTAAAGCCACGAGACTCTTGACGTGTTCTATCTGTGCCGCTGACAACCGGCCAGCTTGACAACAGTGAACAGCGGCGTGACGGAAGATTACAGTCGAGGTCAGACAGGCAGGCCAGGCTCTTTGTGGGGTTGAGGCCAAGGACAGTCAGGTAGTGAGCTAACGTCGGAAGCTAACGTTGGTCTTCCTCAGCTCAAATATTTGAGGAAACGTTGGAATCTAACTGCAGAAGGTAAGGTTGAAGGCTAATGTTGGAAGCAAACATTGGTTAGGGAACATTAGAGGCTATTGTTGGAAGCTAATGTTGGACGCTAACGTCAGAAGCTAACATTTGTCTTGCTTAGGTCAAACATTAGAGAGAACGTCGGAAGCTAACTTGCTAACGTCAGAAGCTAACATTTGTCTTGCTTAGGTCAAACATTATAGAGAACGTCGGAAGCTAACTTCAGAAGCCATCGTTGAAAGCTGTTATCGCATTGGAGTCAACATTGGAAGCTAATTTTGAGGCTTTAGAAATCTTTGGAAGCGAACGTTAGAAGCCAACATTGAAAGCTATCGTTGGAAGCTAACATTGGGGGCATAAAAACACCAGAATTTATCGGGGGAAAAGCAAAGGGCAGTGATAAAACATCCAACTAGGAGCAATAACCAATATGGGAGCGAGACAGAATGCAGCACAGGAAAGTGGCCCGATTGATGAAACAAGAATGTAAAAACATTTCGGAGCGGGAGGGAGCGTGTCTACTATTGCAATTGTGAGGGTTCACTGTACAGCAAAGCAGAAGCGAGGCAGCTCCACTTGGATCCCATCGTATTGCCGACACCAAGTCCACCTCAAATCCATTAAAAGCCAATTATATGTGGCGAGTGTCGGGCAGCATGCGGCGGCGTCCAGGCGGCAGGGTGCTCTCCCGTCAACCGCAGCGCTTAATCCACAAAGACCAACTAATAGGAAATTTGGAAATAGAATCCACGCCGCGGTGACTCGGCGGGGATTTGCCGGGATTAAGATGATGTCGTGACAACACGCCGAGCGAGCGACATCCGTTAGCCTGCTACGACGCGGCACTCTTAGCCGGCCCGACGTGTCCTCTTCATGTCGACATCACGCTTGTCGTGTTTAACGTATAGCCGCTTTTAAAAAAAAAATGAAAAAAAGTGAGGAGTCTATCTTTGCCGGGTGACACGCAAAGCAGTCTTTGGGATTTACGAGTGCCAACAGGATCGTGGCTTAATGAGGGGCAAAAAGGGCTCGCTTTCACAATCTAGCGAGAAAAAAAACCTTTGGCAAAGGAGGCTAAACAAGTGACATCATCAACAAGGGTTTTTATTTATTTGCAACTTTTATATTTAATACAGAGCACAATCATAACATCCGAAGGATTTCTTAATTCTAATTACAATTTGAAATGGTTTATTAAAATGTAAATGGAATTTTAAGTATTACGATCATTCCTCACAAATGGCCACAAACTAGCGGAACATTCTTTTTTTTCCCCTTATAGATCTAATACAGAGCAAATTATAACAAAGAAAAGAGTGGCTCAAACTACTTCAATCCCACACGGAGGCTTGATTTGTTACAGTGGTGCCTTGAGATACGAGTTTAATTCGCTTCATGGCCACGCTTGTCACTGAAAAACACTCATATCTCAAATCATCTTCCCCTAGTGAAATGAAAGGAAATGCCATTAATCTGTTCCAGCCTCCTCCCTCCCCAAAAATGATTTTAAAGGTTTTTAATAAGAAAAATTGATCGCTAGAGTATTGTACTTTATAGAAACATACGGTAATGACATGATTAAATCAAATGTAAACAAACATTTTGCTTTAATTCAATGGCAATTGTGCTGTTCCTTCTGGTGTGTACAGTACAGACACAAATGAAACATTTCCAACAAATTTTATCTGAAAATTCATGTAATATTAGTACTAATGTTGAAGTAATTAAATTAAAAATAATAAAACATTAAATAAAGAATGAGCGTAAATTAAATGAAAAACAAAATTATTTTTGTCATAGTGAGGGTAAGCGGAACAGAAGATGAATGAATGAATGATCATTGTTCCCAAATGGCCACAAACCACCTGGACAGTTTTCCTTATTTCCTTATTTTACCAAACCATCAGAATATTTGTTTGTCTTTTTTATGTTTGATTCCATGGTAAAATGAACGCTCATACGTCAACTTGTCTCGTAGTCGTTACGGTGTTGTTTTCGAGTACAGTGATCTGTCATTTGCAGGGGAGTGTGACTGAGCACTAGATGCCACAGGATGGCGTCAAAGCACTACTTTTCTATTAGAAAGGGTTTTGGGTTGTCTAATAGAAGCTCCTCCTCGCACTTCAACATAGATTTCAGCACATAACGGGGGATAAGTTCCCCCCCCCAAATCACTGAGGAGTACATTGCAGTGGGTGGGTCTAGCTTTTGCAAGTTTTTCCATTGGTCGACAGGGGAACAAACAATAAATTCTCCCCAGCAACAAGCATCCAAGAATTTTGGTTGGTCCCTGCTCAAGTGTTTTGTTTGTGCTATTTTATAAATGTCTCTAAGTGTATTATTTTATAGTCAAATAAAAACTGTTTTTGCATCTAATCAACATCCTTTCAGACTTTATTGCTTTCATCTCTGCAGCAAAAGCTTTTTTTCCCCCCGACCTCATCTCATCTCCATGTTCACTTTTTCTCTCCAACCTTCACCGCAATCACCTCTCCAGCCCACTCCTCTCGTTTCTTCATCACCTCCATCATCTTCATCATCTCCGTCTCACCCTGGAGGCCGTTCGAGTGGGCGTGTGCGAGGAGCACTCTCGCTGGCAACGTTACGTTTGATCGCCTCGAAGGGGCGTCACCCCCGCACAGAATAGGGACCGCCGTATGGCTTACATCCAATTAGGCCGTCAATCCGTCAGCCGGATCCCTGACTATGAAGTGTGTGCGTGTGTGGGCGAGGTATCGTCCGGGAGCTTGAAAGTTCTATCTGACAAGACCATGTTGACCTTTTGTTAATTCAGGCTAATTCTGGCCCGCTTGTACGTGCTTGGAAGAACACAGTGAGGCGGAATAAACCATTAGCATGTGTTTTGAAGCAGTGCTTAAGTATTATTAATTATTATTATTAAAAGACAACGGAGCGTTTTGAAAATTCCGCCCCCGAAGACAGTTTCACTTAGCAACGTGAAATTTGGTCGGTACTTTATATCTGTAGATGTAGACCCACGAAAAAGTCTTCAGAAGCCATGCCCGAAATGACACAAGAAGTCTTCCATGTTGGTTTGAAGCTACCATTTTAGACCAATTTTGTCCATTTCCAGAGGTTCTTTAAAAGCAAACTCCTCCTAGAGTCTTTGTCCAATACCTACCAAATTTGAACCATGTGTAAAAGACCGCTGGATGGCAAGAAATTGTGAATGGTTTTTATTTTTGTCATAGTTTATGGATAGAGCATGGTGTTGAAACGTGATGAATCGCCGTAAACCATGACCAATGTGCAACAAAAATAAAATATGAAACGAACTCCACAATTTAGAAAATTCAGCCCCCAAGGCTAGTTTCACTTTAGCAGCATGAACTTTGGTAGGCATGTCTGTCACAACTAGACACAAAAAAGAAGTCTTAAGAAGCCATGCCTGAAAAGACGCACAAAGTCTGCCATTTTGGTTTGAAGCAAGCAATATTGGGTGGACGGCGACTTCCAGGGGTCGTTCAAAGACCAACAACTCCTCGATGTTTTGCCCAGTCACTACCGAATTTGAAGCACGTATATTAGACGGCTGGGCGACCCAAAATCGTTCAAAAAGTTAGCATTTTGGGCATTGCGTGTGGACGCAGAATGGTAGCAAAGTTTGATAAATTGCTGTGAAACAAAATTCCGCTAACTCAACTGCACAAGGTCAGAGCAGGTTTTACATAACAACATGAAAGCTGGCTGTTAGCGGTATATAGCAGAAAATAACTTCAAAATTCCAACTTTTTATTCTCATTCTATATCACGTTGAATCGGGTTTTGCTCTGCACGTGTCCCATTTGTACACGGTCACAGGGAAATAAGTATCGTAGTTTTTACATAATCCTGCGTACTAACTAACTAACTGCAACGTCATACTAGATGAACTCGAGCTATGTGCATATTTATGCATATATGCAGGCTTTGGTCCAAGAACTGGGGGGGGGCTCTTAGCACAAACAACACTCGCCCCCACCCAGCGCCACTGTTGCATACATAAATACATCACTTCCTGCGACACATCTAGGCCGCGAAGACAAAATGCTCCCCTACGTCGGATCCTAAAGGGTCCCCCTCCTTCTTATTAGGTCGGTATTGTGTGTCTGAATATAAAGTGTGACAAGTAAATGGGAAAACATGGATCACGCGTTGGGGAAAATCAATAATAAAGAGTAGCATTGCACTGGCAGACGATCGCTCTGCATTTCTTATGGCTTTAATAGAAGCCAGCAGCCGGCATGTATACGAGTCAACGTTATGGGATCGGGTGGGCCCGTATGTCGCTATAGCGCCTGCTAGGTATCCTTCATACGTGCAGAGAGATTATGTTAGCGCTAACGGTATGGCTGCGTTAAATGTGGGTGCAGAGTTTGAAAGAGCTTCAGGAGCGGAGTTATTACCGCAGAATACATTTTGGTTTGGTCATTTCTAAGGGTCACTCATACTTGTTAAAACCTGTTCTCAAGATTTTCCAATTGCTACTAAATTTGAAGTATTATCCTAGTAGACAGATAGATGAGGGTAAATTGCAAAGAATTTGAGCATTTGTCATTGCGTCTGGGGCATGGTGGCAAGGTTTGACGGGTCCCCCATAAAACACCAAACTTTGTAATGTGAGCCCATCATTTCTTTTCAAAATTCATCCCCGGAACCCAGTTTGACGTAACAACATGAAATTTGGTAGGCATGTCTAGCATAAATAGTTGCACAAAAAAAGTCTCAGGATGCCATGCCCATAAAGACACGAGAAGTCCTCAATATTGGTTTGAAGTGGCCACTTTTGCTCACTATTGCTTTCCAGAATTTGTAAAAGAATTTAGTCCCCTAAGCCAAAATGCTTTAGGCACACACAATTCGGTAGACATGTCTATTATGAGAAGACCCACAAAAAAAGTCTCAGTTTGAATTTTCAAAATGTTCCACAGCAAGTCTGCCATTTTGGTTTTAAGCGGTCATTTGGGCTAACAAACTGCCAGCAGAGTTTGGAACCAGAGTTCTTTTTAAAAGAACTCTGCTTCCAAAGCCAGTTTTACTTAACAATATGAAATTTGGTAGACAGGTCTATCATCAGTAGACGCACATTAAAGTCTCAAAAACCCATGCTCGAAAAGACGCAGGAAGCTGGCAATTTTGCTTTAAAGCAGCCATTTCTAGGCTCCGTTTTGACCATTTCCAAGAGTCCATCAAAACTAAACTAGAGATTTTGTCGGATTGCTGCCGAACTTGAATTTTGTATACTAGACAGATGGAAGACTAAAGGCTAAATTCCGAAGCATTTGAGATTTGGTCACCATAAAACACAAGTCAACTGCACAAGGACAGAGCCGATTGATTTGTCGGAGGAATAATAATAATAAACAGAAATTTGTTGGCTTGAAAATTTGTACACATTAAAACACTTCGTTCCCAGGTGAAGAAACTGTAAGAAGTGTCAAATGAAGCCTTTTGTTATGAATTTTTGATATTGTCCCTTCATCCAGAAAGTCAAACTATTCAGAGTTTCATTGTGTTTGTCCCTTTCAGGAGCAATCCATCTTATCTCTTTTTCCGTGCGTAGCGACTGAATAATTTCCCTTTAACAAAGACAAGTGGCCGAAGTTTTGCGTCTGAATGAGAGAGCGACACTTCATTCCTTAAACGTCAGACTAAACGACAAACGAACGGGGGCCCCCGTTGTTAAGAAGGCCGCCCTCGGGGGTGTCGGATGTAGGTGGCGCGTCGAGGAGCGTGATATTTGCGATGAGATGATAGCGGCGAGACGCAGACAAGTCCATTTGTTTGGGTATTAGCGCGGGACACTGTAAAGCCTGATGGATGCAGTCATTACCGCGGGCGGGCTTGCCGGAAAGCCGTTTAATCTTGATAAAAAGACGTCGCAGGAGGGCCTGGCAAAGGTGGTGAAGACTTCCCCCGTCAGGATGCATCATGAGCGCTGGCGGTAGACCAGGGAAACTATATGAAGGCGAGCTTCAAGGGAGGATTCTTCTTCACGAGCGGATAAATAAGAAACACGAGCGCCTTCATCGCCTTGTAATTTGATTAGGCGAGACGGGGCGCCGGCCAAATGGAGATTGTGGGCGTCAGGCTTCTTAACCAGCCTCCGACGGTTTATTCGGCACTATATTCCTGATATGTTTTTGTTTGAACCACCGTGTATTAAAGTCATCTTTGTTGGTTATAAATGTGAAACTTTTGTAACAGGTAGGTGCATTCTGCCAAAAGGAAGTTTGCCAAATAGCCCGAATGTATAATTGATTGAAAATAAGTGCGCCTTTTTAGTCTCAACATTACATTGTGGAGGCTCCTGAGAAGCCTTTTATCGTGATACATAATTCAATTACCTGAATAAAACATCCTCCACCTGCGGATAATTTAGCCCCCCAGGTTTCAAGACATGGTTTGGGTTTCAAAGTAACGTTTCAAATAGCGTTTCTAGTAAAGGTTAGAGTTTGACATCTGTGTCAAGGTGCAAGGCTGCGTTAGGGTTTCAAGGCAGGGTTTAGGGGTAAAAGGTTTCAAGTTCAGGATTAGGGTTTGAAGTCTTGGTCTGGGTTTCACATGAGGGTATCAAGACTGAGTTAGGGTTTTAAAATATCTTTTCATGATTGGGTTAGGCTTTCAAATTAGGGTTTCAAGTCAGAATTAGGGTTTCAGGAATGGGACTAGGCTTTCAATGTCAGGGTTTGTGTTTGAAACCTTTGTTAGGGTTCCAAATGAGGTATCGAGGCTGGATTAGGATTTAAAAGTAGGGTTTCCGGTCAGGGTTAGGGTTTGAAGCCTGGGTTATGATTGTAATTAGGGTTTGAAGCCTTTGGTTAGCGTTTTAAATTACAGTTTCAAGACTGGGTTAGAGTTTCAAAGCAGGGTTTCAAGTCAGGGTTAGGGTTTGAAACATTGGTTTGGGTTTCTACAGTAATTAGGGTTTCAAGAGAGTTAGGATTCCAAGTTTGGACGGTTTGGGTTTAAAAGTAAGTCAGGGTTATGGTTGTAAAACGAGGGTTTCAAATGACTTTCATCCCGATGCATATAATTGAATTACCGGAATAGAAGCTCCTGCCCTTGCGGATAATGTATGGCCACCTGCTTCCGTCCTTGTCACGGTTGAGCAAAGCGACCCCGTGTCGAGCCTCCCGGACGACCTCGGCTGTATATCACATATTGCGTCTGACTGGCGGGCGTGCGGACGGCTTGAGCAATCTCAATCTCTCCGAGATACTTTTCAGGAAGTAAAAGCGGGGAGGACGCGGGAACGTCCCGGCAGCCGCGGTCAGAGATCATCCGACTGCGTGCTATCAGTCTCAATCGAGTCGGCGTCTCTGTTTACTCTTTGTCCTCCCCCCGCCGCCGCCGCCGCCGCTTGACTGGCATGCTGGCAATTTACTCCTCCGCTCTCATTTCCCAACAATAACACGCTCGTAAATTACCCCACGTAGCCGCTGCTGCACCCCCAACCTCTTGTTTGCCGGCTTTTGGACGCAAAGTAGGTCTCTTAACAGGGTTAGGATTTCAAGTTAGGGTTTCAAGCCTGGGATGGGGTTCGGAAGTAGGATTTCAAAGTAGGGTTTAAACAGGTTTAGGGTTTCCAATTAGGCTTTCACGGCAGCTTCACGGTTTCAAATTTGGGTTTCAAGACAGGTTTAGGGATTTAAATTGGGGTTTCAAACCTGGGGTAGGGTTGAGAAGTAGGGTTTCAAGGCGGTTCAGGTTACAAAGTAGGGTTTCAAGACAGGGCTACGGTTTAGAAGTAGGTTTTAAAGGTCGTTAGGGTTTCAAGACGGGTTTAGGGTTTCAAATTGGTGTTTCAAGGCAGGTTTAGGGTTCCAAAAGACAGAGTTAGGGGTTAAAATTGGCGTTTGAAAGTACGGTTTCAAGACAATAGTTAGCGCTTTAAATTACAGTTTGAAAATAGGGTTTCAAGCCAGGATTAGGGTTTCAAATAAGGGTTACAAGGCAGGGTTAGGGTTTTAAATTAGGGTTTAAAGGTGGTTAGAGTTTCAAAATAATTTCATGACAGGGTTTGGGTTTTGAGGTAGGGTTTTAAGACATTGTTTCAATTTAAGGTTGAAATGCCAGTTTTCAGAAAGGGTTAGAGTAGGGTTTCAAGACAGAGTTAATGTTTTAAAGTAGGTTTTCAAGCAGGTTCTAATATCAGAGTAGGGTTTCAAGATAGGGATTGGAAAGATGTTGGAGTACAGATTTCAATCAGGGTTAAGGTTTCTAGTTGGGGTTTGAAACCTGGGTTAAGACTTGGTAGTAGAGTTTCAAGGCGGTTAGCGTTTCAAATTAGCGTTACGTGTCAGGGTTAAGGTTTCAAAGTAGGGTTTCAAGACCGGTTTTAGGGGTTTCAAATTATGCCTTTAAAACTGGATTAGAATTTCAAGTTAGGGTTTTCAGCCTGGGTTAGGGTTTCAAGTTACTTTACCGCCTGGTGGAGGCGATCCCAAATATTATTTTTCTGTTCCAGTTTCAGCCTGCAGAGGGCAGTCTATCTGCACGTCGTTTAGCCTCAATTTCTTTCATCTTCATGACGGGAACGGTGCTGCATCTGCTTTCTTCTAAGCTGAATGATTTCTGCTATTGATTTGAAGCGACTGACAAACGCTTTGCTCCACAGCCGGGGGAAACTTTTGTCTCGTTCAATTCGACTGCGGCCGGCGGCGGAATCGAACACGAACGGGGCCGCAGGTCGCTCTCGACGTCGGAACGAAAGACAATCGATCGTTCGCCACGGCAAAAAAAAAAAAAAAAAAAAAACCTTTGGAAAAACCTGAGCCGTTAATGATGGAAAGTGAACACAAACGGGGGCCAAAAACTTTCTGCTGTTTCCTGAAACAAAGAACTCGACAGTCGCTCTTACAGAAGAAGCATTCATAAGGCTTTTAAAGTAAGGTGTCAAGACTGTGTTAGGGTTTCAAGCCACTGTTAGAAGTTGATAGTAGGGTTTGTAATTTTAGTTTCAAGACTTTCTTTGTACTTCGTCTTCAAGTTAGGAAACCAGGGGTGAGGAATTAGGGGTTCAAGTCTGGATTTGTCTTTCAAATTAGGGTTTCAAGCTTAGGTAAGGCGGTTTGTACAAGGGTTAGTTTTATAGGTTTTCAAGCCGGGTTAGGTTCCAAGATAGGCTTGCAAGTTGAGGTTACAAGTGAGAGTTTCAAGCTTCTCTTTGGGTTTCAAGTTAAGGTTTAAAATAATGGTTTTAAGCCTAGGTAAGGGTTTAAAACAAGGGTTGGGTTTTTAAATTGGAGGTTTAAGCCAGGGTTAGGGTTTCAAGTTACGGTTTCAAGATGAGTTTGTATTTCAAGTCAGAGTTTCATATTAGATTTTTAATCTTAGGTTTTGAACTAGGGTTAGGGTTTTAAATGTGGGCTTCAAGCAAGGTTTAGGTTTCAAGCCGGGATAAAAAATAAATGTGTTTTAAATTTGAGTTCCAACCCTGGGTTTGTGATTCAAGTTAGGGTTTCCAATTTGGGTTTCAAGTCAGGGTTCTGGTTTCAATTTAGGGTATCAAGCCTAGGTTAGAAATGAGTGTTTAAAATGTGTATTTCAAGCCTATGTTTATGTTTCAAGTTCGGGTATCCAGCCAGGATAATTCAAGGTTAGGGTTTTAAAATATAAGGTAATAAGGTATCAAACAAGGGTTAGAGTTTCAAATTGGGGTTTGAACTCTGCTGGGGTTTGACATGATGTGTTGAAAGCAGGGTTTCAAACAAGGATGAAGCCTTGGAATGCGTGCGCGTCATTGAATACTGACACAATCGCTTTTCAAACCCTCCCTTTTGGTGGAATGGGAGAAAGGAGAGAGACAGCGGCGCGTGATTGGCCGTCAATGGAGGTGATGTCACGGCTCACCGGTGCGCGTCATCTTCGCTTTCAATTGGGCCTCGCTTCACATTCCCCACCGATTTCATTTGATAAGACGTCCGTGGAAGACGTTTTATTTCATTTTATTTCACATCGCTTTGTGTTTCTGCGCGCGAGCGTGTGTGCGTGTGCGCGTACGACCGCTGCCGAGCACAACGGCTGCTGGCCTCCAAACCCAACAATTTAATCGCCTACCTCAGATCCTTTCTTCCCCCCCCCGTCGTGTCGAGAAATTGGTCATAAGGAAAGAAAAGCTCGTGTGCTTCTATTTTCCAAATGTTTAACCAATGTTTATGGTTTTATATTATGTTTTCTTGGGTAAGGCTTTCATGACAGCGTTACAGTTTCATGGCATGGGTTTGGGTGTGAAATTTTGGTTCCGATCCTGGGTTAGGATTGAAAAGTAGGGTTTCAAGCCTGGGTTAGGGGGTTAAATGAGCTCCTGCTCGCTTGCATGCTGGAACTGCTTTACCATTGGCATGAGCTGCTGCACATCAACTCATCTCCTCACAGGAAATGAAAGGTGACATCCCCTCATCGTGTGCTGACTGACAATGTGGGGATACACACAGACACATACTGTGTGTGTTTGTGTGCGTGCGTGTGTGTGAGTTTATATATATATATATATATGTATATATATATATAAAACATTTATTTTGTTTTGTTTTTTCCTGTGTCTTGGGAAGAAAAGCTCTTTTCATTAAATAAATCAGAAATAAAATGTAGACAATGTGCAAAAAAAAAAATAATAATTGCACTTTTCTTTCAAAAAAGAAAAGTTTAAATGGTCGAAGGAAATAAGGACATTTTAAATGGTAGGGGTTTTTTTTTCTGTACAATGGGTTTTTTTTTCCATGAAAAACATGAAATTGTCTGAACGTCAGTGTACTTTTTGAAGAGCAGCTTTAACGGCAGGGGCTTCTCTAGGTTTTTACGTTTGGGGTGGCTTAGCCCACCCCCTCCCAAAAAAAACTTCTTTTAAAAGTGTTATTTGGCTTGATTGCAATACCTGTTTAAGCTGCGGATCGATCCGGTTGTTAAAAAATTTGCTCCGGCTAATTGACGTTGACCTTGACAGCATTGACGGCATTGACAGCAACTCCGTGAAGGCTCCGGTGCAGAAAGAGCGTAAATTGATCCCGTCCGTGGTGACCTTTCTCCTGACATGGACGAGTAAACGAGCGGCGGCTTTTTAGCGCTTTCGCCAGGCAACATCGATCTGTTGAAATGGTACGTGGAAGTGAGAGCGACTTGTAGACGTCCAGACTGCTCAGCGCTGACATTTGGAGCAGTAAATAACACCGCAAAGTCCTCTCTGTGCTTATCGGAGAGCTTAGACACTGTAGAAGTGGGCCAAAACTAGAATTATATTGCCACATACTGTATTGTTATCTCTCAATTATGAGACGATACGATGCGATTCACACCAATTACATGTGATATGATACTATACACTCCAATTACGATACAATTTACATGAATTATGATGCGATACCCTCCAATTATGTTATATGATAATATACACCTTCGTTTTGATGCAAGACTCAATTACAGTGCGATACAGTCCAATTCGGATGCTCTGATTACAATGCAATATGATGGGATTCGCTCCAATTACGATGCGATTTGATCCGATATGTTACAACTACGATGTGATACACTCGACGATGCAAGTCGATTCCTTCCAATTACGGTGTGATATGATATGACTTGAATCATGATGTAATACTATCAGATTTTGATGTGATACGATTCACTCCAATAGCAACGATTCACGTAATGTCACTACAACACAATACATCCCATTTACGATACAGTACACTTCGCTCCAATTACGACATAACATCCATCCATCCATCCATTTTCTGAGCCGCTTCTCCTCAGTAGGGTCGCGAGCGTGCTGGAGCCTACGACATAACAATTCACTCCAATTCAGATGCAATATTAATCAATTCAATTATGATTTAATATGCACTTACATTTTGATACAATAGGAATCAATTCAATTACGAAGCGGTCCACTTAAATTTTTGATGCGATACGAATCACTTCAATTTCGATACAAATCACTTACACTGTATTTTGATGTGATACGATTTCCTACAATCATGATGTGATATGATTCACCTGCACGTCGATGCAATACGATTCACTCTAATTGCTATACAATACAATTCACTCCGATTCTATACGCTCTGATGCAATACGATTCATTCCATATGCGATCCACTCCAATTCCACTGAAGAAGGATTCCCTTCAATTACAATTTGATACACTTCAATTACGATTAACTCCAATTATTATACGATGCACATTTATGGTGTGATGTAATATCACTCTCTCCAATTACAATACAATTCAGTCCAGTTATGATATAATTCACTTGAATTACAATTACTGATCTGATTCTCTCCAATTATAGTAAAATACAATACACACTAATCAAGATGTGATACGATTCACTCCAATTATGAAGCGTCAGATATACGATACGATTCACTCCAATTACAATATAATTTACTCTAATTCTGATCTGTTAAACTCCAGTTACAATACCATTCACTCTAATTATGATACAATTCACTTGGATTACATACGATTCTCTCGAACTATGATACGATCCTCTCCAATTCCCTTCATTTACAATATGATTCTCTCTAATTTGAAGACTAGTCACTCCAATTATATTTTGATGATGTGAGGTTATATACGATGCAATTCACTCCAATTATGATCCGATTCACTTTGATTAAGATGTGATCCGATTTACTCTACTTTCAATGAAATACAAAATTCAGGTAATGTTTTTACGTTGCACTTTTCACTGGTTGTGTGACAATTCGCCAAGGTGTTTTATTGAGAATGTCTTTTGTTGTCCACCGTCATTGTACAAGATTCTTTAATGTCCTGAGAGGAAGTTGATTTATTTTTGGGATCGTTGGAAATGTTGGCCAACCTTTTCAATCGTCTAAATCGCTTCCATTTTGATGGGTTTTTTTTTTTCTTTCTTGTAGGGTTCATCATTTCCGGAGCTCACAAAGCTCTCATTGTAACCTGGACGGGAGATGAATTGTTCCGGGGAGTGCGTGAGTGTGTTATTTTTTTCCCAAGGGGAAAAAAATTGCACATGCAAGCGTTTAAGTCCTCCACACAGCTCATTTAATACCGTAACACTAACAATGCGGTAAAATCATCCACCAGAGGCCCTTTACCATCAGTGCTTTGTGTGTGCCACAGTATGTTCCCTTTTGTGTGTACGTATAGAAGACAGTGGGTCAATCCAAACACAGCTGGCGCAGGCTAAATCCCAGCAGGTGCGCGTTCATCCTCCGGCAAACCAGGAAGTCGTTTGGCTGTTTGCCGTATTGACGAGCTGCACTTCATCCAGACTGAGCGCTGATGGGTCTCGTGGTAGGAAGACAAAGACAGGAAGGTAGAGCTTAGAGCCACAAAATGAGAAATCAATCTTTAAAGGGGACATATTATGGAAATCCTACAAGCGTACTGCGGTGGCTTGGTGAGCAAACGCTGCCTTCACAAGCGATAATGCAACTAAATCTCTACGGAGAGCTCGGATGTGATTACACTTCGGTGGCTTGGTGAAGAAATGCCGGCTTCACAAGTGGTAATCCAATTGAATCTCACTGGGCGCTAGGATATGGTTCCATTTTGGTGGCTTGGTAATGAAATGCTGCCCTCTCAAATGATAATGCAATCAGATCACTGTGGAAGCTGTAAGGTGGTTACTTTTTGGTGGCTTGGTCGAGAACAATTTTTGGTGGCTTGGTCGAGAAAAATTAAGATAAAAAATTAACACAAAAGCAGAGAAGCGCCATTTGGACAAAAATGGAGCCACGCCTTCTAGCAGACTGCGATAGGCATCGCTCAATGTTGGCATTTCCCAACTCCGATGTAAGAATCGGCGAAAATAAATGTTACGTTTCAGTTTTCAATAGCGTCCTCTTTATTGAAGCCAATCACGAGCCCTTACGTATTTATGTCGTCACAAACATGTCTTCTGCACACGATAGTTCTCCTGAACTCGCTGCTAATATAGATTTAATTGTGGATGAAAGTGAGTGGCAAATATGATAATTGCGTGAAACGGTCCAAAAGAGAAACCTTCGCCCATTTTGGTCACAATCAAGTGGGTCAACTGCATTGTGAGGATAGTGGCAACCAAGCGCTGTAGTTTTATTACACTCTCACCTGTTATATACCATTTCAGTCTAATTGTACAAACTTGAGACCTGAATTTTTTTTCATGACGTTATCTGGGTTTTGCCAGACTTTTGCAAAGTTTTTTTTTTTTTTTAAATTATTTTAACTTCGAATATCCGAAACAAAAATGATTAGCTTTAACCTGGAACCATCCGTCCTCTGATTGGTTGATCAAAGCAAAACTGTTTGACGAGCAAACATGTCTGTAGCAGTTGACATATTAATACATTTATCAACCAGCATCTCTGGTAGGATGTATTTTCTTCACTTTTATTTTATTTTTGTGTCACCTTACCAGATAAATGAATAACTCCAGATAATGTACGTGGCACAGTTGTGTGATATCATATTGCGTTTTTGTATCGTATTGTTGGTTTCTATCTCTTCAACTTTATATTGGTGCTATCAAGGGATGGATTAACTATATGATATGCGCGTGTTTTCAAAGGCTATTTTTGAACATTTTCTTTATTTTCCTTAACTTCAAGAAGCATCCTCATCCAACTCCAGTTAGAATACTGAAAGGTTCTGTGAGGTTTTGAAAGTCAGCGACTGGCTGACTTTTAAATGTTGCCGTTTGTCACAGTCAGATGGAAAATTGCTCATTAAAGAATAAAAAAGTTAGATGCAGCCCGTCAAGGCGGTGCCAATAAGAAAGTGTCTTGGCGCCATTTGAGCAAATAAACTATTTATTTTTCTGGGAACACACTGACACACACACACACATAAACACACACACTGTTTGTAATCGCCGCAGTTACATAAAAGAGCAGCGACAAGAACGTCCTAATTGGTTCCGTCGATGCAGACCAAATGTAATTAAAAACAAACCCACACGGGGTGGACACACACACACACACATGCACAATTTTCATTTGTGTCAACAGGAACAGAGTTCAGACAAAATGCAAACTGCTAATAGTAAATTCCATCCATCCATTTTCAACATCGCTTATCCTGGTTAGGATCGCAGGGCGCCGGAGCCTATCCCAGCTGACTTCGGGCGAAAGGCGGACTACACCCTGAACTGGTCGCCAGTCAGTCGCAGGGCACATATAGACACGGACAACCATTCGCGCCCACATTCACACCGTCACTGAGTGGGAACTGAACCCGCGCTGCCTGCACCAAAGTCAGGCGAGTGTACCGCTACACCATCAGTGACCTCGTAGTAAATTAGATAAGATAAATGGAAGATATATAAAAATTCCCAAAAATAAATGAAAAATACATAATATACAATTTTCTTTATAGGAAAGAGCAAAATGAATAGCTTGTCTTCTCTTTATGAATCGAAGCAACAGTAACACTTTGAACAATCCGAGTGATTATGGTTTAAAAACACTAATAATGTATATGACAGATTGTAACATTTTTTAGGATAGTGCAACAGGAAGAGTTTGTCTTCTTTTTGGGAAATGTAGAGTACAGACAAGTGAAACAGTAAGCTTGAACAGCCTGAATGATTAACACTACCAATGGCATTCATTATATATATATATATATATATATATATAATTTACTTTTATTTTTTATATATATATAGTGCTCAAATTTTTATATTTTTTGCATAATTTCCCCACTTTGTTTAAGATCATCAAACAAACCCAAGTGAACTTAAAATACTGTTTTTAAATGGTGATTTTGATTTTGGAAAAAACTATTCAGCTACCTGGTCCTGCGTGGGAAAAAAGTAATTTTTCCGACTTCATAGCCGTCTTGAACACAACACTGGAAGGTCATTTATTTGTGATTGTGTATGCGTTCAGCCGCTGAGCACGTCTTTTCCTCAGTGTGTCAGAATCAGAATCAGAATCGACTGTTCAGTTAAACTTTTTTTCTTTTTTTCAATTTTTTGCAAAGTGCATTGTAGATTGAAAAATGGTGTTTCGGTATATCACAAAAGGAACATTTTCAGCTACTATTAGCAAATATTAGCTTAGCACAATTCACTGGGAGACTTTGATGCCAGAGTGGGATATTTCCGACTCCCGAGCTGTCTTCAATGCAACGTCATTATGTTTGCTTTCCCTGCACTGTCGTGGATTTTTACAATATGTTGTGTTTTTGTGTTTCTCGCTCGCTTGTGCTTTGTCAACTGTGTGACTGTTTGTTGTTGTGGGTTTGTTGTGCTCGAGAGGCAACACAAGCCGCCATATGCCGCGCGCCACCTCCACCGCTTCGTTAGGAGAGAGGTTTATTGCCTTGCTGAGGTGAAAAGCACTCTCGAGATCAATTTTGTAACGAGCCACGTGAAGGCTCTAATCATTTATTTATCTTCAAGGGCCCGCGGCCGGTATTATTCATCATTGTTTTGATGTACAGGGAGTTTGAATTTATTGTGAGTGGGGGGTGGGGGTTCAAAAGACGAACCCCGGCCAGACGTTTATGAATATTTAGCGGCGGAATTAGCAGGTCTGTGTTGAGGAAACATTTCACTAAATTGGCAGATTTTGTTGTAATCGTCTCTTAGATTATGCTAATGTGGCGCCGAGTTGTCTCCGCCTGCCTGTGTGCAACTGAGCTTCTGAACGTATCCCTCACAAAAAACAGGGGTGATTAAACTGGTAATTCAGTATACCACTGTAGTGATTGAAGAAGAAAAAACACAATCTTACTTTACAGTCGAAATTCGAACCCAGAACCCGAATGTGAGGCACAGAGGCTAACCACTACCTCCTTACCCTCGCTGCTCTCAACACAACCGCGCTTGACCTTCTCTCGCAAAAGTTTCAGCGCTATATGTGAAAAGTGTTCGTTGCTGTCATCCCTGGCGAGTCCTCTCACAAGGAAGCTCCCCGCCCCCCCTCCAGTCCTCCAGTCCTTCGCCATCCACCCGTCATCCTCCTCCCTCGGGAAGGAGACAGGGACCGGACCTTTTGCCAGTCAGGATAATTGGCCTGGATCTGCGCACCGACACTCATTACTCGCACTCTCACGTTGTCTCCTCGCGCGCACACATACACACACTGCGTGATCTGCAGCCGGTAATAATCGCCATGTGCTTTTTATAAGGTCCTCCAGGCTGCTCGGGGTCAACGGCGCCATCACGAGGAGCATCGTAAAGGCCCTTGTAAATAAAGCGAGCGCTCCCTCAGCGGAGCACGCACCTTGAAACGGTCTCACTCACAAACCCGGATGGCAGCGCACCGCTTTATTCCTGGACTTTTATATTCCTCCACGTCTTTGTGGAATCCTTTTAAGATTCCAGATTCTGGTCGGACTTCCTCTCAGGATTGGCCAGCAGAGACTCGCTCGCATCTGGGATGAGGTCATCATCGAGGTTTGGCTCCCTGACCCGCAATGTGGTCCGGCTGCCATGCTGAGAATTGATTATCAAGAACTAGACAATGCGGTTTCTGTCGAAATTGCATGTGAAGGCTGAAAAGCTGATGTGGATTTCTGTCACTACGGCGTGCAGTTCGCTAGCTAGCAAGCTATGCTTATTGCCTACACCCCAAAAATGCATCTTCACCGGACAACATCATTTACAGAACAGCTCGGGGTCATTATTTAAATTCCCAAGCGAGCAGGTGACGCCACGGACAGCCGCTGCCTGTGAGGAAACATAGAGGCCTGTTAGCTTGCGAGCTAACTGGTGGCTAACACCTTTGGTCACAGCGTGGAAAGCCCAGCCACCTACACGCGGATATATTTTTGCGGAAAGCGATTTATTTATTTATTTTTTTTTTTTTTTTCATAATTCAAATTTGGCAGGGTTGTTAACAACACTCTTCTCTGGTGTGTGTCAACTTTGCAAAGCATTTGTTTTTGTTTTAAAGAGTATTAAATGTATTCTGGAATTGCGGAATTTTGACATGGAAAATGTGGACTGAAGTACTGAAAATGTGTAGGAATTTGGGGAATGTGAAAAATACTTCCCAAGATGTTTCTGATTGAGTTGAATAGTTTGAAGTAGTGTAGTGTGTCGAAAACTACCGGGTGTTTTGTGGAAGGCGGGGACGCTTTAATGGCATTTCCATTCATTTCAATGGGGAAAGATGATTTGAGGGTGTCACTAAATGAATGAACCTCGTATCTGAAGGCACCATACCATAAAAAGATAAATCTGGTAAATAATGTATGTGTTGAGACCATCAATGGGTTCTGAGTGTGAAAAGCAGACACAATGACCCCACTGTTGTTGTTGTTTTTTTTTTTTCATTTCCAAACGTTAGACTGTAATTGCGGCCCGTCAAGGCGGAGAATAATTAGGACATTTCCATCAGCGAGCGACGGAGGAAATTAAAATCAGCTTGTCGTCCGTCTTGAGCTCGTCTCATTTTGTCGCACTTTCACTTTTCATTTCACGCCGAACTGCGTCACGCGAACATCGGCGACTCAGCACATTTTCATAGTCAACATGACAAACTGTGGCGATGACGATCGCTACCACGCCGGCTCCAAATGACCCGTGAAAATGACCCACGGTCGCTTTCTGTGCGCTTCGGTCTTCATAATTTGGAATCCAAGACAAGGTAAGGGGTTTCCATTTAGGGGTTCAAGACTGGGTTATGGTTTCAAATTAAGGTTTCAATCTTAATTTATGGTTTCAAAGTGTTAGTGTTTGAAAGTAGGATTTCAAGACAGGGTAAGGGTTTCAAATTGGGGTTTCAAGCTTAGTTTGGACTCTAAATTTTAGAGTCTGAAGCAAAGGTATGGGTTTCAAAGTATGGTTTCAACGCACGGTTTGGGATTCTTATAAGGCTTATGATTTCAAAGTAGTGTTCAAGCCATGTAAATTAGAGATTTGAGTCAAGGTTTCAAGCCACGGTTCGGGATTTAAACATGGATTTGGGTTTGGCCAGGGTTATGGCTTCAAGCCGAGTTTGAGTCTCAAGCAAGGGTTAGAGTTTAAAATGTAGGCTTCAAGCCTCAATGACAGACAAGAAAAGGGATAGAGTGTCAAAAGTAGGGTTTCAGGGAAGGCTTTGCATTTCAAATTAGGGCTTTTAGTCAGGGTTGGAGTTTCAAGTTTGGGTTTTAAGCCTCGGTTATGGTTTAAAGCAATAGTCTAGGTTTCAAAGTAGGCTTTCAAAACAGGGTTAAGGTTTCAAATTAGGTTTCAAGCATAGTTTCCTGGCTCAAGCGAGAGTTATGGTTTCAAATCAGGGTTTCAAGCCTGAGTTCATGTTTCAAATTTCATTTCAAGCATCGTTTACAGTCTCAAGCAAGGGTTATGATTTCAAAATAGGGTTTCAAGCCAGGGTTAGGATTTCAAATTCGGGTTTCAAGCCTAGTCTCGAGCAAGTGCTTGGGTTTCAAAGTAGGTTTGCAAGGCAAGGTTAGGGTTTTAAGTGAGGATTAGGGTTTCAAATTAGGGCTTCCAATCATGGTTATGATTTCAATCAAAGGGTTAGGGTTTCAAGCAAGGGTTATACTTTCAAGTTCTACTACTACAAGTTATACTTTTAGTTCTGAGCCAAGGTTAGGGAGTAAGCTATATCCTTTGTTGACCATTTAAAAAACAGGTTGTAACTGACTATTCCCCAACGAACGTCTGGAAATAAAAAGGCCTTCTCCATTTAGTTTTCTTCCTTGATGCTAATGTTGTTGTTTTTAGCCTTTTGCTCATCTAAGCCATCACACACAATTTGCTTTCATGCAGCTCACGCAGGTGGTGCCGTCACAAAAGCAACCGATAGGGTCAGGCACATTAGCATTGTTAGCGTGCTACGCTGATGTTAGAATAATGCTTAAACTTGGAGAGAAAAAAAAAAAAAACGTTCCTTCAGAGGTCATTTGTGCTTTGTCATATTGACAGGTAGAAGGCAGAAAAGGGACATTAGTGTTTTAAGCAGGTTAGGTGTGAAATTTGCTTGTAAAGCCTACGTTAGGGTTTTAAACCAAGGTAAGGATTTCAAATGAGGCTTTTAAGACAGGGTTAGGGTTTCAAGCCTGGGTTAAGGTTTTAAATGGGGGTTTTGAGCCAGGGTTAGGGTTTAAAACAAGGCTGAAGGCTTTACATGAGGGTTTCAAGCGTGGGTTCGGGTCTTGAATTATGTTTTCAAGCCTGGGTTTGGGTTTTAAATTAGGGTTTCAAGGTAGGGTTAGGGTTTAAAGCCAGGTTTGTGTTTTAATTTAGGGTTTCAAGCCTCTTTTAGGGTTTGAATTTAGGGTTTCAAACCAGGATTAGAGTGATAAATTAGGGTTTCTTGGTAAAGGGGTTAGGGTTAGAGTTTCAGGTTAGGATTTTAAGCATGGCTTTACGCTTTAAATTAGGGTTTGAAGACATGCTTAGGGTTTTAAATGAGAGATTTAAGCAAGGTTTAGGGTTTAAAATTAGGGGTTCAAGGTAGGGGTTAAGGTTTTAATCCAGGGCTAGAGTTTTGAGTTCGTTTTTCAAATTTGGGTTTCAATTTAGGGCTTTAAATTAGGCTAGGGTTTCAAATTAAGATTTCAATCCAGGGTTAAGGTTTTAATACAGGGTTTCAAGTGTATGTTAGCATTTAATTCAGTGTTAGGATTTAAAACAAGGCGTTGTGTTTCAAATAAGGGTTTAAAGCTCGGTTTTGAAACCATAACGCTTACTTGAAACCCAAGTAAACTTTATGGTTTCGAGGCTGGGTTAATGTTTGAAATTAGGATTTCAAACAAAACCTAATTTAAATGTCATTTTTTTCCATCATGTTTTTGTTCTCCGCTTTAGCTCCCGTCATGTTTTTGTTCTCCGCTTTAGCTCCCTTGAGCATTTCTATTCCTGGCACGTCATCCCGCGCACCTAAAATGCTCCCTGCCCGCTTGCCCAAATGCAAATGACACAACCTGACTCATCACGGGGGGGCGGGTTGGGGGGGGAGTGGAACAGAACAACTATCTTGGATGACAGGAAATAAACCCCAGCGTAGGCGGGCCCAGGCCGGCGGGAGTCAACTCTCCATGAAATTTGTGGCGGCGTGGCGCTCCATGCGGGAAGATGATTGAGAAAGATGGATGATAAGGGAGAGCCGGGATGAGAGGGGCTTAGGGTTGATTTACACGGCGCGGCATGTCGGCAAAATAGAGCCAAAAGATGGCCGCGCATCTTTAAAAAGGTGGCGAGAGACAGGAAGCGTATCGCAGGCGTCACCGTGGAGGGGGTCGCGACCCTGGTGCCGTAAAACACTTTTTATCCGCCCGTCACAGCAAAGGCACCTGCGCGGCACTCCCGTTTCTTTATTTACTTACTTTTGACATTTATTTATTTTATTTTTTTATTTTTTTGAGGGGACGTTGCTACACTCTAAAAACAATAGGATTATTTCATTAACACTATTACTGGGTTGTTTGTGTTGGGTCAGATTTTTGGCTTATTTTTCTGAGTAACCAAATTGTTGGGTCAAAATAATCATTTTTTGGGGGGTTATATGGCTAATACTGTATGTTAAGCCAATTGCTGGGTTATTTTGAGTAATTCATATTTCTTGTTAATTTTCTGAGAGTAACCAAATTGGGTTACACCTAACCCACTTTTTTTTTTGACGCTTTCAAAGTGACCAATCACAGGTGTTTTGCCTGTGCCTTTAAGACAAAAGCATATAAAACAAGGGATGGGGTTTCAAATTAGGGTTTCAAGCGTGGGTTATGGTTTCAATTTTGGGTTAGGGTTTAAATTTAGATTTCAAGTCAGATTTAGGTTTTCAACCAAAGGTTAGGGTTTAAAATCAGGGTTTCAAACCTGGGTCATGGTTTTAATTTAGGGCTTTAAATCTGGGTTAGGGTTTCAACCAAAGGTTAGGGTTCCAAGCAAAGGTTAAGGTTTCAAGTAGGATTTCAGACGAGGGTCCTGGTTTCAAGCCAGGGATGTGGTTTCATGGAAGGGTTTGGGTTTGAAATTAGGGTTTCAAATTCAGGTTTTCAAGCCTGATTTAGTCAAGCCTGGGTTGGGGTTTTAAATTGGTCTTTTAAACCTGGGTCAGGGTTACAAATTTGGGTCTTAAACCTGGGTTAGGGTTTCAAGCCAAAATTTGAATCAGATCAGATGTTGTTCCAGTCAGTTTCCTTCTATTTCCTGGCATTATATTAGTGCTCTTTGCATGTTTGTTTTGCAGTAATGCACATGTCTTCTATCATATCGGTTGTTTAATTTCAGGCATTATTTCCCACCGCATCAACGCGAGAAATTCACTTTTTCGAAATATGATGCAGCGGCATCTTACTTGAGGGTCTGGCGTTGCCTCCTGGGAGCTCTTAGAACGATCTCCCTGATTTCCAGAGAAGACGCAGCAAACAAACGCGACTCTAAGCGTTGGTTTTGCTTCATTTTCCTCATCCGGCTTTCTCATGATCAAATCCTCGCCGAGCTCCTGGGATGTGTGACTGACAGCTTGAGACCGACGTTTTTTCCCCACTCGATGGGCTTCCAACAAGCCGGGTGTCCCGAGAGCCCCCAGGATGGCTCACGGACGGACGGCGCCGGGGGAATGTGACGACAACTTGGACGGGAGTCAAGTGTCGGTTGAGGATTAAAGACAAATCCAATGAAACGTCCCCAAAGAGCGTCGAGGCAAACATCTTTTTTCGAAACGTCACCGTGAGAACAGATGAAATGCCTCTGATGATGATGATGATGAACCTGTTTTATTGTTTGTATGAGCACGACACCTGACTCAAACCCTTCTGTGGGGGGGGGGGGGGGGCTCTCCATAGCTCTGACTTGAAACTTGAATGTGAAACCCTTACTGTGACTGCTAATCGATTAACACGATTAGAATGAGTTGAATGATGGCTACTATCTCGAAAAACCCGTATGTCGGGTCGCATCTATCTCAAGGCACCACTGTATAAGAAAATCACCCAAGATACGTCGCAATATCTACGTTCCTCTCCAAAAGCATTCTAACAGTGAGGCCGATCCTTTATTTTTGTTGTAAACATTTTGGTTTGATATCAAAAGATATATATGGAATAGAATTTTTGAGCATGATTTTATATTTCGTCGCAATGACGGCATGATGCTGGTGTTGTCTGTTTGGGGGCTTACTCCCTTCAGCCTCCTCTTTAGGATGCAAAATGCATGCTCTATATGGTTTAAGTCTGGAGATTGACAGGGCAAAGGTATTGGAACAGATGGACTTAAAATTGGCTAAATACAACTTATTTGCAATAACAGTTTTTGGCAGCTTACTTCCTTTAGTCTCTTTAAGCAGGTGAAATGCATGCTCTGTAGGGTCTAAGTTTGGGGAATCGACAAGGCAAAAAGTGTTGGAACAGATGCATTTGAAATTAAATTGTATCAGACTGAAGATTTAGTTTCAATAACAGCATCGAGTTTGTGTTCTTGTTTGTTTTGGGGGTTTTCCTCCTTTCAGCCTTCTCTTTAGCACGTAAAATGGTTGCTCTAGAGCAGGTGTGTCAAACTCATTTTTGTTGCAGGCCACATTGAAGTCACGGTTCCCCTCAGAGGGCCGTTGACTGTAAAACTATATAAATGTTTAGTCACCTCATAATATTATTACATACACACAACAAATTGATGGAGACCTAGTTTTGAAATCAGAAGTCAAGGATAATAGTTTGTTCAACTATTGTTGATGTTACTGTAAACAGAAAATACTTGCAAAGTCTCAACGATACTATTTATTCTTATTATTTTATGAGAATCTGAGCAAAAATCATGGAGGTTGACACAGATGATTTGCTTTCGCGGGCCACATGAAATGACTTGGCGGGCCAGATTTGGCCCCCGGGCCTTGAGTTTGACACATGTGCTAGAGGGTTTAAGTCTGGAGATTGATGGGGCAAAAGTATTGACAGAGACATACAGTAAAGTGACTGGGATTTCATATTTGGAAGAACAGCATCAAGCCTATGTTGTTTGTTATGGGGCTGACTACCTTTAAGATCCTCTTTAGCTTGGTCTCCAGGGTTTAACTCCGGGGATTGACAGGGCAAAAAAGTATTGGAACAGATGGATTTAAAATTAAAGTGAATAAGACTTAATATTTAGTGCCAATAGTTTTGTTTTGTTTTTTTTGGGGGGGGGGGGGGGGTAGTACTTCCTTCGGTCTTAAGAGGGTAATATGCATGTTCTATAGGTTTTAAGTCAGGAGATGGATGGGGCGAAGGCATTGGAAAAGAGACCTAAAGTAAAATAAAGTGAGTGAGTTAGAGTAACTGCATTAAACCTGTGTTGTTGTTTGTTTTGGGAGTTTCCTCGGGGGAGGTCCAACTCCAGTTAGCATATTTAATAACGTGTAGCTCACATTCATTTGTATGCTTTCCATCTACCTGCGTGCCTACTCTGTGCATTGATAAACTTTCACGCCGCTTGACTTGACAGGCGAACTAATAAGGGCCCGGCGAGGGGACGGGAGTACAAGGTGAGGCCGCCATCTTCATCTTAAAAACATGAGAGAGAGGTACCGGATGCGGTGACCTGGCCTCCTGTTTATGCAGCTCGCCAGGCGCACCGATGCGGAACACGCACGGGATGAACCCTGACCCGGCCGGCGGGGTGAATACCAATCAAAACGTCTAGTCTCCCATTTTGCCAAAGGGATCGGTGGGCGCATATCGGGGATTACAGATAATCCCGACACACGGCGTGATCCAGACTACTGGAAATTAGCAGCGAGACAAATGAGAGTGTAATCACTTTGAACGACGGGACCACGAGCGGGATCAATCGGAGTTAATCGCCGCGATACATAAACATCGCAGAGCCTCTTAATCCCCGCACACGCTTTATTAGAATCTATTCAAACGCCATCCGTACCCCCTCGCGTCATGGGACCGCTTTTAGAGTATTCATTCCACGACGTCACGCGCCATGGACGTCGGAAGATTTTCACAAAGGATCACTTGGAGTGTTGTCACTTCTCCATGGTCTCAATTGTTCCTGGAACAACTTGCAGTATGATAGGATCGCAATTTGTTACCAATGATGACAATAATATCACCATATAAGGAATATCAAAAAAATGGAAATACAGTCGAGCCTTGAGAAACGACTTGAATTCTTTCCGTGACCACACTCGTAACTGAAATCACTTCTTTTCCTTTCGGCTTGGCCCATTAGGAATCGTCTGAATGACAGCTCAGATCTCAAAAAACTCTTACGTAGGGTTACACGTATTTCAAGGCATCACTGTGTAAGAAAATAAGAACATCACCTAAGATATGTTGCACTTGGACTCTTCTCCAAATGTATTGGAACAGTGAGCCCAATCCCTTTATTTGTGTTGTAAACATTCAAGTTTAACAACAAAAGATAAATATTAAATACATATAATAATACTGTTGGGGGGTGAGTTCAAGTGTTATAACAGATTGATTTAAAACGGATTAAAATTCATTGATATTTAGTTGCAATAACTGCATGAAGCCTGTATTGTTTGTTTGGAGGTTTCCTCCCTTTAGCCTCATCTTTAGCAGGTCAAATGCATGCTCTATAGGTTTTAAGTCTGGAGATTGACTGGACAAAAGTATTGGAACAGATGGATTTAAGATTGTCTAAAGTAAATCATATTTACTTTAGACAATTTTTTTTTCACGGTTTCAAGCCTGGTTTAGGGTTTCTGCTTCAAGTATCTTGTTTGTTTTTGGGGCTTAATCCCTTCAGCAGGTAAAATGCATTCTCCACGTCTGGAGACCGACAATCTAATATCTTACACGAGGCAAACAAAAACAAGAGATGGCCCGTAACTCGAAAAACTCAAACTGGGGCACTTGTAAGTCAAAACACCTCTGTACAGGAGTAGAATAAGTATTTGTACATTTCTACAAGTATCTGTACTTCTTAAGCACAGCGTGTGAGTACCTTAACCATCTTGGTTTATTCTCTGAATGATCCATGTAATAGGACACACCTGTCCGTCGCAAGTTCCAATACTTAACACAGTGAAGAAGCACATCCACTCTGGGTTTTTCAATCTGTGCCCATCCAATCAGGACAGGAAGGCTCGACATATGAAATTGATGTCGGGGGCTGCTCACAGCACACCCGTGCAGGCTGTTTACCTCCTATGCGCCATCCATCATGGCGTTCCTTGTGCTCCTCTTACTCCGAGGCCTCCTGGTCCCAGGAGGGCATCCAGGCCGAGTTCATAACACACGAGCAAGCGGGTCGACTGCGGTCCCGTTGGTGGGGGAGGTAAAAAAAAAATAATAATGTAATTTCAAGCTTCCCCAGAGGTCAGCGCAGCGGAGCGGCCGCAACCATCCATCAGATAAATCAGCTTTAAGGCCAAAGCAATCCACTTAGTGGCTGCGCCTGCTGACAGGCTCAAGCGCTCGCCTCCATTGTTCTTAAAACAAACATGGCGGCTGGCTGGTGATGGTCTTAACGTGGGTGAGATGGAGTTCTCAAGTCCTCAATGGACAATGGCTCAAAAAACTAACAGTATCGGCTTCTCGTTGTTAGCATGTTGCTATTCGCTTTCATCTCTTTAGTCGGAGAAATGCATGCACTATAGGGTTTAAGGCAGGTGATTGACTATGCAAAAGTATTGAAACAGATAGAACTGAAGTTGATTAAAGTGAATGTGACTTAATATTTGTTCGCAATACCGTAACTGCCTGAAAGGGGCTGAGTTCATTTTGTCTCCTCTTCAGCGAATAAAATGCATGCTCTATCGTGTTTAAGCCTGGAGATTGGCATGGCAAAATTGACTTAAAATTTATTTAAGTGAATAAAAATTCACACTCACTTTGTATTTCTTGTTTTACTTTAGCACTCACGCTAACGTGAGGAGTTCAAACGCAAAACGTCGACAAGCACCATTTAGACAAAAACTGAGCCACGCCTGTTAGTAGACTGCCAACCACAGCAAAATGGTGAATTTCCTAAATCTGCAAAGCCAAACTACTTTTTAAAACTCATGGAAAATAAAGCTTTAATTGCAGAAACTGTCATAGTCATAGTCATACGCATTTAGCTGCAGCTAGCGTCATCTCTCTTGAAACCAATCACGAGCCCATGCTTATTTACGTCAACACAAAGTCCTCACGTACGTTGTCAAACATGTCTGCGTCCTTTATATCACATTGACTTATTGCTACTATAGCTTCGATTGAGAGTCACAAAATAATGGTGTTTGCTTTTGCATTTAAACTCTTCATGTATTGATCGAGAATGTTAATCTAAACACCACGCAGCCATTACCCAATTTCAGTTTCCCATTTACTATATTACAAGTTAACATTTAGCATCGGTGTCCTTTGCTCATGGTCACCTGAAGCCCATATTACTTGTGTTGGGTCGTCGCACACAGCTAATGAGTTTACATAATCTGCAATCTGGGCCGCCATGTGCCTTGGACTCGCCGTGGGACGCTTAGCCTCGCGCTAGTCAGACTGAAAAGATCCCGATCCTTGTCATATGGCTGACGTCTTTTTTTTTTTCTTCTTCCTTGATTTAAATTATTCATCGGGAATCCTCAGCGCCGCATGCTGCGCCTCTTAATAAGTCATTAAGGGCTATCAGGGGAAAAGCTGATTAGCGACGCACAATGACTTAGCTTAGCTCGACTGCAGGCGCCTTCTTGTATCGGTGCTACTGTTCTGGGATCAGTTCGGACTCGTTATCTGGATCTCTACTTTCTTTTCCGCATATGCCTGTACGCTACAATATGTAAAGTATTTTCAATGAGTTTTATGCTTGCAATTAGTTTTTTTCGTGTTCAAATATATTCAGAATGTGTTGAGATATATATTGCACATTGCACATGTGTTGAAACTTGGTCACATTTTCGTTTTTGCAGTGCAGTTTGGGCTTTCCTGCATTTTTTAAGCACCATTAGCCACCTTTTGGCACGCAGAAAAGCACTGCTTGACGATCATGAATTTTCAATGTGCCGAAGTCCATCGTCGCCCGCCTCCATTTTCTGCGGTATCATTACGTATTCTGTTACTTTTTAATCCGCCTACGCACACTTTTCAGGAATGTTATCGGCAGGAGGTTCTCGCTCGGGGATTAGGACCGCCATCTCGGCCCTAGATCTTTACAGGTAGAAGGAAGGAGGTTAACCCCTTCCTCATCATGGTTTTAGTTTGGAGCTGCTGCTCAAACTGCTCCTTTTCTTAGTTTTACGATGTCAAAACTGCATCTTCTGTCGTTGTAGGTCGAAGAGTCCTGGTTCTGTTGTTGTTGAGATGTCAAATTGCATACTCAGAATTCTGCTTTTGTTGTTGTTGAGGCCTTAAACCGCCACTTCTATTCTTGTTTAGGCCCCAAATAACGTTTTATTTTTTCTTATTGTTTAGGACTTAAACTGCTGCATCTCTTGTTGATTACCCCTTAAACTGCTTCTTCTGTTGTCGTTTAGGCCTCAAACTACTGTGTTACTTGTTGTTTAGGCTTTAAGCTGCTCTTTCTATTGTTGTTGAGACTTTAAACTTTGTCTTTTGCTTACCAAACTGCTGCTTTACTTGTTGTTTAGGGCTCACGACATCTGCTTCTGTTGTCGCTTAGACCTCAAACCGGCTTTTCTGCTTTTTTTAAGGCCTCAAACGACTATTTGTGTCATTGTTTATGACTCAAAAGTAGTTTTGGTTGTTGTGTAGGCCTCAAAACCTCACTTTTGGTGTTGATTAAGATACTCCAGCAACTATTTTTTTGTGTTGACCTGCTCGACAGGAGAATTAAATGTGAAATGGTAGATGTGTACCAGGGACTTTTTTACAAAATGATAAGTCTGTTGGCCATGGCCATGGTATACAAAAGAAAGTAACTGCTTATTCTTCCTTACTCTCGCTTTCCAGCTGGCCTTTGATCCGCCTGACAAGAAGCGACGGCGGCATAATTGAAGATTTTGCGGAACGACTCAGGCGGGTCGACAGTTCTCGCTAATGCGGGAGGCTCGATAAATAAGTTAAAACAAACGTCACACTTTGGACACAAATAAAGAGGTGGCATGAGGAACTGAAAGTGCAGCCTGGCCTTTCACGTGTGAAAAGCTTTGTGTCACCTTGCAGATTTTTGTCGCTTGCTTGGTGGCGGCAGGGAAATGAAATGCAATAAAGAAAGTTAATATCCTGAAAAATGTATTAATGTCATTAATCATCTGTTCACACATTAGATTAGAGTAGCCTTTTTTTTCCCCAAAATGATCATTATTCATCACAACTCAACGCTTTTCTTTTGTTGAGCTCGCAACTTCTTATTTTGTTTTCTTAGCTTTCTAAGCTATTTACATCAACACTTTTGGCGCATCATTTGTCGACTTGTGTTGATGTGCTGCGTCATTAAGATAAATAGATAAATGAATGAGTAAATAAATAACCCATCTAATTTACATCTAGGACTTCACATGCAATATACGAATGTCATCATCAGTGACTTCACATCTGAATTCACAGCTTATCCATATCATTGAGTTCGCATCTGATCCATATCTATCATTGCACAGTTAATTCGCATGTCATTGACAGCTTTGATTTGATGCAATGCATGTCTGTGACTTCAATTCCGTAACTAATTCATACCCACAGGAACTCGCATCTATGACGTCACAACATTGAATTCAAATGGGTGACTTGTTATCCACAAGTATGATTTCACGTCTGGTCCACATCTGACCTATGACTTCATGTAATTCACATCCGTGACTGCAGTCCTGTGACTTTGCACATCTAATTCACATCTAACTCACAGCTATGACTTCACAAATAATTCACATCACATGGGACATGACTTCACATTTGTTCTATTCATTTTTTTTTTTGGTCCTTAATCATAGAGGAAAAGCTGGAGATCTAAACAGGAAAATGCGAAGTTGATCTAAATTAGGAACGTTTGGCTTTTCAGCGGGTCTTCTCTGTGTCTTCTCGTTTGACATGTTAGTAACGAGCGCAGATGAATGAGGTGTCATGTTCCATAAGAAACAAAAACAAACGTGCAGATCGATGATTTGTCGGGTGGCTGGGAGGCGCTCGTCACGTCGACACTCGGTGGCTGACCCACTTCTGCGCACGAGTCTCGTTTCTTTGATGGCGACGGCGCCGAGGGAAGCGCCGTCACCCGTCTGCCACCGGCAGGTTGGCAAGCTGTCGCTGCCGTGATGAAGACGCACGGCGCCACCTGGGGGTTTGGAGGCTCGGCACAAACGCGCGCACTTCTGCTCGACACGTGTTTTTGTAAACAAAGAAGTTAATTTAGTCTTCGACAAACCTAATGTGCACATTTGCGTCAACATCGAAGAACATTTTGAAAACGTCAATGATGATTTGAAGTGTACAGTGCTCTGTATGAAGCTCCCCAGTTCCACAATTATTAAACATCAAAGACATTTTAGTGTTCAGAGACCCTATTGTTTCATTCGTGAACAATAATAATAATAACCCAAACGTGACCTGCAATGAAACCAGGATCATAACCTGCCGCCTTTTTTTTTTTTTTTTTTTTTTTTTTTTGCATTTGTGAAACAGGATTTGATGACCAAGTCCTAAGTGCCTGGATGGATGGATGAAAAGCCTAAAAAGCTTCCAAGCGTGTGAGAGACGACAGACGAGAGGTTTGCATCAATATTTGAACAAAGCACTGCGACATCTTTCTGGTCTTAAGCAGAAGAACAGAAAGAAGATCATCGCCGCAGACGTCATCGTTCCGACATCAGCGTCCTGAGGAGACACTGGCGAAAACAATTTTTTTCAGAACAACTTCAAGTAAAATCTTGCTTGAATTTCCGCCTGTTGTAGTTGGACACAAAACGTTTCCCCGCACACAGTGCATCAGTTTCGTAACCTTTCACTAACTGACACCGAAATATTTGCCCGTCAATTTGATGATTTGACAGAAAGGAGGACGCAACAGTTTTCATCCTGAAAACGCGCTTATCAGCACAAATGAAAAAGAGCTGTTGGGAGTTCTTATGCACTCAGCTGAGGAAGGATCCCAATGAGAATGGTTTCTCCGTTTTTTTTGTTTTTTTTGTTACCAAGTCGAAGCCCGAAGGCGCTGGACGACTGACGACTGACCTTATTTCGCTTTGTTTTACGCTGCTGACTGCAACTAGCTCGGCATTGCAAATGAGAACCTGTTCTCAATTGCCTTACCTGTATAAGGTGAAATCAATGCAAATCAAATCAAATGCCAGAACACCTGAGTAAAACTAAACGTACAGTCACTGTCATCCTGGACGCTCCTTTTCCCCGCCCTCCTCTCAAAGATTATTTAGTGTCTTCAGTTAACCCAATGTACACGTGTTCGTTAACATCAAAGATGATTCAGAGTTTTAAATTAATCATCATAAAATAATAATAATAATACATTAGATTTATGTAGGACACCCAAGGACACTTTACAGATCAGACAAAACAAAAAGGTCCCTGTTTTTGGCGCTTCAAAGACAATTAGTGTCGTCAGTTAACATATCAAAAGCAATTTGTCCTTCAACAAACCTGATAAAAGCACATTCGGTTGCTAAAGACACTTAAATTGTCTGTGTTTATAAATACATGTACATGAGGTTCACTGAGGACAATAAATGGTGTTTACATGTTAAAGGACTATAAAGTGTCTTTGATGTTTATGTTAACATGTTACACACAAGCACACACACAGAGTAGTCCGATAAAGAAATCAGTGGGAGTTATGAAACAAGTAGGAAGTTGCTTAGCTCGGCTATGAATTAATAAGCAAACGTCCTCACTAATTAAAGATTGATTAGCACTCGTGTGTCATAACAATTTGACCTGCTGCAATGTGTAAATGCAGTGTCGCAGGCTAACGCCGGCGCAAACTGGCGGCAAAATAAATAAAAAAAAAACCAGATAAATAACGGTTCTCAACGCTGCATTGATTAAGCACTCTTTACGCCCAGCAGATGGGGGCGGGGGTGAGGGAGCATCTGCTATGACGATGACGTGCGGCACTAAAAAAAAAAAAAAAAACCCGACTTGCACATGTTTGCTCAGCGAGGCAACGCGGCCTCTGACTGGAGTTACAACTTTTCTGGACCGCATTCACGTTGGATTGACACGCTTGTCTCAAGAAAGACACTTAAGTCGACTCCACGCGGATAAAATCTGCCAGTAAACCCGTCAGATTGTTGTTATGCTAGTTCTAGCTACAACCTTCATGTTATCCGCTGATACAGTTAGCCAGCCCGGCTAACACGCCAGGTTAATCAAAGACACGAAATTGATTTTTACGAAAACGCGTTAGGATTGTTGCAGACTCGTAATAGTTTTTTAGCATCGGGTTTGTTTACCGCTAAATTGTCTTTGAAGTTTCCAAAACCACAGACGTTAAGGTACTTTAAGACTCTATATCGTCTTTGATGTTAACAAACACATGTACATTAGATTGACGGAAATAAACAAAATCATCTTTATTTTTTTTTAACCTTTATTTATCGAGGTAAGGGGGGGGGGGGAAATCAAATTTCAATGCAGACCTGGCTGCAGGCAGCAGACTAAAACAGCAAAATAAAAAGCAAATACAAATAAATACAATAAATAAATACATACATGACAGAGTACAATGTGACGTAGGACATTTATGAAAATGTATGTTGGGTGAAGATACAACATTTTCTTTGATGTTGATAAAAAAGCAGACATAATTACCATGAAAGACAATTAAGTGTCTTTGGTGAACCTTACGTACAGTACATGTGTTTGTAAACATCAAAGACAAGAGTCTTCAATCTAAATTGTATGTGGTTTTGGAAACATCAAAGATAATTTAGTCGACAAACAACGTCAACATCTAAGGCACTTTAGAGTCTAAGATGAATCTACTTTTTTTCCCCTAAACAACAAAGATGATTTTGTGTTCAACGAACCTAATGAATGTTTTTGGGAAACATGAAAGATGATTTTGAGTCTTCAGTGAATGTAATAAATATTTTGTAAACATCAGCGACAATTTTCTCTTATGATCGACGCCTTCAACTAACCAAGTGTACGCGTTTTGTAAACATCAAAGACAATTGAGTGTTTACTGTACCAAATTATATTCTCGTAAACATCAGAGGGGGCTTGGAGTCTTCGTTGAAGCTGGCGTACGTGTTCGAAACATCAAAGACAATTTATTAAGATATAATACGGCTCAAGTGTAAATGGCAAAGAAGAATGGCTTTAATTGACTTTCTCTACCTTTTCCTCACAGCTCTTAATTAAGCTCCTTATCTCCTGCAGAACCCCCAAAAAAAGTTGTACGCTGAATTTTTACATTAAATTGTCTAAAAATTCTATACTGTATATGGCAAGTCCTTGCTGATTGTATTATGTTGCACGTCCCTCGCAGGGCGCTTTCGCAACCCCCCGGGAGTGGGTGGTCTCTTGCTAATTAAAACACTGTTAATGAGCACACGTGTGAACAACGGCGGCCTTCCATCACAACATCTTTGCGTTCGTATTCAGAATTCCCCGCCATTGCGTACACCCTGGTCTTAGATGCAGAGGACGTTTGTTTACAAGCGCGACGTCCACAATCCACCACTGCAAAGTTGGCCATATGGGCGCCGGCAAAGCAGGGACCGTCAATGAGCTATGAATGTGAATGGATGTCGCGTGTCACATGATATCATCTGTTGGAGAGAGTGTGTACGCGTGAGTCTGTGTGCGTGAATGTCAATGTTAGCGTGTGTACGTGTTATGCATGTGTGACTCTGTGTGTTGTGTTGTTAGTGTGGTGGAGTGCACGTGTTTTATGTACGTATGTCTATGTTATGTCTGTTTGTGTGTGTGTTTTATGTTTGTGTTTGTGTCATGCGCATATGCGTGTGCGTGTACATGTGTGGATGTTTGCGGGTTGAACGGTCATTTTGACTGAGTGAAGACGACGCGTGGCCTCGGTGGAGACACTTAAGCGCTCGTACAAGGTTCAAGTTGTGGACATTCCTCAGCCACATCGCTGCTCAGGGTGAGCCTAACCCGGTTAGGGTGAGCTCATAGTAATAGTTAGTTAAAAATAATCTACTGACCGCATCCGGCCGATTCCTGTTTGGGTCGCAAGGAGGTCCCACAATCCCTGTTGTTTTTATTCAGCATGTCATTGAACTATCCTATTGATTTTTAATGCCTTTGTGATTTTTTTTTTTTTTTTCAAGCCTGGTGGCCAAGTTAGCGGAGATCAATGGGGACTTTAATACATTTTGTGACACCTCACCATCGATCTTCTTCAAACCGAGGGAATAATTGCTCTGTCTTGGCAAGAATCATATTGATTTTGAAAATAACAGCACATTCATGATGTATTCGCTGGACTTTTAAGTGAGATAAGGTGCCAATTTTACTTAGGGACATGAAATTGGGGTTAGAGATTTTGTCAAATTCCTCCCAAGACACTGGAGACTGCCCATTTTGGTTTGAAGCTAACATTCTCCACATGTCCTTCAAAGACAAACTCCTCTCGGAGATTTGGTCAGAAATTGAAAGGTTTTGTCATTGTTTGTCGGCTGAGCATGGCAGTGAAGTTAATGACTGGCCATAAAACACAAAGCTCTAAAACGTCAGCGCCGCATGGACAAATTTTGACCAAACATGAAGACCATGCCCTGAAGCAGAGCTTCCTCCATCATAAAATGCATTTCTTTCAGGGCCAATTGACAATTTCCCACAGCACAGTGGTTGGGAATCACTGTATGAGACAGATAAACAATGCTAAATTGTAAAGATTTAGATTAAATAACATCTAACGTGGAGCACTGGTGAAAAGTTTGATCATATCAAGGATTCGCCATGAAAAAGGGTTACGAGGGCCTGTTAAGACGATTAGATAGCTGTCGGCTAGTCACAGGGTGGAAGAATGTGATGGCAGCGGATTTGGGATGATGAGAATTTGATTGATGGAGACGTTTAACACGTTGACAACGCGGAGGCAGTCTGACAGCCCGTGTGTCAAAAGCGTTCGAGTCATTTGATGTTGTGCAAAGTGTTTCCGTGGAGTCTGACTGTGATTTGATTTGATCTCCGTGCAGGCGTCCGCGGTGAGAGCCAGCAGCATGGTCCGTCCGGCACGCTGCCGCGCTTTGTGGAGGAGCCGGTGGACGCATACATCATCAAGAGCAACCCCATCAAGCTGCGTTGCCAGGCCCGGCCCGCACTGCAGATCTTCTTCAAGTGCAACGGCGAATGGGTCCACCAGAGCCAGCACACGTCCCGCGAGCACACCGACCTGGGAACAGGTACAGAGAAAAGCGCTTTCAAAACGGCCCCAGAACTGCACGGACTAACCAACCAGGTGGTCTTCGCTTATCCCAGTTCTGTCTGCTCTCCTATCTCTGGGGTTGAGGTCACAGAGGTGGTTAAAAAGCTCCTCGGTGGCACGGCCCCGTGGGTGAATGAGATTTGCCCGGAGTTCCTCAAGGCTCTGGATGTTGTGGACCGTACAATGATTGCACAAGCAGCGCATGGTTTGCTGGCCAATCATGTTACAGTCACAACATGAGGGAAGGCGGGTCATCGTCTCCCAATTTTACACCCTGGTCCTGACTTTTTTTCAAATAGCCTTCATCAAGTACCAATGTTTGAATCTAAGATGCTTTAGGGTATCTCGAGCCCAAAAGTTCTATCCGTGTTTTCTCGCCTCTCATCTGTACTCACCCGCTTCCACTCCTTAAACCGGACCTGGCGGCTTTTCCAAAAGCCTCAGGGTGATCTTTCATAATAGCACTTCTTTGGGTCAGATGTTTTTCCCGCTCTCGCTTCATAACGAGGATGTTTTGCTTCTTGTTTTGGAGATGCGCGGACCCGCCTCGTTAATTAAGGTCGCGGGCGAGCTAATTGGAGCTGAAAAGATCCACTTCTCCACGTGTTCTGCACCAGAACACAAAAATGGGGAGAGTCGAGGCCCCCGCGGAATCCGTTAAGAGGAGCTGCCTGACATGCTTCAGCAGAGAGGGCGCTAACAAATTAATGCCAAATTAATGACATTGATTCTTAAGAGCTCACATCCAGAACACAAGATTTGATTTAGACTCAATTGTCCTGAAATCAATCGTTTGTCCTTTGAAATTGATTGCACGTCCTTTAAAGGCAATGTGTACTGATGCAAAACCTTATTTAAAAGATTGTGCTAGTGCTGAGTTCTCTTGCGTAAGGTGGCTTTCGGCATGAATAACTAGTAAGTGGAGCTATCACATTCACTTCACTATCACTTATTTCTTTACTCTGGATTATTTCTAGTGCTTCTTTTGATTTCTATCGCATTAATCATATGGCACGTTTACATGTGTCCATTGGCTGTGCCATGGATTTATAGATTATATCTAGTCAGTCTTTTTCTATTGTGCACCATGGCAGTTATTATGAAAAGCTGGCAAGGAACGCTCGCTTTACACTAACTATACGAGAGGACTAGTCAAGCGGGCTAGAGCACAGATTTGCCCGACTGTGTGCGAGTGCGGTGAAGCGACGTGAGCGCTGCAGCAAACACAAACGAGATGTTCACGGAGAATTTTCAAAAGTGGCAGCAGCTGTCAAGAGTCCGAGTTAGATGATCTCTTTTTAACGCGTGTTGCCTTTAATATTTCATATGCCGGCGATAAAGAGATGAACGCACTCTCGGCAGTGCGCGTGCTGGAGCTTTGATTCCAAGCACTGCGGGCAGCACTTAAGAGGGTCCTTCTCTTTTCATGCTGCACGTGTACCTAATAATTTGGACGCTGAGGACCGTCTGGCAGCGCTAATACAGAATGGAAAGGTGTTTATTGTGGGGTTGTTGTCTTGTTTTTGTTTTTGTTTTTTTACATTGTCTAGGTATATGAATAAGAGATGAGCAGTGGGGGAACTGCAAAGTTTTTGCCAGGGGGGAATAACACAATTATGCACCCACCATTTTTTTTTAAAATAAATAAATAAATACAATTTAAAAAACAACAACAACTGTGTTCCAGGAAGATGCTTTGATGGTAGTTGTTTTGAAAGTGTGATGTAAGAATGAACATGTGACCGTCACACCAGCCCTATATGGTGAAAAAGTAACAAAAAACATCATCTGGTCTAAAAAAAAAAAAAAAAAAAAAAAATGGTTGTTCAGGCTATATATTAATTAGCCCTGCATGGTAAAAATGTATTCGTTCACTATAAGTAAAGACCTCAAACTTGTTACTAATGCTAACAGCTAGCCCTGTATGGTAAAACAGTACACATCAACTATAGTTTGCAATGTTGGAAAAGTTCATTTTCTGCACGAACTAGTTAAAAGTTCAGGTCACCGTTCAAAAAATTAACTAGTTCAGTTCATAGCTCATAATTCCATCCATCCATTCGTCCATCCATTTTCCGTACCGGTGGTTCGTACCGCTTATCCTCACGTGGTAGCGGGTGTGCTAGAGCTTATCCCAGCTGACCCTGGATGAGAAGCAGGGTACACCCTGAACTGGTCCCCAGCCAATCGCAGGGTACATATAAGCAAACAACCATTTGCGCACACATTCACACCTACGGGCAATTTGGAGTCTTCAATCAACCTACCATGCATGTTTTTGGGATGTGGGAGGAAACCGGAGTGCCTGGAGAAAACCCACGCAGGCACGGGGGAGAACATGCAAACTCCACACAGATGGGGCCGGGATTTGAACCCCGGTCCTCAGAACTGTGAGGCAGATGTGCTAACCAGTCGTTCACCGTGCCGCCCTGGCTGAGTATATTAACAATATATTTTATTTGATCTTTTCTTATATATTGCGATTGGCTGGCAACCAGTTCAGGGTGTACCCCGCCTCCTGCCCGATGATAGCCGGGACAGGCTCCAGCACGCCCGCGACCCTAGTGAGGAGAAGCGGCTCAGAAAATGGATGGATAGATGGATGGATGGATCTATTACAAAATACAATAAATTCCGTATCATGACAGTGTGATCGTACAGAGTTTTAACGAAAGCGTTCTGATGCAAACAAATTTCTTAGTCATGAATTTTTACAATTATCTACTGTATTTCAAAAGAACCACTGACGAACACGTTCTCGCAGTGTCCCTGAATGCAGCTGGCGTTCTCATGTAGCTGCGACTTGCCTGTCATGAATCGCGGCCGTGGCCACACTGAATTGGGTTGCCAAAGACAGCATTTATCCGCCGACAAATTAAGGCTTGTATATAGTGTGTTCAGACGGGTTTGTCCTGGAAGTCCCTAACAAAACCTGGCACTCTTGAATGAAATTGAACTTCGAAAACTGTTCTTTGACGCCAGAATGAGCGCATTCTCAATTACTTCATCGGGCAGTAATTAACGAGGTTCAGTTCATGTTATCAGTTCATAAACTTGATGCTAATGCTAAGAGAAAGCTCCGCATGGTAAAAATGTATGTGTCAGCATTGTCTTCGGACCCCAAATTTGATGCTAACGCTAACAGCCAGACCTTTATGGTAAAAACGTACACAACGACATTGTGTTTGGACCCTGAACTTGATGATAATGCCAACAGCTAGCCCTGTGTGGTAAAAATGTACACATCACCATTGTCCTAGGACATGATGCTAACAGATACCACTTCATTGTTTAAAAAAATCTACGTGTCAATATTGTTTTTGGACCAAAAATGTGATTTTAATGCTTCCAGATCACCATGTGTTGTAAAAATATATATGTCAACGTTGTGCCCTGACTCCATACTTGTTGCTCACGGTAACAGCTAGCCCCGTATAGTAAAAATGTACACGTCAACATAGTGAACGTGAGCACATCTGAGCTGAGGAGGTCACTGAAGGACGAAGCTTTCGTTCAGGAAGGAGAAAGTGATACCCTGATTGGATGAGATAAGACCAGGAGGATGAAGAGGAGGATGAGGAGGGGGATGGAAATGGGTACGAGGGGAAGAAAAGCGCTGCTCCTGCATGTACTAAGATGATGATGATGATGATGATGATCAAGTGGATGCCTTTTTTGTTCAGTTGAAACGGTTATCACAAAATAAATGAACAAATCGTATCATGTTGGCCTAATAATATTAATAATGTCTTGGTGTAAATGTCGCTTAAAAATTCTAAGAAAAAGCAAAGCATGACAGCTGTGCAAATGCTGCAATTTCAGAGACTTTTTTTATGCATGTATAATTTAAAATGTTACAAAATGTAAAACTACATTTTGTACTCACTCCAATATCATTAATAATGTCTCAGAATACGGCGCAAAATAAGCAAAACACAGATTTTTGAGCTATGTGCTGTGCACGCTCAGAGGTACAGTATGTTCGCATGTTAGCAAGCTAGCGTGTTAGCTTATGAATAAATAAATGAGTTCAAGATTTTGCACATCAACAAGCCAAATGAGCACTTGAGGCATTTTAATGGTGGAATTAGGGGGGTTGCGCACGTGTGTGTGTGTCACAAGCCTTTCTGCGAGCGAGTTATGACTGCAAAACAACATAAAACATAAAACAAAAATTATGTGGATGCTAACAGCTAGCCCTATGGTCTGAAAAACTAATCAAAAACATTGTCAAATGCCCCAGTACTTGATGCTAATCCTAAGAGATAACCCTTTATGATTAAAGCGTATGCGCCAGCATTGTGTTCGGACTCTGTGCTTGATGCTTATGCTAAAAGCGAGCACTGTATGGTAAAAGGAATGTGTCAAAATTGTATTCCGACTACACACATGACGCTAATGCTAACAGTTAGCCTTGTGTGGTATAAATGTACAAATTAACTTTGTATTTGGACCCCGAACATGATGCTAATGATAACCACCCGCTCTATATAATAGACATGTGCACGTAAACAATGTCTTCTCGCCTCAAACATGATGCTAATGCTGACAGCTATCCCTGTTTGGTAAAAATATACAAATCAACATTGTGTTTGGACCTTGAACTTGAGGCCAATGCTAACAGCGAGCCACACAGGGTGAAAACGTTGTCCCCCTGGCCTCAAACTTGACGCTAATGCTAATAGCTCTACATCTATAAGGTATCTCTAAATAAATAAGTATATCAATTTTTAAAAATGCAAAGATTTTGCAAACGTGTCCAGGTCTATGAGAACAATTAGCATCAAGGCTACTTTTTGGAAAAACAAATGTCAAAGAAAATGTGTGCGTGCGTGCGCTGCGGGCCGTGCGAGTCACCTTGTGCGCCTGCAGCGTGACGCGCTACATCATCATCATGCATGTTGTTGTTTATTCATCAGTTTGTCTTGTGTGCCCATTAATAAAGATGATGGGGTGGGTGAGGGAGGGCGGGGCCTGCCTGCGTTGCCTCCCGGCATGCTTCGCGCTCAAGGCTCTTGTCAAAACAGGGTCACTAAGCAAACAGATGCATTTCTTTAGTGACTTAGCTTATATATAATTGGTTTCGTCACAATTACTATATTATCCTTAGGTCCGCGGTGTGTTAAGTGTGGATTTGTCCTGATTATCAGGTCCGAAAAGAGTCGGGTATAACGATCTTAAGTATTGAACGTGTACAATATTGACAACCAAAAATCTTCACGTGTGGAGGAAGCTGACACCTCCCCAAGTCATGACGCCGTGAATTGTGACGTGAAACGGAATGTAGCCAATCAAAGAAGTGACCTGACTAAAGAACATAAATGAAATAAAACGTCTTACCCAATATCTTTTTTTGTATTAAAAGCTGATTCCCCAGACGGCAAGAAGTGTTTTCCACAGCAAGTCTTTTTTGACGACGAATAGATCAGCGGCAGAACAGTTGAGAATATCGAAGCACACCACAAACAGTACTACCACAACTGTTAAATGCCTGATTTTGGTCTGTCTGGTCTGTAGATGGTTTGAGATTTTTTTTAAATCCTCATGTGTTGAACCCGGCCTTAGTGATATGAGTCTCCATGGTGAGGTAGTGGTTAGTGTAGCTGTGTAGCACCACCATGATATGGTCAAAGACAAATATCTTCCGCCCCAGGTCGAAAACTATTATGATAACATTACAGTATTCTCAGAAGTTAATGCTTATATGTGCTAACACTGCAGCTCTGATTACCTTATGGCTTTGACATGAGTGTGCTTTGGGCGGTTCTTTCACTCTGGAACTTAGCCTAGCTGTTATTGGCTGAGGAACTGTGGGGGTAGTTATGATAATTAGCCCCACCGTTACATCATAATCCTTCAAAATTCAGAAGGTTGATGGATGTCGTGAGGGAAGACATGAGGGCAGTTGGTGTTCGAGAGGAGGATGCAGGAGATAGGCTGACATGGAAAAGGATGACGTGCTGTGGCGACCCCTAAAGGGACAAGCCTAAAGGAAAAGAAGAAGAAATATGCATTAAAAAGTCAATTTCCTCTCATGTCCGGTGAGGTTGTGAACAAAGAAAATGCATATTAATGCATCTGCTTTAATTTCAGTCAGTATTCAATGAGTTTTTATTTCTATCAGCAGCAGCGAGCCAAACAAGAGGAAGATGACGATTAAACATGCCCGGAAATGAAATATGAAATCATCACGTCATGCCGCATTCAAATGCATAATTGTCAGAGGAGCGATGGACATTTAAATGCCTTCAATTATGCCACACAATAGCTGACGAGCTTATTGGACCCGCAGGAAATTGCAGCTTCGGGCTGCCACGTGATGATGAGCATCTGGCTGGTGAATACATTTGCCAGAATAATGGCACGCCTTTGATGGTCTCGTCACAATGACTGAGCCTGCCAGGCTGACCCAAAGTAAAAGTATGGACTTTTGATTGTTTTCTAGTCAAATGTATGAAAATTCAGGTTACTTGAATGCAGCATTTTCCTTTCGCCAACTTCATGATCAAATAGGAAATGATGTCCCGGCATCACTGGGAGATGAAAAATTCATCCAAAACATGCATAGCCTTGTATGGTGAAAATGGAAAAACATGGAAAAACATTTTCAGACGCCCCAAAAAAATACATGCTACTGTTAACAGCTAGCTCAATATGGTGAAAAAATAAAACATTCAATAAAATAACCCTGTCATCTGCCTCAAAAATGTGTGGTAATGCAAATCCCAAACTTTGTATTGTATGTTGAAAATTATTTATTTTTTTTAAAAACAATCTTGTCTGACCCAAGAAAATGCGTGCTAATGCTAACAGCTAGCTCAATATGGTGAAAAAAAATAAAAGCATGACCCAAATAAGACATGCTAATGCTAACAGATAGCCCTATGAACAAACCTGCTCTTTGTAACATAATGTGAGGCTTCGAAACTTGTTCTCCTCTTTTGTCCGACAATGTTCCTCTTCGTATTCTGCTATCGTTCTTTCAAAAGATACGAATGCTTCTTCGACGGCCGCACTTGGTCGCGCGTTCGGTAACGCTCTCAGCATTTCAACTTTACATATTTTCACATGATAATCACATTCACAACACTTGACACTCACACTTGATCTCTGCTGAGTGATGTGTTTATCACAAACGTGTCTCTATATTCACGGCTAGCGAGCTCAGCTAAGCCAGCGAGCTTGAAAGGCTTCAAGGTTCACACATATGCATCCATATTGATAATTTCTCGCTTGCCGCCTTCTCATCTGCCATCCACCGGACAGGCCGAGGTCTTTATCAATAAAGTTGCTTAAAAACACACACGCGCACGTCCAACCACTAGAGGCACGACAGAGAGGAGTGTTTAGATGTGGGCATAGATTGGATACAAAGACGAAATGAAACAAACAAGAAACACCTTGCTTTCACCAAGGTGTTTCTTGGAAATTATTGGAAGTTATTTCCTAGTATCAATATAATCAATTGATTAACTTTTAAAACTATTTTAAATCTATATATTTTCAACAAGGAGGCCAACTTGCGAGCACAGATGCACTTGGATCGGAGCGATAGATGTAAATTGATACATCGTTGTAATGACTGAATCGTTACACCCCTAGTATCTGCATTGCCTTTGGTCCCCAAACTTGATGCTAATGCTAAACAGTTAGCCCCGTATGTCCCCGGCAGGGCTGAAGATCCGTGAGGTGATGATCAACGTGTCCCGCCAGCAGGTGGAGGACTTCCATGGTCCTGAGGACTACTGGTGCCTCTGCGTCGCCTGGAGCCACCTAGGAACATCCAAAAGCCGTAAGGCGTCCGTGCGGATCGCCTGTAAGCCCCAACTTTTGTTGAGTGTGTGTTTCTGCTGTCTATTTGAACTTCTGAAGCTTATTACCCCCACCCCCACCCCTCCCCCCCACGCCCCGCCAGACCTGAGGAAGAACTTTGAGCAGGACCCTCAAGGCTCGGAGGTGCCCCTGAGCGGCATGATCGTGTTGCATTGTCGGCCACCAGATGGCGTGCCCGTGGCCCAGGTGATTATATCAGCAGTTTGTTTCCACGACGACCCCTTGACAACGTTTCTCACACTTTAGCAGACACATTTTCTGTGCCACCAGGGGGCAGCATGATAGTGATTGATTGGTAGATATAAATAAATATATAACATGAATTAAAAAATGATCAAAAATATCTATAAATTTGCAACAGATATAAATAAAAAATGAGTGAATAAAAAACAGATGTACAAAATTAATAGATGAATACATTTCCAAAAAATAAAAGAATCAATATGCAGTTTTACCGCGACCCGAGTAAGGATAAGCGGTTTCTGAGAATGAATGAATGAATTAGCAGTGTTAGAACTTGAATAAATTAATTAAAAAACTGCAGATTTTTAAAATGCCTGAATGAAAAAATAATACATTTGAAAAATGAATAGATAAAATTTAACCTTGTTTTCGTCTTAGAAAACTTTTAACATGACACGAGTGTAAAAGGGAGCAAAGAGAAATTTAAAAAAATCTAATCAGACGTCCCACTGTGACTTATTCATGTCTTGTATCAGTTCTCTCTGCAAGTGTGTGTTCTTGTGTTTGACACGTGGCCTTTTTAATTTTCCCTCATGAATATAAATATGAATATCAATGAGGGTAACAGTGAGAATAGCAACCAGCGCTCTTGCCGGCCGTCCCGCTGAGCCGCCTTCTGCGCGCTATATCGATGTCAAAGTCAGAAGCTTAAATTTACGCAAAAGTCAGGCCTGCTTTTTCCTCTTTAATTGATAACTACATGCTAACAACAATAACATGCTAGCAGGTGTAGGGGGAAAAGGGACCAAAAAAAAACTACAATAGATCTTCTCACCTAAAATGCTATGCTAATGCTAACAGCTAGCTCTGTGTGGTGAAAGAGTAAACAAAAACGTGTGATCCAATGTGATGCTAATGCTAATGCATGCCAACAACTCTCCAAGTTTCCAAATGGAGTGTAGCAGCGTGCGCTCGGAGTACATTTCCGAACGCAGCCTCTGTCTTCTAGTCCCAAACTTAATGCTCATAGGTAGCCCCAGCCCGTTCTATTAGAAAATGCACATTTATGTTATGATCCGAGCCCTGACTTGATGCTAAGGCTAACAACCCCGTTCCATAAGAAATGCATATTAATGTATCCTAGCCCAAACACGAGGTTAATGCTGTCTACTGGCATGTTAGCAACGTGTTGCTCTCGGGCCCTGTGCATACTCTTTGTGTCGTCGTCATGTTGTTGTAAGGCAATAAAAATGAATAAAAGATGTGCAGCGTCTGGGGAAGGCATCCTCGGAGTGGCGACTCGTTCACAATGAGTCGTGTATGAAGAGGGAGCCTTCTTAGTGTAGCGTAGCGGCGTGTTTGATTGGACATACCACAACATGCTATCAACATGTCATCAAAAAAACGCTTGAACCTTTAAACACTTTGTATGTGTGTGTGTGAGTGTGTGTGTGTGTGTGTGTGTGTGTGTGTGTGTGTGTGTGTGTGTGTGTGTCTGTCTGTCTGTGTCTGTGTTTGCGTGCGTTAGCATGAGATTGAATATTATTTTATATCCATTTGCCTACGCCAGCATGGGTTAGCGTGCGTTAACATGTTGTTTCTTTGCGTTAGACGTTTCTCTGCTTAGTTTGGCCTCATTGACTTTTTGACTTCGTGTTCTTCTTGTCTTCTATTTTAAGGGAATTGTGTGGGACAATCACACAGATGATATTTGTATCTTCAAACTTCTCTGGTTTGTGTATAAAAAAAAAAAAAAAAAAAAAGCTAATAGAAAAATGAACGTCCTGTCCTCAGCGAGACTAAAGCAGACGTAAGCTCTTTTTGCTATCATGCGTGCTAAGCTTATTGCTGCTATCACAGCAGGGCAGCAGATAACATGGTTGCCTCTTTTTTTTATTAACGTCACACAGCAGCCATAACGCCGCCGTAACGTTCCGGGTGGCTTCCAGCCGGATAAACGCCTTTTTTTCTTTTCTTTTTTAATAGTGGCGACACAACAGGATTTCAAGCGCTAGTTTGTGTCTTTAAGTCACGGCTCGTCGGAAAATAAATGTCCGGACCAGAAAAAAACATGGTTAACAGAGGTTAGTGGCAGCTAATGGGGCCGTGATCTCGATTGCTAAAAGTGGCGGTGAAAAAGTAACCAAGTTGTTGTCAGTGCACCCAAAACATGATACAAATGCTAGCAGCTCGCCGTGTAGGTAAAAAAGTAATCACAAATATTGTCATCCCAAAAGTGAATGATAACAAATAGCTGTGTATGGCGAAAAAGTAATTGAAAACATTGTCATTCGACTCCAAACGTGATGCTAATGTTATATGAAGTGTAAAAAATGAAGACATCAACATGGTCTTTGGGCCCTAAACTTGATGCTAATGCTAACAAATAGCACAGTGCAAAAAAAAATGCACACCAACATTGTCTTTGGACCATAAATTTGATGCTAATGCTAACAGCTAGCCCTTTACTGTAGAAATGTCCACATCAACATGGTCTTTGGGCCCCAAACCTGATGTAGACGTCAACTTTATTTGCATAGCCCTCAATCGCAAAAGTCTCAAAGGGGTTCCCAGGCTTCAAGTTGACAAAGATGGGCGACATCCCCTGATCTAAATCCCCCAACTGGGCAAAAACTCAAAACCCCATTTGGGGAGAAAAGGAAGACCTTGAGAAGGGACCACAGATGGAGGGGTTTCCCTTCATCAAGGATGGCCTGGCTGCAATGGATGCAGAGTGGGCAACATTTATCACATAATATGGTACTGTACAATGTTAGCTGAAACCGAATGAAAGCCCATTTATCGAGATTCGATGAAGCGTCGCAGGTAGATGCGTTCTTGAAAATGATTCTTCCTCGGGACCAGGCCCTGGCGGTCGATGCAGAATCCTCCATAGCATCAACTCAGTGGCCCACCTCAGATCTTGTCCCGGTCGGTTGTACTGCCCTAACTTGATGTGAATGCTAACAAGATAGCCCGGTGCAGTAAAAAGGTAATCAGCAACATTGTCTTTGGACAAGAAAGTTGATGTTGATGCTATCAGCTAGACCTTTATGGTAAAAAAAAACAAAAAAAAAACGTAATCAATAACTTGTGATGATTATGCTAACAGCTTGCCCTGTATAGTGAAAATACAATTAAAATCCTTGTCTGTGGACCCTAAGCATGATGCCAATTCTTACATCTAGCTCTCTAGTGGCGGTGTGACGTCAAATGCTAAAAGCTGTGGTCAAGGAGGTTGGGGGAGCGGGCGTAACCTTTCCAACATCACGCCATGAAAAAGAGAAGAGAAGCTTCCCAAATGTGCACACAAGCCTTTTCCTGCTACTGCTGCTTCTGGGATTTACTTGACTTTATAGATTATTTACTAGCACTCTTCTCTTTGTCACACGCATCGATGAACCAACACGCTGATGACAACAATGCATCAGTGCAGCGCTAACACGCTGCTACGCTACTACTTGCTATTAGGCTATGCTCACACACATCCATCCATTGATCCAGTTATTCCCTGAACTGCTTATCCTCACCTCAAATTAATATGCATTAGCACAGTCTAGCACATGCTAACACATGTTAGCACATGCTAACATGCTATCACATTCTGGCACAAGCACATTAATATGTACTAAGACCTAGCATACTGGCACACATTATCACATGCTAATACATATTAGCACATGTAACACATGCTACCACATGCAAATGCCGGGACATACTAACACGTTAGAAAAATCTGATATTAATTATCACATTGCTAACACATTTTAGCATATATTAATACTCACTAACACATTTTAACGCATGCTGGCAAAGGCAAATTAATACAGTTAACACATTATCACACATTCTCACAGGCTTCCACATGATAACACTCTAGCACATATCACATGCTGGCAGAGACACATTAATATATGGTAGCACATTGTCATAATTAATAGCACATGTTAACACATATTAGCACATGCTATCACATGCTAACACACTCTTGTGCATGCAAATTACTAAATATTAGCACATGCTGGCACAGGCAAATAAAGACGTAAGACATTCTAGTATATGCTGACACACATTAGCTCATGCTAAGACATATTAGTACGTAGAACACTCGCTAACATGTTGTCACAGGCAAACAATACATTTCACATGAGCACTTGCTCATAAATATTAGCACATGCTAACATTGTGGCTGTGAGCAGCGTATATGATGACACAATTGCAGTTTGAGTCGATGCTCTTGCGAAAAAAATCTGACATTTCCAAACTGAAAATTATTAGAAGTGAGAAAGGTAACAGCACGTACGTCCTGAAAAAGACGAACTTTTTGTCCTACGATTATGTTTGAGTACTCTGAGAACGATTGCCGATATTAGATTCCGTTGAAAGCCAGCTTTTTTATTGCCACACTACTCGCTGATCTAACCTGTAAATGTTCTTGCCGGAAAAGTCAGACAATTCTGCAGTGATGAATATTGAATGAAAAAAGTAATGAGACACACGCTTTGTCCCTTGGTTGCGCTTGAGTCCTCTGAGCATAATTGCCAATATTAGTTGCCGATATTACCTGTCGTTTAAAAAGTGAGCCTTTTTATCGTCAGACAAACTCCCGCTCTGTTCCCGTGGTTACATTCTCTCTGCAGCAAAAGCTGTTGACCTTCGTCTCCGTGGCAACGCTCAGCATAATGTGCTCGTGCTCCTTTCTTCTTTGTATTGTAGCAACCCAAGACTTTTCAACAGGAGGTAGAAACCCGCCGTGGCCGTAATTGTGCAGGTCGAATAATAATCGAGTAGAGCACGTTCAGCGGCACGGAGCTTGATTACACTGCCAGGCAGGAAAAAAATCAGCGGAGACAAACGTAGCAGATGAACTCAGCGGAGCGAGTGACGCGGCCCACTGGCGGGTGCACTAAATGCATGATGGAAGACTCGTCAAAGAGTGCGCAGGCAAAAACATGAAAACAGCGATTCCTGATGTATTGATTTCCCGATGTTCCGTTATTTTCCGGCTTTCAACCAGGGTTGCTTGGAAAGAGCAAACCAATCACAGAGTTTGTTTGCTGCTGTGCTAATCCCTCAGCGACTGGATGCCAAACACAGAAACACACACACGCACGCCGTGCTCAAACACATACCGGCACACGTCGGCGTACAAACACACGGCTTTCCCAGTGGGACGGAGTTTTTAATCCTCAAATAGAGCGGCGTGAATCAGAGAGCGCTCCCCGCGGATGAAAAGCTCCTGACGTTGAAGTCAATTTACAGCAGCGCTCAAGCGCGGAGACCAGTGTCAACGAAGCGTCCTTCATCAGGGCTCAAGCACGGGACTGAGAAAGTGCCAAAGAAATCGCCATTTGAGGGCTTTCTTAAACTCGAAAAGTGGGGCAAATTTACATTTGATTGAGGATGTGTGTATAACGTCCAAAAATTGGCCAGGTGGTGCTCTCTGGAACTTGAAGAGTCAGTCCCTGAAGCCAGTTGTACATAGCAACAGGAAATTGAATACACGTCTATCCATGGTAGACCCACAAAACAGTCTCAAAAAGTCATCCCTGAAAAGACACAGGAAGTCTGCCATTTTGGTTAGAAGCTTCCTTTTTAGCCTCATTTCCAGGGGTCCTTGAAAGACAAACTCCTACAGATTTTTGTCCAATCACTGCCAGATATAATACATGTATACTACACAACTATGCGACACAAAATTTGCGTTTTTGTCATTGCGCGTAGGAGCAGCATGGGGGCGAAATCAGATGACTCGCTATAAAACACGAAACTGGAATAAGTCAACTAAACAAACTCCAAACCTTACACTGAGGCACATGAAATTTGGTAGACGTCTATCGTGAGAAGACGCACAAAAAAGTCTCAAGAAGCAATGCCTGAAAAGACACAGAAAGGCTGCCATTGATATTTGAATTATACATTTTAGGATTATTTCAAACATTCCAGATCTTGTTTACAAACTTTTTGTCTGATTGCGACCAAATTTAAGACACATATACTGTACAGATAGGAGATGCTAAATTCCCAAGGATTTGAGGTTTGGTTCGCATGTGGGCGGAGCATGGCAGAGAAGTTTGATAACTCCACATTAAAGCTGAAACTCTTTATTTTTCAGGTGGAATGGCTGAAAAACGATGAGCTTTTGAGCGCCGGCAGTGGCGACACCAAAGGCGATCACCGTCTGGTCATCTCTCAGGCGCACCTCTCCGATTCAGGAAACTACACCTGTGTCGCTAGCAACATCGTGGCCAAGCGGCGCAGCGCCACGGCTGCTGTCGCCGTGTACGGTGAGTTAATGAAGCCCTCACTCAACTACACTTTTTTTTTTTTTTAAGATTTGTTTCTAGGTAATTTGTGTTTTATTGCTTTTCTGTGTGATTTAGTCGACGGAGACAGTCCGCGGAGCCACCACAGGAATTAATTTGCAAAGGCCCATCAATCACACATTTCCATAATGTTCATGACGGCCTGACGCCTCGTTCGTCCCGTCTGATGAAAGCCAATGAGCTGCCGTGTCGCTTTGGTGGCCGCAAATCACGGAGAAACGTGACAGTCGCCGCTGTTGATCACCATCGTTGTCTTCCCGATGAACTCTGGGGACACAGAGATGGGATTTAGTGCTAATATCAATTTTTTTTTATACCTCTTTCTGTATGTACATTCACTGAACATCTACACACTAGAGTAGAAGTAAACAATTATTTCATTAATCATTCCGTATCGTTTAGTTTGGTCTGGATTGACTACCCTGTATAGGTTTTAGAAGCAGCTAACCTACACGTTATTTAATGTCTCTATACCTCTAATGTAGCATATTTGCATCATATTTAATGTCTATACACCTGTAATGCATGCATGTTATGATAATGGACCATATTTACTTCATATTTAATGTATGAGCTTCTAATGTAATCAAATGTGTTCCTTGTCTTGTAGTAAATGGCGGCTGGTCGTCATGGAGCGACTGGTCGGCGTGCAACGTACGCTGCGGCCGCGGCGTCCACAAGCGCTCCCGCACGTGCACCAACCCGGCGCCGCTCAACGGCGGCTCCTTCTGCGACGGCGCGTCGGTGCAGAAGAGCGCCTGCATGGCGCCGTGCCCGGGTAAGCAGACCATGACGTGACGTCGACACCGATGCGGCGTTGGTTTAGCATAACCGCGCCTGTTGCCGCCCAGTGGATGGCGGCTGGGGCGCGTGGACCGAGTGGTCGGCATGCGGTGGCGACTGTGAGAGGAGGCGGAGCCGCGAGTGCACGGCGCCCCAGCCCAAGCACGGCGGGCGGCTGTGTGACGGTGTGGCGCTGGCTACCGACAACTGCACCGGAGACCTCTGCACGCAAAGTGAGAGTTACTACTGTATGTATAAAGAAGTGTATAAGAATAGTCAGCAGTGTTGTACTGTATGTAGCAAAAACTATACATCCAAATAAACACTCTATCTATAGTAGGTATTTGAGAATGAAAAAGATAGCAGTAATACAACAGCTACATATGAATAAGTGCTCACCATATGTACAACAGTGAATGTGAACAGAAGCGGCAATGGTCAACAAAGTTGTATGAAGCAAACAAACCAGCGTGACAACTATACATGAATAAATTATATCTACTCAAAAGTGAATGTGAAAATGTGAACAGAAAGCAGAGGCAATCGTCAGCAGCTTTGTATAGGACCATTACACAGAGATCAAGATGCAAACGGTTGATGTTTCTGGGTTTTCAGATGGAAAATTGCTGCGTGATGCCAAGCCACAAGGTGAGTCTATATATTTTTATGCTTTATTTCTTTATACTTGTAGTTCCTGATACTAATTTTTCAGGGCCTAAGGAAGACCCTTTAGGGGGGTAATACTTTTTAAGATGTCCAGGAACCTTATACTTTTAGTTCTTGGTACTTGTAGTTCCTGGAATTAATTTATTGGGGACAAAAGAAGACCGTGAGAAATTCGTTCTCAGAAATCCAACTATTAAAGATCCCTGGAACGAGGTGGAAATGTAGCTTAAACTGGCATTTTGTGGGTCCAGGAACCTTTGGGGTGGGGTTTTGGCCAGAACTAGTAACTTTTGGAGGATCCTTGTGTAGGAACTGGGTTAATTTGCTTGTAGTTCCAGGAAGTAAAAGCCCCAAGAACAAAAAAGTTGCAGTGAGTTTAGGTGTAAATGTGGCTTGAGAGTCTTTGTTGTGACTTCTCCTCGGCTTTGTTAGTTTGTCCCAAACTTCCGAGCCCTCAATTAACCTGCCAGTGGAAACATTTTTAATGAGCTTTCTTTATTTTTTTTCCCCATTTTGCGCTCCGTCCTGCTGAGAGGATTTCTCCCAATGTCCCGCTTTGGATCTTGTTATCTTCGCATAACAAGCCAGCAGCCCGTCACGAGTGCACGGTGCTCGGTCCTTGGTCCTCGTTTCTGCTTGGGACAAGATAGAGTTTTGTCATTGCACATTCACACAATAATAACTCAATACACACAAAGTAGGTTTGTAGGTGCTTGCTGGATTCTTCATTAGCACCCAAACAAGGAAGCTCCTCCTCAAAGACCTTGTCATTCCCTTACTCAAACTAGCGACCCGTTTCTCATAATAGTTATGTTTGTTACTGGTGGAAGGTACTTGTTAGTGAAACTTGCTGTCGTCATTTTGAGGTGTGCTAGAGAACGGAGTCGGCAGCGTCGGCGGTGGCGGCGGCAGCGACGTGGCGCTGTACTCGGGCCTGGCGGCCGGCGCTGCGACGGTGGCGCTGCTGATCGTTGGCGTCACCGTGTACCGACGCAGCCGCAGCGACTACGGCGTGGACGTCATCGATTCGTCCGCCCTCGCCGGAGGTTTCCAGTCCTTCAACTTCAAGACGTCGCGGCAAGGTGACACCGACACCACATGCATACGTATATACATATTTTATATATATATATATATATATATATATATATATATATATAAAGCGTACTAGTACATTGACCTGAAGGATACAGAATCATTGCTTTCCGCAGGCAACTCTCTGCTGATCCACTCGTCGCTGCAGCCCGACCTGAGCGTGTCTCGAACGTACACCAGTCCCATGTGTTTCCACGACGCCATGGACAAGGAGCTGCTGGACCCCCTGCCCGATCTCAAGATCAAAGGCGAGACCCTCTCTAATCAGCGCTCCAATTAGACTTTTTTATCAGAATGTTTGGAAGCAAAAGGCAGAGTGACAAAACAAAACAATCGCGTGTGTGTTTGTGTGTGCGCGTGCCCGTCGGGATCACAGAGGATCCCGACTTCCACCCTCAGACGTTCCCGAGGGGCCTGTCCCCAGATTACCGGGCCGTCGTCGTGGGCGCCACGCTGAGCCGAGGAGAGAGGAACCTATTTGGGCCTGTCAGGTCGCGACACAAAGCCACGGCCGTGTTGGGCCACGCCGGGGGACGCCTGGTGGTGCCGAACACAGGTGCACACTTCTTGCACTCCTTCGTTGCTCTTCCTGCTTTGCTCCTTTTCTTCTTATTTCCTCCTTTTTGTCCCTATCTCATACTTATTTTACTTTCTTTTCCTCCTCCTTGCCTCCTTTTATTCTTCTGTCATTCTTTTGTCCTTATTTCTTTCTTCTTTCCTTCTTTTCGTACTTCTTTCCTCATTTCCTCCTCCTTCTCCCTTCTTTCGTCCTTTTTGTCATTCTTTTCTTCTTGACTCGTTCCTTCATCTTTCCTTTTTGCCTCCCTCCTTCCTACCTCCTTTCTCCTTCGCTCCTTCTTCCACACACGGAAGCTTAGCGAGCGAGGCGGGCGGGCGGGCCGACGCATTTGGGCAATGTTTGACCTCGCCGTTATTGGCCCGCAGCAAGAATGCGAAAATGTCATCAGAACGTTCATTTCTCATTCACGCCACAGCTGAAGGCCGACAGCTTTGGCCTTCTTGCAAACGTGTCAGTCAGGCTCCTCCAACTCCAAAAAGCACATAAACACCATTAACGGCAGGAATATACGGTACACTGTGAAAAGAAGTCATTAGGAACGTAAAAATTATATTTTTGTAGAATTTGGAAAAATGAAAGCAAATCGAGGGGGAAAATACAGCATTCCACTTCACGACTTTGATATACTATTTATGGCAAAGTGATACTGGCAACTAGTGGCCTGGCATGCACACTACACTGAATTACACTATCACAGTAGCTACTGGCTTTGACCAGGAGTTCTCATATAAAGTATACATGCATTGTTAGCTTCCTTCATGATGCTCTACAGTAGCTCGGTTGTGCTAATAATGTTGACGTGTGCAGGCGTAAGTCTGCTGGTGCCCGTCGGGGGGATCGCTCAGGACACCACATGGGAGACCACCGTGATCGTCAACCAGGAGGACAGCAGGTGAGCGACGTTGTTGACGCCGCCGCACAGCACACGTGTGGCATGTTAGTGGTTTAAATCAGTTGGTTGGTTGTTTAGTTGGTTAGGTAGCCACTGAGTTGTGAGTGAGTAGTTGGTCGGATGGTTAGTTCTTAAGTTATCAGTTAGCAAGTTGATTTGTCCATTAATCAGTCAGTCAGTCTGTTGGTAGGTCTGTTATTTAGTTGGTTGTTTGCTTAGTTAGTTGGTTAGTCAGTCGGTTCGTTTGTTGAGTCGTGTGTTTGTTTGTATGTGATTAGTTTGTCAAATGGTCGTTTTCCATAGTTTGTGGTGGGTGGATTCGTGAGTTATTCAGTGGTTGGTTGGTCGATCAGTTAGTTATAGGTCATACATGCAGACCAAGTGTCATCTCCGGGTGGTTTGAAGGTTATAGTTGACCCAGAGATGACTGTAAGCGCCTTTGGCTTCAGCCGCCGCTGAGCCTCGGCTTTCCGCTCATCTGTGCTTCTCCTGCACCACGCTGCGCTGTGCAGCGGTGCGATAAGGCACATCCAGTTTGCCGCTTAAGGAAGCTGCCGGAGTCGCAGCACTGAGCTGTCACTCAATCGCTATCAGCCCATAGGTGGGGAAGGTCCGGCAGGACGGAGAAATGGGATTTCCTTTCTTTTCCTCCCGCTGGAATGAGACTTCCTCGCTCACTTTCATGTGTTCGAGAGCCCCCTATAGTTTAGTCACGAGTCGCAGGCACCCGTTGTCATGTGACACACTCCTACCGACTGGAAATGATTTCTTCCAAATGGCAGGGAACCACTGATGATATTCCAACACCTTCATTGGTCAACATTGTTTATAGTCACTGTCTCAGAAAAACACGTAAGAAGCTTCACAAAACACAGACAAAAAAAATAATAATTGCTGGATGTGAAAAGTGAAGACTGGGTCACTTTGGTAGATCAGTTAGCTAGTAGCCAGTCAGTTCATTAGTTAGTCGGGTAGTTAGTCACTTAGTTAATTTGTTAGGCTTGGTTGGATGGTCAGTCGTGAGCTAGTTAGGTAGGTAGGTATTTAGTTGATTGGTTGGTAGGTGGTCAGTTAGTTTGTCTGTAAGAACTAGTTTGCTAACTTAATAACAAAGCCAAAAATGAAAATTTGCCGTGAACAGTTTATTCTTGGCGGACGTCTGCTCTCTAGCGAGTCAAATTGTGTCGCAAAATGAAAGTAAAAGGCAAGAGTCAAATGTTAAACTAATGTTGCGATTTTACGCTTTTAGCTCAACCCTGGGCGAAGGATCAGAGATCTTCCTGAGTCCCGCCGTCACGTACGGTCCGCCGGGGCTGGAGCTGTCCTGCCCCGTGGTCCTGTCCATGCCGCACTGCGCCGAGGCGGCCGCCGACCACTGGATCACACGACTGAAGAGGCAGACGCAGGACCGCAAGTGGGAGGTCAGTCCTCCAAAACCCTCCCTTTCGACACCCTCCATCTCAAAACCGTCTATGCTGACGTCCTCCGTCTCGTCGCCCTTCTATTTCAACGTTGTCATTTATTCAAGCTGCAACTTATCGAGCTCTTTTTTACAGCATCAATTTGTTCATAAATGAATCAAAAAAAGATGGAAGTGGAGTTCAACATCATAGTTTTCCTTCTACAATGTTGCGCTCTCTACAATTGACTCGTTGATTTGACCATTTCAGATCTTTATTTTGTTCAGCGGAATATGTGATATATATATTAGAAAAAATTAGAGTTGAGTTTGTTTATTTAAGACAGGCTATTTAGACAGGCCGTCACCACTGCTGTGTTATAAAGAAGATTTGATGTGTTGTCTTGGTTTGAACCACTGCTCCGCTAGACTTATGCACATATAAAAAGGTATTATGTTGGGATATTTGTATTTATATCACGAAAATTAAGACAATTTGGATGAGCTGTCTTTTTTTCCTCTTAATGCATTGCCGAGGTATCGGATCTGGACTCGGTATTGTCAGGTACTCAAAATCAATTGATTCCGGTGCCCAGAAATATATCTATATTTAATTGAAGAACTCTGACTGCTGTGAGATAACGAGAAAGACGTCTGATGTAACCGTAAATTTCTCTGAATTAGCGTTCTGAACGCGACCATTAAAGCTCCGTCGGAAAGTCAACTCCCCTGTTTCACCCTTTATTCGTCGACTTTAAGACGCCTCGGTGACTAAAATATGTCCATTACTCATTAGCTACATGCTAGAAATGACTCATAAAGCTTTTTTTTACTTTGTGAAACACTTGGACAAGTGTTTTGACATACAAGGCACCTCTGTATTTCCACCTGCGAGGTGGCGTTGTCATAAATAACAAGCAATGAAGGACAATTATGCCTCCACTGCTTTCGAGATGTAGCAATACAACCGGAAACCTTTTAATTTATGCGCGGCTCATCTTTTTCCCTATATCAGTGATGTTCATCCAATTCCGTTTTCATTTCTCGCGGCCCGTACGAGGTAATTGATGTTACAGTCCTAAGAGTCAGACCGGCGACAGTTTGACACGTGGTGCAAAACGCATGTGGGCTCACCCGCGACGTGGCTCGTCTCGCTTTCTCTGGCAGGAAGTAATGTGCGTGCAGGAGGAGTGCACTTCCTCCTACTGCCTGCTGGAGCCGCAGCGCTGCCACGTGCTGCTGGAGCGGCCCGGTCGCTACGCCCTTGTGGGCGAGCCGCTACGACCGCACGCCGCCAAGCGCCTGCGACTGGCCGCCTTTGGAAGCCCAGACACCGCCGACCCGATGGGCTTCATCCTCAGGGTCTACTGCGTGGATGACACGCCGCACGCTTTCCAAGTAACCTTTATGACCTCGCGGATTGGTTCTAGACTTTTATTTTTACTGTACAAGGCACCATCGCAAGGAGCGATTGCCCATGCCAGTGCGTGACATAGCTGTTTTTTTGTTTTGTTTTTTACTGTGTGGATTGCTTATCAAGAATAACTGATGAGGGGCGCGTTTGCATAAATCATCAGGCAAGTAGGTGTGAGACCAAGCATTCTACGGATTTCTTTTTGTTTAACGCTGTATTATTTCAAGTTGTGTTGATTTCCATTGGAAACGATGACAGTTATTGGAAATAACTGGCAAGAGAAGGAAGTGCATGAATTCTAAGGCGCATACATTGAGTGTATTGATGTGCGCTACCATTTTTTATTTAAAAAACATATTTTTCACATTTTTTGTAACAATTTTTTTTTGTTTTTATTTATTCGGGTGAATCTTTTCATTTCTAATGTGCAACATAGCGGTTGAAGTGACTAACTAGCGACAGGATAAATTATATCCCACATACATTTCACGATTTATTTTTTACTTTTTAGATTAGCTCTAATTGCTGTGTTTATTTCTATTGTGCAATGTGGCTCTCATCATTAACTGGTCAGAGGAGCATTCAAATTAATCACATGACGCATTCATTGTACGTACGCATTTGCCCCTTTTTTATTTTTCACATTTTTTTTTCACTCTGTGGATTATTTGGAATTGTTGCCTTCCTGTCTATTGTGACGTTCACACTTCCTGTTCCTGCGGCGCCCTCAGGAGGTGACGGCGTTCGAGCGCGCCCAAGGCGGGCGCCTGCTGGAGGAACCCAAAGTGTTGTCATTCCGCGGGAACGCGCTCAGCCTGCAGGTCAACATCCAGGATGTCCTGCAGATGTTGTGGAACATCAAGCCTTTCACCACCTGCCAGGTGAACTCGTCGCGCTGTTGACTATTTGATTTACTTTGTGGATTATTTCTAGTCGTTCTGTTTGTTTCTATTGTGCAAGGTGGAGGCTGTTTGAATGTCTTACTATTCTCGTCCTCCCTTGGTAAAATCCACTTTTCATTTTCCTCCTTCTCTCCCCCTTGTTTGTCCTCCTCCTTCCTCCTCTCCTCCTTCTCCCTCATCCTTCTCCTCCTCTTCCCCCCTCCTCACTCTTCCCTTTCTCTTCTTCGTTCTTCTCCCAATACTTGTCTCATTTCTTCTTATCGTCCCTCTTTTATCTCCACTTCTTCTCCTTCTCATCCTCTTTTCATTCTCCTCCCTTTTGTCCTTCTCCCTCTATCATCTTCTCCTTCTACCCTTTCTTTTCTGACATCCTCTTCTCCTCCTCTTCGTCCTCCTGCTTCTACTTCTGTTCCTTCTCTTCCTCCTTTCTTCTTGACTCCCTCTTTCTCATATTTCATCTTCTTTATCCTGCCTCTCATCTCTCCTTCTCCTCATTCTTCTCCTTCTCCCACTGTCTTCATTTCCTTCGCTTTCTTCTCTGACATCCTCTTCCTGTCCTCCACTGCTTCCTTCCCCTTCTCCTCTTTTTCCTCCTTCTTCTCCTTCTCCTCCTCCTATCTTTTTGTTTTCTCTGACATCCTCTTCTCCTCCTCCACCACTTCCTCCTTTCCCCTCGACCCTCTTCCTCTGCAGGAGTTCTCCTTCTGTCAGGTGTGGTGGGGCAAACAGCGCCCCCTGCAGTGTGCCTTCTCCCTGGAGCGTATCAGCACCTCCTCCTCCTCTTCGTCCTCATCGCATCTCTCGTGTAAGATCAGTGTTCGTCAGGTTCAAGGTGACGAGCAAATCCTGCAGGTCTACACGACAGTGCAGCCCGAGGTGAGACAGTAAAACAATGGTAAATTTGTGAATATGGATTAGGGTTGAGTTTGGAATTTTAGCCCGTGGTATTCAAATTTAAAAGGTGATGGTTTAGGAGCTTGGATTCCAGCGGTTTATTTTTGAGCACGGGCTTAGTATTTAGCCTAGCTTTTTAACCCGTGATGTTCCAGGTTACCAATTGTGTTTGTGATCACTGGGTTAGGAATTAGCATAGCTTTTTAACCCATGAGGTTTCAAGTAGCCTAACCAATTGTATGTTTGTGATCACCGGGTTAGTATTTAGCTTCAAATTCTATCCCACGATGTTCCAAGTAAAACATTTCATGTTTGTGATCACTGGCTTAGCGTTTAGCTTCACATTTTAGCCTGTGATGTTCTAAGTAAGGAATCGTATGTTTATCCCTGGGTTAGCATTTAGGTGCGAAGTTTTAGCCGGTGACGTTCTAAGTAAAGAATTGTATGTTTCTCACTGGGTTAGCATTTAGCTGCAACTTTTAGCCCATGATGTTCCATGTAAACAATTGTATGTTTGTGATCATTGGGTTAACATTTCATTAACATGATGTTCCAAGTAACTGTAGAGTCGACTCAATGTGATTTGGCCTCTTTAATCCGGTATGTTCGCAAGCTACTTCCACATTTGGCAAACCGAGTAAAAGCACTATCTTCCTCACTAAGGTGAAAGAGGACAGTTTCGAAGCACCCATTGGAACTTTAAACGTCTGCAATATTTTTTTTAAAACACAATTTGTCACCACAGCGCCACCAAAAGTGACAGATGGTGTTTACGCTTTATTCGTGTTAACATGTATCATATTGTATTTGTATGAATAAAGGATATACATGTATTTAACTTTTGTCTGAAGATACCAGCCATAAAGAAAACAAAATTTGAGCAAGTTCAACATCAAACAATCATGTCATCAATCCGAATTATGCTCGTTAGCATAGCATACACAGGAAGTCAGCTATTCCGTGTTCCGCGCTGCTCATGTGGTGTTGCGCCTATAGCGGAATGCTTATAATTGCATTGGTTTTTTTTCCCCCTCCCCTCTGGAGAACCTAAAGCTAGCGGTCCCGTTCTCCTCTGAGTCCGACTGTTGCGTCACCTCCCAGGCAGGATCGCGGGCCTTCAAGATCCCGCTCTCCATCCGCCAGAGGATCAGCGCCACCTTTGACGGCAGCAACGCCAAGGGCAAGGACTGGCGCCTCTTAGCCCAGAAGCTGGACGTGGACAGGTGAGAAATTTCCCGTTTAAATCCTGAACGGTCCCACAAGGGGCGGGAAAAGCTCAATTTCAAAATGCTTATTTAGAATGTGGATTGCAGGCGGCATGGTTGGGACTAATCTGCCATCAGCCGCCAAAGTCTCCAGTCGCACCCACACTGCTGATTTCATTATAGATGTGGAGGCGTGCAGGAGAGCAGGCGGGACGGCGTTCCGGTTGGCATCGCAGATTCTGATCGGGAAGGTCTCAGAATATTCGGAACCTCGACCCGCTTGCTCTTTTAGCAGCACAAACGCTTAATGTTTCCCGATGACCTCGGAATAAGGAAATCTGGGAAAAGGAGTGACAGAAGCGGAGCGAGACAGAAGAACAGTCTGGGGTCTCTCGGGCTTCTTAAGCTGATTTATGCAATTATTCCTGCAAATATTTACAGACGGTCACTGGGAGGGATGAGGACGAACACTCGGAGGCGGAAAATAAATAAATAAATTCCCATATCCAACTGTGGTTAAACACTGCCTCCTAGTGGACCTGACATAAACAGCACTATCACGATACAGTATATATGCATACCGCTGATCATGTTCAGGGTCACAGGTGAGCTGGAGTTTATCCTATCTGACTGGGCGAAAGGCAGACTACACCTTGGACTGGTCGGCAGTAAGTCTCAGGGTACATATAGACACAGACGACCATTCACACTCAGGCAAGTGTACCACTTTACCATCAGTAACATATCTGGATTTGGATCTGTTTTTTTAGTCACATACATCCGACCATTTTCGATAGCGCTTCCTTTGGGTCGCGTGCGGGTGTTCACACTAAGGGCCAGTTTAGAGTGACCTTTGTGGTGCACTTACGCTCCCCTGGAAGCAGGACACGGCCGTCCTGGATTCTCGAACCAGGTCTTTGAAGGGCGGCACTGGGACTGGTATGGTGGAGGACTGCTGGGATTGGGGCAGGATCCTCACGGGGTGTGCTAATCGCAGATTCCATTTCCCGAGCTCAGGGTGTCACTCTTTGTGCTGCGGCCAGCCCCGGTGGTCCCTTGGTTTCTGTATCCTGGGGTCTTCCCTCAACCTCAGGGGTGTGGGGAACCTTTTAGGTGATGACAGTTGTTTTCTCTCTCCCCCCCCCAGGAACTTGGCCTACTTCGCCCGCCACGAAAGTCCGGCATCAGTGATCCTGAGCCTGTGGGAGGCGCAGCAGCAGGACTCGGCCGACCTGGACTCCCTGGCCAGTGCCCTAGAGGAGATCGGCCGGGTGCAGTCGCCCCCCGGGAGTGCAGGCAATGACGTGCGTGGTTCCCTAAACTCGGCAAGGACTGCAGATTGAAATCCCAGACAACTGCATGAACGCTGAGGAGCGAACACTAGCAGGGACTTCCTGGAATAATACGGAAGCTCCTTTCAGACGGTAAACGTCAAGGTGAGGTTTGTGTTGTCGGGAGGGACGGACAACAAGCGTCCATCTTGGAGAGATGACTTCCTGTTCCTCTTCCCGTGGCCGTGCAAAACATTTAGTTTGACGTCATGTTGTCATTTTTTGCTTTTGCGTCGTGTCTTTAATTGTGCGAAAAGTGGAGGTAATAACAAACGCAAAACAGTGGAGACTTGATGCTAAACGTGCTAAAAAAACAAATAAAAAAAAAAAAAGGTAGCATGAGGAAGATTTCTTTCCCGCTGAAAGGTATTTTACCTTGGACCACAACCTGCTCCACTTGCTCCCAACAGAATAAAGTGGCTTTGTGTCCAAATGTGTGTCGGTCTGCCTTCTCACCGTCCGTAATACTGTGTCAAAAGGGATTTGTAATCTGAATACAATCTGGTGTGGACATAGCGGGTTTTGAGCACAAAACATCGAAGGTGAGTGTATCAATTTTGGTATTTGCCAAATAGTCCACACAAGCTCAATGACACTAGCAAGAGGCGAGTTTAGTAGTTACACACAGCATGAGGTACTAAACTAGGAATATACTACTCAGGTTTGAGAGCAAGCTAAAGTTAGCTGATCTAACAATAAGCGAGTTGAGTAGCTACCTGATGCTAACCAATTTGGCTAAAAGATGCTAAAATTTTGAAGAAACTACTATAGTAAAGTTGGCAGATTCTGACTGTTAATCTGTACTGTTTAAAATTTTAGTTTAGAAGCAAAATAGATTAACATTGGTTACAAGATGCTAACATGAAGCTAGTTTAATATCAAGCTAGCTATGAGACGACAGAAAGCAAGAGTCCAGTTAGTAGCTATCAGATGTGAACTATGTAAGCTATTAGCTGCTAAATGTGGCGGCAAAGCTACTGTAAGCCTACTCCAGTTTGGCAGCAAGCCAATTAAAATAGCAAGTAGCAAGTTTAGAAGCTAGCTGATGCTAACCATGTTGGCTTAAACATGCTAAACAAGGAAGAAACTACACGTGCCCTGGTTAGCAGATGCTAAGCTAACAAAAAGATAGCCACGTTGGTCATAGACTAGGAAATAACGAGCTAACCAATGTAAATGAAAAGTAAACATTGGTTACTGTATTTGTTGATTGAACTTTTGCATTGGATCTCAGTGGATGGTGTCCCTAATGAAGGGACCAATGAGAGAGTGCATTGTCAATGCGACGCCAACAGAGGGCGATGCGGGCTTTTCGTGAGAGGTTCGTGTCGTGTGCGCATGCCCACACATAGTTTCGGGCTTTTCGTGAGAGGTTCGTGTCGTGTGCGCATGCCCACACATAGTTTCCATGACATGTTCCCACACACACGCGCGTACAAAAACCTCTGTCCTATAAGTAGTAGGGCATGCTGGGTAAATATTAATCAGCTTTATTAGCTTCATTGAACAAAGCATGACCGTGCCGGATGTCCCTAGAGCCCCCCTCCAATAAATGAGCCTCCGTCCCACTTGGATAGCTGCCCCCCTTCAGCATTCCGGCTGGGACAAACAGGAAGTCGTGTGTGTTTGTGCGTGTGCGTGCGTGCGTGTGTGTTGGGAGGGGGGGGAGGCGCTAAATGCAAGTCATGTGCAGCTCATGAGAACTAGAAGCTTCACAAAAAAAGAAAGTGGCAAACTTGTTTTTCTTTGGGACAACTGGCCCCGACTCTTGTTGCCAGGGCGACGCTCCCGTTCCCAGGCTAACGCGTGGAGCTAGGGTGCTAATTGAGTTTAATCCATCGGGTTTGAAACAAGGGGTAGGGTTTCAAATTTGGGTTTCCGCAAGGGTTGAGGGTTTCAAAGTTAGGTTTAGACATTCAAACAAAATGTAGTTTCAAATTGGGGTTAGGGTTTCATATTAGGACCTCAAGTCAGGATGAGGGTTTCAGTCAAAGTTTAGGGTTCTGTATTAGGATTTCAAACAAGGGTCAGCATTTCTAAACAAGCATTATGGTTTAAAATTGAGGTCAGCGTTTCAAGTTAGGGTGTCAAAAATTAGGATTTCAAGACGATTATGGGTACAAATTAGGTCAGGGTTTCAAGTTCTGGTTTCAAGCCATGGATAGGTATTTAAACAAATGTTAGGGTTTCATATTAGAGCTTTAGTTTGGGTTGGGCGTGTCAAATCAAGATTTCAGATTATGCTTTCAACCCAGGGTTAGGGTTTCAAACCTGGGTAAGGGTTTTTAACAGAGGTTTGGGTTTTAAGATGTGGTATTTCGAATTACAGTTTCAAGCCTGGGTTAGGGTTTCAAATTAGGGTTACGGTTTCAAGTTAGTGATTCAAACAAGTGTCAGAGTTTCAAGGCTTTGTTAGTGTTTCAAAGTAGGGTTTCAAGTCAGGGTTAGGTTTTTAAAATTGGCTCCCAAGCCTGTATAAATTAGGGTTTTCAGGTTGGGCTTTCAAATTAGGGTTTCATTTGATAGCATTAGGATGGAATGTTTCACTTGTGTGTCAATTGATCAACACGCACCAAAACATTCCTCAATTTGTGTGTGTGTGTGTGTTTTCTGTGGTTGTGGTATGCTTTGGATTAGCAAGCGGCTGGCATGCTCGTCAGTCTTCTGCCGTCTGGAATCAGACAGAAAATATCAGCAGTCGTCTGAATTCTTCTAAGACCAAAGTGGCTGGGTTTCTCCTGCCGCCATCCAAGTACTTTTAGTCGTCTGCTCCCGCTCGCAATTATCAGCATCAGCATAATGTTTCGGCCCAAGTGGGCTTTTAAATTATGTTTCAAAGGAGAGTTGGAGTTTCGATTTAGCCGTTTAAAGTAGGGTTTCAATCCTAGGTTAGGGTTTAAAACAAAGGTAAGGGCTTCAAGCAAGGGCTAGGGTTTTTAATTTGGGATTCAAATTTGAGTTTCAAACAACGATTAGGATTTCAAACAAACGTTTGGGTGAAATGTTAAGGTCCTCAAGACAGGTTAAGAGTTTGGAATTGGGGTTTAAAGCCTGGGATAGGTTTTCAAATTAGATTTCAAACAAGGGCTAGGGTTTCAAATTGGGGTTTTAAACAAGGGTTAGGGTTTCAATGTAGGGTTTTAAACAAGGAATAGGGTTTCAAACAAAAGTTTCGGTTTCATGTTAACATCTCAAACCAGAGAAAGCGTTTCAAATCAGAATCAGAGGGCCAAGTTTAGGGTTTAACGTTAAGAAATCAAGCAAGGATACGAGTTTCACATTTGGGTTTCAAGGCCTGGGTTAGGGTTTCAAACAAAAGTTGAGGTTCAAATTATAGTCTAAACCAGTGTAAGAGTTTTAAATTAGAATTTCAAACAAGGTTTCCAGGTAGGGTTACAAATTAGAGTTACAAATTAGCCAGGGTTTCAAATTAGGGATTTAAACAAAGGTTAGGGTTTCAAAGTAGGGTTTCAAACAAGGGCTAGGGTTTCACAGTAAGGTTTCAAGCCAGTGTTTGAGTTTCAAATTAGGGTTTCAAACATGAGTTAGGGTTTCAAATGAGGGTGTCAACCACCGTTAGGGTTTGACAGATTCCAAAAAAGGGGTAATGGTTCAATTAGAGTTAAAAGTTTTAAAATAGGGTTTCAAGCACATATTAGGGTTCAAACAAGGATTGGCGTTAGGGTGTGTGCCTAATCCTCACCTCCCCCTCCTCCTCTTCTTGCTCTTCATTCTCATCTTCCTCCTTCATCCATGCCAGGTCATGTGACTCATCAAACCGATGACATCAGATGGTCTCAGACAAAAGGCCGCATTCCTGTGCGGCGTGTTAATCCGCTGTGTTAACGTTCAACCAGACTCAACAAGCTAAGCGGGCGCGGACGGGCCCCTTTGCCACCTCTGCCGGTTCCAGCCGCCGGCCGGGATGCGACGAGCTGCTGAGTCCGCAAGAAGACTTTCCAGAAGCTTCTGCCAGCAGCCTCGCTGGCTTCCAAACCCCCCAAAATCCTCCGTGAATCCTACTAACGCCTCGATGGGTTCCGTGACGCAAAGACAAGATGACGCTAACCACGTTGGCTACAAGATGCTAAACTTGGAAGAAACTACTCAAATTGAGTAGCAAGCTAATGATCCACCCTGGTTAGCAGTGCCAAAGCAAGCAAAAATCTAGTTAAGTAGCAAACCACTTGTAGCAAGCTAATGATTAACACTGATTGTAAGATACTAAACTAGCAAGCTAACCACGGTGGCTAAAAATGCTTAACTCGGAAGGAAACTACTTAAATTTAGTGGCAAAAGTAACCAGCGTGTTAACATGTAAAGTTAAGTGAACTAGCAATTATTGTTTTATGTTAGCAAACATTAGCATTTAGTCACTTTTTTGGCTAACTCAAGTTTTTTTTATGGACAGACGACAACATACGTCAACATAAAACTATATGCTAATATGTTTCCTATTCGGTTTTTAACCTAGCTAAGTGAACAAGCAGTTTTGTGGTTTGTGGTTGCTAGCAACGTTAGCATCTAGTTTGACTGACTTTACGTCGGGGAAAAAAAAGGTTTTCTTTGCGTTTTTACGAACCGAAGTTGCCGTACATGTCAATGGAATGTTGCCAACTAGTGGTCGGTGTGCACATGGTGCTGTTTTTTTTTTATTATTATTTTCTTTTTCACTCCCTTTTCCAAGGTCAGAAAAAAAAAGTGTTGGCCCTCTGTTGTACTTTAGTCAAGATAAGACAAATATTTCAACGCTGCCATCCCTTGCTTTGTTAGCTCGTGCCAGCATTGCTGGATGACATAAGCGACAAAACCAGTTACCTTGTATCAACACTGCGGCATTATTTTTTAACACCTGCGAACATGAAGTTTGTTCAAATTAAAAATATTTTTTTTTTTTGCTTCCTTTCACCTCGGACCTGCCTAAACAGAGCCAGCAAAAACAATACTCGGCGGACGTCACACAGGAAGGTTTCTCTTCCTTTTATTTTTGTTGGCCTTTTCCGCCGCTGGTCAGCAGGTCATGCCGCGTATCACCGTATGCACGCACACACACACACACATTCAACAAATACACACAGACAGCTGCGACCAAGTAACACACAGACACGTACATAAACACACATTTACATACTCACGCATAACAGAAGCACACAAAAAGATAACACATTTGCACATACACTTATCTAACTCCCACACACAAATCCACCCTCTTACACGCTCACACATAACATACGCACTCACTCACTCACTCACTCAAGCATAAACCATACACACATCAACACACACACATATACGCAAAATTTCCTCGACAGATTTTCACACATAAAACACACTCATACCCATACACGTCATATACACACACACACGCTCACACACACACGCACACATGGGTGGTTAACCCGAGGTCAGTGGTATACAGTACATGTGCAGTTGCTGCTGGTGAATAATTGCATCTTTTCTCCGTGGAGTGGCCGATGACAGAGCTCAGGATGAGCTCGCCAATAACTCCGCAGCGCACTTCCTGTTTTCCAGCACGTCGTCGGAGCTCGACCTCCTGAAGGAGAACACAGGATGTGCTCCCAAGACACACACATATGCGCACGTACACACAAGCTTTCCTCGACATTTTTTCACTGCACGGCTTCATCTCCTAACTTAGCGTTAGCCACCCCGCTGGTGTCTCTGGTATGGACGGCTTTCCGCCATTCCCTTCCCCGCCTCACTGGGTAACTACGTCATGAAAATGTGAACACAAAGAAAAATGGTTTTCTTGGCCGATGGAGGCTAGTCAAAATGACTTTCTTTACGACATGATGTTGCTAACTAGGGGCCCGGCATGCACGTGACAATGTTTTTGCCACTCATTTGAGTGTTGGCGTTGTTGGCCCAACGCTGCTCTGTGTGAAAGGTACTGAAAGGGAAGGGGTGGGGGATCGAAGTCGACCTGTGGATTTCCCGACTTTGGAGGTACAGTGTTGTCAGCGGGGGGACGGTGGCTGTCTGAAATGGAACAGCGGAAAGGTGGGAACGCGGTGTGAAGTTTAACACCCAATACTCAATTCTCCCACTCTGTTGTGCTGAAAGCAATTATCTCTGTTGTCTACTTCTTCATGTGATTGCAGGAGGCTGTGTTGCTGCTTGAAAGCAAACGCACACACACAGTCACACACATGGCAATGTCGAAAGCCTGCGGGAAAAGTGATACCTTCCACGCCGAACAGGGACACAACATGACCCCTGTACTAAAGAACTGTTCATCAAAAGCTCACTTTGTCCCCTTTGTAGTGTTGCGCTCGCGATCACGAGCTATCAAAGTGGAAATCATGAGGTTTCATCTTCTCTCACGACTGCGACACCGCACTGAAAGTGGCTGCTAATTGCTCCATTTTCCTTCCTTCACACCACCCTCGGACGCCGCGTTTATTTGCGTTTGCAAATGACCCTCGCATTCTGCGCTTTAATTGCATTTGTCCACATTTCCTGCGAACACACACGTAATTAAAACGCATATAGATGTGTGGATACAAAAAGTCTACACACCCACTTTTGGGATATGAAAAAATTAGACCAAGATAAATCCAAAACATTTTCCACCGTTAATGTGGCCTATAATCTGAACAATTCAATTGGAAAAAATATATATTTTCCACAGGGGAAATAAAAAGAAACAATTGAGTGGTTGCATGATTGTGCACACCCTCTTCCTAATTAACCAATCACATTCAAACTCAAGTTAAATGGGAGTCAGCAGGCAGCTGCCACCAATTGAAGTGCATTTCCATCATCCCAAATACATTTTGGATGTTCTAGTAGGCTTTTCCTGACAGTATTTTCCTTCTAGCAGAAGCCTGAAAAGGTTTTGTTACAACACTGACTGTTATTTGGAACTGTTCATATTGCCTTTCACATTATCTAAGGCTCTAGTTCCATCTCAAGAAAATCAGCCCCAAAGCATGATGCTGCCACCACCCTGTGCAGAGTCTGTGCACACTTGTCCAACCACGTTATCTCAGTTGTTTATTTTTATTTCCCATATCGAACATATTTTAGTTTTTTAAATTTCAATTGTACAGTTGATGGAAAAGTATATAAAATGATTTAGCTTGGTCTCGGTTTTTTTCATGTTGTAAAAAATTTAAATAACGCACATACTCAGGCAGACACACACACACACACACGCATACAGGCAACACTTTAGATGCCATGCGATTAGATTAACATTGGGCGAAGTCATGTTGGACAGGATGTTTATGTCTTTTGATCTTGAACAAACACACCATCCCATTAAAAAGGAGTACACACATTCCTCTCGTGGGACATCTTTATTTAAAAAAAAACGTGTGAGTTTTTACACTTCACATACTCCTCTCAAGGACTCCATGCTCACACCACAGCACCCTCTCCAACCCGGGGCCTGGAAAGAGCATCCTCTTATTTGTATCATAATGCTTATTATATAAAATTTGATTCCCTTTTTTACGCTCAGTTTGTTTCATAACGCTTATCAAATTAGATTTTATTCAAAGCAATTCGGTTATTTCTGCACATCTTGTTTCTGTTCTGCTGCTCCCTCCCCCCTCAAAGCCAAAGAAGATAAGAAGAAGGGGGAAAAAAGATGGCATTAGTTATTATACATTAGTTTGTGTAATCCTAGTTTCGTTCCTCATTATATTAGTTGACGAATGAGGTCTGGGTCCAGTTCTTTTATTTGTGTAAAAAAAAAAAAAAAAAAAAAAAAAAAAAGTTGGTTTCTTTTATTGTTTATTAAGATTTACATTTTTTGACACAAAGAGCTTTTATGTTGTGAAAAAGATCTTTTTCAATGTTATATGCCTATTTTATACGCATATTTATGACGTTCTGTCAAATAATTCGATGTTATTTTTGGAATTTGACTGTGTGAAACAGATTGTTTAAAAAACTGAGACCCTTGACACCCCACCCCCACCCCCCTCTTCATGAATATCCAATGAGCCTCACCGTGATTGGCTGTTCAAATGCAGAGCCTGAGCAGTAACCAACTGCCTCATGAATATTCCGTTATAATTCGCCCGTGATTGGTTGCGGGTGCTGACATCACTATGCGCCGACGAGTCAGAGGCAGGAATCAGTGCAGCTGAGTCTGACCGACAGTCGGGACGTGTGGAGGGAAGACGCTAACCAAATTCACTCATGAGAGAAGTCGGCTGACGGATTAGCTTGTTTGGTCCTCTTCGTTTCTTTTTTATCTCTTCATTTCCCCCCCTCTCCCCACATCGCGAACGTGTTTCATTGATTTTTCTTTTTTTTTTTTTTTTTTTTTTTTTTTTATAAATATATATAAGGCTGAAGAAGTTTCTCGGAAGTTTTCCGACATGAACACCGGGCCGGCTGTCGGGAAATTCTGTGTAAGTTAAAACCACTTGTGATGCTCGACAATGTGTATGCGTGTTTGTGTTGGTAATGAATTATTAATTATGAGAAAAGTGTGTGATTCAGTAACGACAGCGACTGAGGCGAATTTCGAAGAACTTTTGGGACAATATTAGCCTGTTAGCAGGTTAGCCTTTTAGCTAATGTGTGTGTGTGTGCGCGCGCGCGCAAAATAAAAATATTAATAGTGAGATAATGATCTCAGTTTTCTCACACATTGACTTAATCAGTGTATAATTAGGGCCTGTTCAATTGAACACAAAGCTGTTATACTCACTGGCAGGAAGCCATGACTTGTATGAATGGCAACAGGTGGATATATTGTACCTTCTGCCATGTAATGGAAGAGCATTTGTTTTTGCTGTCACTATATGTCAGTGGCATAGATAGAATTCATTCATTCATTCATCTTCCATTCCGCTTATCCTCACTAGGGTCGCGGGCGTGCCGGAGCCTATCCCAGCTACCTTTGGGCGACAGGCGGGGTACACCCTGAACTGGTCGCCAGCCAATCGCAGGGCACACATAAACAAACAACCGTTTGCACTCACATTCACACCTATGGGCAATTTAGAGTCTTCAATTAACCTACCATGCATGTTTTGGGGATGTGGGAGGAAACCGGAGAAAACCCACGCAGGGGAGAACATGAAAACTCCACACAGGTGGGGCCGGGATTTGAACCCCGGTCCTCAGAAATATGAGGCAGATGTACTAACCAGTCGTCCACCGTTACCGTGTGGAGGGTCCTGGCACAAACTGGATGAAAATCCAAAGGTTGGGCCTTGGATGTGAAGTTTAGCACCGAACAATGACTTTTCCCACCACCCTGTTGGGTTGAAAGCAGTTGTCACATCAACTTAATTACCCGATTTTGGGGATTCTGTGTCGCTGCTAGTTGCCACAGTTGTACGCCCAGCAACTCTAGTAAAAGTAAACAAGCAACAGCCGATCGTCCAAAAGGAAAAAGTTAACGAGTAGTACCGGAAACTGACGGTTGCTACTGAAACAAACTCCTATGAAACGACTGACGATATCAAGTAATTTACGCAAATGAGTAACAACAACAAGGGTAATCCAACGTAACGAAGCAGGTACGCTAGTTGTGAGCATCAACAAAAGCAAACAACTGGCACAAGTTATTTCTTGCTGCGATGAGCATAACTATTAACTATTTAACAAATAAAAGTTTGACGTGTTGAGCAGTGATTTGACTCAATAAGCCCTGAGTGTAACATCACAAACGGCAGCTAAAATCGTGTGCGTCAACAAACTAACAAAATTCTGTCGACAATAACACATTTTTAACACAAGAAGCGACTGAGGGCTTTGGGATGACTAACGCAACGAGTGCCGAATTATGTAGTGAGCATGAAAAAAAGCTCAACAAATTTTTGACGTTATGATCGATGCTAACTGTAGTCTGTGACAAGTGATAACTGACTGATTTTAACATTTTAATGTCCAGACTAGTTACTGATGGCTACACGTTTTGGAGTAATGAATGATAGTTAACCTCAACTGTGAGGTTAACAAACTCAAAACGAGTTATGACTGATAATAACATTTGATGCAATGACTGACGACTAACTGTTACAAGCCACAAATGATTCATTTTAACATTCTAACATAGTGAGTGCTTAGTTGCATACACGACTTTACCCGAACAACAAATATTTAGCTGAACGTGCATAACTAGTGATGACTGACAGATTTTTAACTTAACATAGCAAGTGATGAGTGGCGATTCATGTAGCCAGCAGTGGCTGTCACACAATGCGAATGATGCTAATTTGAGACAATTGTAATGGAAGTTCAACAAATTCAAATTACAACTCACGACAACAAAGATAATGAATAACCACTTACCGTAACTAGTGCTGACTGTATTTTTTTATGGTGTAACGTAATTGGTGATGAGTTGCAACCAACGTAACCCTCAGCTGCTAATTGTTACACGTAAAAAATCCTAGCTAAAGACAATTGTAACAAATGTTAACATTAGACAGACTAATGTAGTGAATGTCAACTAATTCGAGCAAGTTATTTCTGATTATAACAAACATTTGGCGTAATGAGTGTCGACTTAGCGTAACTAGTGATGACTGATGGATTTTAGCATTCTAACGTAATGACCAGAGATGACTAACCTAACACAAATGACCTAAATGGTTGACAAATGGTTAAGAGTGTCCTTGATGTAGTAAACAATCTTTGGCATAATGAGTGGCGACTACCCGCAACAAGCCAAGAGTGACTGATTTTGACATTCTAACATAGCGAGTGATTAGTGGCAACTAACTGTAGAAACATGCAGTGAATGACCCCAACTTGAGACAATAGGAACAAACGACAACTAATGTGGCAAGCATCAACAGACTAAGAACTTTTGACAATACAATAAACGCGTGACGTAATGAATGACTGCTAGCTGTAACCAACATTAACTGACTTTTGTTTTTTTAAACATTTCAACACAGTTTTTGGCCACGGTGTCACTGACGTAGCGAACAACTTTTGCCGTAATGAGTGACAGCTAATCTTAACAAAGTCAACCTTTTATGACTGGCAATATCAAACGGTTGACGTAATGAGTGACAGCTAGCCTCACCAAACTCAACCTTGTGACAACTGACAATAACAACCACTTGTCCTAATGAGTGATGGCTTACCGTAACTAATGAGGACTGACTAACTTTAACATAACCTGTGATGAGTGGCGACTCACTGTAAAAACACGTTGCGGATGAGGCTAACTTGAGACACTTTTAACGAATGTGAACATACGTCCGACTAGTGTGGATAGCGTAGACGAACCCTGAACAAGTTATGACTAACAATAAAAAAAGTTGGACATAGCTAATGATGACTGACTGATTTTAAGTTTCGAATGGCCTTATTGATGCGTCGTGACTAACTGTTGCAAGCACTGAACAATGCTAACTCGACACAAGTAATTGTAATGGATGTTAACTTGGAAAATTTGTGACTAACCAGTCAGTCGTTCTTTTAGATGTGACATATTTTAATTATTTTTCACGTAAGTCACTGTTAGGCGAGGGATAAAATATTGATATAGTATCATTTTCTCTAACAATACATCAACGCAACACCAGCATTAAATATCGATATTGTCTTTTTTATTGCTCTTTAGAAACAGAACTAAACATAGTATACTCACATTCTGTTTTTGTTTTCCTCAATTGTGGAACAAATTTCCAGAACACCTGATATCTGCCAAAACTGTCGGTATATTGAAATCTGGCCTGAAAACTTTATTGTTCACTGTTTCATACGATATTGGTTATCGCCTAATGGCTATATTGCGATACTGGGCCGACGATAGGAACTGTATCGCATTGTTACTATGTAATTCTCAGCTTTTGAGTTTAGGTTTGAGACTCCTTGTCGCATTCTCATGTGACACTTTTTTTTTTTTTTTTTTTTTCCCCACGACAAACCTCGGCATAGACTTTTGTGACTTGTGCGAGCTTGCTTCACCCCCGTCCCCTTATGTCGGGCGGCAACGTCACTGTTTATCTTTTGTGTAAACCGCAGTACATTCTGGAAGAGGCCTCGCCAAGTGGCCTTGTTGCTGGGGAGACTGCGAGGAAACAGGACCCCCACCCTTGATCCACCCACACACGCACCGACCCTGCCTGCAGGCTAACCCTCCCCTCACATACACACAGACAGGGAGCCTACGTGCCTGCCCGTCCCGTCCACTTCCTGTACACACATGCCGTGATATTAGGGGGCATCAGTTGCAACTGTAAACTTGATGCTAATCTTTTATGTGTCTGCCTGGGTGAGGTTTCACACAGGAAATGCCCCCCCTTCCCCCCATGTCCACTACCCACCTCTCACGGTACAGAAAAGGGAAAGACTGACATCTGGGACAAGCTGAGGCCTAACCCTAGCGTAGCTTATCGGCGCCATGCGGAATGATGCAACCGGCCGGCAACGCCTGGCGCAGGTGCTCCATCAACGCGGCGGCTTAGCAGGGGTGTGTGTGTGGGGGGGGTGCATTGTTACCAAGGTGACTGGCTCAGCCAGTCGAAGAGCAGCAGACTCACATGGGCAAGTGTCACCTGCTCAGGTGTGCCCGGGTATTGGCGGCAGCACGCATTCCAGTGTAAGGCGGGATGACATCAGCGGTTCACACACAAGCGAAGCAGGTCTACTTCAATGTCAATTATTACGACGCGTCAAGTTTATTTAAAAAAATTTAAAAAAATTACTACACAACCTCGTAAATCATTTACAGCATTGCTTCAGGCATCAGTGTTATCATTTCATTTTATTGCTAAGTAACAGATGACACACTGCTGGTAAGCTTACATAAACATGCACTGGCATGAATGTTTTTTAACTTTTGTACATTTTTCAAAACCGCTATTTTAAAACTCTTAATGCCACTTTTCCTTCATTATTCATTTTTAATGTATTTTTCGGTTACCTTTTCTTCAAAGCTTTATAGTGAGATGTGCGGTCACCTTATTAACTCAACTTCTCAAATATAGTTAGCTGTTTATTGCCGACACCAGCCAGCTCCCACTTTGGAAAGCTTTTTAAAAATTCTATTATTTTAAAATATTGATACAGCACTTTTGTTTCATTTTGTTTATTTGAATTAAGTTTTCTGTTACCTTTCTTTCAAGGTGTCATAGTATGGCATGTGGTGGCCATTTTGGTTCAAGTTTAACTATTGTTTACTGGTCATCGCCAACACCAGCTAGTGCCCGCTTTAGCAACTTGTTCAAAATTGTGAAGCAATACTTTTGTTGTTTCATTGTTTTATTTTTGTTTGTTTAATGATAATTTCTTTTCAGGGGTTTAGTGAGGCATGTGTTGGCCATTTAGACTCAACCTAACAAATATTATTTACTATTATATTAATGAATAAGATTTTATTTGTAACAGTTATTGTCACACTACTCACTATGTGAGTAGTGTGATGGCCATTTTAACTAAACTTCCCAACTACAGTTAGCTGATTGTCGCTAACACCACTTAGTGGCCACTTAAGTCACTCTTCCTTAAAAATTTTATATTAGCATTTTATTATCCATAATGTCGTGTATAATACGCATTTCTGCCAAAAATGGCATTGAAAATCGAGGGCGTATATAGGTACAAGGAAATTTACCAAATTTGTGACATTGTGTAGACCTATACCGGCTTGTGAAAAAGGCATATTTTTACTCCAATATAATATATCATTCGTAATGTTATAAATTTATATTATTTTCGCTGCTCACTGACAATCATGGCGGGCTTGCGGGCCCCGCCATATTTATCCGTGACATCGTATCATATCTTCTGCTCCTGCGTCCATTTGACGTGACCCGACATCGGATTTAGCATCTCAGTTCACTCGACGGCAGAGACGCTCACCCGTGAATTTGTAATATACCTTGCGCACGCATGGAATTATAACTCCTTCGATTAAGTAACTGCTTCTGTAGACGGAAGTAACAATGTTGTCAGGGCATGCACAGAGGGCAAGACCAGCATTTTCCGCTTTTTTGTTTTGTTTGGCGCATGCGCAAAGGTAGCCATTTCCGGTTTACTTCAGAGAACTTTGGAATTTATTTGAAAAACCAAATAAAATACAAATTACTATGCTGATAATAATTCAGTTTTTCAGCATGGATACCAGCAATTCTAGGGTGCGTACAATACATACACTAGATACAAGGAAAATCCAGCTGCGAACGTGCGATATATATATATATTATTATTATTATTTATTTTTTTTCCCCAGTGGGTATTATACATGACAAATTAGGGTATAATAACAATGTACTACTTTTTCTTTCACTCTATTTACAGTGGCACCTTAATTTACAGTTGCCTAACGTACAAGCTGATTGAGTTACGAGCTGTCACTTGGTCGACTTTTTGCCTGTTTTTCGTGTTTTTTTTGTTTTTATCTGTGTTGTGAACCTGCCGTTACAAGCGAGCCTCAGATTCACCGTCACTCGAGTGAAATAAAATGGTAGAAAGTGGATCGTAGTGGAAAAAAGTACAGTTGGTGACTCTTCACTGTACACCAAAGGATTGAACACTGCACATCTACCGATGCACTACAACGGGGGAGGGGGGGGGATTTGTATTTTTTTTACTCAATCACAAAAACATGGTGCGATTGTCAAGGAAGAAGTGGGTGATCACAAAGAAGTGGAAAGGTTCGAGAATAAGGAGAGTGTGGCTATTGAGTTAGTTGGCAATGATCGATCGTCCCATCCACAGATTGCAACCAGTGCATTTAGATGACAGAGACTCTCCGTGCTTTCCTTTCTAGCCAGAGGCACTACATATGAAATTATCAATAGAGTTTAGATGGAGCTGTACTACCAGCACATTGCACATGACGATATTTCGGATGCATTTCTTGTTTGTTGTCTATATTTGTTTGTTTGGTGTAGCAAACAATGCCATGCGAGTCGTCCTTGTTGTTGTCAGTCGCATGTGAACAAGTCTGATTGAGGACAAATCGAATGATACGATGAATAAAGCAGCAGCCGCGGGTCAGAATGATCTTGTGTGATTGTCGTTGATGATTGGTCGCGCACTTGCCAGGACAAATGACACATTTGCAGGCGTGACCAAGTGTCTATAGTTTTAACTCTAATGACCTCCTCAGCCATATTTGTACATTTTTCTCTTTCTCCATAATATAATTGGGAAAAAAATAAGAAGAATTTTATGAGTCAACCTACAATAGGGGAAATTATTGAATCTAAATTATTGAATACAGTAAATATGTCAAATATATCATTGAGGCATGTTTGGTCTCCACAGGAAGGTTTTGGAACTCCATTAAAAATATTTGAAAAAATTATTCAGTAAAATCAATTTAGTTGAATGTCCAAAACTCTAATCACAATCAAAGTACCATCCTCCTATTTATTATATTTAAATTATTCTCTTTTTGTGGGAGGTTGTAACAAAACAATAAAGTCCATTTAATTAACATTACATTTAACAGTACAACAGTACAGTTAAAATCCTGAAAAATTACTGAATATTTGATTGTTTTGTTCAGGGTTGAAGATGATTGAGATTCAAGCAAAAAAAAATTTGAAAAACATATTGATATAACGACGATTGTAGAACAGTTTGTTTGCACATGTAAATGTTTGGCCACAAAAGTGTCCAGAGGGAGTATTTGGAAATGCAGTGGTGCCTTGATTTGAGTTTAATTCATTCCGTGACCACGCTTGTAACTCAAAACAGATCATCTGTCCCACTTGAATGACTGGAAATGCCATTAATCCGTTCCAACCTCCCCTAAAAAGCAACAAAAAGTATATTTAATAGAAGGATTAAAAATAAACTTTATAAAAACATAGTAATAACATAATTAAATGGAATGTGAAGAATAAACAGTTTTGTGACATGAGTTCTTGACTCGATGGACTAATAAGGGTTATCTATTCATTCAGTCATTCATCTTCCGTTCCGCTTATCCTCACTAGGGTCGCGGGTGTGCTGGAGCCTATGCCAGCAATCTTTGGGCGAGAGGCGGGGTACACCCTGAACTGGTCGCCAGCCAATCGCAAGGCACATAGAAACAAACAACCATTCGCATTCGCATTCACACCTACAGGCAATTTAGCATCCTCAATCAACCTACCACGCATGTTTTTGGGATGTGGGAGGAAGCCAGAGTGCCTGGAGAAAACCCACACAGGCACGGGGAGAACATGCAAACTCCACACAGGCGGAGCCGGGATTTGAACCCCGGTCCTCAGAACTGTGGGGCAGATGTGCTAACCAGTCATTCACCGTGCCGCCAAGGGTTATCTAATCTAATTCATTCATTGCAGCTACTTCTGGTCCTTGGTGTAGTAGTGACTACTGTAAACTACATTTATGGACATGAAGGTGTCCAGAGGCAGTAGTTTTGGAACTGCATAAAAATACTTCTGTATTCAAATCATAATTTTGCATAGTAAATGTCGCATTGTTGCTGCGATGCCTTTTATGACGACAGATGCCGCGGCACAAAGGCTCTTTTTGATAGCGCTAATGTGATTTGTCAGAGCAAAAGCCGAGGCTCCTTGTGCATTCTTCAATCTGTTAGTCACCCCCTCACGTTGTTCCTCATGTCTCCCTCCTCTTCCACCACACTGCCAGTCGTCTTGTGAGCGGCTGCTCGGGCCTAATCGAGATTGGAAAAACGTCCGCCCATTGCCCCCGGGCCGCGCAAAGTCATGTCTGACTGTGTGCTGGCATTCATCTGCCGCTCCTTTTGAGTTGGGCAAAGAAAACAAAAACTCTCCCAAACTCCCAGCAGCCTTTTGATGGTTTCATGTGTTTCACATCAGAGTCGGTCACGCGCCCGCCTGGGCGTTCATTAGCGTCGATTGTTTGCCGATGTCGCCTAACCTGCAAGCGACACGCGCGCACCTCCTGAGGAAACTCAAGAATGTGTGTCGCGGGGCTGCAAACGTTCCTCGGTTAAAAATATCTTGCCCGGTGGATATGTTGTGTGCAATGTGCAGGCTGTTTTGGACGGGGGGGGGCGGGGGGGGGGGGGGGGTAGAGGGTGACTGTGCTGCATGAAGCCCCTGTATTGTCTCAGCTTCCTGTTCTCCCTGAGAGGAGGGGGCCGCCGCTTTTCACACGCTCTCACTCGTGCACTCGCTCTATACGCTATTGTGCACGCATACTTCAACACTTGACACACTTTTTACACTCTCGAGTCGCCGCGGGAGACGCACTCACATCTTACCACTGAGACTTTCAATGTTGTCGTGTATAGTGCTGAGAATATGTTTTAGCACACTTCCACAGCAGGAACTAGAAACCTTTAGAGGACCATTGTCGTGTGTGTGTACTACGGGAACTATTGTCTGAATTTAATTCTGGGGTAATTTATTGGGGGCCAAAAGAAGCCTTTTATTTATTTTTAATTTAAAAAAAAAAAGAGGTACAGGAACCTCCGTGTCTGCAGAGGGCTGAAACAATTAATTAAATAACTCGAATAATTCGGCTACAAAAAAAAAAAGTCATAGCAAAATCTCTGCCCCAAAACTTCGCAGTGATAATTTTTCCACACGGACTAATGTTACTGCGGACTCACATACCACTCGGCGTAGAAATACTGTAAGTTGGCGCCATTGCTGTGAGCTTGGATGAAAGAGTGCCTCAAAGACAGTGTGTGCAAAGTTTGTAATCTTTTCACACACAAAAAAACAAGATAAAGTGCCATGTGTCTACTGCAAAGCGGAACTAACCAACGTACTACAACAGCACGTCTACGGTCGCCGACACAGGGTATCAATGTTAGCTAATTTAATATAGCCTATCAGGGTTCAAGACTGTGACAAAAAGCCCTCTGGGGCCTTCGCTAGACTATAACGTTCTGTGGACTATAATGTTCTGTGGCGCAGTGAAATGTCCGTTCAACAAGGCGACACAGTCGTCATACATCTGCGCGAGTCCGGGAGCACAAAAACAAGCTGGTTGTGGAACAGCATAGCAGTTAGCCTAGCTATCTTTGGCTATTCCGATCGGCACTAGTCTTAAAAGATTCATACCAGTGGTACCTCAGGACGAGGGCAGCGACGCAATGTGAAACTCCATCTTCGTCGCCAAAAATGTTATGTCTAATAATGCACAGACAGCAACTGGATGCAAATGAAAACTCGTCATCATAGAAGTTGTAAGATACAACACACATCAACATCGTGACACACATCGTGTTGCTTTACGATGCTGAAATCGGCGCTTGTCAAAGTTGTCTCCGTTATGTGGACCCACACGACACAAATCGATTGATGCAGTGATTTATTGGGAGATCCTGACGCCAGAGCGTCTTTTGGGTGGGCATTCGGTCGGCGCGCACACACAATCATTAAAAGCTAGATTTGCCACGGTGGCGCGCGCACAGTCACACGCAACATTAAAACAGCTACTGGATATGCCACGGTGGCCACATGTACGTGTCCAAACACAGTCACACACATTGTATATTAAATGTTATAAAACAAATGTTCGATGGCAGGCATTGGTTAGATTTAACACATACAGTAGCTTAGCTTTGGAAGAGTTGAGTCGGCCTAACTTAAAGTTAGGAAACTCGTAAGTCAAGGTACCGCTGTATTGACTACATTGAGGTTCACGATTTGCCAATATGGCGTGTACTGTGACAACCAAACTGAACCGGCTCGTTCGGTGGAATTTTGGCTGTAATAGAGTTGCAGCAACAGTTGTTTAGGGGGCCTTAATGAGGTGGATGCAGCCAAGTGCAATTAAGCACTCATGTCGTATTTCAACTCATTCTGCAATTACGCTCACCGTCATCACTCAACTTGCACGTCAATCCGCCTTTGAGCTGAGTGCTTGTTGCCTTGCCAGTAACAGCTGTAGCGTGTTAACATGGCCGTCGCTTGGCCCGTGGGCACGTTTGGATGCTCGCCGCGCTCGCGGTTTAGAGGAGGCGACGGCGATAAGGACAGAGACACACGGAGCTGACTGGAAGAGGCATGTCGCTCATTTGTCACGATCGTTTAGTTCTCGGCCAGCTTGAACGTCTCGCCGTGGAAAGTGGGTGGAGTTTGGTGATTAGTGGTTGGTTCGTGCGGTTGTTGACTTTGACCTCCCAGCTGCCTGCTGTTTGGAATCCAGTGGAGTTGTTTGGCTTGGAGCAACAAATCACAGTGCTAGCGCTGTTTGGTTCACGCTCAAAGGCTAACTGCGTTGCATAAACTGCAGTGGCACTTTTTCCACTGTTTGAGTTACAGATGAAACGCTAGGAAAGTTTGGCTTCATGATCATAGTCAGCAAAGTGACTGCGTCAGGGGTTTGCTAATGGGGATGCCGCAAGACACGAGCCAAAGAAATAATGTTCAAAATATGTATTTTCTTAGGTTTAAAAACACAAAATCAATAGACAAAACCCACTACAAACATTAGGGGGAAAAAGATTTAAATGTCAGAAAAAATGTTAGACAAAATATTAAGTATTATAAGACAAATATTAGAAAAGAAATGTAAAAATATTGACAAACGCACACTAGGGGAAAAAAAAAAACGAAATTGGACAAAAAACTAAAAATAAATAAAAAATACATAATTATTAAAACTAAAAATAAAATACTACCAAGACAAAAACAAGCTATTAGATGAAAAACACAAAAATATTGGATGAAAAATAAGACTACAGCAAATACACTTGTAAACAAATAAATATTTGACAAAAAGATAGTGTCCTTGCTTCAATCTGTTTATTGCCCCTCCCAGTTCAACTGTAAAACTACACACAAAACAAGGAGAATTACACGTTATCCATTTAAACATAACTGTCTTACGAAAGTCCGCTAGCTTTCGCAACATATATCACAGGTTTGAAAATAATCGTCATTTTTTAATTTTATTTTTTCCCCCCCAATATCCCTAATATACAAAAAACAACTGATGAATAACTTGTTGTGAAACCAGAAGCCAATAAAAAGTTTGTTAAATTATTATTCTGTTTATTTTGAAAGGGGGATTGGTAAAGAAAAGTGAAGACGAGTTGCAATTTTGGTATATTAGCAGGAAACATGAAGTCGACGCAGATGGTTTGCTTTCATGGACCACATAAAATAATGTGGTCTGCCGGATTTGGCCCCTGGGCCTTGAGTTTAAAACCTGTGCTATAGAGATTTTTATTTATTTATTTATTTTATTTTTTTAAACGCATTGCAAAAATGTGCGAGTGTTTTTGGGGCGTTGGAACGGATTAATGGAATTTCCATTCACTTCAATTGGGAAAATTGATTTGAAATACGAGAGATTTGGTTTAAAATTGTGGTCACAGAACGAATTCAACTCTTCAGTCAAAGCACCATTGTACGCTTGTAAAGACCAGTTTGCGCTAGGAAGATGCACCTCCTCAAAAAAAATACATCCCTGTACTTTAGTCCAATTTGGGGCCGCTGGATGATTAGCGCTTAATAAGAAACGCATGATTACGGCCAGGATGTGGCCCCGTAATAAGGTACACATCGTCCCTGTTTACGGTTTGGCTCTGACTAAAATCATCTGGACAATATTGAATAAATGTCCCCCGTTTTGTTTGCCGCGCTGTTTGTACAATCACTTCAGGGATGCGCGCTCTTGCTAAATGGCTCCCGTTGTAATGGCCCATTGATAAGCAGCTCGGCGGATGTCCTGTCCTCGGTGGAGGAACCTTTTCAAAGGAAGGCCCCGACACAATCATCCTCCTTCATTTGATTGCGACTTTAATTGCTTTAACTTGCGCACAAGCGTCGTCGTCGTCACAATGGCGCTCTGTGCTAAGTGGATTGGGCTTCTTCCAGGGATTGTGGTTTTGGAGGCTTTTCTGCACTGGGGTTACGGTCACCCCCCCGCTGCCGCAGCCTTGCTTTTGCAAGTGTGGCTAGCCAAAAGTATTCATGTGCACCCACGTTCTGTGTTTTTTGTAGACACCGCTAAAGTGGATAAACGTCAAGTTACAAGCTGCGTTTAAGGAACGTTGCATGTAAAGAGTTGTCTTTATGGCCGTTGTTTTTCTGTTGTTCGTTTGAAATGATCCCTTATCAAGGCAGACTTCAGGGCGCTAAATGTTAAATGAAAACAAAATAGATTCTTGCTGTTTTTGCGGGGGACTGCAAAGTGTCAAAAAAACATGGACAAAGAACATTCTTCTACAAGGTTGTTTCCGTGTTAATGTTCCATTAATATGCTATAAATGACAGCACAAATCAAGGCTAGCATAGATAACTTCAACCAAGTAACCACAAAGTGGCACAATCCTTTTGATTTGATGCCTCTTTTATTGACAATTTAAAATAAATAAATAAATAAAGCAACTTTTTACAAGGTTGCTTCATGTTAAGGTACTATTAATGTGCAATTAATGACACGATTCCACCTAAACTTTGAGTGGTGTTGAGCAAGTGACCACAAAAGTAACTTAAAACCTCTGTAACCATCAAGTTACAGCAAAGTGGCAAAAATCTAAATGATTCAATACTTTTTATGACTTTAGCACAACATTTTGAATGTTAGGTTTGAGATAAACTGCCCTCAAAGAGCTATAAGGACGACACGAGTCAAGTCTAGCTTAGAGTACCTTCGACCAAGTAACCACAAAGTGACAAAAACCTTCCTGTGTTGATGCTTTTTTTGTTGTTTTCGTGTTAAGGTACCCTCAATAAGCCATAATCATGGCACATGCCAAGACTAGCTTAGTCTAGTTTTGAAGTGGCTGCACTGGCACAAAATTGTAACAGTTTTGATTTTTGACAGTAGCATTTTATTTTAAAAATAAATAAATAAATGGGCGGCTAAGTGCCCTCGTTTTGCCATAATGCTGACATTTTTCAAAGCTAACTTAGACCCTAAGATTGTTATCTCAACCTGCTTGTTTATTGCCTACAAAGTCGTAGAAAAATGAAGTCTCTAAATTGGTAAACTCTTAAGGCTTTTGCTGTTCGTAGTCAGTAGTCTATTGCTGAATTGTCAGGCTAAGAACATCGTAAAAGACGATCAAACATGGCCTAAGCTTTTGACACTAGCGTCGTTATCTCAACCTACTCACTACTGCAGCGTTTAGTGGCTGAACAAAGATGTTCTAAAATACCTTAAACCAAGTTCCCTCAATAATTTCAGCACAAGTTGAGGCTATCTTAGATTAGCGTCACCAAGTGAACGCAAAGTGGCTTGAAAACCGTTTTGATGCTTTTTGCGGTCAGTCTCACTTGCACAGCCACATTTTTATCTCCGGGTGAGTGAACGACACAGTTGTTCGACTCCCACGCGACGTCTCATATTAGCGACCATTTCTCAACTTTTGCTGTGTCGTTGCACGCTTGTCGTGCTGGTGTAGCGTTGCAGTTGGAGAGCTCCAGTTGTCTTTTTTTTTTTTTTTTTTTTTTAACCCCCCGGGCCTTTTTTTCCTGTTATGTCCGCAGCACACATGTGCTTCCTAGCAGATCTTTTCATGCGAACCTTCGCTTCATCAAGTCTTCTTGACGTCCTCCCCCACCTCCCGCTATGCTCTCACACAAACGCACTGTGTTCAAGCTGTAGACCACCACTACCATACAACACCCCTCGGCTCCCCATTGCCCGCCTTCCCTCTTTTCTGCCTGCGTCCAATGTTTGGATAGATGTAAAAGGCCTGATTGTAACTGCTCGCGGCCACTTTGGAAAGTCTGACGTGAAAAGCCAAGCGGAGGAGGCGGCAGAAGAGGGAGATGGGGAAGGGTGGCGGGATGGGGCGTGTTTGCACGACCAGGGGCAGAAGAGAAAAGTTCTTCCCGACAACAAGGCATGGCGACACTCCAGGAGTCCAGCTCGTTCCCCTGTCGTCGTCCACCTTGGCTTCTCACACATGGCCTCCATCTTAACTTGTCCCGCCACACCTAAAAGTGCAACCTTTGATCCCAATAAATAGTTTTGCCAGGTGTTGAAATGTTGTCTACAAACTGTTTTCTAGGTGTTTGTTTCTTAAACTTTATATTTTCCTTTTAATTTTAATTGATGGTGACATTATACAGGCTTCATTTTAAATGTAATTTAGGAGCGACCACGTGTAAGGCTTCATTAAGATGCCTAAGTAACAAGCGAGCTGCGCCCAGCGCACCCGAGCCTCAGTCGTCTCGGTGGGATTACGAGGGTGAGTTATGCAGAGAAAAGCAAGTACAGCAAAGATTGGAGTTGAGGAACATCATGGTGCTCGAGGAAGGATCAACATCCGTTTTCTTTTGATTTAAGGCAAGCGACGTTAAACAAGAAATCATATGTAAAGAGTGCCAACAGAATTGTCTGCTGCCCCAAGGTAACACAACTAATCTGTTCAGATATCTGAAAAAATGGCAGAAAAATGCTGGACAAGAAATGTGATCCCCTCGCGCACTTATTTCTTGAAAGTGGCATTAAATACACTGTATGAACAATGACTGCGGTCAGGCCAGCCAGCAGTCGAGAAGTCTTCGAGCCGGCTGCCGCAACAATTGCTCATACTAAGCATTACGATTACACGGCGGCAATGCACTGCGGGACCAACTTCAAAATGAAAGCCTAATTTGGCATTGATGTCCAATGTTTTAATATGTGAGGCGTTTATTATGAAAAACATTTTGATTCAGTTACATTTTGAATGCAGCCTCACTTCACTCCTCCAACTGCCCCCGCATCTGACTAAAGCCACGCCCCTCCCGATCATTAGTGAGCTTGATCATGCAAGTGCAAACTATTATGAACGATTGAATTTAACTATATTACCAAATACACTTTTTTTTTGGAAAGTGGTAAGCGTGTTCAGTGTGCAGTCAGTGTCGGGTGTTTCTCAAATGGTGGGTCAGGACGCAAAAGTGTGTGGCGCAGCCATTTTGGTTGAGTCGAGGACAGAATGTATAAAAATGCATAGTGTTAAAACTTAAAACTGTTGCAGTTGCTTTGGTCTGCAGCATTTATTTCCTAAAAAGAAGATACACTATTTACAGTGGATGAGAGAGGTCTGTAATTTTCATCATAGGCACACCAACAATGAGAGAAAATGTGGGCGGAAAAAATCCAGGAAATCACTTTGTATCATTTTCACACAATTTGTATATTCTTGCGGAAAGTAAATATTTGGACACTTACCGCGACAATTCTGGCTCTCAGACCTGTTACTTCATCTTTAAGAAGCGATTCTGTCGTCCACAGGTTACCTGTATTAATGGCCCCTGTTTTAACTCCATGTGTGTATAAAATACACCTGTCCACACCCTCAAACAGTCAGACTCCAACCTCTCCACCATGGCCAAGACCAGAGAGCTGTCTAAGGACACCAGGGAAAAACTTGTAGACTTCCACAAAATTGTAGAATAGAGCTGCTCTACAATAGCCGAGCAGCTTGGTGAGAAGAGATCCACTGTTGGTGTAATTATTCAAAGATGGAGGACATACAAGATGACTGACAATCTCCCTCGACCTGGGGCTCCATTGAAGATCTCACCTCGTTGCGGTATCGATGATCTTGAGAATGGTGAGGGATCAGCACAAAACTACACTTGGGTGGGGGGGGGGGACCAGGTCAATGACCTGAAGAGAGCTGGGACCACAATCACAAAGGTTAACATAAGTAACACACTACGTTGTCATGGATTCTAATCCTGCAGCGCCTGAAATGTCCCCCTGCTTAAGCCAGCACATACCCAGGCTCGTCTAAAGAGAACTTTTTGGTATAAACTCCACTCGCCGTGTTTGGAGGAAGAAGAATGATGAGTGGCATCCCAAGTTCGCCATACCTACTGTTAAGCATGGGGGAGGAAGCATCACGCTTTGGGGCTGCTTTTCTGCAATGGGGAGAGACCAAACGAACGGGGCCATGTATCAGAAGATTTTGGGGAAAAACCTCCTTCGCTCTGCAAGAGCATTGAAAATGGAATGTGGCTGGGTCTTCAGCATGACAATGACCGCAAACACACAGCCCAGGCAACTAAGGAGCGGCTCCGTCAGAAGCTTTTCAAGGTCCTAGAGTGGCCAGTCTCCAGACCTCAACCCAAGGAGTTGAGGGAGTTGACAGTCTGTGTTGCCCAGCGAGGGCCCCAAAACATCACGGATTGAGAGAATTTCTGCATGGAAAAGTGGGCCAAAATACCTGCTACAGCGTGTGCAAACCTGGTCAAGAACTACAGGAAACATTTAACCTCGGTAATTGCAAACAAAGGTTGCGTTTCCAAGTATTGAGTTAAACGTTTTGATTGTCCGAATATTTCTTTTCCGCAGCAATGTACAAATAAATTGTTTTAAAGTCATACAATTATATATTTTTTTCACATTCTTTCACAGGTGAAGTGTAGCTATGATGAAAATTGGAGACCCCTCGTCTTTTCAAGTGGGCCAAATTTTAGGTGGCTGTCCAAAAAAAAAAAGATTCTCCACTATCTGTTGCACTTTCCAAAAAAGAAGAGATCATTGCCGAGATATAATTACTTTTACATGCAGTTATGTTCATCCCGAGTTTCTTAATAAGATGCCCTTTGAACTATTAAGCATGAGTAGTTATGTTTTAAAAATATGATATTCATATGTTTGCAAAGGCTATCTTAGAACAAAACTAACTTCTGTAAAAGTGGTTCGCTTTAATAGAAAATTGCCGGTCAGGGGTTGACAACAGTTGAACCAATGTAACATAAACTCATTTTGAGCTTAACATAAGGATAAAGGTTGCTGATTACAACAGTTGTCTGGTTGGCTTTTAAAGAAAATTGGGAGGCTATTAAAAAAGGTTTTGAATTCAACTTGAGGATTTCTGTGTGGTGGCGGTGTGTGAGACAAAAGCCTCCAACGCAGCGTCTCCTTTATCCCGGCGGTGTCGCGTTGCGTCGGTGTCTCATGTCGCGGCGTTCAAAGCGTCCGCGTTGGAAGAATGTGGGTCATTTGAAGTCGAGACACTAAAGCGTGTTGTTGGCCTGTGAATGGGCCCTTCTCACGTTGACGCGCTGAAAAGCGTGTGAAGAAAAGCGGCAGCGCCCGGGGGGCCTCACTAAAGCGGTACGGCCCAGTATTCTTCTGGGAAGCCCACCTCCACAAGACGGCCATTATCCGCCGCATGAATAGCTGTGCTATCCCGTCGGACGCCGCTTTTAGCTAACACCGTCGCTCCTATCAAGAGGCTCTTTTTTATTTATTTTTTAAAGTGTGCTAGCCAGTTGTTAGCATTAGAAGCTAAGAAGCACACCGACACAAGTTAATGCTGTCAAAAACAAACTGTATTTAAAAAAGACACTCCTTGCGAAGACAAATTTTGACATCTCTGCGTTAGTTTTGTGCTTAATGCTGAAAAAAATCAAGTGACCACAGCGAAGCAAAAAAAGGTTTTGCCGTACGTTATCGTTAGCATAGCTAACAATGTCGCTCCAAACAAAAGCATTTGCACTATCCATAAAAGTTTGGAACAGAAAATTAATTAAAAAAACAAAACAAAAAACACGTTTTTTAGTTTGGGGGAAAAAAAGCAAACATTTGGAAACTGAGTGTTGAAGTGAAGACATTTTTTAAATTAGCATTTCAGCTATGGTCTAATCAAACAAAAAATGGAATGAACTCGGTGAGGGAGAAAAAAAAATCTAATCGTACATCATCGTTAGCATGTTAGGCGAGCAACAGCAGAATCATGTTGGCTCACATTATCGCTCCAAACAAAAGCATTTGCGCTTCATACAAGTTTTCAACTGTAAATGGATCAAAACTTTTTATCAAAATCCAAGCGTTTCAGTTTTGGTATTTACGGGGGGTGGAAAGTGACTGCAACGAGGCCCAGAAAAAGTTTTGTCTTACTTCATCGCTTGCATGGCAACAAAAAAATCATGTTAGCTAACACTGCACCTTTTACCCTTACCAAAACTGGATCAAAGTTGTTATTTCCAGTCATTTGTTTAAATAAAAACACACAAACAGGGTATTGAAGTAAAGACAAATTTTTAAATTGCTGTACTCGCGTTTTAGTTTTGGTCTAAACACAAAATAAATCAAGTGACCGCAAAGAGAAAAAAATAGTTTTAACTGTTTTTTTTGTTGTTGAAGTACTGTACAATGCTTGCACAATTACTTGGCAAGGTTCTTTTTTGTTTTTTTTTAATGGTTTCTTTGTTTAGTTTGCTATCGTTTAAAAGTCCTGGCTTCGAATCTTAGCTCGAGAAATCCTGTGTAGCGTTTGATGATGATTGATCCCGTGCTCGCGTGGGTTTTCTCCAGCCACTCTGGCTTTATACCCACATCCCAAAAACATGCATGTAAGCTTTATTGCAGGCTCTGAATTGTCTAGAACTGTGAATGTGAGTGTGAACGGTTGTTTGCCTGTATGTGCCCTGCGATTGGCTGTTGACCAGTCCGAGGTGTACCCCTCCTAAAGTCACCTGCGATAGACTCCAGTTCAGCCGTGACCCAAATGAGGACAGGCGCTAGCCTGATGGGCAAAGTGTGCTAGCCTGTTGTTAGCGTGAAGCGTCGCTTACGCTTTAATTGCGTTGCCAGGGCAGATGTTCAGGTCAGATGTTCTGAATCAATGCGCAGATTGCAGACAGAAGGCGACCCATGAAGAATCTTCTCGGTCTTTGATGTGATTCAGCTGAAAGAACTGCTCTGTGCAATGCCATTCCCTGTCAATTACTCAAAGTCTTTTTGTTTGTTTGTTTGTTTGTTTTTGGGCCGGCTCGCCCCTTAGATGCTGCTGGCGACACTGCTCCTTCTCGCGAGCTCGCCTTGTCGAGCGGCCAAGCAGCCACCCGCAGCCCAGTGGTCCGCCGCGACAGAGGGCGACTTCAGGAACGGCACCCTTCTGCGCCGCCACAGGACCTGCGTGGAGAACCAGCAGTACCACTACCAAGGCCTCTGCTGCCTCAACTGCCAGGCCGGTACGTCCCTTTTGTGCTCCCTCAACTCAGACCTCTAATACAAAACATACAAATAAAAGATGGAAACTCCACTTAAATGTTTACACAAAATATTGGGAAAAAAATGTAGAAGAAAGAAAAATACAAAATTATACAAAAGCTAAAGTATTTCATGTAAACTCGATGATGAAATCTAGAATAGATGAAACATACCAAAGGTTAGAGAAAAGTAAAATTAAAAATAAACACAAATAGAAAACAATCAGGGGTGGGAGGGAATGCAAACAAATATTTGAGGAAAAATATACAAATATCAGATGGGAAATTGTTCAGCAATGCAGAACATTAAACAAAGAGATTGAAGATACAAAAATGTTAGGGGAATAAAAATGCAAAACTATTAGCCGAAACAATACAAAAATATAAGATGAAAAAGTACAACCAAAATATAAGATGAAAAATATACAAATACAGTGGACACCCGCAATTTGCGGGGGATACGAAGCGGGCCCAACTGCAGAAATCTGTGAAACATAGGCGTCCATTATCATTGCATTTGGGGGGGGGGGGGGGAATAGTAGAAAACAACACAAAACAGACAAAAAGATGGAAAATATTGGTTTGCTAATAAGCTTGTGGATGATTTAATAAAAATGAAATAATAATAAATTTAATAAAAATGTTTACAAAATTGTTGACAATTTTGACTTTTTTTAGATCTAAGGTACCTTAGGTTGTGCATTATTCAAAACCAATAGGGTTCCTGCTCAGACAAGAAACAACATTCCGAGAAGTTAGGACGAAATCAGTGGGAGAAAATGTCCGAAAACAAGTTTAGTAAGTAATTTTGACTTTGACTAAGCTCGTCTGACTTGTACATCAGTCAAAGTCAATCTTGGGTCACAAATCTTTCAGAACCACGAGGACTGTTGCAGATGTTTTACCTTGGCCATGTTTTGGTTTTGTTGTCATTATTAGGGACGTTTGTGCAGAAGGAGTGCGAGCACGATCACCAGCAGGGGGTGTGCGCTCCCTGCGAACACGGACTCACGTACACGGAACATTCCAACGGCATGTACCGATGTCTGCACTGCACGCACTGTCGACAAGGTAAACACTGAACAGTGGATAGAAAAAGTCTGCGCACTGCTGTTCAAATACCAAGTATTTGTGATCTAATGCCAAGATAAAGCATTTAAAAACTTTTCTCCACCATTGTGATATATAATCTGTACAACCCAAATGAAAATTGTTTCAAAGCTTACAAGAACAGTTGAACTTCATTTGGGGTTGATCCGAAGCACTTTAAATGGTGGCAAGTGGTACGAAATATTTTGTTTAAAAATACAATGTTGCATATTAGATGGATGATAAAAAATATATATATATTTGGCCAGAACTTTTTAGTGAAAATATTAAAAAATATACCAAATATATATCACAAATAGCTACGAAAAAACTAAATTACTGGAAAAATAAATAATTGAAAAGAAATAATGCTCTGGATGAAGAATATACAAATATTAGACAAAATACATTTGAGAAAAAATAACATGTATTAAATAAATTAAAAAAAACATTTTGACAAAACAGTAGAAAACACTACAAAACAGACAAAAATGTAAAATACACAATCAGAAAAAATACCAGGAGCACACCAGAAGGATCAGAACGCTGAATTGGATTGCAGAATGAAATCTTGATGCAGAAACTGTTGAATTCTTTACATTATATTAAATTATTACTGTTTTTATAAAGTACAATAATACAGAGTGCTATTTTTCCTTATTTAAAAAAAAAAAATTTATTTTGTGGGGAGGCTGAAATGGGTTAATGGCATTTTTTTTTTCTTTCATTTCAATGCGGATGAGATGATTTGAGATGTGAACGAATTAAACTCACATCTCAAGGCACCGCTTTATGCAGGTTCGACAAAAGATGCAAACATATTCGATTAAAAAAAATATTAGACCAAAACAGAAAATATTTTATGAGAAAAACTTAACATTTTCGATGAAAAATACACAAACATTAGCCCAAAATGGAAAATATTTTATTCAAAAACATCAAATACAAAAATGAGGTGAAAAGCACAAAAATAATTATTTCTGCTTTCGCTGTTTTTTTTTTTTCTTTCTTTCTTCGCTGTTAATGGGAGAATGTGAATGCCAACTAAGGGTACTACACACAAGAGACACTAAATATGCTAGTAATGCTAAATCCAATTTGACCTTAACAGCGAGTCTTCCCAGTGCGCTCTTCCTGTTTTCCTATGTGGGATCATTAGGGAAAGTGGATCCCTGTTTTTTTTTTGGTTTTTTTTTTGTTTGGTTGGTTTTGTTTTTTGTGCGCTGCGAGACGCTGCAGTGACAATGGCGAGTGCTGAAGTTACTCGGCGAGAGGGCGTGTCTTTTGTGGTTTTGTTGCCGCTGTTCAATGAGAGTGTGTCCCAGGAGGGGGGGGGTGGGGGGGCTTACCTGGCCCGGTCCGGGCGTGGTGTCTTTGTGTCCCGCTTGAAAGGGGAGTCGCGTTACGCCAACTCGCACTTTGTGGGTAATCGCTCTTCTTTGCCTTCGAATCGGAATGTTTCCACACCCAAACTACGTCGCGTTCTCTCTTCACCTACCTGGGAAAACGTCTTTCAACATCCGCTGGACGATTCGTGTAATTGTACTTGGAGATGAAACACAAAATGCACCTTTAAAGTGAGCAAAGTGAAATGTGTCAAGGATTTGTCGAATAATGAAACACTTGCATATTAGGTAGAAATATATTGGAATGCAACAGATGGAAAATACGCATTAGGAAAAAACATTTTAAAAAAATCTGAAGTACTAGATGAAAAAATTCAGATATGAGGAAAATGGAGTAATAGAAAAATAATTAACCAAATGTTTAAAAAAATGGGAAAATGTAATGATAAATACACAAATATGATAAAAATGGGGGGAAATACAGACTGCTATAAAAAAAAAAAAAAATGGGAAAATGTAATGATAAATACACAAATATGATAAAAATGGGGGGAAATACAGACTGCTATATTAAAATATAATACACAAGTATTAAAAATAAGGTTGAAAAATACTAGGGGACATTTTTCAGAAATTCTTGACAAAAGAAATTTGAAATTATGAGGAAACAAAAACACAAATGTTATGACCTGAACAAAAATTACAAAATATTAGAGTACAGTACCCCAATATTATAAATAAATATGAAATATTAAACAAAAACATTTCAAACATAAGGAAAATTTTAATATTACAACAGGAATAAAACAAATATTTGAAAAAAATACAAAAACGTTATGAAAAAGGTTTCATGACAAAAACAGAAAAAAAATACAGTATTACAATATAATTCTGAAATATTGGAGAAAAAGATTATTAGAACAGGAATGAGTACAAAAACAAAAAAATATAAAAGAGAACACGAGCTTGAAATACTAATCATAAGAAAACACATGAATATCAGATGAAAAAACAAAAAATCAGACAAATTGACAAAGTATAGAAATATTTAACTCTTATTCAAATGTCACGCTTTTGCACTTGAAATGAAAACAAATGAGTACTGTGACTACTATTATTACATCCTTATATGTTCCATACCTTTTTAACCCCTTAGGAAATTAAATGCAATATTAGATGGAAAATGCAAACATTAGAAAAAAATGAAAGTATTTTACGGAACTGCAGAATGCTATAAAACTACAAAAGAAAACAAATATACAAAACATACAACACGAAAATACCTATTAGATGACAAAATACAAAAAAAATGCTCCATGTACAGTATATTTGACAAAAATGAATTTGTGTGTTTTGAAACTTCCACGTGTGCTCTGTTGATTTTGAACAAATGTGTGTGTGACTCGCAGACGAGATGGAGACGGCGTCCTGCACCACCACGTCAGACACCAGGTGTCAGTGCCGATCCGGAACCTTCTGCGTGCCTGATCAGGCCTGCGAGGTCTGCAAACGCTGCGCCAAGTGAGTCTCAAAAATATAATAACTCAACCAATCCCAACGTAGCAATGTGGCGCATCGATGGTGACCGGTTGGGCGATTGATTGACTGCTCAGGTGTAAAGCGGGCGAGGAGGAGGTAAAGAAGTGCACGCACTTTTCCAACACGGTGTGCCAAAAGCGAGGCCCGTCTCCCACCCAGACGCCACCGGCCCGAATACCGGCCACGCCCGCCTCGCCGGCAGACATCGGTAATGCCGCCTCTCTGCGTTTTTCCTTGTTTTTTGTTTTGTTTTGTTTCTCCATGGCTGACTAGCCTCGCGTGTTTCAGTGGTCCCCGTGGTGAGCTGCCTCTTCCTCCTCGTCGTCGCGGCCGCGGGATTCGCCACGTGGCGGTTCGCCATCAAGCGCTGCTCCTTCGACGGAACGTGTGAGTGTGCAGCCCGGCCGGCCGCATTCGCTTAGCGACGGTGTCTGCACTTTACTAACCGCCGCCGTTTATCTGCTTTTGACAGGTGCCAAGAGTCACTGCGACACCGGCGAAATCATCAAAATTCCGATCGTGAGTCTTAAAACCAACGCACTGTATTACAGGCGTTTTCCTGGCTCAATAATAATTGGTCTGAAAATAATGTATCTGTGCCTGCAACATATCGTGACAGAGAGCAAATAATTGCTCTTTCACTAGATGGCAGAAGGTACATAATTAATCTGCATTTCCACTTTTTGTTCATTGGTATGCCGTCAGATATTTTACTAATGTAAAATATGTGTCTTGGCTCAATAAAGGTTGGGGACGTCAGGAGGTGGAGTCGGGTTGGCCAGCTAGCCTGCGTGTTAGCGTCTGGGGCACATGCAGACTATTTATTTTTTAACGTTATTTAAACACAATGTCTACAATTGTAGAGGTCACTTTAAAATTTGAATACAATATTAGTATACAACTTCAACAAATACACACATGTAGACTAACCAGCCAACCCGCCTCCAGCTCCTGATTTCACTCACTCGGCCCCGCCCACTTAAAGGCACACATCCAACACACAAGTACTACGGTACAGTAACACTTTACATAAGTAGTTTATAGTTTTGTATTCTGTTAGGGGTCACGGGACCCAAAGCGTTTGAGAAACCCTGGTTTAAGGTATCAAAATAGCTGTTCCTTACTGGCAGCTTTACATGGGGGTAGGGTAGCTAAAGTGCGCAGCCAGTCAGGAAATAAACGTTGAAAATACATTTAACCGCTTTATTCTTGGAAGGTTAACACTTTTTTTCTCCCCAAAGAATTTTACATTTTCCCAAAATACATAAAAACCTTTCCCCAAATATTGCCAAAGAATAACTTTTTTCTTGACAGAAAATACAACTCGATCCTCGACCTCCAGGGAAAAAAAATCTCTAAAAAAAAAACAACTTTATTCTCATAATGTTGTCAGTTTTAAAAAATAGTGACTTTATCCCCCCCCCCCAAAAAAAAAAATAATCATTATTGTACAAATTAGAACTAATTAATGGAATTTCCATTTGTTTTAATGGGGGAAATTGTTTTGCTCTATAATGGATATGAAAAGTCGAGAGACCCCTGTTCAAATGCCAGGCTGTTCTTCAGCTTGAAACTGGGGCCTTATTCAAGGTAGTCTGTTCCAAATAGAAGTCCGTGTTAGCACAAAAACTTCAGGCTTCAGTTACAAAGCAGAAAATTGTCATGAAAACCTTACTAGAACATCTGAAGTTCATTTGGAGTTAATCAGAGGCACTTTGAAAGGTGGCCATTTAATGAGGGTGTGCACACTTTTGCAACCACATTACCTTAGTTGTTTCGTTTTACTTAAAGATGATTTTCTTCAATTGAATTGTACAGATTAAAGGTCACAGTCATGCTACAAAAAAAAAAAAAAAGTTTAGAAATTATTTAGCATGGTTTCATTTTCTCTCTCAAACAAAAGCCTGGCATGTAAACATGGGTGTGTATACTTAGTAGTAATATCCACTACAAGTAAACTGAGTGACAAGCGTAGATAAGAAACAGATTAAACTTGTAAATTGACGTACCACTGTAAATGTGGTAAGCATGTGACGAATTCCTGCTAAAAGCTAGCCACAAACAACGTCAGATGGTCCAAACGACGCTCAGCTGACTTAAATGACCGTCGACTCAATCTAAATGTTTTTGTTTGTTTTGTTTTTTGTCAGGACGAGAGCGCCCCCACGGCGGAGGAGTGCCAGAACAGTCGTAACGCCGGCCTGGAGGGCGACGACTCTCGTCCGGAATCGCGTCCGCTGCTGCAGGAGACGCAGGCGGGCGTGACCAACAACAAGGCGTCGCCGCCCCTGGAGGACGAGGACCGCGGGCTGGGGGACAGCCTGCCCAACACCACCAGCTCGTCGCAGACCAGCCTGTCGGCGCTGCCCACCGTCGCCTCGTCCGGGGACAGCCCCCAGCAGAGCCCCGCCACCTGCAGGATAAGCGACACCGCCATGGTGCGTGTCGCCTGGAAAAAAATTTTTTTGTTTGTTTGTTTTTGTTTCCCTGTGGTCGTCCACTTCACCTTGTCTCGTCTATCCTCAGGAGGATCCTCTGCAACACCGCCTGCTGCCGCTGCAAGGTAAGAAAGCCGCCTTGACTGTAATTGTTACCTTTATAACGCTCAAGACAGACGTACCTATCGCCGTCCCATTCCGTTGTGAAGTGAACCAAAGTGGACTAATAATGTAACTTTTGCGTCTGTTGTAGAGTCTGAGAAGTCGCTGAAGAAGAGCTTCGACCTCTTCGACAAATATCTGGATGTGCGGATCCACAACAAGTTCTTCCGCATGATCGGGGTGAGCGACAACCACATCCGCCTGGCGGAGAGCGGCGCGGCCGGCGACAAAGTCTACGAGCTGCTCAAGAACTGGATGCAGCGGCAGGGCCTGAAAGCCGACATCAACCACCTGCTGCAGGCCCTTCTGGACCTGGACCAGCGACGCTCGGCCGAGAGCATCGCCTCCGAGGCGCTTAGGCGAGGTTACTACAAGCATGAACGCGCTCCCTGAGGGACCCCGCCGTCGTCTCCTCTTTTGACTTGCCTCCTCTTATCAAGAGCCAGTAGTTTTTCTTCCAAGCGATGCTTTTTTTTTTTTTTTTTTTTTTTTTTTTTTTTTTTTTTTTTTTTTTTTTTAAAGGGGTAAGTGGAGCTGCTTGGAGGTAAAAAAAAAAAACAGAAGTAGTAGTAGCATGGAGAAAGAAAGGACTCTGCACATACTCAGCTCCACATGCTGGCGAACACATACACTGGTCTGGCGTTTGCGACGTCGCTAACGCGCCATCTCTGCCACTGGCTCAATGTCGTCATGTTAGCTGTTTGTTTGCCACGATGATTTTTTGTTTTTTCTCCCCTCGTCTTTGCACTGCCTCCCACTAAAAATTTTGTCATGCTAGTTGTTAGGTTAATTTTTATTTTTTTTTTCATCAAAATATATTTAAAAATATATATATTTCATGCCCAGTGATGGCATAAGCTTTTCCACAAACAAAATTCTACTTGTCGGATTGTTTTTTTATTTTATTTTATTTTTTATTTTATTTTATTTTTTTATTTTTGTTTTTTTTAACATCTGATTTTTCTTACAGGATTAAGAAAAAACTATGATTTTGGTCTCGTAAAATTATTTTTTCTAAGAAAATTACGACTATTCGCTTCAGATTACTTTTTTCTTCTAGCAAGATTATAAAATTTGATTGTTCTCATACAATTGACTTTTCTAAAAAAAAATTACTATTGTAAGATTACAATTTTTATTTAAAAAAAAAATGCTCTCATAAGGTGACGACTATTTTCTACAGAAAATGTGACTTTATTCTCCTACGATTACGATTTTCCTATCCAAAATGTAAACTGTTCTCATAAAATGACGACACAAATGGTTTTCTTTAAAAAAAAAAAAAAAAAAAATTCTAATAAGAATACAACTTTATGCTTTTAAGATTACGTGTTCTATATAAAAAAAACACGGACACTATTTGTTCTTGTAAGATTGAGCACCTTAATCTGAAGAAACACCCACTATTTTGTAACATTACAATTTTTTTGTGAATTTCTTCTAACAAGAATATATTATTATTTTAGACCATTTCCATCAAATGTGCGAAGACAACTTTTTTCTTTAAAATGAAAAAAAAAAAAGAAAAAACTGACCTACTTGTACTACTCAACTAAACTTACTGAACTGCCCCCTACTGACATAATGTAGTCACGCTACTGGTTATGACAAATATTGTTTTTTTTCCTTTCTTCAAAAAACATTGCGGGGTGTCTGTTCATTAAAGCAATGCTACGCTAAAATGAAGTCATACATTTGTACCTGACAAATGGCTGTAGTGGTCACGAATTTACGACTCTGGCGGCTGTGTGAACTTTTGTCCCTTATACATTTTTATTTATTGTCATTTTTATCACCATGCTTATTTATACCCTCGCAGCATTGCCACGCTTTCTCAAAACGCTATAGTTGCATTTCAATTCCAGCATACACAGGACATTTTTTTTCCCCGAAGTTATAACTATGGATAATTACCGCTTGCGTATCCATACTGTAAAAAAGAACACTATGATATACTGTATGTCCCACCCCTCGTGCTTGTTACTTTAGGCAGAATTCATGGTATGTACCAATGTGCCAATGAAACATAATTTCCCAGCCGGTTCTTGTTGGGCAGAATTCAGTTCACGCAAAAAGGACTGGCAACTTGGGCGGCAGGTACGGAACCTTTTGTCCCGCTTCGCTTTCATGAAGGAACCCCTTTTTTTCGGAATGTAAGGCTTTTTTTGTTTGTCTGTTTTTTTGCTTTTTTTAAAAGCTCAACTTTCAATGTTTTGCCCCGCTTCTTTTTTTTATTTTTTTATTTTTGTGTGCGCGTGTGACGATGCATGTGCGTGTTTGTACTTGTGTGAGACAGTGTGCGTGTGTTCTACTGTATCGTGATGCTCAGTGCTGGCGCTGCCATCCAGTGGTTGACAGACAAATTCATCCTGCTTCAATTGCAAGGCCTGGTCACGTGACATTCGTCGTCATGTGAACTAGTTGTCATATCCGTATCACTTTATAGACCGTAGGAGAGAAGCAGAGGAAATTAATTGATGTCCATGTTCCGTTGGTGGAAGAAATAAAATTATAAGTTATGAGAAGGATGTTTTTTATGTACATTTGGAATAAATATTTTGTACAGAGATTCACCTTTTGGATTATTTGAATGATCAATTCTGTTACAATAAACGACTGTTATATTACATTGGTATTTTGTATTTGTATGCAATACATTTTAATTATTCTGTAAGTAAATCAACTTTTCATGGGCTTTAATAATTCTGATTATTATTAGTTTCAGTCCAGCAACTAAATTGACTTTTTGGGGGCTTCAATTATTTTTCTCCCCCCATTTATGTATTTGGTTTACCGATGGTGTTTACCACTTTCTAAGATTTGTACCTGAACAGATTAGTTCTTATAAAAGCGTCATAAAAAGATGACAAGCTTTTCTCCTGCTGTTTTTGTGGTCAAAGGCCGTAATTGTCCAGGCGGCCCAAAAGCCGTGGAAAAAAAATTTGTTGCGCTGTGGGAACTTTGCTCCCATTCCCACCGGAGAAGTCGGATGACAAGCAGCCTCGTGTCTCTTTGTTTCGGGGAAACGGCGAGGCTAGTTAACCCATTAGCTCAAGAAATTTGTTTGATGGTGGTGGAGAAAAGCGTCTGGAGCCAGCTAGAAATGTCTTCAAAAAACATAGCATGGTTGCACATTTTTTTTCTCTATGCCCTAGCGTACATCTTTAGAGGGCATAAACACATGAAAAAAAACTTAAACATGATATTTACTATAAGATAGTGTGTGTCTTTGGAGAAAAAAAAATACATTTCCATGGGAGTTCATTTGCACGCTATAAGCTAGCATGTGTTTTTAGAGACCCCAAAATATGACCTTGTTTGCATCTTTAGAAAGGGCTTAAACACATTAAAAAAAAAAAAACATTAGCATGGTAGCTAATTTGTTCGCTATGAACTAGACTGTGTCTTTAGAGACATAAAAAATAGCATGGCGACTAATATGCACTCCGTAAGTTAGCATGTACTTACAGGTCGTAGACACACAGAAAAACATGAGCATGCTTTGTTATTTGCTCGCTATGAAACCAGCGTGTTGCTAGAGACAAAAAAATAAATACATTAGCATGAAAGCTAATTTGGGCACTATGAGCTAGCGTGTGTTTTTAGAGGGCTTCACAAGAAGAAGAAAAAACATTAGCATCATAGCTTATTGGCTCGCTAAGTGCGACCATGTATTGTTACTAGTAGATACAGTGATTTGCTCTCAATTAGCTAATGCATGACTTCAGAAGGCATAAACACACACAAACAAACATTAGCATGTTTTCTAATTTGCATGCTGCAAGCTATCCTGTGTCTTTAGAGGATGTAAACAGTTAATTTTGGAGGGCATAAACAATAAACACAGTAAAACATTAGCATGTTAGCTAATTTTCTTGCCATGAGCTAGCATGCATCTTAAGAGGACATAAAGACACGTGAAATACCTTAGCATGGTTGCTAATTTTTAGAGGATGTAAACACATAGCTAATTTGGAGGGCATAAACAATAAAACAGTAGCATGTTAACTAATTTTCTTGCTTTGAGCTAGCATGCAAAATACCTTATCAATTTTCTGGATGCTCAGCCCGTTGTTAAAAAGTGTAAAATCAATCAGGAAATGGAGACGATGATGCGATGGCATCCTCCCTCCTGACCTCCTATCACGTCTTCCGTTTGACGTGAGTGAACCCAAGCCAATCCTTTGGCTGCTCCATAATTGTAGAGTCTGAGCGAGGAGGTAGCCGAGTGGACACTTTTCAATGGGAGCGCGTTTTTATTTCTACATGTCTACATGTCTGTGCGTGACATTGGGCCTCCTGTGCGTGGTCTTGGTCGTCTTCTGGAACTGGCGTTGGCGCGGAGGATTCGCCTGGGATGGAACTGAGGCCCAGTTCAACTGGCATCCCGTCCTCATGATCAGCGGACTGTTGGTCCTCTACGGCCTCGGTGAGTCACGACCGTCCAGTTTGGAGGATTTATAGTTGATGCAGAGCGACAATTCCAGATTAGGAGGACAGTTTAGGCACCAACAGTTTTGAACAACAGAACTTTTTCTGATAGGGTTGCATTGGAGAGGGTGAGAAGAGCAATGAGCGTGATGATGTCATATCTGCTGAGTCATGTAGCTCACTTTTTTTTTTTTTCCTCCAGATGGGTAAAAAAGGTTTTTGTAACAGGGTTGCCTGTGCGTTGAGGGACAAAAACGAAAAGACGTTAAAAGTCATCGTCGATCATTTAGATGAGGAAAATGGCATGTATTATTTCACCTTAAAGATGAAATGCAAATATACTCCATTTTAAAGTGAAAAGTTCAATACAACTGAACTGTACTTAAATGTCGTCTTCCCCCGGATCCTCGGCAGCTGCCCTCCTGTTCCGTGTGCCTTGGGGGTGGTCTCAGAAGAAGCGCGGATGGAAGCTGGTCCACGCGGGACTGATGCTGGCCGCCCTGCTGCTCGCCGCCGTTGGCTTGCATGTTGCCTTCGTCGTGCACCGCAGCCTGAAGATCCCCTCAATGTACTCCCTCCACAGCTGGGTGGGAATGTCTGCCGTGGTGACGTTTGCGTGGCAGGTAAGCAGGCGCTGAAATAACGATTTGACTTGAGAATATTTGGATACTAATGCAGTGGTACCTTGGCTTGCGAATGCCCCAATTTATGAGTTTTTCAAGTTATGAGCCAATTCTCAGTTGATTTTATTTTTTTTGCTTTGAGTTGTGAGCAAAAAGTTGACTTATGAGTTGAAACAATGTACATGTACAAAGACTATATAACAATGCTTATAGGGATATATATTCTTCATCCTCAGCGAAGAATAACTGCAGTTTATTGAGGGACTTTTAGAGTATTGGTGAAACTCTTCTTCGTTTGTGCCTGCACGACTGTATTATGTTGCCCCCGGTGGCAAAGTCTCACACACCAGAAGGAGCCGCAATGAATTAATCACGATCACGACAAACTGTTTAATTCTTTACATTCTATTTAATTGTTTTCGCTATATGTTTTAGTTCTATTTTACGTATTTAAAAAAACAGTGCAAAATATTTGCGGGTTTTTTTTTTTGTGGGTGTGGCAAGAATGGATTAATGGCATTTCTATCCATTTCAATGGGCAAATATTATTTGAGACGCAAGATTTGAGTGTGGTCACGGAAGAATTCAACTCCATCTCAAGGCACCACTGTTCTTGCGGATTTTCGCGGAGCCCGGTCCCCATCACCCACCAAAGCAGAGGAACACGATTTATATTGCTTCACCAAATTAACAAGTGTATTTCAGCCGCTTGGTAATGGAATAGAATTTCCGTCTGCATAAATATGCATAGTAATATGGCTTCCTTCAATCCGCAGTGGTTCCTGGGCCTGGTCGGCTTCTTGCTGCCGTGTTCTGCGCCGCAATTAGGCCACGCCCTGAAGGGGATCCACGTGTGGACGGGAAAAGCAGTGCTGATGCTCACCCTGGCCGCCTGCGTCAGCGGAATCAACGAACAGCTCTCCTTTGCACTGTAAGGCTTTCAACATATATATATATATATATATATATATATATTTTTTTTTTTTTTACCCCTATAGGAAATCAATGAAAGAGAAATCATCTGAGTCAATGACAACGACAGAGGCCTAACCCAATTTCTGTCATTTTTGCACGATTCAAGACTTTTATGGCGGCCGCGCAACGGTTACCACTAGCGCAATAGTGGTCGAAATCCACACATCTGTCAATATTTCATGAAAGATGATCAATAACACTGATACTAACATGCAGAAGCACTGGCACACTCGCTCAAAATGCGTAAAGTGCAATAACGGACTGCCCCCTATATGTCAAACTTGGAGTTAAACTTGCTTTATAACTACTCATCTGAAAGCGAGGCCTTTTCTCTATTCATCTATGACTTCAACTTTAAAATGGACTGAGCCCACTCTAGTTCTCAGTAACTCATTTAGCCTTTAACACTTTGTGAAGAAGCTCTCCACAGCTTTTTTTTTTTAACAAATTATTTGCTAGCTGGTGGACTTTGTGTGTGTGTGTGTGTGTGTGTGTGTGTGTGTGTGTGTGTCGTATGATGTGACTGATATCATATTTGAAGTCACTCTGTTTTATGCTTTCTCACGTGTGCGTTAGCGACGGTGTGTCGGCGGACGCTTATAGCTCGCTGCCTGCGGAGGCGCTGTTTGCCAACACACTGGGCATCCTGACCGTGGCGTTCAGTGTTCTCGTGCTCGGAATTCTGTCAAAAGCCGACTGGCGACGTCCTGAGGCCAACACTGACGCCGAAACCGCTCCGGTGAGGACTTTCCCCCCCCATTAAATGTCACAAGTCAAAGGAAAATCAATCATTGTTTTTGTTGTTTTCATTTCAGATTTTGCTGAGAGAGGAAGCCACTTAAGGACCACGACAACAGAGTGTGACAAATCATATTAGCTATTAAAATATTCAAAATATGATTATAATAATAATCACGCACATATGATTGATTTGTTACACTTTATGATTCCTGCATTAATAAACAATACTGTGCCCTACATGAGTGTTTATTTTTTTTAGATGCAGTATTAACTAAGTTTTATTTATTTTTATTTTAAAATATGTTTTTAGTTTCTTTCTTTGATTTTACACTTATTTTTAATTTCACTTTTATTTAAATTTTATTTTTATCTATATTTTCATTTTATTTTTATTTATAGATTTTATTTTCATCTTTTCGTTTTGATGTATTTTTTATTGTACTTGCATTGTTTCATTTTATTAGTTTTACTTTATTCATGTTCTTATACTGTATGTAGTTGTAGTTTTATTATTATAATTTTTGTTGTTGTTTTTATTTAACCGTTTATAATGGGGGCTAATACAAATAAAAACAATAAAAAATAAAAAAATACATGTATTTCTATTAGTAGTAGCAGTTGTAGTTTGAAAAATGTTTACTTGACTAAATTCATTTTGAAATGAACAAAAAAATAAAAACACAACACACGAAATGTTCAATGATATCCAACGTATGGTGGTATCATACAATAGAAATAAATGAAAATTTAATTCTTCAGACAGTGAAATAAATAGTATAAAATCGTTCAATAGTAGATCAATAATAAGTTGATCAAGAAAAAAGAAGAAACTTGTTGACATCTCTATCACTAGCGTAATTCATGATATAATACACAGATAATATAAATTTATATCCTAGCTATCACCTATTCTACACTCAAATATACTAAAAATCATGCTGTGCCTTTTTATAAATTATAAAAATAAAAAATCCATTCAACATCTTTCTCCAGCAATGTGACAGTAATAGTTTTGCTGTCGTAGTACCCTCTTAAATCCTGCAGATGGCAGCATCGCGTGCGCTAGGCTACAATCCACGCAGAAGAAGATGCACACATCTGGTCACGTGGGTCCGCCTGCTGTCACAACAGCTAGCTTACACCGGGGCTAACGTCCCCGAATACAAGTCGTCTTGTGTCAAAATGGATGTAAGTCAGGCCAAACAGGAACATCTGCTAGCATTAAAAGGTACTTTACAAATCATTTAGCACTTTAAGGACGTACTTTTCATGTGGAAATGTTAGTTAAAGACGACACAGAAGCAGACCGGTGTCACTGTATTCTGATAGCTGCTAAGTCGGCTAACGTCACTTGTGTTATCTTTACCACACCATTTTTATTTATTTATTCTTTTTTTTTTTTACTTTACAGGTTATTATATATTGTTATGGTTATGTGATATCATGTTAGTTTATGTTTCAGTTATGATGTGTGATGACACTTAAATATCGCAGGAAGCTGACTTGTTTTAGCCTCGTCCGTTGCCATAGTTATTTACAAGCGGGCTCCCTTGACAGATGCTAGACAAAAATAAGATAGAGAAAAAAGTATTACCCATCCATCAATTTTCTATCACGCTTCTCCTCATTTACGGTACCATGGACTGGTCGCCAGCCAATGTCAGGGCACATATAGGTAAACATTAAGCTTCATTGAAGACTTTTGAATTTTTGAATGGTTGTTTGTTTCGATGTGCCCTGCAATTGGATTGCTAGAAGTCCAAAGTGTCCCCCACTTCTCTCGCCAAAAGTCAGCTAGGATGGACTCCAGCTCACCCGTGATCCTGTTGAGGACAAGCGCTATAGAAGATTGATGGATATTTTTGTGTAATATTTGTGATTCTGAGATGACTTTAAACACTACTACTGCTAAAAATTGCTGTAGTAGTGTAATAGAGCATTAATGAGCATGCATAAAACCGTCTTTGTTTTGTAGTGATGCGACTGACAAAACCAACTCTGTTTACCAACCTGCCAGTGACGTGTGAAGAGCGAGATCTACCAGGTTATCATTACCTTCTTTGACAAAGGATACACTTGTTTGTGTGTGTGTTTATATGTATGCATGTATGTATGTGTGTGTATATATATATATATATATATATATATATATATATAATACACACACACACACATATTTGCTATGGTTTTATTTGTATATTACTTTTCACAGAGAGGGCTCACAAAGTGCTTTTTTAACCAACCAAAAATACAGACATGCATACATACAGTATACAGTATAAAATACAGAATTATAGGTCAAACAAAAAAAGACATCAAATTTAAAAAAAAAACATGCATGTTCCTCAAACGTCTCTCTTCGTCGCCATGTTTGTGTCTACAGGCGACCTGTTCGGGCGCCTCATGCATGACGACCCATCCACCATCAAAGGCGCAGAGACGCTAATGCTGGGAGAGATGCTAACACTGCCGCAGAACTTCGGGTGAGTCCGCTGAACATTTGCTTTTGCACTGAAATTTTGAATTGATTTTCATTTGAATTTGGTTTTAAATTCAATTAAAATGTAATTTAATTATAATACATTGAAAATGTATTTAAATCTAATGTAACTTTAATTTTATTATATATTTTTAAATTTTAATTTACTTTTAGTTAAATCTATTCATCTGCTTAGATTTTTGTTCAATTTAAATTTGTATTGGATATTTATTTATAGTAAAAATTGTTTTCATTTTATTGTTGTTATTTGTTTTTAGTTTGATTTGTTATTTAATATTTTTTATTTAATTTTAATTTGGATTTAATTGTACCTGTTTATTAATTTTATGTCATTTTCATTTTTAATTTTAATTTGGTTTATTTATAATTACAAGTAAGTATCTCATTGTAATTCATTATTTTCTATTTACAATTTGAATTTAATTTAAAAACTATTATACTTTTGGACGAATTTGCAGTTATTTGTAATTTTATATACTTTTATTTAATTTAAATATAAGTTTATTCATCCATTTTAAATTATAAGTTCATTTCATTTTAATATTTATTTTAATTGTAATTTTGAATATGCTATTTCTATTCATAATTTAGGTTTTATTTTTATTTTCAGTCATAATTTTAGTTTATTTGGAATTATGTATGATTACTTGTATTTTTGTAATTTAGTTTCAGTTGGTCTTTTAATTCATTTTAAATTTAACTTAATGTTATTTTTGTAGTCATTTATGTTTTTACACTTTATTTTGCAATTATAATTTAAGTTTTATCTGTATTTCCTTTCATTTGGATTCATTTGTAAATATTTGATTTGATTTCAATTATTTTCTTAATTGAATTTTTTTTGTCGTCTCCCGACAGGAACATCTTCCTGGGCGAGACCTTCTCCAGCTACATCAGCGTTCACAACGACAGCAGTCAGGTGGTTAAGGACATTCTGGTCAAGGTAAACCAGCGCCGAGAATCGGGGACACAGAGGATAGCGCCCTACTGAACTTCCCTCGGCGCCTTTGGTTCCTCCACAGGCCGACCTGCAGACCAGCTCGCAAAGACTCAATCTATCGGCGTCCAACTCGGCCGTGGCCGAACTCAAACCCGAGTGTTGCATCGACGACGTCATCCACCACGAAGTCAAAGAGATCGGAACACACATGTGAGTCCCCTCCTAGGGCTGGGCGATACTGCCCTAAAATACACAAAAATCTAATTTCCGATTTTAACAATTTTTTCACTTTGCTCAAAGAAAAATGGAAAGGACAGTGGAAAAAAAGTGTCTCTTTTTTGTCAAAACGTATGTAAACGTGATCTTTAATAAATTAGGTATAGGCAGTTGTCCACAACTTTATCTTGCACTTTACTACCACCTACAGGGCTGGAGTGGAACATTTTTGCTATTTAAAGGTTCAGCACTGTTTTGTTTTTGTTGTTGTTGGGTTTATCCCTTTTTTTGGCATCGTAAAAATTACTGAAGCCACTTGTGCGACACTTCTGTCTATCTACCGCTCTATCTGTCTACCTATCTAGCTAGCTAGCTAGCTAACTGGATAGCTAGCTATCTACTGTAGCAATCTATTTCTCAGTCTTTCCTTATCGCTCTGTTGATTTTACATCGTAGATTATTTATTTTTATTTGTTTGCTTTTGTGTTAAATATACATTTTTTGTGGAGAAATACAGTAATTGAGTAGTGTGTGTGTCAAAGTCCAAAAGGTGTCCAGTTGATGACATTTGTGTTTATGCCCGAGGCTAAATGTTAACATTTGTGTTTGTGTTTGCAGCCTGGTATGCGCCGTGAGCTACACAACACATTGCGGCGAGAAGCTCTACTTCCGCAAGTTCTTCAAATTCCAGGTGAGGACACTCACTTAGCGCGTCCTCGAGACATGTCGTAAGCACTCGCCAAAAAAGCACTCGCCAAAAAAAGCACCCGCCGGAGCGCTCGTTCATGCACGGCGGCGCCGCTTGGTTTTTGGTTTTGTGCCGCCGGTGAGCGATGGAGACGTTCAGCCTGCATTCTCTCTTCAATCAGGTTCTCAAGCCCCTGGACGTCAAGACAAAGTTCTACAATGCCGAGGTATGTTAGCATCTCGCTAGGCCATTAGCGTGTTAGCCTACATCACATTTGGCATGTGTTCATTTTGTCCTTTTATGTTCATTTTCTCCATTAGAGCGACCTCAGTTCTGTGGTAAATCGCTTTCCTTTTTCTGTTCTCATCGCTTGTCTTTTTCATGCCGCCTACAGGGGCAGCAAACAACAACAATGTTGGTATTATTAGTTTTGTTGCATATTATTTTTATTATTATTATTAATAATAATAATTACTATGGCTGGTTTTAAAGATGGATATGTTTGGAAAACTTCCATTGTTGTTGCTTTGCGCTAGCCTCCTTCGCCACACTTTCTCCTGCACGGTGTGCTGGCATGCTGCTGGTGTGTGTGTCTGTGAGAGAGTGAGTTTGAGTGCATGTGTGTGTGCGTGCGTGCGTGATTGCGCATATGTGTGTATGTTTAAATATGATGTAATGAATTTAAATTCATCATGTTGAAATCCAAATGATTAATCCTGATCACGCAAACAATAAAAAGTGTGTGAAGGAGTTGTTGGGCCTAGACTGGCATTGCATGGAACATCATGGCAGCCTCTGGTGTTGGCAAATGGTGGCATGAGCTAATGAGCTAATCTGTGCTGGCTGAGACGTTTTGCGTTCAAATGCTGCTTTTTGACCACAAGCGCCTGAAAATGACACCTCATAATAACAAGAACAATGTTATTAAAATACACTCATTGGCACGCAACACATTTACTGCGTAACAACCGATGATTCATTGATAAAATAAATAAAACATATTATTCTCATGAATTCTTCCCAATGGAAAAAAAATCTGTTCTTGGGTCAAACTGTCCCCATCGCAATACAATAGAACTTATTAACCAAAGTAGATAATACTTTATAGCAATTACTTAATTTCCCTCAGGGAATTTATAATAAGTGTCCATTTATCTTTCCATCTATCTATCTATCTATCTATCTATCTATCTATCTATCTATCTATCTATCTATCTATCTATCTATCTATCTATCTATCTATCTATCTATCTATCTATCCTTCCATCTCTTATCTATCCCTCTATCTAGCGTATACATCCATTTACCATCCATCTTATCTATTTATCCGATCATTCATTCATCAATCTATCATCAATTCATCTCTTTCCCTCTATCTGTCCATCTATCATCTATCTCTCTATCCAGCCATTTACCGATCCATCTATCTATCGCTCTATTTATGTATATATCTGTCGATCTATGCATCTATTCAGTCATCTGTCAAGCCACCCATCCATCTATATCTATCTATCGAATATCCCTCTCTCCGTCCATCCATCCATCCATCCATCCATCCGCCAATAATGGAGGCATGCTCCTTGAAATAGTGAAGCAGATGTCAACGTTATAAGTTGATGTGTCAGAGGAGGTTTAGACCCTCGATGGTTAAAAGTGTATTTGTCGATCTGAGCCTGATTCCCAAACATCTGCCAGCCCCACCCCCCCCCCAACCCACCGTCGAGACCCCACCTTCCCATAACCGTCTGACCGCCGCCCTCTCCGCCGCAGACGGACGAGGTATTCCTCGAGGCCCAGATCCAGAACATCACCACGTCGCCCATGTTCATGGAGAAGGTGTCGCTGGAGCCGTCCATGATGTACAACGTGACCGAGCTCAACACCGTCACGCACCAAGACCACGGGTACGGCAAAAGTACTCACACCCTGTACCTAACTCCTTCACTATCGTGGATGTCTACATTTGCCAACAGCAATTCAACCGTTAACTGCCACCGACGTATATATTCGTCAAGTCAGTTTTTCACCGCATAGGCGTGGAAGAGGGTCTGGCCCAGCTTCAGGTTTGTAAACCACTGGAATGACTAACAGATCCCTGTAGATGACGCCGTTCCACCATTTTGGATTTAGGATCAGCACAGGTTTAGTGTTGAAGATAAAGATTAGGCAGTGGATCTCGGCATCTCACGTCAATTGTAAGGGATAAAAATGCCAACACATTGGAAGTCGGACAAGTTTAGACACCTCACACTCAGAGTATGTCTATATATGGTATGAAAAGAGTATATGTCATGTAGTAGAAAGTTGCCATCATGAGAAAAGATGATGCAGTTCATGGAGTGAATGGCAAATGGCATGTAAAAAAAAAAAGCCACTGATGTCAGCGTTGCTCACAGCGCATTTTTTAGTTGTATATCTGGAGATAAATTATTCTTGTGAACTTTGCTTTGAAAGTGGCTGACAGGTAATAATTTAAGAATACAGCAACTTGTGTGAGAAATATTCAGCTCCTTGACTAAATAATCGTTACATTTTGTTCATTTTCCATGAGCAATTTTCAATTTTGACTTGACCAAGAAGAGCCCTATAATAATTGTCTACACTATGTTCCACATTAATATGTAAATTATTCCTAAATTCCATAATTGTCAAGTCATCACCAGTCAGAATAGAATTTAAATGTGAGTTTTGTTCCAAAACATTTGAATTATATTCTGACGGTTGATGACATGAAAATTTGTACCAACTAAATGAATCAGAAAAATCTGCATAATAATTTGGAATGCTGTTTATATCTAATTGTGAACTGCATATCTTTTTAAAATGCATTACTAGCCTTTCTGACTTTCATGAACAGATGATTAATGCTTTATCACAGTTTCAGAGAGAAGGGAATTTTTTGTTTTTTATACCACTAATGTTTGGATAAAAACAACAGTAGTTTATCACCGTTCACACATTTTGTTCTGAGCCTGAGGCAATCAAAGTAGTACCCTGGTGCCATCCAGTGAAATCTTGGTGGTCTTGTTAATTCTCATTAATTTATTGACTGATAGTGTTTTTTGTTTTTTTTGGCTCTGCGTTTGAGATGTCCTGTCTTGTTGACAGTCCTTGAATGCACCTCGAGCCCAGTCAAAAGTGAAACTGCAAGGTTTTCTGCTTCTTTCCCGACACAGCTACTAATATATTATTGTATGTATACATCTTGTCCTAGCATGTTATTTAGGCGAGTATGCTCACAAATACTATTGATGAGCATCATGAGAAGGTGGTTTGTTAGTGTTGAATACTTGAATACAGTCATTTATGTAACATGGGTTCATGATTGTGTACATCCTAGATGCATGGTGTTGACACTTAGTATTACTCCTAAGTATTTGTGCTTGGTTCCTTTTTTCTTCTCAGGGAGTCGACTTTCGGCAAGATGTCGTACCTGCAGCCCATGGACACGCGCCAGTACCTCTACTGCCTGAAGCCCAAGCCCGAGTACGCCGAGAAGGCCGGCGTCATCAAGGGCGTCACCGTGATCGGGAAGCTGGACATCGTTTGGAAGACCAACCTGGGGGAGAGGGGACGACTGCAGACCAGCCAGCTGCAGAGGATGGTACTCCCCAATCGCCCACCCCCACCCCCCTAAAACCAGATGATACATCTCAAGGAGTTTTTCCGAATCAAAATATATTACTGTCTTGTTCAATCTACATCATATTTACATAATAGTTAATGCCAATACACCTCCAATGTGCCATATTAAATTGTATATTTACTTATTGTAGCATATTTACATCAAAATGTATAGACCTGATGTGCCATATTTATGTCATATTTAACATCTATAGACATCTAATTTACCATATTTGTATTTATAATCTTCGATTCGCCTATAATCTACTATATTTATACATCTACAATGAGCCCCTAAAATTGACGCAACACCCCCCCCAGGGTGCAGTTGTCTATAGATGCCACAAGATGGCAGCAAAACACTTCTTTCTATTAAGCATGACTATACGAAGCGACACCCTTCCGTTCAACATAGTTGCGTAGCACCAAAATGCCACCAGATGGCACCAAAGTAATGCCTTTTATAGTAGATATGGCTTTGGCCTTTTAAAAATATATATATATATTTTTATTTTTTTTCAATTGTTTATTTTTTCAATTTAATTTGTATTTACTGTTTTTAAGCAAATAGTGGAGAATAGGTTCCCCCAAAACATCCTCAAATATTCAAATTAGCGAATGCCGGACCACAAATATCCAGGGGTTCACTGTACCATAATTTACATCATATGTAATGTATATACACGTAATGTAGCATTTTTACATCACAATTAAGACTGTAACTTATTATTATTATGTAACTTATTTACATCATGTTATCTTATATTTAATGTTCTATATACCTTTAATATTGCATATTTACATCACATTTACTGTTTACACACCTATGTGGCTTATTTACATAATATCATGTTTTAGTTACCACTAATGCAGCATTTTTACATCCTAAAATGTTTTTTTAAAAGTATGCCCGTAATAATTAATTAATAATGTATATGAACATGTGTCTGTTTGCGTACTGAACGCGTGTGTCAGGCTCCAGGCTACGGAGACATCCGTCTGTCCATGGAGGTCATTCCCGACACGGTCAACCTGGAAGAACCTTTTGACATCTCATGCAAGATCACTAACTGCAGGTAGGGAAGCGACAGTCGGGGACAACATCGCGGCTACTACATAATAGAAGTGATTGTCCGTGTGCGGGGGTCTGCCCGTATGTATGTGTGGGTAAGGGGTCGTGAATGTATGTTTGTGTTTGTTTAAATATGTCGATTTGAAAATCTCCTTCTTGTATGTGTGCACGTATGTAGCGAAAGGACCATGGATCTCCTTGTGGAGATGATCAACACGTCGTCCGTCCACTGGTGCGGGGTGTCGGGCCGAGCTCTAGGCAAACTGAGCCCCGGGGCGTCACTCTCGCTGCCCCTTACGCTGCTGGCGTCCGTCCAGGGTCTCCAGGTACCGTACTTCTAGAATGCACAGCCGTTTGAGCATTTATTTCATATTTACCTGGTAGTGTTACTAGGGCAGCGCAGTAGTTCACTAGTAAGGTTAAATTACATACTAGGAGGCCAAAAGTGGCGCTAGTGTCGGAAAAGTGTTACTGAGTTAAGACAGTCGTTCTTCAGTCGCTGAATTGTCTTAACTGAAGCCAAAGAGCATAGTAGTACATGGACCTTAAGCTGGACATCAAGGATATGGTGTTTTTTTTTGTTTTTTTTTCCCAGAGTATTTCCGGTTTGAGGCTTACAGACTCGTTCCTGAAGCGTACGTACGAATACGACGACGTGGCTCAAGTGTGCGTGGTTTGTCCATCCTAGCGACTTTTAAAAATTTTTTTTTTTTTTACAAGCTTTACAATGGACCAACAGTGTGCCTCACACTGTGTTTTAATGCTCATTCAAATGGTTGTGAATATTGTAATTTTTTTGGAAAATAATGTGAATACGTGTTAATAAACTTGCCGAATCACGGAGATTATGTTAAAACGCAGTGGGTGAGAGTCATGTTTAATGCTAACTTTCCTTGTCGTTTGCTAACTAACAAAAAACATTTCATTACTTTAGTAGCGTAATTGCTGAAGTCCTATATTTAGTTCCACAAAAAAAAAAAAACAATGTGCTTGCCAAAAATTGTGGTTTTGTTTTACAAAAATGTTCAAATATGATATTGGCAACTGTGCTATTAGGCTGACAATTTTCATTTTTGTTCCAGGAATTAATACAACAAATAGTATCTGCCATGGTACAAAATACAGTAAATCCTGCCACGATGGAATCCTTTTAGAATCGATTAACCTGTAGATATTTCGCCAAGTAATTTTTTTTTTTTTTTTTTAACTAACATACATTTGATTCTCATTTATGAGGGCTGTACGTCTATCCTTAAAAAGCATTTGTTGGTGATGAGTGTATGGTATAAACTCTATACAGAATTTAAGACAGCAAAATCAGCCTTTGCGAAAGAGTTTGCATTTGCGATTAGCATGTTAGGTGAAAACAAAACCCGCTAACTACGGTTCAGCTCACTCATATATCATGTTACACATCTAATAGTGTCTTTATTCGAGTCCAGCCAAGCTCTACATGCGATATTTCTGTTTTGTGTGTGTGTGTGTGTTATTACAGTTATTGTTTTTGTACTGCTGTTTTTGTACTTATATTGGGGGTGGTATGTAACCCTTGCGATGGAGGAGCATTACTGTATAATAAAATAAAAAAATATACCAGTAATCTCCATTGAACAATATTATAAAAGATGACAAGAGTTGGATTTCATGACATTTTATTTTTTTGAGTCATTGGAAGGAAGCATCTTCGTGGCCCAGCAGAGCTGATTTGAGCTGCTGAGAACTGGTGTGGGCTAACTCAAATTATTTGTTTTGTCATTTTCCAGTTATGTGCAAAAATGAATCCAGATAAATACTGGTCTAAATCAAAGTTCAGTTCCAATTTTGACATATAAGGGGCAGTCCATTATTGCACTCAGTATATATTTTTTTCCAACTTGGTGAAGTGACAACTAAGTGAATGTCTTCATTAAACAGTAATAGATGTGACAAATGTGTGGACTTAGACTACTATCGCACTAAACCTTTAGTGGCAGCTATTGGGCGGTAGCTTTAAAACTTTACATCACCTGTAAAATGCCCCAAAAAAATGGAGTTAGCCCATTCTCGCTCTCAGTGGCTCATTTCTTGTTTCCATAAAGCTTCTGATGCCAAACACCAGATTTCAAAGCATGCAGGAGGAGCAACCTTACACTTGTACAACATACACAAATAAAGTTTTTAAGTGTTTGTTATATTTATCATACATTTATTATTTAGTGGCGCTAAAGTGCAATGACAATGTCACAATGCAGGCGTGTCAGTCACATGACTAAAAAGCAACAGTGGATGTCACGTGCTATTCAGTGGCGCCTTGAGTTACTAAGTCAAAGTACCACTGCACTCATTTCGCGTCTCGCTCAGAGCTGTCAATCATCTCAGGGGTTCCAGTCTGGTTTGGTGTGGCTCTAATTTTGGAAGAGAAAACAAAAAAAAGTTTAAAAAGGAACGCACGGGAATCGAACATGCGCACTATTAACCTGAGGCATCATGAGTGCTCCTCGGCGCTGCCGCTGAAGGATCGACTCCGGATGTGATTGCGCAACTGCTCGATGAGCTCGGGGTTCTGCTGCTGGATCTGCTGGGCAAACTGCTGCCCCCTTGTGGACAGAACAAGTAACGCTCGGTGGTCACCTTCACACGGCTGTTGCGGCTGCTTGCATTCAGATGATTAGATGCTAGCCATCCATCCAATGAGAAAGCACGTGCTGCCAGGTACTATTTCTTTTATATTGGCAAAACCATGCTGCCAGGTACTATTTCTTTTATATTGGCAAAACCAGGTTTATCTATATTTGTATTGTACTGCCTATAGATGCCACAGGACGGCGGCAAAGCACTCCTTATGTCTCGTTAGATGTTTTAGCTCATGTCAACATACTTTTTGACACCAAGGTGCCACCAGATGGCACCGAAGCAATCACTTCCTGCTTTGCGAATTTGTCCCATCCAAGGCGTGATGGTTGAGTCTGCGTTTAGCAGCCGGTGCCTTTCGCACAGACGTCACACTTACGCTTCAATCAAACTGGAAATGTCGCTAAGTCCTCCCACTCCGGCGGCCGGTCCTCCCACGGCGTTGGCCATCATCCCTGACATTCTGATGATGACGATGGAGGAGGAAGTGAGACGCTAAAAGCTAACGTAGCTAGACAGCTGGCGCCAAAACTCACAGTTGTTGCACTTGTTGGTTCTGCATCACACTGGCTGCCTGGCGAGAGAGGAAGTTTTTTTTTTTTTTTTTATTGTTTTGCTTTGTGTTAATGAATGATGACCAGCTTACCATGCTGATGAAGGCGGGGTTGTTGATTAAACTGGCCATGTCGAACCCCAAACCGGCAGCCATCTGTGGTACAAGACACGGGACAAGATGGTGATGACGATGGCCTTTTGTGTGACAATAAAGAAATGAGACAGTGGATATAAAAAGTCTAGACACCAAGTTGAAATGCCAGGTTTTTGTGATATAAAAAGCATGAACCATTTCAAAACTATTTCCACCATGAATGTGACCTATAAGCCTGGACAACTTTTTGAAAGTGTGCACACCCTCTTATAATGGGGATGTGGCTGTGTTCCGGATTAACAAATCACATTCAAATGGGAATCAGCCCACACCTGTTACCTATTAAAGTGTCTCTGACTAACCTGAAATAAGCACACACTCAGACCATTCACTATATATTTGTGTGTGTGTGTATTTTATTATTTTTAAAATACTCCAGTTGTGTGACAGCAATGTGCTAGAAACAAAGCACTGAGTGAGGTAAGTGAACAAATGTGAACAGGTGTTGCACAACACTACGATTTAAGCAGTGAGCCAACTAGCACTGAGTCGTGAATGTCTCGATTGTTTCTTGTCAGGCCCAATGGTTTGTTTTACACTCACGGGACTGCTGACTTCCTTCTGCTTCTGCTCGGCCACCTTCAGGTTGGACTTGTACGTGTCATTGTCCGGGTCCAGCACTAGTGCCTTCTTGAAGTAGGAAATGGCCTCGGGGTATTTGTTCATGGCCGTCAGCGCCAGGCTACGAGCACACGGCACAAGGTGCTGAATTCATTTTTTTATTTTCATCACTTTTATTATAAGGTGGGTAGCTCTACTTACTAGTGGCCCCACTTAAATGGATATTTCAACACAAAATGGTGCACATGTAGAAAGACAATATTACAATACAAGCATATATTCTTTATCCTGTGCAAAGAACGACTAATATTACTGCAGTTTACCATGAATGTCTGTATTGCCCACTAGTGGCTAAAGCACACACACCAGAAGGAGCGCATGTCAATGGACACTGAAACAAGAAATCACGATGCACAAACTTTAATTTTTCGCATTCTATTTAATTATGTTATTACTTATATATATATATATATATATATATATATATATATATATATATATATATATATATATATATATATATATATATATATATATATATATATATAAATAACCACACCTTGGAGCATTTTAATTTTTCACAGGCTTACCCCATCCTGCCGTATGCTTTGCTGTAGCCGGGATCGATCCCGATGGCTCGCTCGCAGTCGTCCGTCGCCTCCGTGTAGTGGCCCAGCTTACTGTGAGCGGCCGCCCTGCACAACCACACCGTTAGCATCCTCTAGCATTAGTGCTAACTACCCTTAGCTAGTGGCTAATACCTGTTGCAGTAGTAGACGGCGTTCCTCTGCTCCAGGTCTATGGCCTTGGTGTAGCACTCCACCGCGCATCGATAGTTCTCCTCCTTCATGTGGTTGTTCCCTGAAAACGTAGCATGGCTTTACATACATAGCACCTCCCCCTTTGCTCCAAATATGGTCGTGACACGAGTGGGCCAATCAATTGCTATCCTATCTTCGTCACCTTCGTTCTTTAGCTGCTCAGCTCGTTCGGCGTCTTCGGGCAAGGGCGAGGTCGCCGGCAAGCTCAGGTTGTCGTTCTGTGGGAAATGTGACAAATGTCAGGTCATCGAGTGGTGGTCCGTGGTGATTTTTTTCCATTGGTAGCTACCATTTAACACATCAAAGACACGTCCGCGGTGAGTCTTTTTTTTTTCCATTGGTACCTATTGTTTAACACATCAAAGACATGTTTGTGGTTATTTGTTTCCCCATTGGCATCCAACACAACCAAGATATGTCCATTGTGACTTTTTTCATTGGTATCCATCAAAGACAACGTTCTGGAAACAGAACCTTGGCGTGTGAAACAAAACACATGCCCACCTTGAGCAGCGAGTTGAGGAAGACCTCCATGAGGGGCTGCGGCGCCACCAGGTGGCAGTCGCTGGCGCTGATCTTAAAGGTGGTCTCCAGACACTGGATGGCAACTGTGACCAAAAGAGCAGGTTCAAAGCGATTGTGACCGCCATTACCCAGGCATTCACGTACCTTCGAGGCTCTCCTGCTCATCGGAATTCAACGTGCCGCCGTGCGTCTGATCGCGTAGGAACTGTATGATAGAAAACGCCAGGCGCTTCTCCACCGCCATGTTTACCTACAAACTACATACACAGTTGACTCAAGTTTTAGTACAGCGGAACCTTGACTTACAACTGCTGCAACTTACGATTTTTTTCGAGTTCAACCTCTAACATGGCGGCCACGGATGTGTCCAGAGGTGTGTGATGTCGCGGGAAATCTGTTATGTATTAGCTATCATCGTTCGTACAACGAAATATCGTTCACCAGATAGCAAAATTATTATTATTAAAAGTCATTTATAACTTCCTGTCACAGTATCAATACAAAAACACCAATATGACTGAAAATGTTTGTTTTTTCTTTATGTCTGTGTAGATTCATCCAGATCATGGTAATCCACAATTGTTTAATCCAGGCACCTGAACTCTTTTTGTTTGTTGAATAATTTGCTTTTCTTCTTGTTTTCTGAAAACATTCAAATATGATTTAGGCAACTTCGCTATTAATCCGCTATATGCAGAACGTCACGTGACCAAACCTGGAAAACAGGTTAGTGGGCTTCCTGTGTATGCCGCAATAACTAGTAAAACAACATGTTGATAACATGATGGTTTCAAGCCGAATTTTATACATATATATACATATATAATAATCGAGCTAGAAACCAGCTTACTAAAGAAATTAACATTGCAAAGAGGATCTATGCAGCAAAGTTGGAAAAACAGTTTAGCGCGAACGACTCGAAATCAGTCTGGCGTGCATTCCAATCGCTGACTAATTACAAGCGACGATCCCCCCAAGCTGAGAACAATAGCACACTAGCCAACGACTTGAATACCTTCTATTGCAGATTTGAAAAGGACAGTTTCACTCCACACACCCACCCGGCCGCACCCGCGACCACAACCACACCTCTGACTTCTGCGTTAACCATCCATGAACAGGATGTGAGAGGCATCTTCAAACAACAGAAGATTAACAAAGCAACAGGACCGGACCATGTGTCCCCATCCTGCCTCAAAGTCTGCGCGGACCAGCTCGCTCCAGTCTTCACTCAGATCTTTAACAGATCTTTGGAAATGTGCGAAGTTCCATCCTGCTTCAAACGCTCCACCATCATTCCAGTCCCCAAGAAACCTGCAATCTCTAGTCTGAATGACTACAGGCCTGTCGCTTTGACATCTGTGGTCATGAAGTCCTTTGAACGTCTCGTGCTGGACCACCTCAAGAGTGTCACAGGTCCCCTGCTGGACCCCCTGCAGTTTGCCTACCAAGCGAACAGGTCTGCGGATGATGCAGTCAACATGGGACTGCACTTCATCCTAGAACACCTCGACAGTGCAGGGACCTACGCGAGGATCCTGTTCGTGGACTTCAGCTCAGCGTTCAACACCATCATCCCTGAACTCCTTTCAACCAAGCTTCTCCAGCTCAGCGTCTCACCTGCCATCTGCCAGTGGATTTACAGCTTTCTGACGGGCAGGACACAGCAGGTCAGGCTGGGGGAGGCCACCTCATCCACACGCAGCATCAGCACTGGGGCGCCCCAAGGTTGTGTCCTCTCTCCGCTGCTCTTCTCTCTCTACACGAACGACTGCACCTCAGCGAACCCGACTGTCAAGCTCCTGAAGTTTGCAGATGACACCACTGTCATCGGCCTCATCAAGGACGGTGACGAGTCTGCATATCGACAGGAAGCGGAGCGGCTGGAGCTGTGGTGCGGGCGACACAACCTGGAGCTGAACACGCTCAAGACGGTAGAGATGATCGTGGACTTCAGGAGGCATCCTTCGCCACAGCTGCCCCTCACGTTGTCCAGCTGCCTTGTGTCAACCGTCGAGACCTTCAAGTTCCTGGGAATTACAATCTCTCAGGACCTGAAGTGGGCGAACAACATCAACTCCGTCCTCAAAAAGGCCCAGCAGAGGATGTACTTCCTGCGGCTTCTGAGAAAGCACGGCCTGCCACCGGAGCTGCTGAGACAGTTCTACACAGCGGTCATCGAATCGGTCCTGTGTTCTTCCATCACAGTCTGGTTTGGTGCTGCTACAAAAAAGGACAAACTCCGACTGCAACGGACAATCAAAACTGCTGAAAGGATTGTCGGTACCCCCCTACCCACCATTGAGGACTTGCACGCTGCCAGAACTAAGACAAGGGCGTGCAAAATCCTCTCGGACCGTCTGCACCCCGGTCACCAGCTCTTCCAGCTCCTTCCCTCAGGTAGGCGCTACCGATCAACGCAAACTAGAACTAGTAGACATTCCAACAGCTTCTTCCCTCTTGCGATCAACTTCTTAAACACCTAACCTATAATTCCATTACAACAAGCTGGCAATTTTTTGACTTGAGTTCGTTGTCACATTTCTGTGGGGCCAATTATGTATTACTTGTGCACTCACTGTAGTTGTCTCGCCATGCTGCACTATTTGCATATACTGGCCACTCATGCCAGAGTAGCATCTGCTCCATTTGCACACTGATTGAGGAGTATCTGTAACATTTGCACAACCGACACTGTCCCAGATGATCGCACTACTCGTCACTTTAAACCGCATACACTCCTTGAAGTCTCAGCGCCCTTTGCACAATGGTCATTGCACCGGACTATTGCAATATTAGTCGTTCGAACTGCTCTAAGTGCTAGAGGACTCTGCATCTTTTTGCACAATTGTTTTTTGTCAATGTCTTTATGTCCCCAAAGTGTTCTGTAAATTGACTGTTGTACTAGAGCGGCTCCAACTACCGGAGACAAATTCCTTGTGTGTTTGGACATACTTGGCAAATAAAGATGATTCTGATTCTGATTCTGATATATATACATATAAATATATATATATATATATATATATATATATATATATTATGGCTGGTGTCTTCATAAATCCATATCATTTGTTTGTACAAATATGATGTGATTGATCCAATACATGTAAACACGAACAAAGCCTATTGTCATCTTTGGTGGCGACTTCTTATGTTAAAAAAAAGACATTGTAGACGTAAGAGTTCCTAGGGTTGCTTTGCCACAGTCCGCTTCGCCATTCACCTGCGTCGGCAGGAAGTGCTGAGACCTGTTTTTGCCGAATGCGGAAGTAGCTTGCGTATATACCGGATTAGGCTAACGACATGTGCTAACAGTAAAGTAAATCAACTACCAATCGAATATTAGATACTTTATTCAAGTTAAACAATTGGCCGTGTAATAATTGACTTGTTTACCCGTAAACACATATCAACATAATAGCTACGTGTACCACAATTAATAATCGATTAAGTGCTGCTGATGGTGGGACCGTGATGACGTCACGTGTAGCAGGTGCAAACCGGTGCACGCGGGAAAGACGGTCACGTGCGGGCACGCATGCGCACCCCCCCAATCTCTCCGTATGTTGACACACGGCTTGTGACGTAATCACATCGTATGTCATTTTATGGTTTAAGCATTATCCTTCCCGTGGTATTTTGGGGGGGGACACACGTGACTATGATTAAGTGGCCTATGACTAAAGTGGGTAAAATGGGCGTCTCTGCTTCAAACGAGCTCGATTCGAAGCGATGCCACTGTCACGTGACGCACAGGGGAACACAGAACAGCAAAAAAAAACAAAAAAAATTGGCCAGTATGGTTGATGAAAAATCACCCTTCAAATGTTGTTTGCATCTTTAGGGCATTCTCTTACCTGAGCCGCGGCCGCTTAGCCGTCGCTTGTCGCCGTCACTCAAGCTAGCCAGGTCCTCCTTTGCGCATGCGCGAGCGGTGATACCGGAAATGACAGCGAAAGAGAAAGAGAGGTTGGACGAGCTTCCGCTGTTACCGAGACGACAGCTTCAAACCAGCCTGAAAAGTCGCTTTAGTTTTTATCTTTGAATGACGTGACGGATGATCCCTTCCCGAAATTATTTTGGCGATTTACACACATTTCACTACACACATCCTAACAACACATTGCACAATATAAAAACTAAATAACACACGCACACAACACAGTGCACAACACTGTGTTGTGTGCGTGTTGTTGTTGTCTAACACACTGCAGAACATGCACTATAAAACATGCACTCACATCCCATAGAATGACACAGTAGCATTAGCTAGTGAACTTGAAGGTTAAAGGTCAAGTGTGTGTGTGTGTATTGTAGTCATTATGGGGTGTGTGATGTAGGGTTTAAGGTAGTATTTAATAGTAGTAATTTGTCTAGCGTGTAAGCTTGCTGTGTGTAAACACGTCGTTGCATTTAATCAGCGGTCATCCTTTAATGACCGCCTCTTTAAGTTTTGGCAGTCCTGACGAGGTGTCGTGTTCCTCGACGTCTGACTGCAACCCGACCCCGCCATGAGGCGCGGATCGCTCGCCTCTTAGCACGGAAAGAATGCCGTGAGCGATGTTCCGGAATGTGTCGCCTGCAGGATGGGCAACATAAAACGCGTGCGAGCGGAGCGTCCGTCACTCTGTGCGTGAGACCCCAACACTCTGTGGAGAATGACCATCCTCAACGGTGCAGTGCTGCTAGCAGTACCGCTACGGTGGGACCGGTCGGCGGAGGACATCCTCGCAGACACCGAGCGCTTGATCGGTCGAGTGAAGAAGGTCTACGACGAGATTGGACGCGTCCACGTGGACGGCGTCTCTGTTGAAAACACGCTGAGAGCACTCGCCAATGTCAAGATGGAGTACGCGGGTAAGCCCGGACATACTATTCATGTCCCGCTGGCTTAAAATGTCACATGGTCGAGAAAAGACCTCCGCCGAGGCACAACCATTCTAAACAAGGCTCACATTACACGCACAAGACTGTAGGACATGCTACATAACACGCAGTACACAATGCTACATACTAGAGCCCGACCGATTAATCGGCCGATATTAGCCCTTTTCAATCGACATTTTTTTTTTTTTTTTTATAAACCCAAGAACACATTACAACAAAGGACATTAAAACAAAACAACAATAAAAATTTGTGCTGTTGTGATTTTTTTAAACAGTTAAACAAATACAAACGGTCAAAGTATTGTAAAAGAGTCAAATATTATGCCTGGAATTCATGTGTTTATTGTTGTAAGCATTGAGGGATAAAAAAAAAAAAAAAAAAAAGTTTGTTACTTTTTGTTTTTTTGTTTTTTCAATGAATTGGCCGATTAATCGGCAATCGAAATTTTATCCTGCCAAATTTCGGGATCAGACCCAACTCGCACACGGCGTACAGTACATGAGACACACGCAAGACGAAACACTACAAACACAACCCACTACATACCCTGCACAACACATACACGCTTCCACAACGTACAGACAATTGAAACACAACAAATGCAACTTACTTACTACTGTACAATACTATCAAACGTACTACAATACAAATACATTAAATACACAACACAAAGGCAAAACGAAACACCACAACCACAATATACGTAACATGTTACAAAACACTACGTACACAACATCCATCCATTTTCTGAGCTGCTTCTCCTCACAAGGGTCGCGGGCGTGCTGGACCCTATCCCAGCTATCATCGGGCAGGAGGCGGGGTACACCCTGAACTGGTTGCCAGCCAATCGCAGGGCACATACAAACAACCAACCATTCACACTCACATTCACACCTACGGGCAATTTAGAGTCATCAATTAATCTAGCCTGCATGCTTTTGGGATGTGGAAGGAAACCGGAGTGCCCGGAGAAAACCCACGCAGGCACGGGGAGAACATGCAAACTCCACACAGGCGGGGCCGGGGATTGAACCCCGATCCTCAGAACTGTGAGGCAGACGCACTAACCAGTCGGTCACCGTGCCGCCGCTAGCGATTACCATTTTAGGTCAAAAAAAAAATAAAAACAATCGCTAACTACTATTCAGCTCACTCATACATTGTTATATGTACATTACAGTACATTTTTGTACTGTATGTGTTATTACTTTTGATATTTTCTTCCTTTTTTTAATCCATTGCTCTTGCACTCTCTCTCACTTGCTATATGCTGTGTTTAAATGCGTGTGTATTGTTTTAAAAGTGTGTTTGAAGACCCAAAAACAATTTCACGTGAAAAAAAAAAAATACTATTTTCTGTATTTCTGCTGATTTTTCTTTGAGGAATATTTGTTTAATTATCTTGCATTCTAATGTGTTAATGTTAAAAAAAGAAAACAAAACAGCAGAAATTGGCCAATTTTTTGCTGGATTTGTTTTTGGAGGAATGTTTGAATAATGTGTAAAAAAAAAAAAAACAATATTACAAAAATCGGATTATTTTTTTCCCCCTCCTCAAATCGCCCGGCCGATTAATCGGTTGGGCCCTAGAATACATGCCACCTCTAAAACACAGGTGTTACACAACACTCGAAATACAACGTACACGACACAACACACACACTGACACGTACACGAGGCACATTACATGACACACACGGTATCCGAAACACACACTGACCCACACGCACACACGAGAATCTAAATGTTTCAAGTTTTCAAATGTTCCTTGTGGCTTGTCGTCGTCCGTCCGCAGCATGCCGTCACTCTCTGGACTTCCCGCAGTACGTGAGTCCGTGTAAGGCCGTGCGACTGGCCAGCACGGAGGCCGACAAGCGTCTGTGCGACTTGGACGTTGAGCTGAGCATGAGGGAGGACGTCTTCCTCAGAATCGTCGCTTTGCAGGTAGTCTCAAAGATGGTCCGTTGCGCAAAGACCGCCGCGAGTGACGTCCCTTTCACACGCTTTCATGCGAGGAGAAGAAGCTTCCGGAAAACGTCTCGGCCGAGGAAAAAAGGTTCTTGGAGAGACTGGTTGCGACGGGCCGGAGGAACGGACTCCATCTATGTCCAGAAATGAGAGAGGTGACGCCAGGTTACATACTGTTTGTTCTCCTTTCCATTTCTAATCGAACCTGGCTTGAAAACCTAACTCAGGTTTAGAACTGTACTTTGAAACACTAACACAGGCCTGAAACCCTAACCTGAAACTCTTAACTCTGCCTTGAAACCTTAATTGGAATTTTAGGGGTCAAACTCATTTTTGTCCCAGGCCACATCATAGTTACGGTTTCCTCTTGAGGGCCGCTATGACTGCGAACCCATATCAAATATATGATAGCCCCATATTATATTACATATACACAACAAATTGATGGATAACTAGTTTTTAAATCGGATGCCAGTAAAAAATAAAAATAAGAAATTAAAACTATTATTCAACTTAATTTAAAAGGGGCTTGGTGACAAGAGAAATGCTTGCTATCTCAACGTTGTTAAAAGTGAAGACTATTTGCAATTTGGCATTTTATGTATTTTAGCAAAAAACGAAGTCAACGCACATGATTTGCTTTCATGGGCCACATAAAATGAGGTGGCGTGCCGGATTTGGCCCCAGGGCCTTGACTTTGACATCTGTGCCCTAAACTTTACTTAAAACCCTAATTCCAGGCTTGTACCTCTTAGACTTGAACCCCTGCTTGAAACCCGTCTCTTAAACAACAACCCTGACTTGAAATCTTACCAGTCTTGAAGCCCTACTTTGAACCCTAACCCCCCTTTTGAAACGTTTTTTTCCCCCAAAGCAAATCAAAAGAACGTCCAAGCTCATCTCCGAGCTCTCAATCGAGTTCAACAAGAACCTGAACGAGGACAACACCTTCCTGCTCTTCTCACGGCAGCAGCTGGGTCGGTACACACACACACAACACACACACAAACCTTGACTGTCTTTTGCCGCACTTAGACGGTCTGGCTGAGAGCTTCCTGTCGGGTTTGGATGTGGATCAGGGCTCCGGTCTGTACAAGGTGACTCTGGCCTATCCTCACTATTTTCCCGTCATGAAGCGCTGCCGCGATCCCGAGACGCGGCGGAAGATGGAGACGGCGTTTCACAGCAGGTGCAAAGAGGTAACAGGGGGACGGCAAAAAGACAAAAGACAGAAAAAAACAACAACCCTGACTTGAAACCCTATTTTAAAACCCGCGACCCTCAACCTCATCGTCTGGCAGGCGAACACGGTCATCCTGGAGCGTTTGGTCTCGCTGCGTGCGGAGGTGGCGGTGTTGCTGGGTTACAGCTGCCACGCCGATTACGTGCTGGAGGTCAACGTAGCCAAGAACGCCACCAACGTGGACGCCTTCCTAAGTAACTTACTACTAACTTATCTTACTTACTTAGGTTAGTAATTTACTAACCTAACATTCCAAATTAACCTACTACTATCTTAACTCTGGATTGAAATCCTAATTTTGAACTTTCAACCCTTTTTTGAAACCCTACTGCTTGTTTGAAACTCTTAACAGTCTTGAAACCTGCATTTGAAACTGGAACCGTGCTTTGAAACCCTAATTTAAAACCTCAACCCTTCTTTAAAACCCTACCGACTCGAAACTGGAATTTGAAACACCAACTCTTTAAAACCATATTGCAAAACCCTTAAACTGTCTTGAAACCCTAACCTTTATTTAAAACACTACTTTGAAACCCTAACCCTGACTTGAAACCCAACTTTGAAAACCCTGATTTAAAAACCCAACTTTGAAAGCCTAAGCCTTGTTGGAAATCCTCCACGCCAGACGGCCTCCAGAAGACGCTGGAGCCGGTTGGCGCGCGGGAGCGCAAGTACCTGCTGGCCCTGAAGAAGCGCGAGTGCCTGATGAACGGTCGCCGTTTCGACGGGCGTCTGAGTGCGTGGGACCTGCCCTACTACATGAACCGGGCGGAGCGGCGCCAGTTCGCCGTGGACAAGGACAAACTGGTGGAGTACTTCCCGCTGGACGCCGTCACCGAGGGCCTGCTGGGGATCTACCGGGACCTGCTGGGGCTGCGCTTCAGCCGGGTGCAGGCGGCGCCCGTGTGGCACCGGGACGTCCACGTGTACGCCGCCCACGACGCGCACACCCACGAGATGATGGGACACTTCTACCTGGACCTGCACCCCAGGTGGGGACTCAACCTCCGCGCCATCTCCTTCCCCAGGCAGACCCTAACCATGGCCTAAGACCCTCATTTGAAACCCAAAGCCCTTGTTTTGAAACCCTAACACTGGCTTGAATATTGAGTAACCTAATTTGGAAACGTAGCCCTTGTTTGAACGTCTTGCCCAGTCTTGAAACCCAACTGTATGTTCCAAACCCTAACCCACGCTGAACCTTAACTTCAAACCGTAACTCTTACTTGAAATTCTATTTTGAAATCCTAACTTGAAACCCTAACCCAAGCTTGAAACCCTTGTTTTTTTTTTTCAAATCCTAATTATATAAGGAAACCTTAATTTAACCCTCATTTGAAACGCCATATACCCTGTTTAACCTGATTTGAAACCCTACTTTGAAACCCTAACCCAGACTACAAATCCCAACTTGAAATCCTAACAACGGCTTTAAACGGTCATTTGAAGCCCTATACCTTGTTTGAAAACACAAGCTTGAAACCCTAATTTGAAACTTCAACTTCAAATCTTAACCCATGCTTCAAACCCTATTTTAGAACCCCAACCGGCTTAAAACCCTGTTTTTTAAACTTTAATTTGAACCCTTAGCCATGGGTTGAAACCTGAATTCAAAACCTGAACTCTGGCTTGAAACCCTAATTTGAAACGGCAACTTTAAACCCTAACCATAAACCCTCATTTGAAACCTTATGCCTTATTTGAAACCCTAACATAGGCTTCACACCTTAACTCTGTCTTGAAACCCTCATTGGAAACCCTATCCCTTGTTTCAAACCCTAACCCTAGGCTTGAAACCCCTAATTTGAAAGTCTAACTTTAAACACCAAGTTGCACTTCAAACCCTAATTTAAAACTCTGCCCTAGAAATCCTGGCTTGAAACCCTGATCCTGACTTGAGTTGAAACCTTACTTACTACCTGGTAGTACCGGCATAGGCCAATGGAAAAAAAATGCCAATCGCTAGTCGGTACCGCGCCGTACATGCTATATGTGACTTCGTCCCATCTGCGTCGCCAGGGAGGGAAAGTACAGCCACGCGGCGTGTTTCGCCCTGCAGCCCGGGTGCGAGGGCCCCGACGGAAGGCGACGCTTCCCGGTGGCCGCCGTGGTGGCCAACTTCACCAAACCGGCCGGGGGTCTGCCCTCGCTGCTGCAGCATCACGAGGTGGAGACGTACTTTCACGAGTTCGGACACGTCATGCACGAGATCTGCTCCAAGGTGAACGCGAGTTGGGGGGAAAAAATTGGTGTCCGTTTTGTAACCAATGACAACCCAATTGGAATTTAGTCCGAATTCGACTCGTTTGCCTTTGATGTTTACAAACACAAGTACGTTAGGTTCATTGAGGACTAAGTTGACTTAGTTTGAGAGTTCTATATTGTCAAAAATGTACATTAGGAAGACTAAATTGTATTTATGACAACAACGGGTTACGTTAGGTCATGGAAGACTAGATTGTCTTTGGTATTTGCAAAAAGTTATATATCAGCTTTCTTCAAGACTATAGATAGTTTGGGGTCAAGTGAAGACTGAATTGTATTCACAAAAAAACGGGTTCGAAAACATCGAAGACCCTCGGTTGTTTTTGATGTATACAAAAGACTAAAAGTCAGATTTTTATAAAAAGGTCACCCTCTCGGAATTCAGCGGCACGATGGTGGAGACGGACTTCGTGGAGGTTCCGTCCCAGATGCTGGAGAACTGGGTTTGGGAGAAGGAGCCCTTGAGGAGAATGTCCCGCCACTACAAGGACGGCTCGGCCATCCCGGAGGCGCTGCTCGACAAGCTCATCGCGTCCAGGGTGGCCAACACGGGTCGGAACCACGCTCGACTGGCAAAACCCGAACAGGAACTCCGCAAAGCGTCACGTCTCCGCTGCCCTGTTTTCAGGTCTGATGAACCTGCGTCAGGTGCTCCTCAGTAAGGCGGACCAGTCGCTGCACACCAGCTCCTCCGCAGACTCGGCCGCTGTGTTCGCCAAACACTGCCGGGACGTTCTGGGCGTTCCCGCTACAGAAGGTCCGGGGGTCATCTCTGGGGAACCCCTCGTGGAAAGTTCTGTTGTCCCCAGTACAGAGCGTATGTACTTTTGCCACCTCTGATCGCAGGCACCAACATGATGGCCAGCTTCGACCACCTGGCGGGAGGATATGACGCCCAGTACTACAGCTACCTGTGGAGCGAGGTCTACTCCACGGACATCTACTTCAGCCGCTTTAAAAAGGAAGGGATCCTCAATCCCAACGTGGGTCCCAATCCAAAACATTCACTTTTGCACATTCCCTGAATACCACATTGTCTTTGATGCTCACAAAAAATGTGTGCGTTAGGTTCATTTAACACCCAATTCTCTTGGATTTTTATGAAAACATGGTTAAGGGAATACAAAACTGTCTTTGTGGAGAAAAATATTTATTAGCTTCAGTACTGTAGATTGTCTCTCTCATGTTTACAAAAACCACATACATTAAGTATTGAGGAAGCATTTAAAACTGATGTTTTAAAAAATGCACGTCTTAGGTTAAAATGGACACTAAAATTGTCGTTTGTGTTTACAAACGTGGTAAGTTAGTTGCACTGAGGACTGTAAATTGTTAGTTTCAGGAAAGACTAAATTGTCTTTGATGTTTACAAAAAGTTTAGAAAATAGTACATTAGGTTGTTGAAGACAATTGTCTTTGATGTTGACAAAATATGTATGTTAGGTAATTGAGAACTAATCAGTCCGATGGTTACTATAACAATCATCTTTGATGTCCCAATAAATGTTTAATACTAAATTGTCTGCTTACAAAAAGATGTTAGTCGATAATTGTCTTTGGTGTGGTACTTAAAAGACGAGATTGTCTTTGATGTTTACAAAAATGTACATTAGGTTAATTGAAGACTTCGTTGTATTTGCAGTTGTTTAAAAAAACCAACAAAACAGAGCAATGAAGACTAGATCTTTGATGTTTACCAAAAAAAACTACATTAGAGCTTTGACGACTCAAAATGGTCTTTGATTTTTACAAAAGCACATACATTAGGTCTTTAAAGACGACGGTCTGTGTTTACAAAAACTGTACATGCTATTTGTTTACTCAAACATGATTTTAAAAAAACGTAATTAAATTAAGACGATCCTAACTAGTCTGATGTTTCCAAAAAAAAACACAAATGAGGTCAACGAAATAATAGATTGTCTTTCATGTTTCCAAAAACACGTACATGCTCTTCATTCATTGTCTGCTTGTGAAGCAGGTGGGGAAAGAGTACCGTCGGGTCATCCTGGAGGCGGGAGGCTCGGCGGACGGCACGGACATGCTGGAACGCTTCCTGGGCCGAGCACCGTGCCTGGACGCCTTCTTCCGCTGCAAGGGGCTCACACGCCACTCAGATGCTGCACTGTGATGCGTGCTGGGAATGTTCAGAGACACCAATGTATACGTGTGTGTGTATGTTTTATGATTTTTCTTTGTGCAATCTGTGCATGTGTGTTTTTTTTTTTTTTTTTTGTGAATTTGTTTTTGTAATGTGTAATTTGTACACGCTTTTGTCAAAAAGAAATTCCGAGTAAAGTTCACAGACCTGCTTGATTTGTATTAATCATATGAACTATCCAATCTATTATGTCATTTGAATTAATTCACTGTATAGTTTATACTACTATTTATCTATTATTTACATTAATTTTACGGAGATTCTTCATTTCAAGCCCAGCAGGACAGGAATTGTCACTGAAAACACTTACAAAAACACGTCAGCTTAATTGACGACTAGATTGTCTTTTGAGTTTACACACATACAAGTACATATTTGCCCCCGTCTCAAATTATTTTGTTTGCATAGTTTCCCCCACTTTATTTAGTCATAAAAAATATGTAAATACCAGACAAAGATAAACATAAAACGCAGTTTTTAGATGGTGAATTAATTTATTAAAGAAAAATAAATCTATTCAAATCAATATCTCCTAAACCTAATAACTGGTTGGGCCATCCTCAGCAGCAACAACTGAAAGCAAGCGTTTTCTATAACTTTCACATCTCTGTAGAGATATTTTGGCCCACTCTTCCTTGCAGAATTTTTGGAATTCAGCAAAAATGGGAAGTTTTCAAGCATGAACTGCCGTTTTAAGGTCATCCCACTGCCTTTCAATCGGATTCAAGTCCAGATTTTGAATCGGCCACTTCAAAACCTTCGTTTTTTTTTTTTTTTTTTTAAAAAGCCATTCAGAAGTTGATTTGCTGGTGTGTTTTGGATCGTTGTCCTGCTGTAGAACCCAAGTGCGCGTCAGCTTGAGGTCACAAACTGATGGCCGAAAATTCTCCTGCAGGATTTTCTGGGAAAGAGCACAATTGATGGTTCCATCAATCCCTGCAAGTTGTCCAGCTCTTGAAGGAGCAAAGCAGCCCCAGACCATCAAACTACAATCACCACGCTTCATCGTTGGTATGATGTTCTTTTTTTTTGTTCCATGTTTTCTCTGTTTGAAGATAATGGCTCTGCTGGAATCCGAAAGCTTTAGAACTGGCTTTGTAACCCATTGCAAACTTATAAATGTCAACTACTTTATTTCTCATCTGTTGTTGAATGCCTTTGGCTCGTGGCATTTTGTTGCGGCTTTTTTTTTTAAAGCTCTTTTGGCCAACTTCATTTTGTCAGACAGGTTCTATTTAAGTGCCTATTTAGTTACATAATACATTACACCACCGCAATAGTGAATAATAGGTTCAGAACGGGCAAAAAACAGGATCATGAGTCATGAGTGTCTGATCATTTAATGTTTTGTTGAAGTTCTGAGAAAGTTGTCATCGGGATCATTCATGTAGAAGACGAGTTACCCTTTAGGTGGCGCCATTGCATTCCAAACGCTTCTCGGTAATGACTAAAAAAATATATATTTTTTGTCAATACTGTATTGTCTTCAAGGCTAATTACTTTTAGAATACAATTATTCAATTTCTTTTTACATTTGGTTTTATTATATTTTGTGGAACTTTCCGATAGAACGTCGTCTAAATATGATTATCTTGCGCATGATACATTTATGATTATCATTTTATATTGTTGTTTAATCAGCTGTTTTGCATATAATTTGCACATGTGTGTGTGTTTTTTTAACAAATGAATGCTTGTGGGCGGGAGTCAGCGCCGGTGCAATCAGCGGGAAGGCATCGAGACGGACGCGGGCTGACGCTGCACTGTTTGCGGGAGGAGGAGGCGCGACGAGTCGGCGTGGGGCTTCGGTGCTCGGTGAGCGAGGAGGGCAAGCGTGCAGACTTTTAACCTGACCCTGCTTTGCTACATCGGCCCACGGAGAGAGAAGTCGCCCCACGCGTGGAGGAGACGATGAGTGGAAACATCTGGGCGAGGCATACTTCTTCTTCACTGGACGACAAGCTTCCACTCGGCCGAGCCGCTTTTGTATTTCCTCGCTGAATATCGTGTGGACATTTTGGATTCCCCCCCCCCCCCCCCCACACCTCTCCTCCTCCGACTTGAAACCAGTATATTTTTAGCCCCACTCCTGTCCATTTTTTAAAAGCATTCTTTTACGTCCAAGTGTGACTTTTAATAACTTTAACACATCTTTTTTTTTTTTTTTTTTTTTTTTTTTAAATACCGATATGAACCCCCTCGGCTAGTTTGGAGTCGTACGTGGGGGGGGGGGGGCTAGCTGTTAGCGTCGTTAGCTCGAAACCAGTCAGTACCGTCGAGCGATGCTGACTTCTTTAGCCGACTGAATGCCCTCCTCTCGGCGTCAAATTGGAGTGTAATCGTGTGTGGACATCACGGTGGACATAGTGACGCCTGGAAGTCATCAAGGTGGGTTGTTTCCCCCCCCCCCCCCTTTATCGTCCCCCTTCGTCGGGTATGCTAACGATGCTAACCGTACTAGCAGCGGCGTTGTGGTAACAGCAAGTGACTTCCGCACAGAGCTGAATAAAATTTTATTTTCAGGCCAATGTGGTAACATTGACTGTTTCAATTTGGGTTTTAATTGTTGATGACTGTTTAGTTGAATGGTGTCCAAAATTATATTGTGTTTTTAGGGAATGGCTACTGTACAGGATGGCCAATTTGCAACGTTAAAGAGGAATTTACACGAAATGTGTCCCATACATACGCTTAAATTTCGAGTTATTTGAATTATTTTTGGAGTTATTTGTGTTTCGGTGCCAGTCAGGGTCGCTCATAAACATACTCAGCTGCTGGCGCATTGTTGTATTCTGATTCTTGTTTTTGTTGTTCTAATATTTTTCATGTTCTTTTTTTTCTCTTGTTCTATTTCTTGTTTTTGCTTTGGTCTTGTTTGTCATGTTCTTTTTTTCTTGTTTGTATTCTCCGTATAATTGATCATTTCATTATCATTGTTGCTCTTCCTGTTGCTCTTGTTCTTGTTTATTTTTGTATTATTGTTGTTCTACTTGTTCTATTTTTTCTTGTTGGTGTTTTTTTTAAAATTCTCATTTCCGTTGTTGATCTTTTTTCATGTTCTAGTTCTCCCTTTTGTTCCTTTTTATAATTCTTCGTTCATCTTGTTCCAGTTTTTGTTCTTGTTCTTCGTAAAGAACAAAATTTCTATTTCTTCTTTTTATAGTTCTTATTCTTTCTTTCTCATGTTCTTGTTGTTATTGTTTGCATTCTTTTTATTCTTGTTTTTTCTTTTTCTCCGTCACATTCATGTGCGTTTTCAGTTTCTGACCAATCCACTAATAAGATTAGCCAGTGTCATTGAATCCATTTAAGATTGGTGGAGAACGCGGGGCTAATCTGCGACCTCAGTGTTTGGGAATGTGTAGGAAAACTCCGCAGGAACACGGAAGACCTTCTGCTTCACTGGAGGCCCGCTGGAAGAGTTTTTGTTTGTTGTGACAGCGTGAAACCCTCCACCTTCGCACCCCCTCCTTGCAAGCAAACGCCGACTGGCGTCCGGCCACCGGGATCCAAAAAGTTGACCCGCTTGAATTAACCCCTGACCAAAGAGGGCGGACACGTGTTGCATCTCCACTGGGGCGAAGAAGCCTCCATCCAGCTGACGTCTGCTATCCCATAATACTTGGACGTTGTCAACGGCATAGCTTCATTTTGGATGTTTGATTCCTTTTAACAGCGATAGCGTTGAGTCTGCGTAGCACTGTGAAGGATTAGTTGGCACTGCGGCCGCACAGCCAAGAGGTTCTGGGTTCCAAATCTCCATTGCAGCCTCTTTTGTTTAGTTTGATTGAAGACTGAAGAGCAAGTCTTTGGTATTTACAAAAAGTTCGGTTCATCGATGTTGACAGAAACATACATCAGGTTCTTTGATGACTCTAACTGGTCTTTGATGTTTACAAAAATATGTCCGTTAGGTTCATTGACGAAGTCGTTGGTGTTGAGAAAAACTCATACGTTATGTTAATTAAATATTCCGAATGGTCTTTGTTTGTAAAAACCTGTATGTTAGGTACGTTGAAACAAATGGTCTTTGCTTATAAAATAACTCAACCGTTAGGTTAATTGAGGAATCTAAATAGTTTTTGATGTTTATGGAAACATGGACTCTAAAAGGTCTTTGGTATCAGAAATGTTAGCTAGGTTGAGGATTCAAAATGGTGTTTTAATGTTTACAAAAACTCATACATTAGGTTCATTGAGGACTAAATGTTCTGAGGTTTATCAAAACGTACCTTAGGTTTGTTGAGGACTCTTAAATTGTCTTGGATATTTATAGAAATGTATGTGATGTTCACTGCGGATTAAATGGTCTTTGACGTTTACAAAAACTTGCATGCAGTTTTTGAGGACTGTTTTTGTCTTGAAATCTATCGAAACGTGAGGTTGATTCTTCATTGAGGACTCTAAAACGGTCTTTAACATTTACAAAAACGTACGTTAGGTTTGTTAGGGACTTTGCATTGTCTTTTTTAATAATGTAAGTGAGGTTCATTGACGACTACATTGTCTTTTATGTCTGCAAAAAACACGTAAATATTTTCTAAAGCATGTATGTTTTGGTTCATTGAGGAATCTAAATTGTCTTAAGTTTTTTTTTTGGGAGACATTGATGACTGCATGTTCTTTGAAGACTAAATTGTTTTAGTATACAACGCGTGCGTAAGGTTCGTAGTTGTGATGAAACAGCACGAACATATCGTATCAGAATCAGCTTTGTATCAGGAGTAATATGAAAAAAATTATCACAATTATCAGTATTACAATATTAGTAAAACAAATGTAAACCCCCCCCAAAAAATGCAGATACATACTGAAAGTCTTTTGCAACATGTTATTTTGAATACAAAGTCTGTACATCAAACATACTTCCTGTTTACATCTTAATATGAGAAGAGAGCGATGTCACGTGACTTCCTGTGAGACGATATGGATTTTTATTTTTTTAACCATGTTTTTTTAGACCGGCGAAAGTCGATATCCTCGTCAAAGTGGATTATTTTACTATTTATGCTTATTTTCATCTAAGCTATTCATGGGAACCCTTACAGGCTTACTTCCCTGCCAGTGACATGTTGAAAGAAGTTCGAGTGAGAAGTGAAATCACAAAAAAGACAGAGCATTAGCGCGCTGGCATGTTTCGCTTCATTGCTTCCTCCAGAGACTGTCGTCATATGGGGAATAAAAAAGAGAAACAAACCATTGAGTGTGACGAGGCAATTAAAACGTAATACAAAATGCTAGACCAAAAATAATGGACAGACAACACACAAATATAAAATAAACTGCAAAACAATTGGATACATAAAAACTGCAGAAATATTATAAAATAAAATAAAAACTACATGATTAAAAAGTATTAGAAAAATATGAACGCATTAGAAAGAAAAAAAAAACTAAACATAAAAATTACACAAGTACTAGCAGATGCTACAAAAATATTTTTAAAATATTAAAACCATCAAATAATTCATACAAAAATGTTTATTAATTCCAAATATTCATACAAAGAAAAATACAAACATATTACATAAAAACCATAAATACTGTAGACAAAAACTACAAAATTATTAGAAGAAACAACAAAATATTATTGAAGAAATACATAAAACAAATGCAAATAGATGAAAAACACATGGATTAGAACTCTACAAAAATATTAGATGAAACCCAATTATTAGAATAAATAATAGATTAAAACCTCACAATATTAGACAAAGTGCAAAATATTCGAAGAAACTACAGAAATATAAAAAAAAAACTTTCAAACAATTACATAAAAATGAGAGGCAATATTTTAGAAATAGGAAGACCTTTTGAAAATAAAAAAAGATTGGACAAATTTACAGTAAAATATACAGAAGAATAAAAACTAAAGATGAACAATACAAAATATTAGTTTGAGACTACCAAAATAAGAAAATATAAAATGTTCGAAAAGTATACAAAATATTAGATAAAATAACCTAAAAGTATTAAAGCTATGCAAATATTAGAAAAAAAATGACTAGAAAACAAATGTATTGCAAAAATGAAATGAAGGCTATTGGGAAAAAAAAAAAAATTTAGATTGAAAATGAAAAAAAACATGAAAGATTATGACTAGCTAGTAGCTGCTCTTTGGGATATGCTAGATTTAGTTGTGTCGGGGTAACATTTATTCTCATAAATTATGGGTGATTATTTCTCTGTCCATGTCGCCTGTCCGTACAAGCAGAATGATCAACAGCAGATGATCGGCATTGAATAAGTCATCCATCTGTGACATTAGTTCTCCTGTGACCCAGTTAGAACATCGCACTGGTCTCTGTTATGTAAAAAAAAAAAAAAAAAAATCTCATCCAAGCAAAGTAAAAGTGTTACTTTTACTTTGCTTGGATGTTAAAGTGTTACTTTTACTTTCATGACAGGTTTAGTGACTTCAAATTGACCTACAAGTGAACCCCACACGGACAGCATTTGAAAATCTTTGCAGTATTTTTGTGTTCGTGGTGAAGAGGAAGTGGAGCAGAAGCTGACGAGTGTTTGTGGCTGATTGGGGCGACGTGATGAATAAGCGAGAATGTTTCTCGCTCGCCGGCTTCTTTTGTCTCGACCAAGGCTTTGCACTGTAGCGCCATTGTGAGGCTACCTGCTAGCGGCCTCTTGTTTGCCCGCGTCAGCTGGCGAGCCGAGACGCATCGGCCGTGTTTTTCCCAGCCAAACGCAGCGATGTCATTTGAGACGGTGTTTTAGCAAACACGCTTTGAAGAAATATGGCCATCTCGTGATGACAAAAATCTCAGTACGTACCCTAATTTTAAGGTTAATGGTTTGGTTAAAGTTGGGTACAGTAATGGAACAAAATATATTTTTTTGTTAAATCCGATCTCTTTATGTTGTCGTTCACATTACCAAGAGCAAATGCAACTTCAAACGTGGACGAATGAGTCCGTGACGTCGCACGTACGCGCACAAAAGCCAGCGCCACATTGCATTAATTGTGAGTTTTTTTGCCTTTTGATGACATTTAGGTCGGATATACTCCAACTAATGAATACAAAAATGTGTAACAGCTTCAATCTTTTTCGGAAAGTGCAACATGAGTAGTTGTCTTGTTTTTGGGATACAAACAATGGGGAGGCTGTTTCAATCATAATGTCCAGTCCGGGGTATACCTCGCCTCTCGCTCAAGGCCAGCTGCGATGCCAAAATGAGGACAAGCGCTATACAACATGGACGGGATGGATGAATCCACATTGACCTACTGCCTGAAGCACATGGCTCGCCGTGACGTCTGCTTGCCAGAGGCAGAGCTGCACTGTTTTTGTTTATGGAGCAGACGTGGGGCTAGAGCGAGGGCAGTTTCAATTCTGCATGGGAACTTCATACTGAATATACTGTATCGATTAATCTGAATCTGAGGACTTGTACCTTCACACCGTTAATATTTACCGTGTTCTCCTCTGCAGAGTTGTTGCTGCTGGTTTTGTTACCGACCAACGCCCGCCCAGGCGCTTGAGTTCTAAATGCGAAGGTACGTCAATATGTCCTCTGATTTTTGTCATTTATGTCGCTTAAACTAGTAGGCGTGCATCAGTATGGAACATTCTGGATGGCACACACATATACTCGGCCAAGGCCTGACCATCCTCCTGTCCTGTAGGGGGCATTAATTACAAAGTCAGTGCACAGTAAGCTATTTGGTGGATCAAGTGGATCACTGCTCCGCTTTACCATAATGCAAGCAAAATGTAAGCAAAATAAAAACAAAACATAATGTCATCTTCCTGAGTGTTTGTAGTTTTCCTGTAATCCTGATATCTAGGTTGCTAACCAACAAAATGTCATCAAACTGCCACTGACAAGCTAATGCTAAAACCTTACTAAAGGTAAACATTGAGCCTTTCGTCTCATGTTGCACTGCAGTTGCAGTGTAATTCTCACGAAAGTAAGTGACGGCGTCCAAGGTGACAGGAAGGGCCTTGCCTTATTCCGCCCAAGGCCGCCTGACATTATCCACTTGCCAAACCAGCTCTCTCTACACCCAGTGTCTACTTTCGGCCCCTGGGGGTCGCAAATAGATCTTTGCTGCTGGTCCTCAAAGCATAATTTCTTAAAATTATTGCTGTATAATATTCAGTCCATGTCCTCGTCCATATTGACTGTACGAGGGGTCTTAGAGGGAATGAATCAAAGTGATCTTAAAAGTCTTACCTTTGGTCATATTCACCGGATGAGGGGTCTTTGATTGAATCAAAATGGTTTTGAAAAAAGTCTTAAATTCTTAAAGGTCCCATTTACTGAATGACGAGTCTTTGTTTTAGGGCTTTTAGGATATAATCTTTTGAGAATCGGTTATCCTATAGATATATCCAAAACAAACAAAATATATATATATATATTTTCTATTACTAAAATGCATTTTATTCTCATTTATGAGGGCTGGACTTCTATCCTTAAACTGCATGTTAGCACTGAATGCATGGTATAAACTCTGTACCGAATTTGAGACAACAAAATCAGCCTTTGCTAAACTGTGGGGGAAAAAAAAAAAAAGAAAAAACGCCAACTACCATTCAGCTCATTCATACATTTATGTTACAGGATGAGGGGTTGAATCAAAGTGGTCTCCAATTTGGTTTGCTTTGCTTTTTGCTTTTCAGGGCCTCTTCTGCTTGCATTCTTGACTTTGCTTCCGCAACTTTACTTTTTCCTCTCCTTCTTCGACTGTTTTTTTTTTCATTGTCCTTGACAGGCGGCCTCTTTGCTGCGCTAATGCTAGCCGCCCTGTACAAATGAACCCCAGAGGCTTGTACTTAACGAGAGCTCATATTTAATTAACAACTTACAGGCGGTGGGGAGGCTCTTCTATTTATAACCTGCAGGCCTGCCTGACCCGCTTGGGTCTTTTCTCATGAATCTAGGCGGGTACTTTTTGCATCAGACCTAATTCTCCTGGCCTGTATGTGTATATCTCAGGACGTTGACAGGAATATCATCATTTTGGGTGTTGGTTTCGCAGCCTGAAAACTCTAGTCATTTGAAATCAGATCTCAAAATTATTTTTTGAAAATAAAACAGGGTGTTTGAAAAAGGCGGTTTCTAGAGGTTTATGAAAACAACACCAAATGGTGCATGGTCTCTCAGATTTTGAAAATGACAAAATGGTGGTGTCTTGAAGTTTTTTAAAACGTCACAAAATGGTCGTGTCTGTTTTTTTGAAAATGGCACTAAATGGTGGTCTCACGGTGCTTATAAAATACACAAAAAGGCGTGTCAGAATTTTCAAAAATGACACAAAATAGTGGTATCCGAGATTATTTTAAAATGACTTAAAAGGGCGGTGTCCGTGTTTTTGAAAATGACACAAAATGGTGGTGTCTCAGGATTTTTAAGAATGATACAAAATGGTGTTTCAAACTTTTTAAAAACTGCACGAAATGGTGATGTCCCGAAGGTTTTTGAAAGAAAGTGTTGAGTGGAGATCCAAAACCAAAGCAACAATGTTGGACCACGTTATTGTTTCTTAACAAAGCGACATTGCTAACTAGTGGCCTGGCATGCATATTGCAGCTCTCGCCCAAAAATGTAAAGTTATGGACATCAAGTTGGATTTTGTTAGAACATTAATAATACTGTGGTACCTTGATTTCTGAGTTTAATTTGTTCCATGACCAAACTCGTCATTAAATTTATTCGTACAGCAAATGTGTGATATTTGTGTGATCATCCGCACACGAGTTTTGGCCTACTGTAGGTGCTTTTGAGTGTTCTCACTTTGTATTTTGTAAATTGTAAAATATGTTCCTTGGCTCCATAAAGGTTGGAAATCACTGCTCTCGTCAGATCATGTATTCTAATAATTCAGGTCAAACCAACATGACAACGTGACAGAAATAATGGGTGCTAACTTGCTGTCATTAAATTACTTTATTGTAATTACTTCATCCACACCGAAACTTTAGAGCATGATTCGACAGAACGGCGGCATGTTTACGTACAACCGTCAGTGCTGGCAGTAGCTTGCTAGGCTACATAATGTTTTGTTGCCTGCTTGCGAGCCGCATCGTATTAAAAGTACGTGAACATACCTCAAGCAAGCCTTAAACGAACGTCCTCTCCTGTCCTGAGCACCGTTGACCACCAACACGTGTTTTTCCCCATTTTGTCCTTATAATACCGTCGGCGTGCTCCACTCTTGTTGTCGTCGCCACAGTAACGAGTGTATCCGGTCGCATTTGAGTTGACAAAATAAAGCCCAGTGATCATAAAAAATGGAATGCGGTGGTATCTGAATACAAGATTTTATTGCAGTAGTCTGACATAGTGCAATCCTGAAATAGCAAATTTGTCTTGTAGTCTGATCCGGGCATTATGTGTTGTCTGTCTCCGACGTGTTGTCTGTCTCACACTGCCGACGTTTTATTTTATGTTTTTTTTTAATTAAAATAAGTTCATTGGCCGTCAGATATTTACAGTACTACGTCAAAAGACAGGCGACAAGGCTAAAAATAAACTAGCTTTTGGATTCAAATATACTGTGCACAATGGCGACGCGGAGTAAATGTCTTTTGCAGACGTCATTGATCGGATCGGCGAATTATGACATTAAAGCCGATCAGCATAAAATGCTAATTATCGTCCGATACCGACCAGGCCGATAAAATCAGTGTAAAGTCTAATGTTAACCTCTTGTTGGATTAAGTCTGCGCTGAAAAACACCAAATATTAGTTATGAAGTTTTGCCGCCGTTGCGGAGTCGATGTCCTCCGTCATGTGGGCAGGAAGTGGCTTTCCAGAAAATTCAGCACAATCTTTTGGGGTTGCAAGTTGAACATTGGCATGGTAAAATGCATCACTTGTTTTTTTTGTTTTTGTTTCATTCAAAGGATGGCATATTATGTAAAGGTGACTTTTCAATAGCTCGTGTAGTAGTAGTTGGCTCTCTGGAGTGCCTGCCCACCCATCATGTGAAATTAAAAAAACAAGCACAGTGGTTTGTCTGTTTACGATTCTCCCGACATACGGCGCTTCGAGGTTATGAACAGAGCGTACTGAACTGGCTGGCTTGCGCTGTGGCGTAAGAATACAGGCTCAAGTGGTACAAGAAAGATTGCTCAGTTACCGTTGTACTTAGTTTTTTTTTTTCATTGGCTTGTTTTATATGTATGTGTATTGTATTTATAAGTGTTTTACATACAAATATTTCAGGTATGACGTATGTGTTAGAATATGTCAGTGATAAACTACGGCGCGCTCTGACTTGCCGACAAATTCAGTTTACGTCACCGCCGTAGGAACTGAATTCGGAAAAGTAAACCAAGGATCACGTGTGCATTTTTTTTGGGAGCTGTGTCATTTTTATTATTACATTACAATTCAGATAAATTACATAATACCGCCCAAACACTGAATTTCTCCACCCATGACTTGGCAGCTAGCCTTGATGAAGATCTGCCATTTTCAATCCACAGCTAGACTACACAGAATCAGTGTTACATACTTGAATGTTCGATGAAGTCGTCTACATGGGTGGGCTTTAGTGTATTTGTGTTTGGTTGTGTGTCCGCTGAATGCGCCTCAAGTGTCGTTCGGCGGCTTGGCGATGAAGTGCTGCCTCCGCCAGTGAAAATACAATTGACGCTTTTTTCTTCGGACTCCAGGCTGCTTCTACACAAGTAAGCCGCGAGCCTCCACGGAACCCCCTATTTCTGCACCTGGTCGTCATGGTAACAAAAGCCGTAGTAAGCAGAGGCTCATTTGCACGAAACAGGACCACCCCTTCAAAACAGGCTGATTTCATCAAGTCCTTAAATAGATGGTGTAAAGCACTGCAATTCTTGATGATTCTTGAAAAATGTTGATGAGAATTCTTCGTCAGCATTTTTGGTTATCAGATGGTGAGTAAAACCTTATGTATATTCATCTTCAGATTGTCTTAAGACAAGGAAGTGTGCTGTCTGGAAAAAAGCCTGAGTGGAAACCCCCAATTTCAAACGACATGCTACCCGAAACAAATCTGCATAACCTCCATTATCGGTGAGCACTTCGGCAAATGAAGCGCAAGAAGTCTGTGTCCTCCTGCCTCGGGCCCATCTGTGTCTAAAGATAATACGTGGGAATTATTCATGAGTGAAATCATGATCTGTTTCCGAGGGAATAAGAATGTACACACCCGGTGGAAAATGGCCCTTAGATGCATTTACTTGCACGGTAAAGCTCATGATATGGATGGAGTGTGTAGGCTGCACGTGTGCTGATATCCATGTGTAGATGCCACTTTGTCCTCCTCCAGAGATCAGATTACTCACCCTCATTTGGGGCCAAACGTTGAGAAAACAATCAGGCTTTTTGTTTTGCGGCGTCACGCGAGACCGCTGAGAGCTCGGAGGCCCGCTGAGAAGTAAAGTAAAACTGGAACATCAGGTTCCAGGCTAATGCTGAAACCCCCCACCACCTCCACGATACCAGCAGCTTTTCACTTCCGGTACAACTCCTACATGCAGTCGCTGTTGTGCTTGCAGGTGGAGATCAAAATAGGAAACAGTGTGTATCTTCAGTGACTTCACCTGTCAATATGTTTACATGGCTGGCACTGCACTTCCAAAGCCTCTTTTCCCCCAATTTTTATTTATTTATTTATTATTATTGATTACCTCCCCACACCCCGGTACTCATGTTTGCTATCTTATGACAGTACTATATGCCTTAAGATAACAGTTTTATTTGTTCGGTGACCACGCTTATAATGCAAAGTATCTCAAATCATCTTTCCCCATAGAAATGAATGGAAATGCCTTTAATCTGTCCCATGTGTTTTTAGTAAATACCACTCTAGTATATTGTACTTCATAAAAACATACAATAATAAAAAAATGTAAAGAATTTAAGTTTTTAACTTATTTTTGCTTCAGTTCAATGGATGTTGTTCTGCTCCCTCTGGTGTGTGCACCTTGGCCACGTGGGGGCAGTATAACACAGACATAGAGACACATGAAGAAGTGTTTTACAACTGACTCAGTAAGCTGCAGTAATTTTAGTAATTTTACACAACGGGTAACGCATATGCCTATGAGTATTGTTGTTTTGTCTGTCTACATTTGTTCCTCCTTGTGTTCAAATATCTGTTGCTGTTACTTAGCCCAACTATGGCATTTTACGTTGTTTGTTAGCATTAAGCTAAACGTACTGTCGTAAGGGAAAGCGTTGTGATTGAACACACAATGTGTAATTCTCTTGGTTTTATGTTGCTTCAACTAGGAGTGGCAATAAACATCTTGAAGCCTCTTTGTTGAAGAATTGTTACTATCTGACAAACTGCTGCTTGTAGTGAAGTGAGTTGAGTTAATTTCCACCATACAGCACTTGTATTTCTTTTTCTTTTTTTTCTTTTTTTTTTTTACTCACAAGTCAAAGCAAAAGATCAGGAGAATGATGGCCCATATCCTAAAAAAATTGGAAGTCAGGTCGCTGGTATCTCAAAGCGACATATAAAGCTTTATACCATATAAAGCATTTTACCAGTTCAGAATCATCTTTATTGGCCAAGTAGGTTACAAGACACAAGGAGTTTTGTCTCCGGTAGTTAGAGCCATTAGAAATACTACCTGACCACAGGATAAATTCTCATCAGTCTGCCCAAGCGCTTTCTCTTCTCACTTTATTATTGTTCTACTTATGCTAGCTCAAAAGTCAGAGCATGTTAGTATTTTATAAAATTTCATATGAAATACTACCATATGGCAATCTGTATAAACTATTTGAACCCAAGCTTGTAACCGCTGTTCGGAGCTAAGCTGGGCTCCACCGTCCAGGCGGGATGTGTCACTCCTCCGACATGACATGATGAACTACTTCGGCGTATGTTGGCGTTTTACACAGAGAGCCGAGTACATTTCAGCAGGTTGGGAGCAGCTTGCGTTATTAATAGCGAGCAGCGCTCGTCTGCTGGATGTGACAATGTGATTAGCGCGGGGTGGCCCTTGCTTCCTCAAAGCAGCTTTTCATCCAGATTGTTATGGCTTTCCCCGGATTGCCTGCTACGGCTGAAACATATTTTGGCGGAGATTACAGACGGTACCAGACGGGAAATAAACGCTGCCAGACGTCCTTGCTTCCCATGATGCAACCGGAACAACTGTTTGAATGACCCAGCTGATGTGCTCAACAAACGCAGCAGAGTAGCACGTGTGATGTTTGCTGTCAGTCATGTCAAAGGAGCGATTATCCCTACCTGGACAGTGGATTCAGTTCTGCTGCACACTCAGTCTACAACCTCGAGGTCTGAGAGTTTGCGCCAGTAGCCGTATGATAATACTTTAAAAAAATAAAAATAAAAATGATAGAATGGTATCATGCTGTTTGTATGATAACATATAGCAAAATAGTAACGTGATCCGAGAAAGCACTTGGGGACATAAGAATTTTAAATATTGCCCTGTAGTCATGTACTGGTTCTAATGTGAACTAATAAAACACTAAAATGCTTTTTTATATATATATATATATATATATATATATATATATACACACACACACACACACATACACACACACACACACACATACTGTAGAGTGCTAGCATGTTCAGTGCTCAGTAGTGAGGTACCGGCTGCAACCTCAGGGTAGTAGAGTTCACACCAGTGGTCTTCTTTCAAATGTAAATTGCCAAAATGCTAACATCGGCAACATGAATAAAAAAAGTGCTTTGGCTCATCAATAAGGATACATTATGCCTCTGACTCGGGTACTATTCTTTCATGTCTTGTACCAGGTACAATTTCACATAAGAACTGGTAAAATGCTAACAGTTGGTATAATAACCTATAGCAAACTGAGTCCAAAAAGCCTTAAGGCAGATTGATCAGAATTTTACATTTTGCCCGTTAGTCTAGCACAATTTCAAAAGTGGAGAAAGTTCAAACACAGATTGTTCAGGATTTTACATCTTGCCCTGAAGTCAAGTACTGGTTCTAAGAATTTATAAAATGCTAACATGGTGAGCTCGTGCTTTGGTGAAGTTGGGGTGCATCGATTTGCCCCAACACCCGACAGTCAAGCGGCATTCATACTTTTCCGTGCCAGAGGTCTGACATTTCCGACTTTTTCTGGAATGCAGCCACAGTTTCCATGGCAACAGCCATGACCTAGGAGGCACTCTGACCAGGAAAATAAAGCGGGAATGTCGTTTTCATACACCGTCGCTGAGAGGAAGCCACGGGGCTCGTTGCCAAACCCCGGGGCTCGTTGCCAGGAACGCGGCGCTCACATGGCCGTCATTCACACTTACCACATGTGTGTATTAAGTAGGCCGAGGGACTAAGTCATGCAATCATGATGCGAAAACTGATTAATTATTTGCATTCTGTTTATTTGTTATTACTGTATGTTTCTTGTTTATTTGCTTGTTTTTTTAACAGTTTTTAAAGTAAAAATGGGAAAAAATAAACCTTTTGGAGTATTATTTGGTAGCGCACCGCTAACAATTTTTTTGTCGTGGTTTCAGTTCCGGTCAGCGGTAGTCAATTACTTTCTGCCAACCAGAAGTACTGTACCCTGGCGGCAATTGTTTTCAAACATTATGCACGCATGGAACTAGTTGTCAAAGCATCAGTTGACCTATTTACTGATGACATATATACACAAGCTAGCGATTAGCAACCACTAACTGCTAACATGGGAAACACTAATTCGGGCCGATGTTGTCAGGGTTACCATTGGATTTTCCCAATTTCTGAGTCTAACAACGTATGTAAAATGGACGCCCGCTGTGGTCATGTTAGTTTGAAGGCTAACATGGTTTATAAAATAGATTAAATCAGTGCTTTAGACTTAAAATTAATGACCTTGTCAGTCATGATTGCATTGGCAAGCGTACATTACAAGACGAAAAAGCGATACGCACTTTTTTGTGGTAACCCACACACTTGAACTGAGAGTGCTTTCATGTGATCTGTCACAGTGTGTGTGGAAGGCTCTTGGACGACATGCCGTGTGTGTGTGTGTGTGCACCTTTTAAAGGCAGTTACTCCCCAGCCACACTGACCTTTCCCTGCCCAAACACCTGCAGCCAAAAGACGAATGAATACTATTCACATTGAAGACTGACACAGCAACAGTTTCGTGGGGTTCTTATCATTGAAAACATGGTGCCACGCTTGTGTGCGTTCCAACATTCTCCACATGCTTTAAGCAACAAAGCGTCTCTTGTTGGACTGGATTCCGTGTGAAACCTGTGTTCATTTAGGAACAGATTTAGTCACGTACCATTTGACGGTCGGAAATGGCCATATCGAGTCACGTGTCAAGTTAAAAGCCGTGATTCTTTCAAGAATCTAGAGCTCTTGTTATTTTGGTAATATGACCTCATATGATAAATGTTTTTAATTCCAGTACAGAAATATTAAACAAAATATAGACAAAATTATGAAAAATACAATATTAAGGACAATTTAAAAATAAAAGAAATTGAAAAATTTGAGGCGAGAAACACAAATCTTTGAAAAAGACAGTACCACAAAAATATTAAATACAAAATATTCAGTATAAAATGTATGGTAAACGATACAAAGGTATTTCCAAAATGTACTCCACAAAATACAAATACATTTGATGCAAATACAAAAATATTAGACTGATTTGGAGAAAAAAAAAGAAGAAAAAAAGTGAGAGAAAAATAAAAACTGACAAAAATTACAATTTAGGAAAAATACAAAGATGTTTGTATTTGACAAAATAATATTAAATATGATGGGGAAAAAAATCATTACAAGAAATCTGAAAAAACAGTCCAAAAAATAAAAAAAACATTGAAACATAATACAAAATATTAGACTTTAAAAAGTATTGAGTAAAATAAGTACAAAAATATTAGAGAACAGTGGAAAAATATACGCAAATGCTTGAAAATAAACAAACTGTCAGAAAATACTGCATAAATATTAGACAAAAAATGCAAAACAAATTTGAAATTTCAAACTATTAGATGAAAAAATGCAAAATTATTAGACAAAAAATATCTGACACATACAATGGATTTTTTTTATATAAACAATGCATCCCTAACATCTCCTGCTCATCTCTTCTTCATCTTCCGCCCTGTAGTGCCTGAGGATGTCGAAGCGCAGCTTCTTCGTTCGCCTGGTGCCATGCCGCTGCTTGCGTGGCGAGGAGGAGGCGGTGACGTCTCTGGACTACTCTCACTGCAGCCTGGAGACAGTGCCCAAGGAGATCTTCAGCTTTGAGAAGACGCTGCAGGAGCTCTTTCTCGATGCCAACCAGATTGAAGAGCTGCCCAAAGTGAGCCAGAGATACTTCTACATTGACTTTACTCATAAGATCCAGTCACTAAATTTGTCTTTGATCCACCAGCAACTGTTCAACTGCCAGCTGCTCCAGCGACTGAGCATGCCCGACAACGACGTCACCGTGTTGCCCCCCGGCGTCGCCAACCTCGTCAACCTCAGGGAGCTTGACGTCAGCAAAAACAGTAAGTCCGGAACTCGCCTCTGCTCGGAGCTCCGTGTTTGAGTCCAGAACCCACAGAAAAGGAGCTTGAAATCCTGTCCCTTGTCACGTTAGCCTGGTAAATCTAATGGTGTATGTAACATAGAGATGTGCTGTGGTTCTGTTCCATATATGTATATACCAGCTCCCCCCTGTCCCAGTCAATCAAGGCGTGCCTCAAGGCTCTGTACTAACCGGCGCACTTTTGGGGACAGAGCCTTCAATGTGGCAGCCTGCACCCTCTGGAACTCCGTCCCCTCTGAAATATGTAATGCCCCAACCATGGACTCATTCAAATCGGCCCTCAAAACCCACATTTCCCCAGCCCATTGGCCCACAGTTAGTCAGCCACCTGTGTGGTCAGTCTCTCTTTTTTCTGTCTGATTTGTAAAACATGCTAGGCACTATCTAAATCAAATGTATTCTTACTATTATTAGAAACAAATTACAAAAACGTTTCAACAAAAATATTTTGTATTTGAAATATTAATTCAAACTATTGGAAAATTACAAAATAAAAAATATTACATGACAAATACAAGAATATTAGACAAAAAATATAAAAGGATTGGAGAAAAATACCAAAATATTAGATGAAAAGTAGAAAATGAAAACTGCACAAATTAAAAAAAAAAAAAATCAAAACAAGTTTTAAGGTAAAATGTATACAAATGTAAAAAAAATTAAATAAAATTCAGGGGGTGACAAAAACTAATATTAGAAAGTAATTCAAAATATTAGACAAAAATATAAAATGTTAGTTGAAAAATACACATAAATAATTTCTAAATATGAGACAAAGATTGAAAAATATTAGATGAAAAATCCACAAATGTTAGAAACAAATGTAAAAATATTAGATGAAAGAGTCCCAAAATATTGGGAAAAAACAAAAATATAGGACAATACTACACAAATATAAGAAACCAATACAACATTAGACGTATAAAAATATTCCATGGAAAAATGTAAATTAGAAAAATATGCAGACAAATATACAAATATTAAGGGGCAAGATGTCGTGTGCGCTGGCATAAGGTAACGGTCTACAGAAAATAGAAGCGTGCTACGGTCATGTTAGCGAGCTAGAGCGAACAGTGTATAGATAATAGATGTGTGCTGTTGTCATTTAGCTCCCTAAGACTGAAGGTGTATATATTTAAATTATAATTGTGTTGTGGTCAAATTAGTTGGCTAAAGCTAAAGGGTGTTGGTCTTTGTTGCTTTGTGCAGGTATTCAGGAGTTTCCCGAGAATATCAAGAACTGCAAAATGCTCACTATTGTGGAGGCCAGCGTCAATCCCATCTCAAAGTACGTATGGAAATTGCTAACCACAACACTGTTGGTCTGCTCGTGTGACTTACCTTTTCATGCTTGCATGTGTTAAGGCTGCCCGATGGTTTCACCCAGCTCATGAGCCTGAGCCAGCTCTACCTGAACGATGCCTTCCTGGAGTTCCTTCCAGCGAGTTTTGGCAGGTCTGTTTGAGAAAAACACAATCTCAAAAAAGCTTGATTTTATTAAGGGCTTTGATATCTTACTACTACATTGGATCTTCTGGGTGAGCAACTCGAAGCAACATTTTCTGCTCCAAAAGTCAAGAATCGGCAGTTGAAGATAAAATAAACACCAGCAGTGAAGTGACAATTATAGATGAATAAATACTATATGTACATTACAGAAGTGAACGTGAACTGCAGAAAGGAGAGCCAGCAATGTTGTATCTTGCAAAAACTATGCTGATGTCAATAAAATAGTCTATTTAAAAATAGCTGGGAATGAAATACACACCAGAAAAAATACTAACTATACAAGTGGTGAATGAAGAGCAGCAAGAATGTACAGCAACCTTGTATGTGGCCAAAAAAACGAACCATTGATGACTAAATCGCCTATATATATGAGCCGATGGGAATGAAATGAACACCAGGAATAGTATCTTATCAGCAACGACGTGACTAAAATACATGCATTAAAACAGCAGCAAGATTATTTGGTGACGTTGTTTGCAGCAAATTCTATACCTGCATCAAAAAAAGATACTGTTAAAAGCAGTATAGTACCTTTAACTACCTGCAGTGGATTGGCAACTATAAATGAATAAATACAGTGGCTACAGTATTTATACAGAAGGGAACTTGAATAGCAGCAAAAATAGTCTGCAGCATTGTTTGTGGCAAAAACAAAATATCTATCGATAGAGGGTTTATACAGGGCCATCAAAAAGTATTGGTCCCCATCTCATTCTTATATTTTTGCATAGTTTCCCCACTTTAATGTTTAATATCATCAAACAAATATAAATATCAGACAAATACAACCCAAGTGAACTTAAAATGTTGTTTTGAAATGATTTCATTTAAAAGAAAAACAGAACGATTCAGTTACTTGGCCCTGTGTGAAAAGGTAATTACACCCCCTTGTTAAATGAATGAATTGTGCCTAATCACAACTTGTGGTTATTTTTAACTGATCACACCCAAGCCTGATTACCTCCAGAATCACTTAAAAAGAACCTGTCTGACAAAATCAAGTCAAACAAAATGACACGATCCAAACAAATTCACGAACAGTCAAGAAATAAAGTAATTGACATCTATCAGTCTGTAAAGGGTTACAAAGCCATTTTAAAGCTTTAGGATTACAGCGAACTATAGGGAGAACCATTAACCTCAAATGAAGAAATTATGGAACAGTGCTGAACCTTCCCAGGATGGCCGGCCAACAAAGATTACCCCCAGGGGACAGCAATGACTCATCCAGGAGGCCACAAAGGAACTCAGCACAACTTCTAAAGAACCGTAAGGCCTCCCTTGCCTCAGTTAAAGTCAGTGTTTATGACACAACAATAAGGAAGAGACTGGGCAAAAATGGCATCCGTGGCAGAGTTCCAAGACGAAAACCATTGTTGACCAAAAAGAACAAAGGCTCGTCTTACTTTTGCAAAGAAATATCTGAATGATGATGAAGAATTTTGGGAGCATATATGGATTGACGAGATGAAAGTTGAGCTTTTTAGAAGGTGTGTGTCTCGTTACATCAGGCGGAAATGTAGCACAGCATTTCCGAAAAAGAAAATACTACCAACACTCAAACATGGTGGTGGTAGTTTGATGGTCTTGGGTTGCTTAGCTCCTTCAGGACCTGGACAACTTGCTGTGATTGATTGGAACCATGAATTCTCTTTAGAATCCTCAGAAAATCCTCAAGGAGAATGTTCAGCCATTAGCTTGTGACCACAAGCTGAAGCGCACTTTGGCTCTGATAACAATCCAAAACACACCAGCAAGTCAACTTCTGAATGGCTTAAAATGGCTTAGTCAAAGTCCGGACTTGAATTGATTGAAATGCAGTGACATGACCTTATTAAGGCTGTTCATGCTTGAAAACCCTCCTTTTTTGCTGTATTGAAATAATTTTGCAAAAAAGATTGGGCCAAAATACCTCTACAGTGATGTGAAACACTCATTGCCAGCTATAGAAAACACTTCATTACAGTTGTTGCTGCTGAGAATGGCCCAACCAGTTATTAGGTTTAGGGGGCCATTACTTTTTACAAATGGGGCAAGGTAACGTTGAATATTTTCCTTAATAAATGAAATCGCTATTGAAAAACAGCATTTTAGGTTCACTTGGGTTAAGTATGTCTGATATTTACATTTGTTTGATGATCCTAAACATTAAAGTGGGGAAACTATGTAAAAATATAAGAATTTGAGAAGGGGGTCAATACTTTGTCACGCCACTTATAAACAATTGAAAATGAACTAAACACCAGCAATACTAACTTTACAGTGGAGCAACAACTATATATGAATAAAAAGAATATAAAGATTATATGTAAATATATACAATAATTATTAAATATTATTATTATTGTTAAATATATAAAGATTTACAAAGCTGAATTTGAACAGCAGCAAGAATAGTCAGCAGTGTTGTATGTAGAAAAAGATATATATATAACTAGAGGACTATCAACAGTGAAGTTAGCACTATACTATAAGAATATAGTATAAGAATAATAGTCAGCAGTGTTGTTTGTTACAAGCGTATTAATAAATGTGTGGTGTCACGGTGCAGTCAGCTTGTTCTGGAGCTTCCCAGTGATCCATTTTCTGGCTGAACTGGTTCTTCAGTGTCACCCGTTTATGGTTCATGCGTGTGACGCGTAAACTTGTTGTGATGACGCACCGTAAACAAAACATACAGTCAGTTCCAGTATTTATTTGTATGATGACAATGATGACATTTGTATTGTTCTTGTGGCTGCAGGCTGACTAAGCTGCAGATTCTGGAGCTGAGAGAGAACCAGCTGAAGATGTTGCCAAAGTAAGTAAGAGGAGAACCACCTCACCCGCCTCCTCCTCTTTCTCGCACTATTCAATCCCACCGTGTTACATAAACTCAACCCCCCACTTCTCTTTCCCGCCGGCTTGCTGTGACAGGTTTTGTAATCTTTTTGCCGTAACAGTGAGGTGAGGTTTGTTCCTCCATCAGAGAACATTTGAGAAAGCTCCAGGTGCAAGTTCAGGGAAACTTAAACAATGTGAAATTGATTCCGCTCATGTTGTCCATTTTATTTTATTTTTTAGCAGGAATTACAGTTGTCCCTTGTTGTATCACGATTCACTTTATGTGGCACCACAGATAATTATATATATATATATATATATATATATATATATATATATATATATATATATATATATATATATTTTTTTTTTTTTTTTTTTTTAATCATACCCATATCACAGATTATTCAACATATTGCGGGATTTAGCAGTGATTGTTTTTCCACACCAACTGTTACTGCAGACTCACCTAGCAATGAGTGCAAGCCAGGAGGAAAAGTGTGTAAAAGATAGCATGTCCATAGTTTTAATACTAAAGTGCAATATGTGCATACTGCTGATAAGAAGCTAATGCTATTTGCCAACGCTAATCCGGGCTACCAAAGCTTGGCTTTTGGCTTCAACGTCAGACTGGTCTCGTATAGTCCAATTGTCACTTGAAAATGATGGCTCTTGGCCTGCGTAGTTTCAAAGGCGGAGAAACGCAGTGTGGGGGTGGTGTTATGTCAGTTGGCCAGATAGTGATGTCACAATTCGGAAGGGCTCGCTAAAAGACAGTTTCTGGGGAAATAGCCGGGCACTTGGTTCTTTTATTTCACACTCTATTGGGGGAAAACTTGCAACTCTCCTTGCTTTCCATTTTACATCCACCCCGCCTGTGTATGTGACAGATGACAGAGCTGTTAGAAGGCCGACTGACCTTACAAAGAGCGGTAGCGGCCATCTTGAGGGTTGCCCCGGGCGACGAGCAGGCATCTCGGCAGATGTCAATAAATGTTTCCGTGGACAAAGAAAGCCTTTTTCAGGGACTCGCTCACACACCCAGCGGGGCCGATGCTTTTTAGGAGTCACACGCCACACCGGTCATTCCGGAAAATTCTGCACGGCTCATTGTAAGCACAAAACACCAGGTGGTTGTCAACTTCATCGCTGTCTAATGACAACCGTGTCGGTCACATTCCAAGCAAGAAAGAAAATGTTTTACCACAGTATTTCATTAAAAATGCCCTGATCTGTGACATTTATCTATTAGCTATTATTTATCTATCATCTATTTAGAGTTGTTTTGATGGGGCGGTCCTGTCTCATGTAAATTATCCATTCTCCCCCCACCGCAGGGTCAAAACTGTGTGTGGCTTTGGTTATCATGACCACCGGGGGTGCCCATAAAGAAGGTAAAAGCGTGAATTGTGTTCAGGATGGGCAATAAAGACTGAAAATAAAATTATTCACAAAAATCTCACTATTTTTTTTCCACCCATCTCGCTTAGAAAACGTTAATAGCAATGACATGATTCAAAACAAGTTTTGCTCTCCCATCCTCTCTCCCGTTTGGGTTTGTCTTAATTTCTCCTGATACCGAAGACGTTTTGAAACATTTGTTTCCAAGCTCTGGGATTGCCTTCCACCAGGCTCCTTTCTTGTCATACAAGAAACAGTGTGAACGTGATTCTGCTCATGTTGTTCGTTTCTTAGCAGGAACGACGCTTGCTTTTTTGAAAAATGTTTGGCGAGAGGGGTCGAAAGCGGGTCGCTGAATTTGTAACACTGACGGCTAGCTCACAGACACATTTTGGCAAAAATGTATCAGAGGTATAAAAGATTTACTTGGCTGTTTATTTTTACACTTAGTGGTGAATAGTGATTCCCTACAGGTGTGCCACAGGAAATGATCCAATTTCACTTAATTGGTCTGAAAAACATTTATTTACTAAAAGGATGTATCTTTGTTAATCTATGGCAAGAGTTACATAATTATTAACCTGGGTATCAACCTTTTGTGACATTTTTGGTTGATGCTGTGCAGTGAGCTTTTTAAATGTATTTATTTGTTATTTATTGTATTTATTATAATTTATATTATTATTATTATTATTTTTAGAAACGTGCCTGGGCTCAAAGGTTGGCAAACACTGCTCTTGTCACCAATTTGCATAGACTTTGAAAAGTCACTTAATATTTGCCATTTAATATGTTTGTAGAGTGGATTTGAATGTCTGAACAAAATGGCTTCCAATGGCCATACTCGCTAAAACATGTCGAGTGTCACACTTTTTACAGCGGACACTCCAAATTGTCGTGAAGTGGACTTACAAGGTTATTAGCGACAGGCTTCCTTTTACGCGTCTTAAATTCTCACGTTACGAGGAGCCCCTGAGATCTAAACAGCGCTGTCAGCTGGCTTCTGCTTTGCTTCGACAGGCGAGCTCGCCAAAAACAAACGCGCACAGACTTCTTTGAAGGACCTGGCCCACGTTGCTTCTAATCCCCGCTGACAGCTCCCTCTGACTTTTTTCCTCCACCATCCTGACAGATTTTACGACCCTGCCGATGTGTGTGTGTGTGTGCGTGTGTCCGCAGGAGCATGCAGAAGCTCACGCAGCTGGAAAGGTTGGACCTGGGCAGCAACGAGTTCACTGAAGTGGTGAGTGTTGCTGTGGGCTCGAGAGGACTGTTCACAAAAGTTCCACTTGGCACGCAGACCCTTCCTCACACACGCATTTTAACCTCCCTTCTCACCATGCCGTCTACAGCCTGAGGTACTGGAGCAGTTGACCGGAATCAAGGAGCTCTGGATGGACGGAAACCGGCTGACGTTCTTGCCAGGGGTACTGACGTGCACACATTATCCCCAAAAATGGGCATAGCCAACTACCGTCCTGCAATCCATATTGACATCTGCTTGTTCCTTATCTATTTGCTCTTTAGCCCGGAATGCAAACAACACACTGTTTGTCTGGATCCTTGCTTACGCCGATTTGTATGTACTTGTCCTTAGATGCTGGGCACGCTCAAGCAGCTGCTCTACCTGGATGTGTCCAAGAACAACCTGGAGATGGTGGACGAGCAGATCTGCGGCTGCGAAAGTCTGCAGGACTTGCTGCTCTCCAATAACGCCCTCACCCAGCTACCAGGCTCCATTGGTAATGCTTCGCTCACACCCCTAAACTTCCCCTGCCATTATATTTTCCATTTTTACGACATTTATTTGCATTTGATAGTAATAATACTTGAACATGTTACAGCAAAGGGTAAAAACAAGATACATTAAAGCTGCAAGTAGCCATAAAAGGCCCTTGCTCCCCTTTTTTCAGGTCAGATCTTTGAAATGATGAAGCTTTGACATCATGCCCACTTGGCTATTTAGGATATCTGCTTCTGATTTGGGGGAATTCCCTTGGAGGACTTTGTCAAAGTAGGCGCCCTAGAATCCACCCAAAATGGCTCCTTCAAACCAAAAATGGTCAACTTCCTCTTCAATTTTGTGAATGACACTTTTTGTGCATTCTGTTGGGGTCGACATGTCCACCCAATTTCGTGTCAACGGATGAAACGTAATTTTTTTCTAACTTTACAAGGGAGTACTACTGTCCCTTGAGATGTGTACATTTTCACGAGCATCCTTTTGTGATTATTTTTGTTCTTTTCTTGCATATTGAGACCGTCATGAAATCAATTGCAATTTTCTCTTTATCTTTTCTCCATTTAGTTATCTAACTCATATTTTATATAGAAAACACAGTAAAATGAAGTAAAACACAAAATAGCCAATGGAAAAATACTATTCAAAATATCTGGTTGTGCAGCCAGTTTTCAAGCAAGCCAATAAAGTGCAAAGAATTAAAATGAATAAAATAGGAAGAACAAAGTGCTTCAAGTAACATTTAACCAGTATGATAAACTGTTTCAGAGGTTGAGTTTTAGGAAACAAGTTTGTTGGCTTGTTCTAACATGAAACAAACCTTCTTAAAATCACATGGTGCATTTTTTTTGTTTAGTTTAGACTTTACACCGATTTGGTCGGGCTGATCGGTATCGGCCGATATTTAGCGTTTTATGCTGATCGGCTTTAATGTCATCATTCGCGGATCGATCGGCTCTGCAAAAGACATGAACTCCGCGTAGCCGCGTGCACAGTATATTTGAATTCAAAAGCTAGTTTATTTTTAGCCTTGTCTGTACTGTAAATATCTGACAGAACAAGGAAGTTATTTTAAAAAAAAAGAGAGAGAGAAAAACGTCGGCGGTGTGGGACAGACAACACGTCGGAGACAGGCAGCACGTAATCCCCGCATCAGACTACAAGACGAGTTTGCTCTTTCACGATTGCACTGTCAGACTACTGCAAGAAAAAAGTGGTATTCCGAAACCACCGCATCCCATTTTTTTACGATCATCTGGCTTTATCTTGTCAACTCAAATGCGACCGGATACACTCGTTACCGCGGCGACGACAACAAGAGTGGATTGCGCCGACTGTATTATGAGGACAAACTGGGGGAAAACGTGTGTTGCTGGTCACCGGTGCTCAGGACAGGAGAGGACATTCATTGAAGGCTTGCTTGAGGTATGTTCACGTACTTTTAATACGGCTCGCAAGCAGGCAATAAAATGTTATGTAGCCTAGCAAGCTAGCAGTAGCACGAACGGTTGGACGTAAACATGCCGGCGTTCTGTCGAATCATGCTCTAAAGTTTCAGTGTGGGTGAAGTAATTTAATTACAGTAAGTTAGCACCCATTATTTCTGTCATTTAATGTTAGTTTGACCTGACTGATTAGAATACATGATCTGACTAGAGCAGTGATTTAGTTTCATGTGTTCCTCAGGTTGAGCGACAGGAAAAGCTAATAAATGAATGCTTGCTGGCTCAAGACATGATCTCTTAAATGTAACTATTAAGGGTGGAAAGGTTCAGAAAATCCACATTTTGGTTCCTATCTCAATTTTGTTGTGGCGGTTTTCGGTTTGGTATATGTTGACTCTTAAGAAAATCAATTATGTCTTGTGACTATTGGTATTGTTATTTAAATTATTTTTATTCAGAATATATTTTTGTCTATGTATGCCAGCGGTGTTTAGTGACAGGCAGAACTATTTAAATGTTCTTCCTTTGGATGGCAAAAGGTACATTAAACCTGTGGACCCACCTGTTGCTGTTCATACAACAGAATAAGTGATGGCTTCCTGCAAATATATCCCCACCCCCAATTCACTCGCCAGAGGCCTAATAATAGACAGAGATTCCAAAAGATGAATACTGAAAAAAAAAAAAAAAAAACAAGGCATGAAATGAAATGTCAGTTTAAAGTGACGCATTTGTGTGTAGTTTAATATCCTGCTGCGTGAACATAAACGCAGCACAATCAGACAAGTGGGGATTTATTTGCAGTAGACGGGCGTATTGATGACAGTCTTCCGTAATCCAATACAGCGCTGTGATGGAAGTTTCCCGTCGCTAAGCACCCGGAGCTGCTGTTGTGTAACTCTCCCGCTCTCTTTCACCCTCTCTGTTTGGTTCTCAGGCTCACTGAAGAAACTGACAGCTCTGAAGGTGGACGAGAACCAACTAATGGAGCTTCCGGACTCCATTGGAGGGTGAGGATCATCCTCCTCCTTTCCTAATCCTTCACTCTCTTCCAAACAAGCAATTATCTCCTACGTTAAAAGTGCGTCTGGCGCAGATTACAAAACCCTAGTGGTTGACTTTAATCCTGTGCGAGAATTGAAAGCCGCATTGTGTTGGTTGTTAGTGCGGACACAGGCTGTTGTTGGATTTATAATAAGACCCCCCAGCAGGCTTTTAAAGATGAGTCCATATGTTAGCAGTCAGATGAGCAGATTAGCGGCCATGCTGTGGCGAGAACAGTCATGAAATGCGTGTCATGACTCTGAAACAAACACCAAAGCCGGTAAATTGGTGGGTAGCCTTCGTCCACTGCCAGTGTTGCTACCTTTCATGCATAAGTGCGAAAATATGGGAAAATGCTGCAGTGTGAAAGGGTCCAAAGACAAAGGGACCCGTTTCACACAGTTTCCGCAAAATTGGAGCATCCCAGTCCAAGGTTTTAAGTTTTGATAGCAACCGTGACTTTTAAAAACCTTGGTATACCTTGAAAGTGGGAACAAGCCCATGCCTAGTGGGGTGTGACATAAAACAATTGTCGGGCCGTGATAATTGCGTTCAAAACAATGGAGCAGGAGGAGTTGTGTGTGTCACTTCACACACCCATTTCCGGCTTTCCGCTATTCTGTTTCACACAGCCGTCCCGCCTCGGTTACACCTCTGACATTACCCCCAAATCCTAGAAACTTCCTTTTCTGCCCATTCATGTGGGTGCTTTTCACATGCTGACGTGCGTTGTTTGTGTCCCGCCTGTCAGGCTCACCTCTCTAGACGAACTGGACTGCAGCTTCAACGAGATCGAAGCCTTGCCAGCGTCCATCGGTCAGTGCGCGGCCATGCGCACCTTCGCCGCCGATCACAACTTCCTCAGCCAGCTTCCCCCTGAGGTGACTGCACATATGTACCCCCTTCCCTCGTGTCAGAGTGCGCTCATCTAAACATCTGTGGCTCTGTTTTTAATGACAGATGGGCAACTGGAAAAACGCCACCGTGCTGTTCCTGCACTCCAACAAAATGGAGTCACTGCCGGAGGAGATGGGGGACATGCACAAGCTGAAGGTCATCAATCTGAGCAACAACAAGTGAGTGTAGCACGAGACACGAGTGTATGTTCACACATAGGCAGCCTCTCCCTTGTAAGCGGATACACTGAATGACAGCGTCGCCGATACCTTCATTAGCCTGTAATCATCTGTAACCTGAGATGCTTTTGGGCTTCCCTATGTCTTGTCATTGCAAAACCTGTAGAATTTTTATTTTTTTGCATTCACAATCCATTTTTTTTCCCACATAGGAAATCATCTATAAAAATCAGTTGTTGGGTCAAATTGTGGCCAATCCTAAAATATTGAAAAGGCGCTCTATAAATCTGTGCCATTATTATTAATAGCAACGTGATAAGAGGCTGCCTTCTTTGTGGAATTTTCTCAAAAACATGGAATGGGCACTTCAAATGTCTCAAATCCTCCATAACAAATACAGTCAGGAAAAAACAATTGATTACTAAAGTAGATGACCTATTCTACTGCCAAACTGCTCTTCTCACAAATACCGTGTCATTTGCGCTGTTTAAGTTGAGTTTTAGGGAAAGTGAAGCCATTTCAAATGTAACTGTAATTTTGACGCGTCGACTTGGAGAACCCCTTGGAGTTTCGGCCCCTGTGAGCTTATTGGTGGATATTTCTAGCCGAAACTTGTCAGGCAATCAAAGAAGGGGTTCCCTGAGAAGCAGATGAAACGAAAGGGTCAAGGAGATATGTTGAGAAATATTGACGTTATATAGCTTAATGCTAATTTGAAGTTTTTGAGTCACAATTTCGATATCACACAAAAATGTCCCCCCCCCCCCCACCAAAAAAACTTGTTCTTCTGACACTAAAATCATTCGATTTTTTAATTTTTTGGTGTGTTGTACGAAGGCCATTCCAACCAGACTTAGCATTTTTAAACTTTATTTTGTGAGGAATCTTTTTACTTTGCTATTGTTATTATAATTATTAATTATTATTATTAAGGATCACGTTTACATGCAGTACATGGTTTGACAAAAAGCATAGTTTTTCCTTTTGGATGCACTTTATCTGAAACAAAAAGTGGAGGTTGATGAAAGTTAATGGGGGGGGAAAAGAAAAACTGATTTGAATAATGTGATTTGCAGAAGAGGAAAAAATTATGAGGATCGTTTTTTTTTGGGTGGAAACAATCTGAGATTTATTTTATTCAAAGGCCATTATCACTCAGCCTTAGAGATGGCGGTTACAGACTTTTATTTGACTTTAGCGCCCTTTTTCCCACAAATGTTTTGCTTCCTAGCAGCACCGTCACACTTTTATACATTTTTCATAAACCGCCTCACTCGACTGACTTTTGAATTGTTTCTTAGGCTTTTTCAGTTATTTGACTGCATGACTTAGTGTTTTTTGTTCCTCTGCAGGTTGAAGAACCTCCCCTACAGTTTCACTAAGCTGAGCCAAATGACGGCCATGTGGTTGTCTGAAAATCAGGTATAGACCCTGACCCTGTTTTGTAGTTGTTATCTTTTATTCTGTAACGACTTTTTCAATCAAGTCTTTTTGAGACTAATTCAGATAGTGATCATCTTTCCTGGTCACTCTCTCGCAGTCCAAACCCCTGATCCCACTGCAGAAGGAAGAGGATCCCGAGACCCAGAAAACCGTACTAACCAACTACATGTTCCCGCAGCAGACCAGAACCGAGGACTGTGAGTGTGAAGCCTTTAGTTTGACTCGCATGCATGTTTAATAGCTAGTACCTGAGACACAGGCGACATTTCCTGGCCTCAAGTTACACAAACTGACCTCCTCTCGGGAGTATCTGAGTACTTGACCTAGTAAAGTGATCATCCAAGTGATGATGTCAGCAGAAAGTCCAGTTACACACGCATGTAACTTTGGATTGAGCTCTCATGAAGCAGCATCTTTTGGGCTAGGTTTCTCAATTTTGACAAGTCCCTGTTGTCTTTGTGCCACCTTGTGTTTAAACGCATACATGCGCATTCAATATAGAAGGTCAAAATATAGGCGTTTCAAGGTCGACTGTCCAAATGAAGGCCTTTATTGTCCTTGAAAATGAAAATTAATCCTAAAATTCAGCGTTCAGTTATTTTGCATAATCAATTTTATATCAGTTATTGTGAGACTATTTGCCCTCCTACTGGTCATATTTAGTGTGAGAGAAATCTTAAATGTGTTTAAAATGGCCTTTTAAAGGTCTTAATTGAGTTTGCTTAAAGCTGCAGATAGTCTGAAGTAAAAGCAAGCACAGTATTTGCTGCAAAGCGGTCCAACTATATGCCTCAAGTCAAGTTCGGTACGTACTTTGTTTCGGTTCACATTTGGTACAGTACAGGAACAAAATGCAAACAGGGACACATTTCATGACACTTAAAATGTAACATACTCCAATAAAAAACCCACAAAAAATATAAGATATATATTTTTGATAGAGATCCCTCACCCCGTGCCGCTTGTCTTCCAGACGTTCCCAACTCCGACTCTGAAAGCTTCAATCCAGCCCTGTGGGAGGAACAGCGTAAGCACCGAGCTCAGGTGGCATTCGAGTGCGACGAGGACAAGGACGAGAGGGAAACCCCCCCGAGGGTACTACGCGTCCTTCCCAAGACCCCCTGTTGTCGTCATTACGAACGTTTCGAATGAGGGTGTCTCCTCTCTCTCTCAGGAGGGCAACCTGAAGCGCTATCCCACGCCGTATCCCGACGAGCTGAAGAACATGGTGAAGACGGCTCAGTCGGTGGCGCACCGGCTCAAGGAAGACGAGTCGAACGAAGAGTCGGGCAGAGACCCCAAATCCCCCGCGGAGAGGAACCACATTGGCGTGCAGGACGTGGGAGTCAAGGTCTCGAAAGTTTTTTTGTCATGTCTTTTTACACGTCATTAGTGTTTTAGAAGACATAGTCTGCAGTTACTTTGTTATTGAACTTCAGTAAATTTTTCGGGAGGGTTTTTTTTTTTGGAGTATTTTTCTGAGGACTTACTTTGACTCCCTACATTTTAAAACTTACTCACCTTTACTCAAGTAAAGGAGTCAAAGCAATACTTCTACTCTTACCAGTTTTTTAAACAAGTATCTGCACTTCTACTAATGTACACTGCGTGAATACTTTTACCACCTCTTTTTTTTTGTCACAATTTAAGAGTCCCCAAATGTCTATGGCTTGATTTTGTCAATCTACCCCAAGGATCAGCTTTTGTGACCGTGACGACTAGGAACGGAGCTAGATGATGGCTACTTATGCCCAAACATGGCCACAACGTCGTCGCCATGTTTGGTGACTATTTAGACCTGCGGCACGATGACTAACTGATTACCCACGTCTGCCTCACGGTTCTGTGATGCGGGTTCGAATCTCAGCACAGGCCTTTGAAAAACATGCTCGTTAGCTACATTGAAATCTCTATATTATCCACATGGGTGAATGCTTGCTTGTTTCTATGTGCCCTACGTTTGGTGTACCCAGCCTCTTGCCCAAAATCAACTGGGATTAGACTCCAACTCATTTGCGATCATAATAAGGAAAGGAGGCAGTTCATCACGAAGCCTCCGAATTACACATGGCGCATTTTGCGGACACATCAGATCAATTATGATGTCACAATTTGGAAAAAGTCGAAACTGCTTATTCACAAAATATTTACTTGCTTGTTTAATGTCACACCTGATGTCCAGGAAAGCACTCCAAATACTGATGTGTTTAAATACAAGCTTTTTAAAAGTCACTTGTCCATGATGTGTCCCTATTAACATTTGTGTGTGCGCGTGCCCGTGCAGGTGATAGAAGCCCCACACCCTAATGGCCTGGCGTCAGACTTAGGAGGCAACGCTTGCAACGCAACCTTCAACATCCAAAACATCCCAGAAGCAGTATGTAGGGAAATAGAGTCTGAGTCCTTCAGCTCCCAGCAAGTACCACTCAAATCATCAGAGAGTTCCACCATAAACCATGAGGACACGCTGGAGGTAAATGCACCAGGGACACCCAAGTCACACGCACAGAAATGTCCACAAACTTTTTCCACCGAGAACCACATACAGAAAAATGGAAGGAAGAGGGAGGGCACTTCACCTTGCGCTTATGAGACATAACTTTCAATGCGGGCTGCAAAAGGTCCCCAGGCCAGACTTTGGACACCGTGTTTCAGAACTGAAAGTGTTTCTCATCTGTCCAGGACTCGGAGGAGCTTTCTGACGAAGAGGAGGAGATGAAGATTGCCGAGATGCGGCCGCCTCTGATCGAGATTTCCATCAACCAGCCCAAAGTGGTGACGCTGAGTAAGGACAAAAAAGGTACATTTTGAGGAAATGTATTCAGAACGGGTTTCTTAAACTTACTGGGGTACAGGAATACCTTGGGGTAAGGCAATTTTTTGAGGACCTCCTCATAATCGAGCCTGGTGGAAGGCTCGAAGTTAATTGCGCTGAACATTGCCAAAGAATTTCATGTTGCAAAAGCAGTGATTTATTTACTTGTAAACTTTGGACCCAAGGTACAGCATGTGCTTCCAAGCTGCAAATATTTTGCCAAGGTCGCCTTGACTCACCTAAGAAAAGAGTGTGAGAGAGCTCGAAAGACTGCGCGCATGCAGGGATGCCAGATTAATGCGATACATCACAATCATATCAGAGATTTTACAACAATTGGTCCAAAGCAAAGGTTGGGAAGAGTAGTTGGTTTAGTATAGTGATTCTCAAAGTCTCAAGGTATGCAGGCTCCCTCTAGTGATAGGTGAAAGAATCACTGCCTAAGTGAAGTTCTATTGCAGGGATGGGCAACTGGTGGCCCGCACAGTGGCCCCTCCATTAACTTTAGAGGAAAAAACGAAAATATAGATATATAAAAACATTTTTTTTGGGGGGGGGTCCTTTTTTTGGGGGGGAGGGTTAAACCATGTGGTATAGGAAACGTAAACGCACCTAAGTTACGGGTTGCAAACCCTCAAGGTCCACTTTTGAAAAGATCTGATAGAGGGAAAGAAAAGGCAGGATGAGTGAGCGCTTGTGGTTTTTAACATAGACGACAGCAAGGATGCGGACTCGTTGCTGGACGACACGGTAGCCAACAGCAACCAGAACAACAGCAACTGCTCGTCGCCATCACGCATGTCAGACTCTGTGTCGCTGACCACCGACAGCAGTCAAGACAACTCCCTATGCACCCCCGAGAGGGAGGCCAAGATGCCCTTCCTGCCCAAGAGCAGGTCTGTGTCACGCCAAATGTTCTTTAGAGATTCTCACAATGTCCTGAGAAAAAATAGAAGAAAAAAATATATAAACAATGTCCCGCCTCTGATTTTTTTATATTTTTTATTTTTATTTTTTTTTCCTTCCCCCCTCCGTCTTTGTTCCAGACACGAGGATGAGAACATGAACCCCTCCAAAGACACCGGCGGGCTGCTGCACAACGGCAACAGCTCGGAAACGTCACTCCAGGCGCTCCTGAGGGCCCAGCAGAGTGCCACGGGGGGTGACTATGACCTGTCCATGGAAGCACGACTAGCTTTCATTGAGAAGGGACTGAACAACGGCCTGGGAGACAGTTACACCAAGTGGGACCAGATCAACATGAACGTGTCGCACCCGCCGACAGACAATATGGTGGAGCCTCAGATTGGTTCAGTGGGACGGGGGGAAGTTGACGCCAAGCGGGGTTTTGACAACCACCATTTCCAGAACGGAAACCAGCAGGTCAGCGACGGGTCCTCACCCAGCGGCGAGATCTCTCGCAGCACTGAGGAGCTGTCCCCGGAGAGGAGGTGCCACCCCCTTCAGGTGAGCAAGTCTCAGAGTGTCAGCAACATTGAAGCGGGCAGCATGAAGCTGTACTCATTTGACGGCGACGCCACGGCAGAGAGTAGGATAGTGGGCGGCAGCTGCCCTACTCCAGCGTCCACGGCTCAGACCCAGAGTATCGTGAGGAGCAAGTCTGCGTCCTTGCTCAACGACCAAAATCTCCAAGTCTGTCCGAGCTCGGACCTGCTATCTTCCTCCAAACCGCCTACCAGCACAAGCAGGTACCCAGCGCCCTCCAGTGGGGCCATAGGCACCTCCCCTCCTCAGTACAACATCCAGTACTCAAGCAAAGACGGCATGTGGGCCCAGAGAACGCCCATGCCCCCAGAACACCAAGGCTACCTCCCTCCTGCCGCCCAGTCACTCGCCAACATCAACTACTCCAATCGCAATCAGGCTCCCCCATATCCACTGCAGCCCCAGCAAAGAGGGCCCCCCATGGGATCCAAACCTCCAGGGGACATGTGGGCAAAGGACCGACTCCACTCTACCACCAACCAGCCCAGTGGAGGCGCGCTGCAGCGGCAGAGCAGCGCCACCTCCACCGCCTCAGTCGGCGAGCCTCGGCGCATGCAACTGCCTGAGGGCGACTACCTGACCTACCGGGACATTCACACCCTGGCCAGGGGCCCGCTAGCCATGAGCCAGGCGGCGCAGCGGCCCATCTCCACCCGCACGTACAGCATCGACACAGCCGCTCAGGCCAGGCTGCCCAGCGTCCGGCCGCAGCCCCACGAACTCCCGGAGAGGACCATGTCGGTCAGCGACTTCCACTACCCACAGGGCAGCCCCAGTAAGAGGCCTAATGTTAGGGTCAAATCGGAGCACTCGCTCCTGGACGGGCCGGGGCTGGTGTCGGGTGCGCCAGGAAGGGTGCCGGCCGACTGGAGGGACCAGGTGATGCGGCACATTGAGGCCAAGAAGATGGAAAAGGTAAAAAAAAAAAAAAAAAAAAAAAGGTACACACACAACACGCTAGCCCAGTGATTTACAACCTTTATTGAGCCAAAGGACATATTTTACATTTAAAAAGTCTCACAACATACAACCAAACAAAAATGTCACAATGTATATAGACTGTGAAACTTTTTTTGTGCTCTTTCTATAACGCTCTTAAGATACCACACGATGGCACTAAAGCCCTGGCTAATAGAATAGTAGTAATCGGTGTCAAGGAAGTATGTTGAAGTGATAGATTTCGACTGAGAGACCTAACATCTTTGTATGTCGGTGAGGAGCTAGGTTTACCTACACATACACGTGGCAAAGACTCCGTAACTTCCGCTAACAACCCAGGTTAAACTTAGCTCTTCCCTGATAAAGATCTTGGAACAGTCAAGATGCATCACTTCGATATACAGCAGTGCCTTGAGGTACAAGTTTAATACGTTCCATGACCACGATTGTAACTCAAAACACTCATAGCTCAAATAATTTTTCCCATTGAAGTAAATGGAAAGCCCATTAATTCGTTCCAGCCTCTCGCCCCCAAAAAAACAACAAAATTGTGGGTTTTTTTTAAATAAGGGAATAGAACTGTACTACATACTTTATATGGCAATAACATAATTAAGTATAGTCTTCTCATGCATACACAAGTGAAAACAAGCTACTACAGTAAGCGGGCAGCACGATGGTTGACTGGTTACAACATCTGCGTCACAGTTCTAAGGACCCGGATTCAAATTAGCCCCCTCTTGTGTGGAGTTTGCATGTTCCCCCGTGCCTGTGTGGGTTTTTTCCAGGTACTCTGGTTTCCTCTCACATCCCCAAAAACAACAGGCATGGTAGGTTAATTGAAGACTCTAAATTGCCCATATGTGTTAATGTGTGTGCGAATGGTTGTTTGACTATATGTGCCCTGTGATTGGCTGGGGACCAGTGCAGGGCGTACCCTGCCTCTCACCCAGAGTTAGCTGTGATAGGTTCCAGCACACCCGCGACCCTAGTGAGGATAAGTGGGACGGAAACTGGTTAGATACTACTGGTAGGCGACTCAGTACACTGCAGTAATATTAGTCGTTTTCGCAAAGGATAAACAAAATATATCCCTGCGAGTACTGTTTTATTGTCAGTATATATGTGTCACTGCACCATTTGTGTTCAAACATCACACATCCATAGCTGAAATCGTTAACACGTGATATGGGTTAACCTGTCTATTGCATTTGTTACCATTAATCTAAGTGGACTTAAGGCCAATGCTGGGTGCTTTGTATAAGCTTCATTTGGGAGTGACATAAAACGGCTTGAAGCCTCTTTTTTTTCCTTTTTTTTAAAAAATAGTTTACTATTTGCCAAATTGTTGTGAGGTGAGCTGAGTTGAGTTCAATGCCATCATACAGTGCTCGTATTTCAATTTTTTGCTTGCAAATCAACGCAAAAAAATTTGACGGAACAACGGCTCGTATCTCAAAAACGTGTAAATCAGGTCACTCATATCTCAAGGCACCACAATACTTCCTTGACACCAATTATTTATTTACTATTAGCCAGGGCTTTAATGATGCTTGCTTATGGCATTGCAGGAAGAGCAGAAAAAAACGTGTTAAGTGTTTCAGTAAATAGCTGAGGATAGGTGAATTTAGGTGAAAACAGCGAATAGGCACGGGTTCCCTGTACAGTATACTGAAACGTAGAAGCTCCACCTGTTACTTTTAAAGGCTTAATTTGAGGTGAGGTGTTAATTTATTAAAAAAAATATTGGAGGCATTGCATCTATTTGAGCAAATATTCCTTTCTTAAACTGTGCATGTTCTTTGTTGGATGTTTTTGTGCGTGTGTCTCATGGGTGCGTTGCATGTCCGCCGCTGACGTGGGCCGGCGGCGCCGTTCAGAACGCGCTGTCCCGCTCCTTTAATTCCCATAACGCTCCGCTCGGCTGCTCGCCGCACCGCTCCTGCTATTACGGCAGCTGTAGGGACGTGTTCAGGCCCTACACCTCCTTCAGCGTGAGTACCGCCCGGCAACGCAACGCCCCTAGTCTCACCCGTGTCTCCTCTCCTGCTTTTTACCACACAAGCATCTAACATTTGTACGGTACAAGTGGGAGTATGTTTGATTTTGTTACCAGCGCACGCCTCTGCAGCACTCCCCGCCATTCAACTTTTGCAACGTAGAGGTTGTGTTTTCACATGACATGACTCGAGTCAAGACTTCAGTCGCCAATTTTAGGACATGGTTGGCTAAAACCTAGGAAAGACTCAACTTGAATTTGAGTTTAACTACATGACTTAACGACAAGTTTTGCCAGTTTACATTTGAACATTAACAGTGTAACATTTGTGTGGTTTTTGAAAGAAGAGCTATTTTTTCCGTGTTTTTTTTATTTATTCATTTATTTATTTTATAATGTACCAGTATGCTATGATGTGGCGTGCATAGACAACCTCATGAAGCAAGTATGATGGAGGAAGCTCAAAAGATTATTGCATTCGGATTCAAGGATTGCGTTTTTGATCAAATTGGGAAAAGGAGAACGGCAACATGCAAGGTTTGCAATGCAAAGAGACAACTATTACATCTATCTTTCTCAGTCACTATAAAACCTACAAAGACAGTGACTAGATTAGTTTAGCTCACTGATTGATGGTCAAACATTAAGCTTCATGCTTGTTATTTGTTTAGTTGAGAAGACAAAGTAATCGTGTGCAGCTTGGTTTGGGATAATAAAAAAAAAACTTACTCTGCGTGTGTGTGTGTGTGTGTGTGTGTGTGTGTGTGTGTGTGTGTGTGTGTGTGTGTGTATGTGTGTGAGAGAGAGAAGTTGCCAACGTGTGAATATGTTGTGGCTGAACAATTTTTTTTGACTTGATTCATGGCTTAACCCAAATAAAGACTTGACATGCTTAAAAGTTAGTGGGGACTCGACTTGACTTTGATTTTTGCCACAGTAACTTAAGTCTTAACCTTCAAATATCAAGCAAGTCCTGTCTTACTCCCACCTGTGGTGTTGCCACTAAAATAGAACACTAGTCCATGGCAAAAAAACTTTATGCCCCAAGAACCCCTAATTTGTGATCAAATTAATAATCATTGTACATCGTGGCTGATGTCATCATCGTCTCACCATCTTGTGACATCATCATGATTGTCTTCTAACTTCCTCTGCTGCGCGCTTGGTCGTCCACTTGTCCCTCTGTGTTATGGCCTGAGCAGTGACTTTGAGTGGAAGGTAAGTGGCTGCTAGAATTGGTAGAGGAGAGATTATATAATACTATTATATTATAGCTGCATTTCCACCTAAACTTCTTGGCACTTTTAGTTCTTGGTCCCTGGTGGTTCCTCCTGGAGTTTAAAGGTTCTTATCGGATAGGTTCAGCGCTGCAGAACTTTTCACCCCAAAGGTTCCTGGACCGCAAAAGTTCCTAGGGGTTCCTGGACCCCAAAGGCTTTTGGACCCCAAGGATTCCCAAACACTAAAGGATTCTGGACTCTAAAGGTTCATCGGGGATCCTTGAGCCCAAAGTTTCTGTTACCTCAAAGGTTCATTGAGGTTCCTCGACTTCAAAGGTTCTTGGATCCCAAATGTCTTTGGATCTTAACGGTTCCTGAACCCCAAAGGTTCATTGGGGTTTTTGGAGATTCCTGTAGCCCAGAGGTTCCTTGTGGTTTCATTACCAGGGAAGCAAAGGTTCATTTGGGTTCGAGGTCCCTCAATTCCAAAAGTGATATGACCTCAAATGTGCCAGGACCTCAAAGGTTCCTTGACCCCAAAGGTTTTTCGGATAGCAAAGGTTAATTGGGGTTCTTGAACCCAAACGTTTCCTGAGTAGCAGAGGTTCATTGAGGTTCCTGGACCCCAAAGGATCCTCAGCCCCAAGGGTCCGTTGGGGTTCCTGGACCCCAATAGTCCCCGGACCCCAAAGATTTTTAAACACCAAAGCTTACTGAACATGTCAAAAGTACTACCTAAAAGTACCTCCTAGCAGTATAATATTTTCCCTACAAAACTAAATGTGGAAAAAACTTCCCACAGTCTAAACACAGAGTGGTCCTCCAAAGGTTCTCTTGAATTTGCTGTGGTGGAAATGCAGTTAGATGTAGTACGTGTAATATATGCAGTGTGCTGCTCAGTACGTAGATAGAAGCCAGACGCTCCTTTCCAATAACTTCTCTCGAATCAACGCCACCTCGTCTACTGTCATTGTGTTAATTCCTCAGTTGTCTGAATAATCAACCGTTTATCTCTTGCAGGACGATGTGTTTGGGCCACCGGGGCAGCAGAGCTACACCATGGACTCCCGCAGAAAAGTAGGTGGACATCCTTCGCACCACCTTTTTGCCACGTTTTTCCTTGTGTGTATATCTTTGATGTAGACCCTATCACGTCTACGTCGTTCATTTGTTTCATGACCACTGTGTCCATGACGGCAACAAGCTTTGACGTTGACGTTGACATTAGCGTGTTTCTGTGTGCCAGGTGCCTCTAATGAACGGTCAGGTGGTCTCGTCGGCTCGTCCTCACGTGAGTCAGACGTCCATGGCCCGCCACGCCTCCAGAGAGCAGCTGATCGATTACTTGATGCTCAAAGTCTCCCAGCAGGCCTCGGGGCCTATGCGGCCGCCACACGAGGTCTGTTTGGACACTACAACCGTCTCACCTGTTTAATCGACATTATTTGGAATAGTAAGTCAACATGAAAGATGTTTGACTTGCCTTTCAGATCCATGTGAAGGTAGAGAAAAATCCGGAACTTGGTTTCAGTATATCCGGAGGAGTGGGAGGTCGCGGAAACCCATTTCGTCCAGATGACAATGTAAAGGTTTTCTCTCTATATATGATTGAATTGAAATAGAAATACAGTGTTGTTATTGATTATTGATCTGATGCTTTCAGGGGATCTTTGTGACAAGGGTCCAGCCTGAGGGTCCAGCATCCAATATTCTTCAGCCCGGTGATAAAATTATCCAAGTATGTCACCAAACCATACCATTATGACACGTTTTAGTTGGATAAACAGATACCGTAGACAGATGATTTTGGATATTTAAAGTCGTGTTAGTGAAGGGGGTTGTGCTTCTGTGTGCACCTGCATCCCCGTCTTTGATATTTAGTCAGGTTATGAAATATATATGTGTTGTAATATTGTTTTATTGATGGCATTTTTTGTGTTGCCAGGCGAACGGCTACAGCTTCGTGAACATCGACCACGGGAACGCCGTTTCCCTTCTCAAGACGTTCCCCAGTACTGTGGATCTGACAATCGTGAGAGACGTGCAAGCGTAAAACGGCGACGGGGGGAAAGAACCGGGAGATTTATTTTTTTACACGATTGCGGGGGAGGGGGAACGCCACTTTGAATGTAAGCGTGTTGACGCGGTGATCACATGGGTCATCACTGTGCTTTCTAAAAAAAAAAATTTCTACGAAAAATAAAAGCTCCCCTTTTGTGCGTGACCACTAAGGAGCAGGACACCCCTCATTTTTGCCTTTTATTTTTTTATTTTTTTTTATTTTTTATTTTTTTTAATAAATAAGAATTTTGGAGCAGTAGGACAGTGTTACATGCTTGGAGTGTGAACATGAATGTGCGAGAAGTTCAGACGCTCGGCCTAACTGCTTTTATTCCACAATGTGGCCGTTGTTCCACACGACCAAAAGCAAGGATGGCGGGGGAAAAAACAAGTCTCCTCGAGTAAGAGCGGGTCCACATTTCATCTTTTTCTTGCCATTTTTTCCAAAGTTTCTTCACACATTCATTTGGGAGAGCACCACTCTTGCCTTTTTGTGCGCATTCCTGTTGATTTGACTCATGGGGAGAGAAGCAAGTGCCATAAGAAGACCTTGAACTGTTTCAATGAGCAATATTCACACTTTGCAGCAATAAAGCCTTTTTTTTTTTCCCCACATTAGATTTTTTTAAATACCCCTTTTAGTAACACCACCGATTATTTTATATATGGACAAGAGTTTTGTAATGAAATAGCACATAAAATCTATATATTGTATGTATAGAATAGTGTGAAGAGTCTGTGTTTTGTGGATATGTGTGTCACTTTTTATCAATTACATGTTTGTTAACATCATATGAGTTTTAAGTTGACAATGGGCTGGCAATTGATGAAACGATGAGCATGTTCCACATCTTGTGTTTGTTTGAAATTGTGACGTTAATATTCATGTCAAACTGTCGTCTTTTTGTAGACAATCTTGGGAAATTAGTGGTGGTCGTCCATGTGGATCTGTTTGGAATGCTCACGTCTTATTTATTTTTAGCAGGCCAAACCTGTGTTATATTTTTTAGACATTACTAATCAAAAAGTGTAAATATATACGCACACAGCATTTTTTTTAAAATTGTACAACCAGCAATAACAAGTTCCAATGCAGAAAGAGACAGCATCTGTGTTCACATGTAGCGAGTGTATTTCTATGTCTTGACCACAGACGTGCATCCACGCGACATTCCAGATTTTGTACATAACTAACCATTTCTGGCGTAAAACCTGTGGAAAATAAACCAATGCCATTTCACACTGCATGTTTTGTTGTTGGGTCATTTCCATTTAAATGTAAGATGTTCTTTATACACAGTTTTAAGGTATGTTCCCCTGCCATGTCACGGTTCCTCTACCATGGCCCAGCTATGGCACAGAATCTTTTTTTTGTGGAACATGGCAATTGTTTTTATGGGTTTTTAAAGCTGTACATTATTGAAAACTGAAATATTGATGAAAATGCAGTAAACCATCAAGATCCATATCAAATAATGGACATTTACCATGTCTTGTGGGGTTTAATTATTTTAGGCTCTGCTTGGCCACTGGTAACACATTTCCGTTTCGAAAGTGGCTTACAATAATATTAAAAAGTCATTTTAGGAATGAAACCTGTCTCATATTTGATGAAGACAAGCCTACTATGCTACTATATTTTAATGTTGATCATGCTGGTGGTACTTGGAGCGCTAAGTATTTTTTAGTTGGCGTAAAATTGTATGCATACATTTTTATTTTATTTTTGTTTTCAGATAGAATTACAATTTACTGTGTGTTTTAAGTGTGAAGGAGGTGTAATTATTTATCGTCTCGTTTTGGACTCTGGACTGTGGAAGTGTGCCGGCCTCCACCGACAGGGGGCAGTAGTGCACCTTCGACGTTGTTGGGGCATTGGTCAGAAGAAGCCAGCGAATCCTTCCTCCTCCGACGTTACAAAAAAAAGACGAATAATTTTCCGGCGAATATAAACACAATTGGGGTCTTAAACACGTCGTTTTTCGCGATGAGCGGAATACCCGGGACCGCCGTCGTCCAGGTGACCAATCTGTCGTCGGCAGTGAGCAGCGAGCAGATGCGCACTCTCTTCGGCTTCCTGGGGGACATTGAGGAGCTGCGGCTCTACCCGCCCGAGTAAGAGCGACGTGCGGCTGCTCGGCGGGGCCAGGCGACACCGCGGATGTGCGGCCTGGGCCTGGTCCTCGCTAAAATATAATAACAAAGCTATCGTACAGCGACGTCACGGCAGATAATTTTTTTAAATATCTATCTTTAATGCGTACTTTCCTCCGTTTTCCCATTTGCCCCTCCACAGCAACGCCTCCCTGTCTTTCTCGTCCAAAGTGTGCTATATCAAGTATCGAGAACCATCCAGTGTTGGTGTGGCGCAGCATCTCACCAACACCGTTTTTATTGACAGAGCCCTAATAGTGGTGCCATGTGCCGAAGGTGAGTGCGTGCTAACGTCGAAGCCCTCCTAATGACTGTGGTAACTTGAAAATGACCTTCCCGTCGATTCAACTCTTCGCTCTTGTGATTGATTTGTGGTAGTTACGTGGTTATTACAGGTTACGCACACGTACACGTAGCTGTTACGTTCATGTTTACGTAGCTTGTACGTCACTCTTACGTTCGATTTGTGTGAGATGCTGAGAGTCACTATTTTTCCCCTCGTCGTTTTAATAGACAAATTGTACGACGACTTCTGGTCAAGGCAGCAATCTCAGTTCATCATACCATAAAATCATAGTATAATTCAAACACATAAAAGTTGTTTTTGTTGTCATGCAAAGAAATACCTGTACATTAAAACAAATCTTAATCAAATATTTAATTATCCTTTTCCAACACAATAAGAACAAAAGAAAAAACATGCAGTTTGCTTCAGTTGATCATTTACATGTGTGCATCACACTGATTGTACATAAACGTTCAAAACTTTAAATCACAGGTATTGCGAACTGAAAAAATATCATACTGCACTTTCAAATTAGATTTGGGAATTCATTTCAGCAAAGAAATTCCCATGTGGATATATGTAGCAGGGGAAGCCAGAGATGGGTCAATTTGACCCGGACCTAACAGGAGGGTTAAATATATTACTCCCCAAAATATTTTACTAAATAATCACTTATTAGTTAGTAATGGTGTTCGGTTTATTCATTTTTATGTGCACCGGGTCAATATGACCTGTGGATTTTTTTGGGTGTAACAAAGAAACAAATGGGTTAAAAGCTCATAAAAGTTCTTACATTTGGCTTCAGATGGTGTAAATTTGTTCATGATTTTTATTTTTAAGAATTGTAGAAATAAAGATGATTTTAAAATATTGTTTTTGTTTCCTCTCAGCATTCACACACAAGGTGTAGTGTATTCGTCGTCAGAAACATGTCAGGACCGTAAAGTTACAAATTTTCAATTGGAGTTGATGGGGCTTTATGGTCGGCACGGCGGACAACGGGTTAGCACATCTGCCTCACAGTTCTGAGGACTCTGGTTCAAATCCGGCCTCGCCTATGTGGAGTTTGCATGTTCTCCCCGTGCCGGCGTTAGGTTTTTTTCCCAGGTACTCCGGTTTCCTCTCATATTCAAAACGCATGCATGGTAGGTTAATTGAAGACTCTAAATTGCCCGTTGGTGTGAATGTGAGTGTGGATGGTTGTTTGTTTCTATGTGCCTTGCCATTGGCTGGCAACCAGTTCGGGGTGTGCCTCGACTCTCGCACGGAGTCAGCTGGGATACACTCCAGCACGCCCGTGACCCTAGTGAGGATAAGCGCTATGGGAAATGGATGGATGGGACTTTCTGGAAATAGACGGGTGATATGGACAATAGATGGATGGACTAACCACGAGTTTACAAAAATGTAGGTTGACTCGCGATATGGAAATGTGATATCGTCGGGGGAAAAGATATTCGGGCATAATCCTGACTAAAACAACCAGACTTCATGGAAGTCCAGTGGTACCTTAGAAATTTGAGTTATGAGTCGTCGCTTGGTCTTTTTTTAATTAATTTTATTTTATTTTTTTTCCCTCGTTACAAGATCTTTAGGTACACCGCCACTTGAATGAAAATAAATTAAATTAAAGCAGCTAAGGTACTATAATGCCCTTTCATTGGGGCACGGAGAGCTGTCTCGTTTGCGTGGATGTCTGCTTATGATGAAACAAAAAAACGTTTCTATTGAAGCTTGAATATGATACCGTACTATTAAATTACTCTCAATTCCCATTTAATTCCCGTGGAAAGTTTGAAATGTTGAATGTTTCCAAATATCCCAGCTTTACTTCCCATGGAAATTTAACAGATATTTTGCACCCCTTTGCTACCTTTTTCCCCATTGATTTGCACAGTTGACCGAAAGTCCGCCATCACCTGTTTTTGTGGGGGACACCGCTCACCTAATCCTTCCCTTTTGTCCCCCCCCCTCGTCAGCAACACATAAGCAGATGTTGCTGCCTGGACGGACTTGATTAATATGGATTTTTTTTTTTTTCTGTTTGATTATGTGTGCATATCAGATAAACGACCACACTACTAAGCCTGAGTCATTGAGGCATTGTTTGCCAGGCCGCTACCGTCCTCGATGACGGGCGGGGGGGCCACGAGGCGTCAGTGATCATGTGACCAGGAGCCTTCCCAGATGGACGGACACCTTGTCTCTCTCCCCCCCCCCCCCCCCCTTTTCATACTTTCCCCCCCGTGTTGTCCACTCTCTTCTGTCTATATCTCAGAAAAGGTGTTTTCTCTCTCTCTCTCTCTCTCTCTCTCTCTCTCTCGCTCTCTCAAGCGTTGTGAGTTTTTATATTTTTATTTTACAGTGATACCTTGACTGATGAGTTTAATTAACTGAATTTAATCATATGTGAAGTCAATTTTTGCCAATTAAATTGATTGAAAGTCCATTAATCCGTTCCAGTCCCCCCCCCCAAAAAAAAAACATAAAATTGCGGTTCTTTTAAATAGCACACTTTAATATTGTAATGTAAAAAGATAAAGTAATACAATAATGAAATACAATGTAAAGAGTTAAATAGTTTGTGCATCATGATAATTCAGTGGGCATGTTGCTGCTCCTTCTGGTGTGCACGAATTGGCCACCAGGGGGACGTATACTACATGTAGATTTGATGACGAAAAACCAAGACGACCATCACGACTAGGCTGCTAGTGGTAGTATCATTACATTCTGTATATACAGTGTATGTGTTGCTGCACCGTTTGTGTTGAAATATTAGTTTAAAGGCTTATGACTACAGCAATATCAATGCTAGTTTTGTTAGATAGTCAACAAAACGTATAACATTATGTGTTAGCATTAAGGTAGCCAACTTTCTTACGACCAGGTATGTTGTTTGGTTAAATAAGTCAAGGTACTACTGTCTTATTATTATTATTATTATTGTCCAACCCCCCCACCCCCATATACCTCTTATCTCTCTCTCTCCCGCTGCAGCCTTGTTTGTGGTTGAGTCGGCATGATGATGTGACGGGATGCTAGGAGCGAGGATGACTAACACTTGGCTCTCTTGTCGTTGCCGTAGTGACAAAGAAAGAGAAACAGAGAGAGAGAGGGAGAGAGAGAGAGAGTGAGAGCATCTTCTGACCTCTTCTCAAGTCCGATCAGATGTTTGATTGGAGCTCATGTGGATGTTTGCTATTTCGATTAGATAGTCATGAGGATGATGATGATGATGTGTGATGCAGGCCTGATTTTAATGGAACGAGGAATGCTGTCGTCAGGCTTGTATCACCAAGCTAACAAGGCTAACTAGTGCGACAAACATCACAAATTAAAAGAATATATCAGCCACTTCATTGGGTACTCATTCTCAAATGACAAACTATGGACTTTCATTTATTTAACAATATTAACTACTACTTGAGACGCCCAGTCTGACTTTAATCCGCTAGTCGTTGCTTGTAGGTCTGCAAAAAATAGCAATAAATTGTCATATCATTTTTTATTTTTTTTTTTTTAAGTGCATACCACAAGTCGTGTCTGGCGTACCAATAAAACAAGCATTTATTTTTGTGATCGTGTGTTGTTACAGGATTCAAGTCCTTTTTTTCCCCCAAGAACGAAAGGTTTATTTTTTGGAGAATATAGTCCCTTTTTTTTTTAAAGAATTTGTTAATTTATTGTTGTTGCTGCTGCTGTGAAATCTATTAGCACCGCTGCCATTGGGGTTGTGTTGTCATACCCCCCCCCCCCACACACACACACACCACCCCCTTGGAGTTCATGAGCATTATGTGTCCAGTCCAGGTGACCAACGTATCCAAAATGTGTTAACACGCTGCTAGACTGTGTTAGCTAAGCTTAGCCAGTGCTAAGATAAACAATGCTAGAATAGTAGAAGACAGTATTGTGTGCGTGTGTGTGTGTGTGTGTGAGTGAAGGAGGGGTGGGGGTGTTTTTGCTGTTTTTGGAGCAGCTGATGTTTGTGTGTGCCCCACAGGGAAGATTCCGGAAGAGGCCAAAGCCTTGTCGCTTTTAGCACCCGCCGCCCCCGTGCACAGCCTGCTCCCCGGCGGAGGGCTGCTCCCTATCCCTACGCCGGCCCCGCTACAGAACGTGAGTCGGACGCAAGCTTCTCGCGCAGCGTTTCTCAACCTTTGTTGAGCCGGGCCACATATTTTGCTTGAGAAAAGTCTTACGGCACGCCGCCAAATGTCACGGAAAATCCAGTAGAGTGAAAAAGCATGAGTAAATGACGCTCACGCTATATTTTTTTATGTTTAAACGAGGCACGTCCAAGCTTTTTCCATTTAGGGCCACATAGAGGAAATTGGAAGGAAGAGGAGGGATACTCACCCTTGTGTTCTCAAACATGCTTAAACCAATTCAATATACTGGAGGTTTTAAATATCCTCAGAGGTTAAATGTATTAAAAGGGGGGACGTTTATATTTGAGCTTTTTGTTATCACTGACAAAGCAAATCGTTTAGTATTTCATTGCTATTATACAGTATTATGCTACTGTAGTGTTATAATTCATATGGTATTGAAACATATTTTTTTCCCCCAAACACGGGATATCTTGAAACATTTATTTAACATCTAGTTTTATTTTCAATTGTTGTATACCCACTTTCCACACACAGTTGAACCTGCCCCTGGTGGGTCACATGACCGGCGGCGCCGTTCTGGACCCCACCACGTCCTCCCTCTCGCAGCCCCCCCTCATGGGCAACGTGGACCCCTCCAAGGTGGACGAGATCAGGAGGACGGTCTACGTGGGCAACTTGAACTCTCAGGCGAGTCCTGGCCAGCAGCGGCCACGTCCGAATTTTATGTGCAGCAAAAACACAGACTTTGTGTAATTTGCCGCTTTTCCTTGTGCAGACGACAATGGCGGAACAGCTGCTGGAGTTTTTCAGGCAGGTGGGCGACGTAAAGTTCGTGCGGATGGCGGGCGACGAGACGCAGCCGACGCGCTTCGCCTTCGTGGAGTTCGTTGAGCAGGACGCCGTCGCCCGGGCGCTCACCTTCAACGGCGTCATGTTCGGAGACCGGCCCCTCAAGTACGTGAGGATGACAACAGGCTTTTTCCTGGCTAAAATTGAGGCAGTGCTGGTACCATTCTGATCAAAAAATACCATCAATGAATTTAATACAACATCACCAAGATTCCACCAGATGGCGCCAAAGTAAAACCTGCTTTGGGGATCTTGTCGCCCCTCGACCTAAAAAAATGCTCGCTTATTTCAGAAAAGCTGAAAAAATATGGGTGTCACCCTCATTTTTATTATTCTTTTTTTCTTCAGAAATCTGAATTGCATGGTTACAAAAGAAACAGTATTTACCGTTTGAAAATTGAGGAAATCCTCCCATACCTTTGTAATAAGAATGAAAGTCTCTCGAAGCGCCACGATTCTCTTCTTTGACAGTTTTAGGAGAAACTTCCGACTGTTTCCCATACAGTGCGCTTCAATCGTCGCGTCATAGAACTGCAATCTCAATTTCAAATAATGCTGCTCAGATTGTTACAGCTTTCATGATGTCAAAACCTTTTGAGCTGCAGGTGGCCATTTTCCAGATGACTTATGATGTAATTCATTTTGATGTCCATCAGGGTGAACCACTCCAACAACGCCATCGTGAAGCCTCCCGAGATGACGCCGCAGGCCGCCGCCAAGCAGTTGGAGAGCGTGATGAAGCGCGTGCGGGAGGCGCAGTCCACCATCGCCGCGGCCATCGAGCCAGGTATGACGCCGCCCCACGTCCCGTGCCGTCTCAGTTGGGGTGACCGTTCGCCGTCTTTGCTCGTCCACAGCCGAGAAGGAGAAACTCTACGCGGCTCAATCGGGGAGAACGCGCCGCCAGTCTCGTTCGCGGTCCCGCTCCGGCTCGCGCAGGAAGCGCTCACGCTCCAAACACAGGTGAGGCGCTGCCTCCAAATTTGTTATGCCGGAAAACCCGTTCTTGCATTCCTTCATGTTCTGAACACCACGTTCATTCTCCCAGGCCTCCGCAGAAGTGGCCGAGGAACGACCAGCGCACTTCCCGAGGTGGCCACGGGAGGCGCTCTCGCTCCAGAGACAGGCGGCGGAGCACGAGCCGTTCCAGGTGGGTCCGGGATGCCAGCGCCACACTGCGGAACGAAGGCATTATTGACGATAACGTGCTACCCTCAGGGTCCGCCGGCGGAGTCTGGGCCGCTCCAGGAGTCCTCCCAGGAAGGCCAGGTCACCCTCGCCAAAAAGGTGACTTTCACACATCTGAACTTGAAAAGATACCACTGGACACAAACGTTGACAACCTCGCTCCGTTTTCGATATTTTCAGGATTAAGAAGCATCGGGAACGCAGCCGGGAAGCACGGGAACGCTCTTCATCGAGGAAGAGGAGCCGCAAAGACGAAGCGCGGCCGAAAGGCAAGAAGACGCCCAAGGTAAGTCGGGCACATATTTGCGTTTTTCACGCAGAGTTTACACAGACAGTAATACCGAGCCGGACAGAGCCCTGCCACGATTAGCGAATTGAAAAGCTTTATAATTGGCTATAGATGGCGCCAAAACACTGCTATCCAGCTACACAGGGCTTCAGTCTGTCTGTAGAAACTCCTCCCCTCATGTCAACATAGTTCCTTGGTCCCAAGATGCCACAAAATGGTGTGGAAAAGACCGGCTTTGATGTGCAGTGTGAAAGGGGCTACAGCTTGCGCTCTCACGTGGACGCTGTGTGGAATGTTTCAGGTGGGACGGGACTACGGCAGAGAGGCCTCGCCTTCCGAGGACGCCCGCTCGCCCCTCTTCACGCAGCACAACGGCGTCCACAAGGAGCGCAGCGACGACGCGTCCGTGTGACTCCACCCCAGGCCATCGCGTCACCTCCCGACTGACTGACTTTGAGTTGTCGCTCCCCCGCCAGGAGGGCAAGTGAGCGCCACGATGTCCAATTTTTGATGATTTCTGCAACTGGGGCGTGTGAAATGGCGGTACGTGTCGCATGCGGCTCGGTCACGTGATCCCAAAATTGGCGGTTAACGGTGAGCCTCACTTGCCCGTTTTGGTGGCGTGAAAGGAAGGAAACACCTGACGTTTCCTGCTCGAGGCGCGGCGTTTACAAGGAGGCTTTATTTTCTATGTTTATGTTTTTGTGGGCACGTTTGCTGTTTTAGTCCTTGTTTTGTTGTATAGCTGTTAAAGAAAAAAAATGTGTGTGTGTGTGCGTGTAAGAAAGAGGAAGGTGGTCAAATTCATAACCCAGTCCCAGGTTTCCGTTATCTCCTTACACGGAGGCCCTCTTCTGATTCTCACTTTCCTTTCCTACCCGATCGAGATGAACCGGAAGTACTTGGAGGATAGGGCGTTCGAATTTGACAAAACGCTAAGGAAAGATACCGCGATGCAACCTTTAAACCACCTTTAGCACAGGTTACTCCTGAGCAACCTTTGCGAAAGCACAGGAGATATGTTACCCACAATCCTTAACGGCGGAAAATATTGAAAGCAACAGACCAGAGGCGATTGCAGACTACATGAAGACGCCCGAGCGTTTCACGCAAAAGACAAGACAAAATAAATAATGCAATAACTGTTATTTTAATCAAATGAAAAGATAGAACAGTATATAGAAATATATAAACAAACGTATCAACAATACAGTTTGATGAGTGAACAATGACAATGTAAACTCACATTTTAAAATGTGAAATATAAACCTAACATTAATATCCATACAGAATAAAAACAACTTTAAACTTAAAAATTAAATCCAGAATCATGGGCAATGGATGAAATTTAGAGACAGAAAAATAAAAGAAAGCAAGCTAGAGACTTTTTTTTCATGATTTATTCATAAAAGGAAGGGTGTGATTGGGAGGACCCCCCCCGGATCATAACCCGAGCGTTGTTCTGTTATTGGACTTGGCGGGGGACATCGACCGGAGCTGTGGCCGTAAGGTGGTCAGTGCCTGTCGTGGCGCCAATCCCCGAACCCATTGGTGGACACCAACGGTGAGGGATGCCGTCAAGCTGAAGAAGGAGTCCTATCGGTCCGTTTTGGCATCGGGGACAGTGCCTCTGGATTGGCAGACTGGGGTGGTGGTCCCCCTTTTTAAGAAGGGGGACCGGAGGGTGTGTTCCAACTACAGGGGGATCACACTTCTCAGCCTCCCTGCTAAGGTCTATTCAGGGGTGCTGGAGAGGAGGGTCCATCTGGAAGTCGAATATCAGATTCAGGAGGAGCAGTGTGGTTTTTGTCCTGGCCGTGGAACAGTGGACCAGCTCTACACCCTCGGCTGGGTCCTCGAGGGTGCATGGGAGTTTGCCCAACCAGTCTCCATGTGTTTTGTGGACTTAGAGAAGGCGTTGAACCGTGTCCCTCTTGGAGTCCTGTGGGGGGTGCTTCGGGAGTATGGGGTACCGAACCCCCTGATACGGGCTGTTCGGTCCCTGTACGACCGGTGTCAGAGTTTGGTCCGCATATCCGGCAGTAAGTCGGACTCGTTTCCGGTGAGGGTTGGACTCCGCCAAGGCTGCCCTTTGTCACCGATTCTGTTCATAACTTTTATGGACAGAATTTCTAGGCGCAGCCGAGGCGTAGAGGGGGTCCGGTTTGGTGGCCTCAGTATTGCATCTCTGCTTTTTGCAGATGATGTGGTTCTGTTGGCTTCATTAAGCCGTGACCTCCTCTCCAACTCTCAATGGAGCAGTTCGCAGCCGAGTGTGAAGCGGCTGGGATGAGAATCAGCACCTCCAAATCTGAGACCGTGGTCCTCAGTCGGAAAAGGGTGGCGTGCCCTCTCCGGGTCGGGGATGAGAGATCCTGCCCCAAGTGGAGGAGTTCAAGTATCTGGGCGTCCCTACTAAAGCTTCTGCCCCCACGACCCGACCTCGGATAAGCGGTAGAAAATGGATGGAGGGATGGATGGATGGATGGATGGATGGATGGATATATTGTATTAGTCAGCAAATATGTTGCAAAAAAAGTTAAATAAATGTACAGCCTTTATTTATACAAATATAATTATGGAAACACAAATGACTCCTAAATATCAACCATTGTAATCTTTTGTTTGCTCTGTGCTGGCGTCTTGTGGTAAAAGACATTGTAGTTGTTTTATTTTATTCTTGATCAGATATTTGGCAGGTGAAGTCCCTAAGCTTGAGACTTTACGTCAGCAATACTGGCCGTCGCGCGATGACGTCTGTTAGGAATAGTGGAATCGAATTCATTTGAAACGCTGCTGTCCTTTCCTATCTTCGAGAGGAGGCACCTTTTCATGTCTCCTTGACCCGATGACGTGTTCCCCCAAAGGTTAAGGAAAGGTGGCATAAAGCTTCGGAGACCGAAGAATCCGAAGAGGGCCAGAGCCTCTGACACGGCCTCGGACGCTAGCGAATCGGCGGCTCAAATTCACCTCCCCACTGTCATTACCTTTCACGCAGAACGGTGACACTGGAAAAAGTTGGCTTTGATAAAACTGTATGAAAGGGGTGTTAAACTGAACACTCCCACCTCTTGATACTACTCAAGAAACTTCACACCCCAGTTCTGGCTTTCTGCCATCTGCTTCCCTCCCCCACTCTGATATTACTCCGGAGGTTGGTAGTCACCTTCAACCCCTCCTTTTCATGTTGACTCACGAAAAAGACTTCTTTGATAGGCAGTGTGAAAGGGGCTTCTGGTTACAATTCACACTCAAACACAGCATTCATCCCACCTCTGTTATGCTTCTCATATGAGCTCAGAAGCCGGCAAAATGGTGGGTCGACTTTATGTCCCCGCCCACCCGCACCCCCGCTTTCGTGGCGGTACCTTTCAAACAGAACAGTGACACATGAAGAAACCGTTTTTGACAGGCAGTGTGGAAGGGGCTTTGCGGTGTTGAAATGAAACAGAGCCTCCATCCTTGCCTCTGACAGGACTTACTGTAAGCTGGCAAATTGATGGGTCGACCTCTACTGCTATTCTGTGTCGGTACGTTTCACACAGGACAGCGACACTGAGAAAAGCTAGCTTTGACAAGCAGTGTGAAAGGGGGTTCGTTGTTAAACTTCACACCTAAGGCTGTGTTAAAGTGTGATCTGTGCTACGACCGTTCAGAAGCTTAAAAAAAAAAAAATGACGGGTCAACTTCTACTCCAGTTCCATGTCTGTACCTTTATGCAGAACAGCGACAAAAAAAAAAAAAAAAAAAAGCTTTTTTTGTTTTGTTGTCTTTTTTACTGCTTGTAAAAGACACAAGCAGCGTGAAAGGGGCTTCTGGTGTTAAAATTCACTCAAACGCAGGACAGGTTGACTTTATCGCAATCCTCCGTCCAGTGTCTGTACCTTTGACGCAGAACAATGACACTTGAAAAGCCTGCTTAGACAAGTAGTGTGAGAGGGGCTTCTGGTGTTAAAATTCACACTTAAACACTGCCTCCGTCCAGCCTCTGTTCCCCCTCTGACACTAGCGCAGAAGCCGGCAAACTGGCCGGACTTCACCCCCCCGTCCCATGTACGTACCTTTCACGCAGAAGTGACACAGGGGTAAGATGCTGTTTTCACCTGGTTTTGTTCTGACGCCGTGAAATGTAAAAAAAAAATATTTTATATATATATATATATATATATATATATATGTGTGTGTGTGTGCGTGTGTGTGTGTGTGTGTGTGAAAGCAAGTGAGTGACGCAAACATAAAGTGCCTATGCTGCGATTGTATAAAATATTGTTGTCATAGAAGTTTTATTATTAGCATGGTTAGCGTCTAGTGCCAGCAGCGTTTACTGATGAAATAGTATTCAGTCAAAAGTCCACAAATTGGTTTTCTTTTATTTTTTAAAAGCGAGCACTGACATGAGTGTAAATTATTTCATGTACACAAGCTTCTGTTTGTTGTGACGTTTCAGTAAAAAAAAAAAAAAAAAAAAAAACACCTTTTTAAACAAGCCGTCTTTTTGTGCTTCATGCGTCGCCCCCTGCAGGACCGGAGGACGATTGGATCATGATAAATGCGTGTTTTCCATGTCCATCAAACGTACGCGAGTGTCGCGCTCGACGCTAAACTGCGTCTTGTAGTCTCCCGCGTGAGCCGTCATCATCATCATCTGCTGGATGACGTCCAAGCTGGTGTATCCGCTGGAGGGGGCCATGGGAGGATCGCGGGAGTTCGCCGCTCTCTGCTCATCGACGGCGGCGGAACGGCCGCGGGCCGATTGACGGCGCTCGGAAGGCGGCGGCGCTCGGGGCTCCACGAGGAGCAGACTCGCCGTGTTGCATTCTTCCAGCTTGAGCGTGTCGACGGTTTGGAGGAGCTGGCATCCACACAACAATGCATCAATAAGTAGATTTTGCAGGTGTCTACTTGAGAATTGATATTCCTGACAAAATTGTACTTTTACTCCCAACGTTTGGAAACATCTGTACTTTCTACTCCTCACTCTCAGTCCAAATAGGCCTGTTCCTTTTCGAACTCCGTGAATGACGACACAATGGCAAAAAGAAGTAACAAAAATACAGCTCAAGTCAACCATAGTGGCGATCTTGATTGATGGATCGAGAATTTATGCCGCTATTTGTCGGAAAATCAGTGGAAGAGGAACATCAACAAGGGAGCATTTTCGAACAGGGTGACAGCTTCAGTGAAGCAAGATATTCGCCGCCTAAGGCCTTATTGAAGTATTTTTCTAGCAACAGAAAAGATTTATGACAAATGCCTTTTCTTGTACCAACCTAAAAACCACAATACTCTGTCGTTCCAAAACTCTCCAGCTAATCTAAAAATAACATACAGGTAAGGTCTTTTCCCCCCCCAGTTATCATTAGCTAATGTAGTATTTTTTTCCGTTTTGCTCATGCAGGACCTATAGTCCATTCAGTCCTGATTATCCTGTCAGAAGCAAGTTTGCAGCAAAAGTTTTTTTTTTTCCTTCTTAGTATGAGCGCCATGCCAGTTAATAAAAGAAGGAAACTATTGTGTGCAAAGTTTGTTTTGTTACTATGTCAAATGAAAACGGGTATATAACTGACACAAAAACATTTTTTAGTTTTTTTTTAAATTGTATTTTTAAGTAAGGCGCTGAATCAGCACTTCTACTTTTATCAAAGTAATTGTTCAGAAGTAAAGAGTGCGAGTACTTTTTCCACATCTGGAAGCTTTTTATTCAGCAGTTATTTGAGTTTTGCATTTGTATCTGTATCTTGTCAAGTTTTGCGGCGTTCAAATTTGGTATCAATTGGACAAAATCTCTTTGAAGGACCCCTAGAAATGACCACCCTAAAATTGCTGCTTTGAATCAAAACGGCAGACTTTCTGTATTGTCAAAGTGGTTACATCTTGAAATTGTGGATGGAAATGTCTACATTGGAGCCAAAATGGCAGACTTCCTGTATCTTCAGACATGGGCTATGGCTACTTGAGACTTTTGTCAGTCTACTTGTATTAAGACATGCCTACCAAATTTCAGATTGCGCAGTAGAACTGGCTTCGGGGGCAGCATTTGCAAAATTGTGGTCGAATTCATTAAGGACAATTCTTTGACGGCGAAGGAATGGCAAAAAAAAGAGAGCCTAAGTGGCCATTTGGAGCCAAAATGGCCAACTTCTCATTGCCATGGCAACAGGCGCTTACCAGGTGTGCTGGTGCATTGAGTTTCTGCATGGATCTGCTCTTTGCAGGGTTGGGAATGTTTGGCCAAAAGACCACTTTGGCCCTGCTTGGGGGACAGGAAGCAGACAAAGTTGACTTGTTGTGTCTCCTTTTGGCAACATGGGGGGGGTTACCTTTTAAAGAGGAGAGACGCCAACATGGCAGCCAGCACGACGAGGGTAGAGACGGTGACAAGTGCCGTGAGGGGAACGGAACCTTCACGCCGCGTCTCCACCAGGCTGGCGGCGCTGCGGACCCCGGGCCCGGCCCGTGTCAACCCCGACACCTGAATCCGGTACACCGCCCCACTGCGGAGACCCTCCAGTATGTAACGGCGTAGCCGCGGTCCCACACTGACGTCTGCAACAAAAACGTGGCATGAGCCAGCCGCCACGCTTGCAAAATTCCAGGAATTTTCAAAGTAGGATATTCTATGGGAACGAACGAGAAAAAAAAAAACACCCCAGAACAAGCTACATGTCAAATAGCACTGTAGTGTATAAAAACATAATAAAACATTGAGTGTGATTACTGTTAAAGCGTAACAGTCAAGATTTCCCTCCTTTTTGGAACGCTACTCTTTGTTTTTATGTGACTGCTGCTATCTCTCAAGCTTTTTGCCTCTCCAGCCTGCGGAATTTTCCTAACTCAAATTTTGGCTCGCAACACAAAGCAAAAAATGGACCAAGTGACGTCTCCGAACTTGAAAATCTCCTCAACTGGGACACTCGTACGCCGAGGTATCGCTGTATTGTAACGCGCTCACACGTGGGCCAGGAGAACTATCGATTCTTTTTTATGGATGTCTGTTTATGACTGAACAAAATGCTTATATTTACGCTTGAATATGATACATTTCAATGAAATGACTTATGTGAAATTCACATGGAAATTTAGTGGAAACTTTCCACCTATTTGCAGCGCTAGCAGCCACCCACAAAGCCGTGGGTCTCACTTCTCTCCAGTTGCCGGTCCTCGGCGTAGTGGATCACGTAGCCCAGCAGGAACCCGCGCCGGTCTTCCTGCCGGATGGACGACCAGCTCAGTTCCAGGGAGGACGACGTGACGGACGCCGTACTGACGTCGGAGGGACCGCTTGCCGGAGCTAAAAAAAAAAAAAGGAATCGAAACTTCAGTATCGCTACTCGACGCTCGTGTATCAATACTGAAATCTCGATGTCACGATTGGTACGGAGATCTAGAGATTTCTATTTCATGCTGGTTTATGAATATGGAGATGACATCTCTGACGTTGCCGGTGCCGTGGCCGAGATCACGATGTCGCCATTTGACACCGGCGCAGCAATGGCAATATCACTCGTGGATGCTGGGATATCAGTATCAAGGTCATCAAAATCATCGCGTCATCACGACTTGATGCTGGTGTATCAAATATGGTCCCGACATCCATATTTGACGCTCGGGTAGCAATACAGCGAAGGTGATGTCACTTTAGAAGGATGGTGAATCGACCCCAAGATCAGAAGGTTAATTGATGCTGACTCATCGTTACCGAGAGCACGATACCGCTATTTTGAGGCTGGTGTATCGATACTAAGATTGCTATGTGAGATCACGGGATCAATATCATACGCCAGCGTATTGTGACCTCGATTGCGATGTCGCCAGTCGATGCAGGTGTGTTGCCACAGAGATGGCGATAGCGATCCTTATGTGATTTAAATGTATTTCGTGACGAGATGACGATACAACTATGTGGCAGTGATGCACTGACGGCGAGATTACGATATCACTGTTCGGTAGTGGCGAATCAATATCGATGTCACTGTTTGATGCCGACGTATCATTACCGAGATCACACTGCTGCAATTTGAGGCTCGCGTATCGATACTAGGATCTGCGACGTCGCTATGTAATGCCGATTCATCAGTTCCAAGATCACAACGTTGATATCATACGCCAGCATATCGTGACCTCGCGATGTCACTACTCGATACAGAAATAATGTCATCCCTATTTGAAACCGGTGGATGGATACTGATTGCGATATTGATTTTTTTGAATGAATTTGAAAAAGCCACTCACATCCTTCCAGGAAGTAAAAGCGAGCGCTGGCGTAAGTGACCTCCCGACTGTTGTTGACTTGCTCCAGGTTGCACGGCGGCTGTTGGTCACGCACGTGCAGCCAGACGTCGTAGCTGGTGTGCGGCTGCAGCGGTTCTGGAATTCAGAAAGCTAACTTGAAACGTGTAAGTAGCGGGACTTGTACGTCAAGGTACCGCTTGTACATGGTTTGTGTCCAGTACATCGATCATCACACCTGGAATGTCAACCACCGTCCAGAAGTTGTTGGCGTCCTCATAGAACACCACATGTGACACGAACGGTGGCTGTGGTCCGTAGGTGGCGCTCCACTCCAGGGAGAAGCACAAGTACTTGCTGACCAGGTCGTCCTTCCACAACACGCTGAAGGACGTCTGGTTGTGGACGCGCACCCTCAGCCGAGCGTGATCATCATCATCGCCATCGGCCTCATCGTCGTCTTCTGTAACATTCACGATAGCGATATCCCAATTTCCTTCTCAATACGCTGCCGTCAAATTGCGATCTCGGTAACAATACGAATGCGGTGATATCGTGAAATGGCCGACACGATCCTAAAACGGCATCCATCCGGTGTCATTAGACTGACCACGCGGCGAAGTTAGCGTGATGTTGGCGGCCGGCGACGCGCTGACGTTGTTGAAAGCGTGGACGCTGACGGCGAAGTCGGAGGCGGACAGCAGCAACGTGATGGGCGGCCGCGCTACGCTGAGCACCTCCCGGGGCGGCTCCCCCGACGCCTTGGCCGCAGACACACGGAAGCCGTCGCATGCCTCGGAGAACTGGAAAACAATATAACAATCGTTGATATCAATGAATATACATTTGTATTTATTAGGACTGTTTTATTTGGGGGGTGGGGGGTGGGTAGCCTATCAACATTCATACGCGCTCATGCTGTGATGCTACTGCTTTGTCTATGGTATTTTTGCTTTGTTACGTAAATATACAGTACCGTCCACGTCAGCGAAATCCTCCTTTGTCCTCCTGTGTCGGCCATCTTGTCTTCTACCACGTGCAGGCTGAGCGGAGGCTTCGTCAGCTCTGAAGCGTAATACTATTAGTTATCGTCATAATGATAATAACGCACGGCGCAAGTAGCGTATATAAGCTGGTGCGTCACCCGGCGGCAGCGTGTAGACGTGACCCCACGGACACTGAGAGCACTTGTCGCTGACCTCGCAAGCCACCTGAACCTCAAGCGCCGACGGGCCCTCCACTCTCGCCAGATGACACCCGGCGGCACCACGGCAACACGACTACACCGCGTGGACAAAAAAAAACATTGCAAACAGCAAAAACATTTTTAGGTGTACTAATAATAATAATAAACATTTTCAAACAATTACCTATGCAATTAAAAAAAACAATCATTTATGCTATAGTTGTAGCAAGCACGGGTTAGGTTTCGAAAATAGGGTTTCAAGGCAAGTGGTAGGGTTTCAAGACTGGTTCAGGTTTGCGAGCCTGGATTTGGGTTTGGAGTTGTGCGAGTGTTGACCTGTTCGAGGCAATTCCTTTCCTACCTTCCTTTCTTTCATACCATCCTTAATACCTTCCTTACTTCCTACCGCCCTTCCTTCCATCCAAACATCGATATCAATGTGTCAGTACCGATACGTCGCCATCAAATATCGATATGGCAATCTCAGTATGGCCACGTCAGCATCGGAAAACCATGTTGCGGTTCGGGTTTCGATGAGCTTTGAACATCGAAATTGCGACCTCCGTTGGAATAGAAAAGCGAAATCGCACTATTGGTGCACCAGCGTCAAATATTCTTGATAATGAATATAACAGGCTTAAAAAGTCAACTTGTCGGTGTGTGAACTGTTTTAGCTGCCTGTTGCCAGCGTCCGTCGTCATGGCGATGGCGGCGTGTGGCCGCTTTGTGTCGCACGCAGACGGATGCGATGACCTTAGCGTCGTCCTGACTCCACTGGGCGCAGACGTCGACGTGACTCCCCGAATGGCGCCTGAAGGTGACGTGAAGCGGAGGACCGCAGCGCACTGAAACGTAACAAACGTGAAAACATATTAAATATGGAGCACACCAAAACGAGCATCTTAAAAAAAAAATAGGACTGTGTTTTATGGCCAGTCATCACGTTGCCCCACCCCCATACACAATGAGCATAACTCAACATGTTCAGAATTTGTTGCTTTTGTGGTTTATATGTAATTTTTTCCCAGCTTTTTTAAAAATGTATTTTCATTTTTTAATTTATGTTGCACAGTACTTTTTGTGATTTTAATGTTGTTTTTGTTGTTATTTCGTGTCGTTTTATTATTGTATTTTGTTGTTAGGTTTAGTATTTTTTGTGTTGTTTCGGATGTTTATAGTGTTTTTGTAAAAACAAATTTACATTTTGCTTTTATCGTTGTTTCATGTTATTTTAGTTGTTTTTATTTTTGGAGGTTTGTTGTTATCTTTTGTTGTTTCTATTTGTTTGTATGTTCTTTTTTCTTGTTGTATTTTGCTGTTTCTAGTTGTCTTTCTCAATTTGATTTGCAAATGTTTTGCTTTTGATGTTCTTGGTTATTTTTTTCTTTTTTGTTGCTACATTTAACTGTTGTATTTTTGTAATGTTTCTTTATTTTTTTATGTTGTTGTTTTTATTTTTTGTTGCTTTTGTTTGTATCATTTTATGTTGCTTTTTATGTTGTATGTTGTTGTTGCTTAATAGTTTTGTTGTTACTTAGAAGTTTTTCGTTTTTTCAGTTTTATAATGTTGTATTGATTTGGTTTTATGTGATGTTGTTTTTCTAAGTGAAAGTTGTCGGTGGAACTCACGCAGGCTACTCGGGAGCGCCGCGAAGACATCTTTGGAGCAATCGGATCCGACCTGTTCCAGAACTTCCACGGTCAAGTTGCGCATGCTGTACACTTCCACGTCGGTCAACGGCTCCTTCATGCTCTTGTACACTCTGCAGTACTTGTCGTCCCTGATGGAGGCCACGAAACTTTCAATCAACATTTTTGATTGTTTTTCTTTCTCATTGTTTTTGGAATTGTTGTTCTATTTTTTTTAATTTTTTTTATAGTTTTCTGTAGTTGTTTGTTTCACTTTGTTGTTGTTATTTAGTAGTAATTTTCTTTACATTATGCTTTTATTTGTTGATTTGTTGTTCTTTTGTTATTTTAGTTTTTTTGTACTTTTTAGTTGTTATTTTTGTAATTTTTTGTTTTGTTTTTGTAGTTTCTAATAATTTGTATGTTGCATTGCCTTTTGTTATTTTGTAGTATTTTTGTTGTTTTTGGGGGGACTTTTTGTTCTTGGTTTTGTAGTTGTTGTTTTCTGTTAGTGGTTTGTTTTTTTGTTTGTGTTGTTACTTAGTGTCATTGTTTTTTTTAGGTTTAGATTTACGTTGATTTATGTTGTTTTTGTGTTTTTGTCGGTTTGTTATTTTGTAGTTTTGTAATTTTCAGTTTTTTGTTTTTGTTTCAGTTGGGTTTTTTGCTATTATTTGGTGTTTTGTTTGTGTTGTCTTTTTTGTTTGTCGTATTTTTTGCTGATTTCTTTTTTGGGTATTTTATTTTTGCAATCTTTATTTTCGTATTGTGTAGTTGTTCTTTTTTTTTTTTGTGATTTTCTTTTGTTTTTGTAATTTTCCATTTTTGGTTTTTGTTTCCATAGGTTTTTGTTACTTTGTAGAATTTTTTTTTGTTATCTTTTATTATTTAGTTTGGGGGTAAAATTTTCTATAGTTTTTGTGTTTTTGGGTGATTTTTGATATTTTGTATTTTGGGGTATTTTAATGTTTTTTGTTGGTTCTAACACATTCACTGCCATTGACGGCTTTAGAAGTCAAATGTCCATGTTAACTGGGAAAGCTGGTAGTGACTAATGGTAAAGTTTTTTTCGCCGCGTTGTTGTTTTTGTTGTCTTTCTTTGCTTGGGGGGTTTGTTGTGGTTTTTGTTTTCTTTTTTGACAGTTTTACAAGACTTACCTTTGTCGGACGACGAGCGTGAAGTTCGCCTGCTCCTCCTCGGCCGCCCCACGCCTCCACTGACACGTCTTCAGACTTAGAGAGTGGAATTTTCCGAGACATTCCAAGCCAGCAACACCACCTGACGCAAAGAAAAAAAACAATAACAGTCAGTTCACTTTCTGACTTTTTGGGCGATGACTTGTCGGTTACCTGGCGAGGCGAGTTGGCAGTGCTTGTATTTGGTCGGGTAGTTATCGGACTTGCAGCTCACTGAAACTACACCATGACATCATCCAAAAATACAAAAATAGTGGTGTATACCTTAAATCTGATGTAAATACATTTAATGGCGTATAAAATGCGACGCCGATGTATTTCATTAGCTGTCTGAACACATTGAATGTGGTGTAAATTATGCTGCATTGTAGATGTAAGATATACAACATTAAATGGATGGATGCTACATTTTATATATATATATATATATATATACACACACACACACACACACACACACACACACTCCAAACCCCACCTGGTCCCGGTGAGGAAGCCAGACATGGATCCAGAATCCCAGCTGACACAAAAAAAATAATTAAATGTACACTAAAACTAAAATACATAAAAAATATTTGCGGGTGGTCTCCATGAAATGAACAAGTGACTCACCAGTGAGAAGAAAAAGAAGCTGGCGGTGTTCGACGAGCCCACACAGACGTCCAAACATGCTCCTGATCATGATCACACATTAGAAAACATTTATTTTGATCACAAATGATGAATTATTCACAACAAATCCATGGAGTATTTTTATGTGAGCATGAAAGCTGTGAGAGTGGCGCAGCTTGGATGGAGAAGTTGACTCCCCTATGTCTCACAGGAAGTTCTTCACACCTCACCGACTTATGCAAATGATTAAAAAACTAACAAAAAAAATCCACCCTTTCAATCATCTATTTCTTACTCTGTTTCATCTGACTGACACATCCCACTTTTTCCAGTTAAATGTGTCACCCTTGACTGAAAAGAGGTTAAAAATTATTTTGCCATTTAAATTTGTACAAAAAAAAAAAAAATCCCCTTTCTTTATCATGCTTGCAATCTGCATCAAGTGAGGAACTCGTGGGTTTTGACATCCTTCGAAATCATCATCACAGATCAACATTTAGTCAAGACTATTGAGCACATTACAGGGCACGTTATGGAAATTTTATTTCGGAACGTTTGTGCTTCAAATGTAAGCCTGAGCTGTCCTGAATTGTGATGTAACAGTGGGGCTAATGAAAATAACTATAAAGATAATTCAGTTCAAACTTTTACCTGGTAGATGACCTAATACCAAATCTTGACCATACTTCTTAGGTCCCTGATGGTCTAGTGGTTAGGATTCGGCGCTCTCACCGCCGCGGCCCGGGTTCGATTCCCGGTCAGGGAACAGCACTTTTCTTGCGTTGTTTTTTGTTTTTTTTTTCATTTTATTATTAATTATAATTTAGACGCTCAACTGTATTACACACAAAAGTGTTCATTTAAACATTTTTAATATAAAACAGTAGCCTGAAAGTATAAAAACATAACATTAGTTCATCCATTTTCATAACAGCCACAGGTAATGCTAACAAAGCAGGCTGGAAGTAAAAATGGAAATTAATTAGAATTAACTTTGACTGTATAACTGTGATTTTTTTTTTTCTTCCTGTTGCTGATGGAGAAGGGAAATGGCAGGAATTTAACCCAACCCTCCAGGAAAAAATGTGTATTATGAAAAAAAATAATAATAATAAAAAAAAAAAAAATATATATATATATATATATATATATATATATATATATATATTTTTTTTTTTTTAGTCACTGATGGTGTAGTGGTGCACTCGCCTGACTTTGCTTTTTGCTTCCCACCACAAAAGCCAAAACTTCCTTCACCGAATTCCATCCATTGTCAATGGCCGTCCTCCAAACACTACGGCTGTAATATTCTTTACGGCCACTGAACTGATCTTACCATCTGTGGCGCTGTTTCTCTTTGCTTTTAGTTACAGAAGAAGAATACGTCACTTTCACACGGGAATTCTAAACTATCGCGTCCTTTCGAAACTAACACTTTTCTTACAACGGTAAGCTTGTATTTCGTTTCATTTTACTCAACATGACTGACTATAGTTTTGTATTCTGTATTTGTATCTCAAGGATTCTCAAAAGAAATCATTTTATACTTTATAACACTTGACTTGCAACCACAATTTTAAAGTTGAACTCTAGTTGTTTTAAACTATGGTTTTACCTAACCATGGCTTGACACCATATTTTCAAACCCTCAGTCCAAACACTAACACTAATATGAACATGAACCCTGGCTTGAAACTCAATTTTGAAACCAAACCTTACTTAGAAAAACCTTCCCTGGTGTAAAGTGTTGAGACATGTTATTAATAACACATATGGGACCTGTTTTAAATGATGAACCAAAATCATGTTTCCTTGAAGCAATATTATCTAGTTGTACACTGACGTATGAGTGCCCAAATTCACAGGTTTTTTGAACAATGAGTCGAATTATGAGTCATTATTTTTATTTTTTTTGAGTTACGAGCTTGGTCACTGAACAAATTAAACCTACTCCTTTCCTTGTGGGTGTTTTTGATTTTGTATGTGTGTGTTTGGCTGCTTGTCCCGTTCAGCGAATGGCTGCAAGTCCATCAGTGACTGTAGTTCTCTTTTTTTTTTTACTTAACTCGAGCAGCTGCCTAACTGAAGCTCACTCTTACAGTAAGTCACATTTGGCTTGCAACACAATCCAGAAAAGCGGCGACGCGGTGGCTCATTACTTGAAAAACCCATACGTTGGGGCACTCCAATGTCAAGGTATAATATCAGTAAAGAACATCTTTTAACCACCCCCACAGTCTCGTAAGCCACAGACTGACCCCCAAGTCTGCCAAGTATTGTATCTCTGGCGTGAGCATCTTCTCACACACGGTCCTCAATTCGGGACGTATGTCTTTCCTCAAGTTGTACCCCAGGATGGACTTGCCTCCCAGGGGCTGCCAGGGCAGAAAGCGGCGGTCTCGGATGCGGGGTGCCTCCACCGCCTCTCCGCCTTCCAGGCAAAGCGCTCTCATGTCGGCGTTCCTCTGCCGGAGCTCGGCCACGTCCCGCTTCATCCTCTCCCGCCCGTACACCTCCACCTTGTCCCACAAGGTGGCGTTAAAGTGTCGGTAGAGCCTCCAGTCAGCGCCGTTCCACCCCAGAGCCCGGTCACTGGACTCCGGGTTCATATGGGTGATGGACGAGCTCGCGCGAGCGTTGAGTTTGAAGTACAAAATATCCTCCATGCTCCAGCACAGAGTCTCCTTGAGCAGGATGAGCGACTCGTCAAAATATTCTGCGATGAGCACCAGGTGGAACCTTCGGGACAAACTCCGAATGGTCTCCGTCACGCCGGGATGGTCCGCGTCCAGGTTGTTGTCCGAGCCCAAGTCGAATAAGAGCAAGTTCTTCAGGTAGAAGGCGTTGTAGGCGTGAGCCCTGTAGAAGGTCCGAGGACTCCTGAGGAACTCCTCCAGTTTGTCGTCGCCGCCTATACTCCAGGTGAGCGGCACGGCCCTCCCGTAGTAGTGGAAGGCCGACTCCAGAAGGCGGGCCGGGTGGCACAGGATGGTGACGTAGGCGGCGTCGGGGGGCAGCAGCGCCGCCACCTCCCCGGGGTCGAAGCGCATGTGGTTGCACACCACGTTAAAGCACTCGCCGGGCTGGTAGCTCTTCACCTGCCAGCGGCTGAAGGGCGACGGGTAGAAGAAATCGTTGCGACCGTCGGGGAGGGCGAACTTGAGATTGTGTTTTTCTCCGAAGCGGAAGAGGATGTTGAGGAGCGTGCTGCTGGCTGTTTTGTGCGTCTTCATGAACATAATGTTCCCCGAGGGCGAGCACGTGTCCGTCTGGAGCCTTCGAGAAGGCCAGGGCAGGTTTTTGTTCAGCGGGTTGGCCATGTTTAGAGCACAAGTGTCCTCTTGGGAACCTCTGGAACAAAACCACAAGCCTCATTTACACAGATCCTGCTAAATTGCCGTTTTCGACTCCCGGTAATACCTACGGAAAAAAAACCTAGGTAACGGTATCGCTCTGCACACAACTTCCTGTGAGTCGTTTTTTTTTTTTTTTTATTGCTACAAACTAATCAGTAGCCGCTTTGCTATGATGGATTAGACTAGTATCCAAGACTGCAGACTACACAACTGTTGCTATCCTAATCCAGACCAAGGATTTTACAGTCCAGTGTTATCTTGACTTATGAGTGCCCCAACGGCAAGGATTCAAGGAATTTACTTACATAACTGTCATATTAAGACACATTTTTACACGATATCACACAAAATTAGACACCCAAAGTCACACATGATGAGAAGTTTTTAAAGCATATTTGTATGGTTTTCTATGGGTACACATAAATTATAATGCGACCCCTTTTTTCCCAACATTACCTAATATCCACTTGGGTTGGCAACATCGAGCAATACAGTAGAAACATGATGGTGCTCAATAGAAGGCAAAGGAGGAGGCCTCGCATTACAGCATTGCACTTGTTTCCTGCTGTGCCCAACATTCTTAAATCCAGTAGGAGAACCTGAAAAGACATTTAAAAATCAAAATGGAGACAGGAATATAAGATATAGGGGGCGAAAGTAAGGGGAGCAAAGCCAGGAAGAGATACAAGAATAGATAAAGAGGAATACTGCTTAGCCCAGTGAAACGTAACCCCCATGTTTACACTTTAAACATATTTATAGCTGGCAATGGAAAGAGTCACATTTCACACCAGACAAGAATGACTTTAAATCAGGTTAGAATGTCCAAAATAGGCATCAAAAGTGCAAAAGTTTGTGCATTGGTAAATATTTAGTTAAAACTGGTCTCCATTGCTGATAATACTAGGTAACAATCCTGTCACATTTCATACAAATAATGTCTCGAAAGAAATGTGTATACACAGTATGTCCATTTGAAAAGGGACTAGTATAAGCCAAAGTAACCGTAGACGTGCATTTACCCGAAGATGAGCGTTGACGCGGATCAGGTGGTCGGGAGTGAGAAAGCGCGTCAAAGACTCCTGCATTGTCCCGTCGATGTTCACTGATTGGCTGCCACCACACGCTCCTCCCTCGCATATTGTCTCAATACTTTTGTCAGCGAACTACCTCCGCACACTATCACAAACTACAAGCCACAATATCGGTACTCCACTCGACTATATTGGTTAAATACCTGCTATTCTGTACTATACGATTACACCAGTATTCAACAGTATTCTTGATTGCATTTCACTGTACGATCCGTATACCATACCATACATTATACAGTTAGAATTTACATTAATACAGCTTGACTGTAGTGTACCATACTATACTAATCTAATCCACTTTGCCATAATACACTCGTACAATGCTATACTATACGCTACTGAACTGTCCTTCACTCTGCTGCACTGCACTGTACTGTACCTTGCCATATTAATATACCAGCTATACGCTCATGTGGTATACTGTACTTCTCTGCTAGACTATACCAGTACACTGTACTAGACAGTACTAATACTCTATGATGCTCTCTTCAGATATACGAACATATACCTAACATACAGTAAGTAGTAGTACCTTAAAGAATACTATACTAAAGCAATCCATACTGAATGTAAGCTGTTTTCACTATAACAGTCTATTATTGTAGACTGCGCCATACATTACCATCCTGTAATGTTATAACATAATTATACTAAACTATGCTGTACTGTACAATGCTGCACTATTCAATACTATATTATTCAATGGAAAAAAAACAGAAGCTTAATGTTTCATGTAATGATTCACTGCAGGGGTTCATTTACCATATATATCATTTTTATTATTGTTGTTTTATTCAAAAGAATATTTATTCTACAAGTGTACAAAATTCTGATCCACCGACAATAAAATGATAGAACACACACATACAAAGTTAAAAAAAAAAAAACATATAATGTGCCTTTGTTGCAACACTTAGTTCACATCCTAATACTTTTGATATCGTCCCATTTCTCTTGATTTATTGCAACAAAAGAATAAATAAAACTGCGTTTGACCATTGTCCTTGTGTAGTAATGTGTCTCTTGTTGGCTCTTGTGCTACTGTGATTTTTCTCGTAGTTGTACCTATGCTTCAAGTGAAATGTAACATTTCTTCTACTCTTTGGCACCGTGCAACCAATTATAGACAGAAATAAGACAATTGTTATTGTCGACATACTTATGTGACTATTACTAAAGTACAGTATATGTTTCTCTGCAATTTAAATCCCTTCACTGCACCATAATTACACACCATGTGTCAACATAATACAGTAGATTATTACATGTACGATTCCGTGCGTCAATAATCTTGTGCGTCCAATATTATGACATGTTGGAGTGACAGCTATGCAAGAAAAGTGTCGAACATTTTTAAAAGTACATAAGAAAATAATTTAGCGATGCATTGTACACCCTTAGAAATTGTCACCTCTGACTTGCCAAATAGTGAGCCCACTACGTTAACCATTATGTTAGTCACCCAATGGTAGTTACTGTTTTTCAGATAACTTGGATAAGTTGCCAAGTAGTGAGTCGCCACTTAACTAAATAGAAAACTGCTTATAAATGACCAACAAAGGACATGAGTGCACTTTAAAATATGCCTCCCTTTTGCAACCTAATAATAGCTGAAGTTCAGATGACTAGATTGTAAATAAGTGCTTATATATGACTAACATAGAGGCTTTGTGTTTATAAACGCTGAAGGGGTGAGCGTAGTGGGCTCACATTTTGGCAAGCAGCTGGTGACTGCTTTAATTCTGTAAGTGGAACAGCGGGCTCACCAACCACCCTTACATTATTTACCCAGTGCGACTAAAATCTAAATATAACTAACTCTCTTTTCCACCTTCTTAATGGCTAAAGCTCAAATGAACCACAGGATTAACGAAACAGATACTAAGTTGCCAAATAATGATCCACCATATCTTAATCTGTTGTAGCTCATTCACCACTGCAAAATCGTGGGCTCACTATTTGGCAAGCAGAAAGTGACTCTCACTGTTCTTCTCTTAACAAAATGTTAAACTAAAGAGTGTATAATCAAAAAGGGTGTCCTTGTTGTTAAGCGGTACCCCACCAGCCCAAGATGGGGGTCAATGGCGGCATGCCTGCAGCGCCAGGTGGTCCCGCTACTCAGCAGACGGGCTTGTAGAGGATCTGCCCCCGCAGCAGGCGCCGCTTGAGCTCCTTCCACAGCAAGCTGCGCTCCCGCTGCGAGCCCTTCATGAAGCCGCGGTTCTCCTGAGCGCGGCGGGACAGATACGGGATGACCTCGTCTACAGGGCCGTACGGGACGTATTTGTACACCGGGAAACCCGCTTGACCTGAGGAGAAACGTTTTGGTGAAGTCACTGTCCGTGATCCACGAACCCGTGACCAATCGATGCTATTGGCTGTTAACATATGGATGACGCACTTGCCTGTCACGTCAGTTTGTACTTGATAATACTATAGTTTGTGTCAAATAATTTGACTACTGAATACAAGCGCCAATGTAACATGGTTTCGTGACTGTGCACATGCTAGATGCATGGCATCTCTGCTTTGCTGATTATTCTTTAAAGTGTGCTGTTACAAACCACAGTTAATAAAGAAATCCAAATGGAATACTAGTCTGTGTTCTTCTTAAGTAAACACTGCTTTAAAAGGGTGTTACTACAAATTGCTGTTGTTTTCGTTTTGAATGCCACTCCAAAATCCTGAAAAAAATCCTCTACTATACATAAAACCAATACATAATTACTTGATTGGTTTTAGCACGTTTATAAATTAAAGTACAAGAATTCCAAAGTGGCCGTGCATGGCATCCTATGATTTTTCTGTATGCGACCCTCTGAGAAAAACATTTGGACACGCCTGATATCGAGTAAAATGTAACATGTGCTGCACTTCAAAGAGCATCACTGTAACTGATAACCTCCTGTGCTGTAATTTGTTCCAGAGTTCTCTCCAACAGGTCCCTTTTTAAGGGGTCCACCTCTTGTCTGAAGGTTCAACCACTTCAAAGACCACCGAGGCACTTTGGCTTCGGTGGTCACATAACTGTGTGACGCAAGCCTCCATACGCCTGTTTTTTGTTAGCATCGGAACATTATCAGAGGTGGGGGTGGTGAGAGGGGAGGGGGTTAGCGCCTACCTAGCGGGAAGCTAATCTGGTCACACATGCCGAGCAGCTGTCCAAAGTAAACTTTGTTCTCTGTGGGTGAAAGGCCCATCACGTTCATCCTGAAAAACGAGATATGGCTCGTTACGTAACGCCAGACATGAAGACGCTCCGAGGATTTTTGAGAATAAAACGTACTTCTCCAAGGTGAATTTCACCGTGTCCTCGTTGTGAGTGGCAACCATGATGTTTGACTTGCGACCGTGGTCGATATCCTCCAGCAGGTACTCCAAACATCTGCGACAAAATCACGTGGTAAATAAATGTCGCACAATAGACCTTTGGCTAGAAGCGGCTACTGACTTGTGGTACATCCTATTGGTGGCCTCGTAGTCGGGATTGATTGGGTCCTCGTAGCCGATCTCCTCCGCCCGGGCTCTTTCCTGGTACATGTAGGCCCCGCGGACCAACTTGGCACCGAAGTACCAGCCCTCCCGCCGAGAAAGCTCAACGTCCACCGTCACGTTGTCGTAGGCCTCCTGGAATCGTTTACAGTTTGGAAGCACAGAAAGTAAAGACCTCCTTAACCACCAACCTTTGTATGTCTGTTGACACACCTACATACCTTTCTTTGAACTGTACTACCTTCTTACTTAGCTTGTCTGTTACCCGCCCATCTGTCCATCCTCTTCACTTACCTACCTACCAACCTTTCTTCTGAGCTACTACCTTCTTACCGTGTCTATTACCCAGCCATCTGTTCACTCACCTATCTGCCTACCTACCCACTGGATATACTGACCTACCCATATGTCTGTTTATCATGGTGGCCAAAGAGATTTTTGCACGAGTGTGTTTCAATGGAAACGTAATCAAAGATTTAAAGGATAAACTTCTCAGGCCACTACAGCTGCAAACAACATTTTTGTATCTGTCCAATTGGCTAGCAAGAGAACTGACCCTCAGGTAGCACTGATACGTGTTGAAGATTATCGGCTTCTCTGTGTTGAACTTCCTCTGCATTTCCAGGGTCAGGCGGCTAATCGCCGGCTGGAAGTACGTCTGCTCGGCGTCCACCATGAGCCGCACGCCGTGCTCCATGGCATGCTGGGACGCGGAGGCACACACAAAGAGCATTAAAACGCCGAACTATTTACGACAAGACACTTGGGAAGTTTGAGTTTATTTGTGCTCACGTTGGCCAGGATGTCCACTCTCTGCAGCATTCGCTTCATTTGGCGCTCTTCCTCCGCTGTGAATGTGCTCAGTAGCGGCTCCAGCTGGCCCGTCTATCAGAAAAAAAGATTTATGCTATCAAACATCATATCATCTCTGTAAAAATGTGCCCGTTGTAAGATTATTCTGCCTTGTATGGCATAGTTCACTGTAAAAAGGGGTTTACAGAACATTTCCCCCATGTCTCTATAAACGTACCTCAAGGTTTGGCACCATGAGCAGATTGGAGATTTTGGTTGTGTCATCTATCAAACTGTTCCAGTCCAGCATATCTATAGTTCTGGAAATGCAGGTTAATTTATAACGGAGAACACAGTATGTTCCAGAACCACCAGGTATATAAGTACAAATCTGCACTACAGAGCAACCATACGCAATTTTTTTACATAGAGTTTTACCTCTTTCTCACACTTTAAACACACCCCAAAATACACTTTATAAACCAAAATTAAATCACAATAGCGATGGCATGAACGATGAACAGCAATATAGTGGCGGGACACTAATAGGTTTATATTTAGAATTTCAAGCTACTCTTACCCTGACAGTCCGGTGAACCAGTTCTCAATGTCATCCTTAGCAGCGACACCCAGCCTGGCCAAACTCTCCTACAAATACATATTTTCATGAATTTGAAAAAAGAAAAGTAAAAAAACTCACGCATTATTAGCGTGAATGTCGCCCAGACACGCACCTTGAGTTGTCCCGGCTCCAGTTTTTGCTCCAGAGCGGTCATTTCCGATTTTCCCTGCTGGGCCGCCAGGAACTTAAAGAACTGCTTCCATTTGACCAAGACTTCGGAAAACTGGAGCTGTGTACAGACCCGACATTAGTCACGAAACATTTGGTCACAATTTTGGATTTTAATTAGCATTTAGATCTGAGAAAAAGCAAGCAGCCTGATCTGATTGCTACTTTTGCTACTCTGGCATGTATATCTATTGTCATTATGTATTTAATTTCAATTTTATGTGTATAATATGCCCTTGTTCTTTATTGTTTTGTTGTTGTGGTAGATTGCTTAATACTATACTTCTGGTATGAGCTCTTTCTGCTTCTTGTCATTGCTGTACAACAACAAGGATTATCTTACTTTATATTGTAAGGTGATGATAACGCACCATGTGATGAACTTGAAGTACAATTGTAAAAAAAAAAAAGAGTTGGCACCAACTCTTAACTGTACCGCCGAGAGATAATTACCAGATAAATGGCCAATGATTGATTGCCCCGAATGAGATAAACTATCGTTACCGGATGAGATAGTACCAATGCTACCAACTTGACAACTCGTGAGTCGATTATATAAATACATTTTGGTTAATACGGAGGAGATTGTGTTCAACTCACAAGGAACTGTGGGCGTCCCAGAGCTGTCATCTTGATGGCCGAGAAGCCATCTGCAGAGGCTCCTCCTGAAAGTCAAGTCATATTCAGACTTCTCGTCCATTTATTTCTGGTGACGTTTGCATAGGATGTATGGTTTGTCTTTACCTGAGGCTTTGATGCAGTTGATAAACGTTTCCAGCTGGTTGTCACATTTGACCTCGTCGGCGTAGAAGTACGTGCGAGCGCTAATGACGCCGCCGCGTCGGTCGCTGAACTGCCGATGGGCCTTGTACTTCTTCTCGCGGTGATCGGCGCCTGAAGGCGAAATAGAGACGCCGTTAGCCGTGTGCTATGGTTAAAAAGGCATATTTTGGTAACACGGCCAGGAGTATTCATATGACAGGTGTCAGCTGATTTGTATTTTACATCCAGAAAACTGATGTGAAGGGGCTCTGCCAAATCTCAAGGGAGTTTATGTCATAAAGTAGATAATATAACAAACAAGCACAATTTAAACCAAAAGCTTGAACTGGTTTTACTCTTAGGTATTTCGGGGACCTCTGGTATGCTTTTATCCTGGTGATAATGTACGTACACTCGGAATTCACCCCCAAATGAGTTCCAGTCGAAGTAGGTATCCGGACAGACGGGCGACATTTTAAATTGTGAATAATTGTTGACTTACACAATTGAACGTGGTCTGAGCAAAACGCCAAAGTTTGATGATCATTTCAAGGATTTTCGGAAAGTTAGAAAAACATTCGCCGCCGTCACCAGTTTCTTTGGTCAACAAGAAATTGGGTGGACAAATTGTCAAGGACCCACGCCTGAAATTGAACAGGAAGCAGCCACTAAAGGCAAATTCCAGGACTTTGCCGAACTACTACCAGGGAAGCCCCAATCGGAAGCAATTATACTACACAGATGCGTGACGTAAACTTTTCTTTAGCCTACGCCGTCCAATGTGGACAACGCACGAAGTCGGTGTTAGATCATGTCAAAGATTTGTCATAAAAATAGAGGTGCGAGAGGTTAATGGCTGCTCACAGCTTCAATTGTTATTTTGGTTGCAGCTTGCATTGACCTAAACTGAACATGAGACGTGTCTGCTATTTTGGTAAAGGCATAATATATGTGACTCAAACCTAACAACTTCTCAGAATCGTCCTCTCCAGCCTCAGCTGCAGTTCCAAATATAACCTATCGCGGCAAGATCATATGCGTGCACGTCACCGCATCCCGTGGCCTTAACTCACCGTGACTTAGGTTGCATTCAAAGCCACGCTACACAACTCACCTGGACTTTCTTTCTCGGCTTGAGACACACATGAACTGCAAAAACAAACCAAAAGAAAGACAATTAGCATTAGAAGTAAACAACTATTCTGCAAGTGATAACTGCTAATCTGCATTGTCATTCTGCCTAAGACATATTCACGCATTGCTTTTACTGCGGGTGCTTATGGCAAACTGTGTTTGTGTTTGGGCGACTATTAATCTTATTTCCTCTTTCCTTATATAAGAACCCTTGCGAGTGTCCGACAGGCCAATCAGAAGAAAGGGGTCTGCCTCGACCAGCCAATAGAGGACAAGCTCATGTGAGCAATTGATTTGTGCCGAGCAAACATGTTTGTCCTTATTTCCATAGTGACGCAGGAAGCAAGACATGCAGTGTGTGATAATAAAAAACTGGGCTGAATAAAACGAGAGAAAAAAAGCAATGAAATGAGGGATTTATATTACTTAATAAAGCACAATTATCGACTGATAGAACATTAGCACTTGACAAGTAAATTTAGCTAACCTTAAAAAACAACAAGAACAAAAAACACTAATTTATTAAAACTACTGTATTTATCTCCACCTATAGACTTACCGGTGGGTATTTCTTATTTTAAATTAAACTTATTTATATCCAGTAATAAAATATCTCTTACATGTAAACTATCCGGCAAGAAAATATATCTCAGCAGACAAGCCTTGTTTTAAGGTAGTTATTAATCTTGGCTTGATTTTAGTTTTTGCGGTCTATTGTTTGGACCCATCAGTCACTTCATTAGGTACACCTGCACAATCTAATGAGGTCCAATATAAGAGCGATTTGCCTTTAAAATAATAATAATGTTCGCTGTTACTGTAACAATATGTTTAATTTTGGGTCATTTGCAGTTGTCTTTATAAGTTCAAGTATAAGCAAAATAGTGAGGAGATTGTTAAATGCATACCAAAATAGCAAGAAAATGAAGTATTAATGTCTTTGTAAAGACTTTTTTTTTTAAACGTCGTAATGCCGACACAGTCTGTCAAACCAGCTACGCAGAAGAAGTAATCATTGCCATATAATTCGCCCAGATTTTATTGCAGCCATAAATTGAAATCACTCTGCTGCTGCTGGAAAAAAAAAAGATACAAATTCAGTTAGCCTACTTTAGTTCTCAGTGTACAAGGGTACAAAAGCAATTGTACAAAATGTACAAATGATGAAGTTTGTTATTATGCACTAATACATGACTCACTGCAATAAAAACGATAACTGGATGTCATAAAGTCCATGTTAAATTGATGCAGTATATGCCAATTTATATGTTTATTATTATTACGTACATACTGTATATAAGAGAATTACAGTTTTTTTTTTTTTTTTTACAGTTTTTTACACTTTTATTTGTTTTTAGAGTTTCTTGGTTGTTTGTTTTGAGGAAATAACACCCACTAAGTCACCCGTCCTTCCCTCGTTTCGCTTACCTAACAGCGCAACTTGTGCCCATGTGGGCATGTTAACGGGCACGCTTGGTTTCAACCACCGGCGCGTGACGGGATTTAATGAGAAACATGAGCTCACTCCATCTCCTTCTTCTCGGCCTCCTCTTGCGTAAGGTCCTCCTCCACACTGTAGTCCAGCACGGCGCCCACGCCGAATGCCTGGTTCTTCTGGATCAGAGGTTTGATGGCGTTGTGGTCCTCGCCCGCCACAAACTGCCCGTAGAAGGTCATCTTCATCAGCTTCTCGAACAGCCACTGGCCCAGCACCTTCTTGCTCAGATCCATCAACTACAAATACAATAAAAAAAAAAAATCTAAGTATGTCCCCATTAAAAGTTAGCCACATATTGCGCAACACGGGCACCATGTTATGCATGTTCTTGGCGTAATGTTTGACATCTTCAAAGGAACATTGACTGATCCTTTGAAGAGTAGTAACAGACAGTGACCAAGGAAGCAAAAAAAAAAAAAAAACCAATTTTTTTTTTTTTAAGAAAAAGGTCAAATAAAAGAATACAAAGGAAATTTATATAAATTATTATTATTATGGTTAATATTAAGAATATTATATTTTAAAAAATAATGACTACTACTAATAATATATAAAATCCTTGAAATAATAATTATTTAAATTATTACGATTAAATTGTTACTATTAACAATAGAAAAAAAATGTATCCAAATTGCAATGTATTTTGATTTACTAATAATTTAACTGAATCACAATGTAATAACTGAATACATTTGGAATCTAGCAGTCATTGTTCATAATACTATGCTTTAAATAAATAATTGTATAAAATTAAATTGCATTTATATCATCATCACTACCGGTAATAGTAATTTAAATACATCTGAATCGCCCCAAATTCATTTTCAAATGTATTATTTTTTATTCAATTAAACAACAATGATCATTTAAATGACTCACAATGCAGTGAAATCATTGTTACATTCTTATTAATAACAGTAGCGGTCATTGAAATACGTTTAATTTGATCAAAATTCCGTTTTAATTGCATTATTAATAATACATTTAATATTTTGTATTTGATAACTTTCTTTAGTTTATTTATTTATTTATTTTACTACCACCACTACTACTACTACTACTACTAATAATGGTGAACACATTTTAAAACAATTGCTGCAAATCCACTTATGATCCGGTTTTGATGCAAATTGCAAAAATAAAAAAACAAATTTAAAAAATGATAATAATACTAATATATATATATATATATATTTTTTTAAATCATTCGACATATCCAGCCGCGCACTCAGCTTCCTCACCTCCTTGTTCTTGTCCACCAAGACGTCCACCGTGCACAGCTTGAAGACGAGCAGACTCCTGAGCAGCTCCACGTTGCTCTTGCTCTTGTAGGCTTCTTCCGTGTTGTTGAAGTCCACGCCGATGTCGCCTCGCGCCCCGTCGCGGACGCTCCGGCTCGGGCTGATGAGCTCCACGGGATCAGCCTCCACGCCGGCGCATCCTCCGTCCGCCGTCCGCCGCCGCTTCTCCCGAGTGGCCGCCGCCGTGGACGTGCATCTCGCGGCCGGGAGGCAGCGAAGCTGAGCGGCCTTGTTGGTCCGGATCAGAGCGGAGACGATCTTGTCGGCGCACGACATTGTTTCGCTGTGTGCCAGGAAAATCGCGTTTGCCTCTTTCACTTGGCAAGTTGCGTAATGTTGTTCTTTTCAACATGAGGGGTGGGTCCCCCCTTCTTGTCGACATGTTATGTAATTAAAAAAAAACAAATTTAAGAAAGAAAACTGAATGCTCGCTTTCATTTTGCACGCTAGAGCTATCTGTCACCGAGAAAATCGAACTTCATTCAACACGTTTAGGCTTTGGTGTTGTATGACGTCAGCAAGTAGACTGTAAAGTATACACACAAAAAAAATGATTTTTTTTTTTTTAATAATAATAATCACACCTTTGTAATTACAAATAAATGCATGTGTTCCAGTCGTCCAGTGTAAAGCTGCACACAAGGAGAGATTACCTAAAATGAATAAAAACATGTTTTAACTTTATTAAACATGTCACAGAAGAAATCACACCTCCTTTGTACATTCAGATAAATAGCTAATTGAATAAAATTAATGAAAATAGATAGATAGATAGATAGATAGATAGATAGATAGATAGTCATTTTATCATCAGAAATTGTTACGGCAGTGCAGGGTAAATAGTCAAATTCAAAGGTGTTATTTCCAGCTATGTTGATACAAAGCTAATAAAAGAGGAAAAGTACTTTGTGGGCATAGAAGTATTTTTTTGGTTTGTTTCGTTGCAGCAAGTTAACAAATCAGGTATTGTGTATTTTATTTCATTCATTCATTCATTCATTTTCAAGAAATACTACTCTCTTCCGAAGATGGCAGCACATCCATCTGACGGGGATAAAAATCGCAGAAGAAGAACGTCCCTTTCTTTCTGGCTGGAATAAACCGTAGAAGAAGAAGTCAGGCGCGCTGCCGCGGGCTGTGCTGGCTAGCTAGCGAGCTTATACGGAACGGAGCGAGGCTCGAGCTGGTAGCGTCGGCGCCACAAAGAAAAACGCGTTCTGTTCATCCTAAACGGTAATTAATCGACACGTCAAGTTTTTTAATCAAGATTGTATTGTTGTTAAGTGTAACTTAACACTTTGCGACTCGGTGGGTTATTGCGTGAAGGCAACGTGTATTTCACGCTAGCTCAGTTAGCAGCCCGAAATGAAGAATACTCGACTTGTATTCGCATCTCGCCATTCGTTCGCATTATGTTATTTTCGCCCGTTTTGTAGTTTAGTTGCTCTTATAAAATTGCGTGAAGAGATGCGGCTTTGAAAGCGGACTCATTTTAGCAAATGACGCGAGCGTGACGACCGACTTCGTTAGCAACGTTGCTTCGAATCAGGCGAGGCCGACGTCTGCCTTTGTGAACGTGCTAGCCTTAGTGGGTATGTTAGTAAAATACAAAACATTGGCTTTACATGAAACGAGCATTATCAGAACGAGCTTTTAAAGAATACTCCAGTGATCTTATTTCCTCTCACAAATACTTAAAAAGCTATGACTTTTTAAAACCAGTGAAAATGCACTACTTTCTGGTCAAAGTACAATAGGGGTCGAGATTTAAGGTGCGACCTTTTTTTGTTAAATCCGAGTTTCAAACTTTTAACTTTCTTAACCCGCTTCAAACATGCTGGTATCATTAAAAAGCATGCTCAGCACAGTACCAGACAACATAAAAATGAGAATTATTTTTGATTAAGTCATTAATTCCAGTCACTGCTTAAAACAATAGCCAATGATAATTTGAAAACTGCAATCAAAAATAAATTTAGATTTTTCAACATAGCAAAATCTGGACCTTTTAGTAAAGTAATGTAAAAGTGCCAAGCAATATAAATGTAGCAAAATACAGCCAATAAGACCATATGACTTATTGCTATAAGTTTTTATGTGTACATATATTTGTCCATATACCATGAAATAAAACAGCTAAGAGAGCCACAAAACTCCTAAACCTTTAAGTGATTATAGAAAGCAAAGTGCCCAGGTTTACAAAATAGTTGAGCCCAAAAATTTTTGCGGATCATGGTCAAGTGATGTGTGGTTTAATTTGGCACTCAAGCGTGGATTAAAAAGAAGAAAAAAAACATCCACAAGTTGTTAAAAGACATTGGAGGAATAAAAAGAGCACAGTTAATAGGCAGTAGTAGTTGATAAAATTCATGAAATTTGCGTTGGAAGCGACAAAATGAGCCATCATAGCAGCAGGTCCGAGTAACATCACATGAAACTGATGTGGTCAGCTGTGAAAGCCACTCCAAAAAAATTCTCTCTGCATTGACCAGTTTACATCGAATTTGACAGAAGCATTGACAAAAATATGTTAAAGATGGACTTACGGATTTGAAAAATGGTCCTACTCGCGTAGAATTATTTGAGGGGCGTTTGTAAATTGTATAGAAAATTTGAATGCACTGTCGAGGTATATGATCAGGACTTGGTATCTGCAGATCAAAAGACTCACTCTGGTGCAAAAAATGTGATCGGAACATTCATAGATAAAATAAATTTGTCATGGTATGAACAATTAAAAATGTGAAGATTGTCCAAGGGTCTTTTTTTTTTGCTCAATGCAATCAAAATTGTGCATTCTGATCCAATGGTACTCAATGTTTCAAGCTGCATACCATAAGTGTTTTACCTTAACTGTGTTTTAAAACTTTCAGGTCTGGATTCTCGGTACTCTCCCCTTTGCCTTGAGCTCATCATCCAATCACGACAAGCCTTGGTTTATCTTTTTTATTGGTGACTAAAATAAGGAATTGAAGGATTGGACTAGCATTAGGATACCAACTACTGCGACAAAAGCAATAAGTAAACTTAAAGTCAACAGGTGCCCCCCATTCCCTCTCTGTGTCAGCAGCAGTGCAGCTTATTCCTTCACCATGTCAGAGGGCCGGATCTATGTCGGGAATCTTCCCATGGACGTCCAGGAGAGGGATGTTGAGGATCTTTTCTACAAATATGGAAAAATCCGTGAGATTGAATTGAAGAACAACCGAGGCACTATACCGTTTGCCTTTATCCGATTTGAAGACCCACGGTGAGTTTTGGGGACAGGTCCAGCTTCGTCCCCTTGTCGGGTATCAAATTTTTTTTGTTCTAGCATCTCAAGTGACTGCCAGCGGGAAGTGGATCCGCCAAATGTCTGCAACCAGCCCACGTTGGTAAGGAGTTCTGTGCTCTCTTCTCTTAGGGATGCGGACGATGCCGTCTATGGAAGGAACGGATATGAATATGGAGACTCTAAACTGCGTGTGGAGTATCCTCGATCCTCTAGTAAATTTAATCCAATGGGAGGTGGCGGTGGTGATAGAGGAGACGGACCCAGAGGAAGATTCGGACCCCCGACACGGAGGTCTGAGTTCCGTGTAATAGTGACCGGTAGGTGGACATCTACAGTTGTAGCCCGTTAATAAGTAGCCCTTGGAGGTCAAGTGGACCACTAGGAAGTGGACGTGCCGAGTCTTAGATGTCTCTCGACCTCCCTCGGCGGATGACGGCATGAATGGACTTGTATTTAGAAGTCATAAATTGATGGCAGATGCGTCTCTCATGGCGGACCTGATGACAAAGAGACTACACTGTGTGCAGGATTATTAGGCAAGTACTTTGACCATGTCATGACTTTTAGGCATATTTCCTAGCTCCCAGCTGGAAAAACCTGAATGCTTAATGGGTTTAAGCATAGCAGGGGCTGTGTAATGTGTGGGTGTGGCCTCAGGAGATCACACACTATTTAAAGGTGTGCATAATTACTAGGCAGCCCCTTTAGACAAAATGGGGCAAAAAATAAGATTTAAGTGACTCAAAGATTCAAATATCAAGTCTCAGAAGGATGCCGCACTCTTGAAATAGCTAAGATATTGGGACGTGATCACATAACCATCAAACTGATGAAACCAGAAGGACGAGTCTGTGGCTGGATCACTAATGGGCACAGAGCTCCACTTTGACTCAAGACGCCAGCAAAGTGGAGGTGAGATACTGGTATGGACTGGTACTATTAAAGAGCTGGTTGGACCTTTTTGGGTTGAAGAGAGGCTCAAAATGAACTCCTAAACATTCTGGCAGTTTTTAGGGGACGCTTTAGGCAGTCGTACAGGAAGAAGTCGACTTTCATATACTTTTTTTTTTTTTCTTTTTTAAATGCAGCACAATGCTCCAGCTCATGCATTCAAGTACTGTACTCCTGTGTGGCTGGCCAGTAAAGGCTTGAAAGATGAAAAACCGATGACATGGCCCCCTTCCTCACCCGACCTGAACCCAATTGAGAACTTGTAGGCCGTTCTTATGGTAAATGGGCTGCACTTATATAGCGGTTTATCTACACCATCACAGTGCCCAAAGCGCTTTACAAAGCCTCACCAGCGGGAGACATACAGTGAAGGAAAACGGTTCACCTCGCGGCCATGTCTGGAAGCCTGGTTTCTGCTACACACAAACCTCGACTACAAATAAGAAACTGACGGAATCCATGGATGGAAGACTTATCACTGTTATTAAAGAGTGGCTATATTGGTCACCAATATATTTTTAAAATGACTTTCTATTGGTGAGTTTTGAGTTGTTTACAATTCTCACTAAAACAAAAAAAATTGTGGTGGGGACCATGTATTTCATTAGTTGGGTAATAATTGTGCACACCAACAGTTGCCTAATAATAGTCCACAGATTATTATTCTAAGAAAGCCTAAGCCTCACTTTTACTTTATTAAACGTTATTACCGTTTTTGATTATCCTAAAGCTGTGGTGGGTGCGAAAAATAATACTCAAAAATGAGAGTTGGCTCATAATTCTGCACGCGGTGTAGTAAGATGCAAAGCAAGAATCGTAGGCAGGCGTGTCCGTCTGTCTTTAGGGCCGAGTCGGAGGGAAAGTGGACGTCAAGAGTCATGGGCAGATCTGATGGATGTGAAGAGTCGTATGCAGGTCTAGCTACCGTTGGACTGAAGGTCGAAGGCGGACGGCCAAGGTCATTGTCAGTTTTTTTCTTTCATCCAAGGCGGACTGAGCATAAAGGGACTAGGAGAAAAATGGATTTACAGTCACTGTCAAGTTTTCTGTTCAAGGCGCATCACAGGACAAAAGGACTGGTAGGAAAGTGGATATTCAGAGGCATATGTTTCTTTCTCCTCTGGCGGACTTCAGTGTAAAGGGACGAGTAGAGAAAATCATGAATTGTAGGTATGCTTGCTCTTTCATGGCGGACTGGAGGACAAAAATACTGTTAGGAAGGTGGACATTTAGTGAGTTTGTTTCTTTTCCCATGGCGGACTTCAGACTAGTAAATCCAAGTCGTGAATCTGGGGCAGACGTCCCTGTGCTTTCATTAGGATGGACTGAAGGAGAGAGCCCGGTATAAAGGAGGACATGGAGTCATAAGCTGATGTCGTAGTCGTCTGACTTGTAGACGGAAGGCATGAATAATAGGCAGATAGGTCTCACTTACTCATGGAGCTCGTGAGGACAAAGCGGCAAGTGGATGGACTTTGAGTCATTGGTGGTCCGCCTTTGTTATAATGGACTGAAGAGGCTAGTAGGAAGGATGTATAAAATCATTGGCGGATGTTTTTCTTTTTCATGGCGGACTGCGGCAAAAAAGGGACCCGTGGGTGCAAGTCCTGTATCATGGGCAGATATTTTGCTCTCCCATGACGGGCCGGACGACAAAGGGACTACTAGCTGGATGTCTTGAGTCATAGGCAGGTCTTGCAAAGTGCGGACTGAAAGACAAAGGGTCCACTAGTAAGAAGAATGTAAAAAGTCGTAGGAAATGTTTTCTTCGCGCATGGCGGACTGCAGCGTAACAGGACAAGTAGGAAAGCGGAATACAGTCATTGACGTTTCTCTTGGCGGACTGCGGTATGATGGGACTTGTTGGAAGTCATGAATCGTAGGCAGATGTCGCTCACTCTCTCATGGTGGACTGAAAGGCAAAGAGACCAGTAGATGGATGTCACAAGTCAAAGGCAGGTCTTTCTGATGGCGGACTGAAGGAAATCATGTGTGGCAGACCGGAAGGACAAATATATGGACGTCTTAGAGAGGTGCATTTCTGTCATGGTGGACTGCAGGTCAAAGTGGCTAAAGTGGATACCAAGTTGACATCAAGTTACTGAAATCTGCATAATCACCAAACCAGCGACTGGTAGGTCTTAACTTTGTCCTTGTCTTGTCTTATCTTTTGACCCCCTTGTATCAGGCGAACCCTTAAAGTTTAAGACCTTTACAGTTGTCCCCAAATGTCAAAGTCCAGCTCTATTAAATTATTGGAGAGGTTCGTAGAATTGCATCTCGCAAGGGTTAGTTGGGATTAATGTGGTGGCTCACAATGTGGTTGATTAAGAGATTATTTTATGCCTTTTCATTTCGTAATCGGTGTTTGCCGTCTCAGGATTACCGCCGAGCGGCAGTTGGCAGGATCTGAAGGATCACATGCGCGAGGCGGGCGACGTCTGTTTTGCCGACGTGCAGCGCGACGGGGAGGGTGTGGTGGAGTTTCTCCGTCGAGAGGACATGGAGTATGCATTGCGCCGACTGGATCGTACGGAGTTCCGGTCTCACCAAGTGAGTGGAAGACCCTGTGGTAATGTGCCCCCGCCGCCGCTGGAGCGCACATTTACTGTTTGCTCGTTTGCAGGGTGAGACGGCTTACATCCGCGTCTACGAGGATAGAGGCACCCCCAACTGGAGTCGCTCGCGGTCCCGCTCCAGATCCAGAGGTCGGTTTTCCCCGCCCTACCGAGGATCGCCGCCACCACGCTACCAGTCCCCTCCTCGCATGTCACGCCATAGTCCGCCTAGGAGACACGGACCATCCCACCACAGCCCACCGCCCCGTCACTACCGCTAAACGCTCAGGAGGATTCATCGAGGAAACCAAGAACGTTTTGCAATCTTTTTATTTTTCTACCACAGCCATCGTAAGTCGCATTGTGTCTTGCTGCATACATTCCATGGCGCCACCCCCCCCCCCTTTTTTTCTTTTTTTTTTTTTTTAAATACCTTTGCGGTCTCAGAAGAATTTTGACCCATTTGATATGCATAGTAAATTAGTTTGCTTAAACAAGTTCTCACGATGTTAGAATATCAAGCAGTCACATTTTTTGCAGCTTTATCTTTAGAAAATTGTTTTTGTGCAGAATCTCAACCTAATCAATATCTTCTGATGCAGAACAAATTAGTGAAACTTTTCAAATGTTGACTGCACCTTGTGCTGTTTTTTTTTTATGAGCATCTGACTGAAGTAGTTGAAATTATCATCTTGTGTGCATCTTTTTCTTTACTAACAAAATCTTTACTACGTACGGCTTTGTCATTAATTCAAAACTTTATTTGAATTACAGTAGAAGTTTACAGTTAACTGTTTTTTTTCCACAGGAAAAACTCAATTCCGTTAACCACTGTAAAATGCAGCTACATTGGTACCTTGACTTATAAGTAAAACATTTCCATGAATTAGCTCAAAACTCGATTTGCTCATCTCAAATTGAATGAAATGCGGGATGCTGGAGGCCATCGTTTAGCAGTGGCGCATCTGAAGCTCACTAGCACATCAAATTTTGGCTCAGAACATCAACAAAATTATTATACCAATAATTCAAATTGGAGTAAAACGGGATAACCCAATATTTCTCGACATCGCTGCGCTTTCATCAATTCGGGGAACCCCATTTCCACTTCCAATTTCAGTTAAAAATACCCACCAATAAGCTTGAACAGGCTGAAATTTGGAAGTGTATTCCAAGCCGACGTGTCAAAGCTAATGTAACATTTCAAATGTGCATCACCTTCCCCCCAAAAACAGACTTAAATAGCACAAATGGAACATGAAAAGAACATTGTGGGCAGTAGAATAAGTCATGTACTGAAGTAATTGTTTTCTCATTTTTGTTATGGAGGATTTTAGGTGTTTTAAGTGCTTATTGATTTTTCTTTATCAAAAATTCCAAAGATGGGAGCCAATTGTCAAATTGCCAATTTCAGGTTTTAAGACATTTTTGCCATCCCTGGTCCATGACTCAAGAAAAGAAAATATTGATCTCTATCCTTTTGATGCTTGCTGAGCTGGTGTTCCATGTAATGTCACATGGTTTGACTTTAGAAGCAAATTTTCCCAGAAAAGGTTCACTTTCAAAGGCCACTGGATTAACGTTTAGTCAAAAAATTTGCTTCACTTCTAAAAGTGTCTTATTAGTCCTTTTTGTTTTAGTTTGACCAAAAAACAAGCCACATAAAATGCAAAATAGATTTTAATTCACACTAAATAAATTCTAACAGGTTACATTTAAGACAGAAAAAAAAATAAATTTGTCTCCAATGGGATTTTTATTTTTTCATTTTTATTTTTTCTGAGCTCTGTTCATGATAATCAGATAAAGCCCATGTTTTGACATTGTATTGCATTTAATGTGCTAGCTTTTGTACAGTGGGTCTTATTGTATACAGCACGTCTGACAAAAGGAACACAGCAATCCGTACACACACGCACGCACACACACACAACACGAGTGTGTTTCTGAGAAATGCATGGAGACACTTTAGCAATGATCGTGAAACATTCCTGACACCAAACAAGGCTTTGGAGCTGATTGGCAGCCATTGAAATGTTAGATCATTTTGATAGTTTAAGCTATTTAAATGATTAGCGATAGATTATTCATGGGGGTTTCGCCAAACTAATCCACATTGCCCCCGACCCATGTGGACACATCACATTTGATTTGGGTTCAGGGGCAACATGAGCCCGGTCAAAATCTTAAAATATAATTGCATGACCACAAACAAACCACTGAGAAGCTTACACGCAAATGTGAGAAGTTTCCCTTAAAAGCAAGATCGTATGGTCTTAATTGATCACAAAAACATCCCAAAGAGCAGGTGAGCACCAACATGAAAATGGTAGTATGTTACATGTACAATTAAGTTGTACAGGGAACAAAAGTGAGGAGTCTCAAAATGAAAGAAAATTGTCAATTTAAAATGGCCCAAGAGCAGGGGGACACACACACCAAAATGATAATTGTCGAATGATAATGTTATGGACAAGTGGTACAGAAAACAAAATGAGTGGTTTTAATGAGAAAGCGTTGATTATGAAAATTAGAAGCACCAAGGATCTACAAATGCAAGATGGCTGCCAAGTGATGATTATTGACAACCACATCAGGAATCAGATGTGCAACTTGGATTCACCAAGCTCCCCTTGGTCCCCCCCCCCATGATGGAAACCCAACAAGCATCACAAGACAGAAAGGTACGATTTAAGATTAAACTTTGTTGTATCCCTGAAAAAAATGGCAACATTTAAGGCAAAACTAACATCCTGAAGCCGTTTCAAAAAGGGTACATTCACTCGGTGAATAACACTTAAAAATCAATGTACTGGCCTTTATTGTCTCCCTCAGTAGAGATGAGCAACAAAGTCTTCGACTGACAATCAGTTTTAACCACTTAAGACCCTTACTGCATTTAACATATTATTATTATTATTTTTTTTTTAATGGTGTGTGTGTGTGGTGAATGTTACTTAAAAGTAAATGGCAAATGAAGAGCAGAGTACAGGATCACTTGTTTTCTATGAGTGTCTGCACTTTGTGGACCAAGTCTCGAGCCATCGTCAGGACCCGCGGGATGTCGTGTCGCTCAGCCATTTCTGAGAAGATGGGGGGGGGGGGGGGGGATTTCAAGTCTAAGAAATGCCAAAGGAAAACATTGCCTAATGCTGCCCCACCTGCATCCCTTGAACATTGACTTACCAAGATCCAAATTGAATGGGTTATTTTCCTATAATGCATTGTGGGGGGATGGTATTACAAGAAGTTTTTACACAATCCCATAAACTATATACAAACTAATGTTCTAATGTGTCATAGTTTGTCCCACACCTGTCAAACAGAATTTGCTGCGCTCAATAATAGGACGATAGTATAGCTTACCATTAAAAAACTTGATTATGTCAGTAAAGTCCATGTTGTTCTCCAGGATGATGTCCCTGTACATTTCCACCAGTGCGAGTGCGATAAAAAGCACAAAATGCTCTGAAGTGGTGTACGCCGCCGCCCAGATGGTCTCCCACACGGAGAAAACGTCATCGTACACCATTTCTGGATGGAAAAACGCGGGTTAGCTCACAAAGCATCACACGCAATGTTTACATTGATGTGTCACCTCTTTTAAAGTCCAGCAGGAACCATCGGTAACAGAAGTAGAAGTGGGTGTAGTCGCCATTCTGCTGCATCAACTCAAACAGCTCCGAATCCAGGATCTAGTGTGTATAAATATCATTAGCACAAATCAAGCACCAGTTAGCCTTGACATAACGCGCATACCTGAATGAGTGAGCGCATGTTGGCAAAGTGAGAGTCCATGGCACCCCCGTGAGGAAAGTTCTGGTTCATCCTTTTCATCAGTTCGGTGAAGCAGCTGAACGCCATCACCTCTAAGAACAAGAAAGAGTCGTTCTATCATGAGTATAGGAAAAACACTTAAGAAGACCACTAATGAAATGTACGAAACCATTATGTCCCAACGATAACGCACTAACCTCCTACGGCATGTGGCAAACCGCTTGTACGATTTTCTACTAAATTCTCATTAGAGCACATTGACGAAACACTGACCATTGTCCAGAATAACCAGCAGGGGAGCCAATATGTCACACATGCCCTGGACGTAACCTGTGTCCAGGTGTTGCCACACATAGCTGCAAAAGACAGTCCAATGAGTAAAGAGAAACATTTAAGCTCGTTTTCAAGTACAGTATGTCCCATTGTGGCTACTGCAGTCTTTGTTACCTGTACATGATATTCCTTAGCTTGTCCAGGTTTTCAGGAGTGAAGTACCAGTAGGTACGGTCACATCGTCTGACGTCTTTGTCAATCCGATGCAAGTTGATGAGGTACATGTCCATGGTTTCTTGCTGCCGATGTGATAAAAGAAGTCAGCCGCTTCTGAAATTTGCTATTTCAGAAGTGTAAGGGGGCGGGGTTGGAACACCCACATCCCGTGGGTGCCAGCCCCCTGACCACCATTACTATTAAATGGGTAAATAGTACCAAATTTATCTTTGTAATGAGTGCGGGGGTAGAACTAATCTAGTGGGATACAGGGCCTTAGCCACCCCAAAATACTCCGAATACAAAATAGTGAAATCCTAAACTATTTGCCTTATTACCTTTCCTGATTTATTCTTTGGCATGTTTGTCACACTCAAATGTTTCCCATAATCAAACAAATTTAAATATTTGTCAAAGACAAGACAAATAAAAGGAAGGTGTGTGTCCCATTACATCTGGCGTAAAAGTAACACGGCATTTCAGAAAAAGAACATCCTACCACCCTATCCTGGGGCTGTTCTGTTACTTCAGGGCCTGGAAGACTTGCTGTAATAAATGGAACCATGAATTCTGCTGTCTACCACAAAATCCTGAAGGAGAATGTCCGGCAAACTGTTCGTGACCTCGAGCTGAAACGAACTTGGGTTCTGCAGCAAGACAATCATCCAAAACACACCATCAAGTCCACCTCTGAATGGCTGAAAACTTTGGAGTGGCCTCGTCAAAGTCCTGAATCTTTTTGTGCTGAATTACAACAATTCTGCAAAGACGAGTGGGCCAAAATTCCTCCACAGCGCCGTAAGAGACTCATTAATGCAAACGCTTGATTGCAGTTGTTGCTGCTAAGGGGGGCCCAACCAGTTATTAGGTTTCGGGGGCACTCACTTTTTCACACCGGGCCGTGGACTGTACTGTTTGGATTCCCCCCCCCCCCCCTCCCTTTAAAAAAAAACCCCCAAAAACTGCTTTTTGCATTTACTTGTGTTGTCTTTGACTAATATTTAAATTTGTTTGATGAAAACATTTGAGTATGACAAACATGCAAAAAAAAAAAAAAAAAAAAATGAAATCAGGACAGGGACAAAGTGGCCCTTGCGTTCTTCTCTCCGCGGCCCTTTGAGGAAAACGTTTGGACACCCCTGGACTAGTTACATAAAAAAAAAAATAATAATAATAAATTAAATGACCTATTGACTCAAAGACCAAACCGTTCAGACTTTTCACGAATTTTGTACTGAATGCACATGCTCCTTATGTTGCTATGCTATGTCATGAAGTTTCATTTTCCATCACATTTTTCCACTCTAATCACCTTTATTACAAGAATCTGAAGGATATATCATTAAATATTCCTTTAGCAGGCCTTTTTTTGCAGGGGGTGGGAATTACAGGGGCAAGGGTCTTTGGAAGCCAGATGCTTACTGAGCTCACAATATGTGAAGTTTTGTGCAACAGGTTGTTTTTTTTGTGCCAAACGTGCATTTTTTCCCCTCAAAGAAAAATGTCAGTCAAATTCCCAATTGCATGACTGCTCTACGTATACGGTTCAAACTTACAGAGTACATTTGTTGAGCTGAAGAGTCTTCCTGTTTGGACTCCACAACCGCCTTTGCATCAAACTCATTTTCCGCATCGGGCTCATCTTCGGACAGCCCTGGGTCAGTGTCATCTGGACTGGTGTTGCAAGCAGTGCCCAGTTGGGGATCTGGGATAAGGTCCTCTGGCGCCATCTTGGCTCTCCGAGCCAGGCACGCGGGCGGGGCCGCGAGGACCGTCAAGGGCCTGGTGTTCAGTTGCAACATGCATGATGTTGCATGATGTTCGACGTTCAGACAGGCCACCCCAGCAGGAATGTCCTCCATCTCCAGGGCAGAGGGAGAGTCCTCCGAATCCGGGGACTGCCGGGTATGAGATGATAGCGAAAAGCTCCCGCGGGATGCCGACTGCAGAGCGTCAAGTACTTGCCTGACTGGTGAGTTTGAGATTTCTGACACATTTCTGGTTTCAGACGCACCTGAATCTGTGGATTCTGCTTTGTCTGCCTCCGAGAGACAGGCAGCCAGCAATTGCGAGCGCAACTTGTCAAATGTTTCTGCTTTTTTGCAACTCTCTGGATCCGTCTTGATTGTTGACATATCTTTTTCTGACGCATCCTTTTCTTGAGCTCGTCTATTTTGTGCTTGAAGAGCCTGTCCGAGCGGTGGTGCTTGGAAATATTCATTCTGAATCTCAGTTTCAAGTGTAATAACCTTGACATTGTCTGGTGGAGCTCTGAAGTCAATGATTGCGTTTGCAGATTTCTCCACCGCTTCTGGGGGCTTGCTTATTTCAGCGGCTTCATTACTCTGGATTTTGAGGCTGTCCTCGGGTGTCGACTCAAGTACCTTAACCGCGTCCGGCAATGATTCGTCTATAAATTCCTGACTCGAGTGATCCGATGCCTTCACTGACTGCTGAGGGGTTGCAGATGCAATAGTTGGTTCCGTTAGTAGAAGGTAGCTGTCACAAGCTGGTGGTGGTTTCGACACATTCGAGCAAGATAGGCCGCTGGACTCAGAGGGACCAGCTGGGATGTCCTTTACTGGACCATTGTGCTCTATTTGATCTCCTTCAGCCATCGTCTCCATGGCATCAACTGATGCAAACACCTAACAAATGGAACAAGTGTGAGTGACTAAAGAAAAGCAAACTCAAATTTAACAAATCAAGCAATTGATCAATTCCAGACTATTGTTGGGAATTATGCATCATACACTATAGCTACAACATGAGGGCTCCTTATCAGTACTCGGGATACAAACTTGTCGCATCTCCCAATGCTTAAGTATAATACTATGGTTGTCATTTGTTATAGTGTAGAAAAGCACTGCTAAATTCTGAAAGTTATGCCTAATGTTTTGGTATGTTTGTTTTCTTGCGTTTCCTAGATGCAAAGGTCAAATGAACAGCTCTCAATTGTTGACATACAAATATGTCTCTGAAGTGCCTGCCCACCCAATCCTGTATGAAATGAATCAATCGTTTGTTAGCTGTCCTTTCTGACAATGTGTCCGAGTGAGCCCTTAAGACGTTTGGCAGATTGCGACTCAACAGTTTGGCTAATTCACATAAAAACCCCCACCCACCACTCGCGTTTCTCCACCCATGACGTGGAAGCTAGGCTGGGTGAAGACTCACCATTTGTAAGTGACTGCTGGACAAAAGCTAAGACAAACAGCAAGTGTTACTGGATCCCTAGCTCAGCAATAAGTTACATTTGGCTTCCTTAAACTAACATAGAGTACCCTTGTAAAGGTGCTGCACATTACCGGCGCACTACTGCTGGAGTCGCTCTGTGACCGTGTATTCTGCGGATCGGAGCTGCTGCATAGTGATGACTAGAAAGAAAAGCAGAACTATGAGTCAGAAAAGTACTACGGCCGCTGTAGTTCCCCTTGCCACATGCGTGCTACAAAGTCATCTTACATCTGTACTAATGGTGGAGTCCCGCTCCGCCACTGGCCCTCGCTCAACACTGGTGCCGGACAAACACCTGGCGAGGGCTTCTGCGTGTTTCTCCCGCTCCCTCTGGCGCACGATGGCCTCGCAGCCTTGCCACTCCCTCATGGTCTGCTCGTACATGAGGCGCACCTGCTCGTCCGCCTGAAACGCAGACAAACCGAATGTTCCAAAAATCACCACAGCATCCAAAACATTCTTGAAAGCTGTACAAATACCTCTAGCCTGCATTTTTCAGTCATTGTGAACCGGTAGTGTCCCAACAGGAAGGGCCAGACTTCCTTGCGCAGTGAAGGTGCCACGCCTCCAAAATACACCAGCCTGTGTATTTCAAGCTCCTCGTAGGCCTGAAAAGATATTTCCCACCCCCCACCATTCAACGAGAAGGAGCGAATACTGAAAATTGTGTTTAGTCACTAAAGCGGGGTACACACATCATGGCAATCGGGCTAAATTCCAGCATTTCCCCTCCCTTGCCAACAAGGTCAGCAAAGGCCCAATTATCAGAAATCTCTGAAAGATTATACTGATTGATTATCCTGTGATGCGGCAGGTGTCGAGTGATTCCGCCCCAATCGTCTCTGAAAACTGTTCGGACAGAATCCCAAATGTTAAAGCTGTCCAGTATTTCCAATGGCAAATCAATGCATGGTCAACACAGAGTCACTGAGTCATCGACTCTGTGATGGTGATGTGAAACTGAATGAGAACCAATCAGGGAGCTGAAGCTGCTCCCAGACGAAAGTTACTGGTTGTGTTGATTGTTTGTAACATATGTACCAAGTCTCACTGAAATAATGACAATAGTTTGCAAATGCAATCAAATTACCACACAAGCTAACAGTTAGCCTAGCTTTTTTTTATATTTTCCCAGCAGTCTGGGTGCCCTGTGACCCCATGCTGCCCTTAGAGACTAGTCTTGATACTACAAACATCTGGTTACGGGGGAGGATATGGTTGTGTGGTGTGTTGATAATCTTGAGTACACCACACACACAGTAGGAGCAGATTTCTTCCATATATATGGGGTCTCCCATTTTGCAAATCAGTACGCATGTACCCCACTTTAGCCCTCGTGAGAATCTTACAGAGCTGTCCTGGAGAAACCTGGCCCAGACGTCAGCAGACAGACCTCCTTGTGCATCCGAGGGCACGTCAGGGAAGACTATAGTGGTGTTGACCAGAGCAGAGAGGTGGGTGCGAACTGTAGACAGGTGACGGCAGTACGCCAGCCCTGGAATGGGAAGAAACTGGTATGAGAGCTGATTTACTCAACAAAAGATTGAAGGTGAGCGGAATTTGGGCTCACATCCGTAGAATGCGCGTGAGATGATCTGGTACTTCATGGTGTCACAAAGGAGCTTCAGAGGAGCCCTGGTAAAGTCGATTTAATGAGATCCACGCCAAGATCTTTATATGAAAAGAGGCATCGTGCTCATACCGTTCCTGACTGCAGCCACTTGGCAGAGAGCTGTCAGACGACCCCGTCTGTGAGCAGGAGGAGCCAGAGGACTTCCTGGCTTCCGGTTGCCACAGGTTCATACCCTGGTCCATCAGCTCTAAAGGCACTGCACGGATCGACAGACCCCCACCATCATTCCATGAGTACACATAATTATTACGTCTATACATCACCGCTAGAGACGAAAACAAGTCCCTTGGTTTGTCGTTTTGTCCATTTCCACAGGTTCTTCAATGACCACTTTAAACCAAAATGTAACTGTCTTTTCAGGCATGGCTTCTTGAGCTTTGGGATTCTACTCCTGGCTGGAAATATCCTCATTCATTCAGATTATATTATTCCCAGAGTATTAACCACAACTGGACTCTTGTGGGTGTCTTAAAACACACAGATTCAGTGCCCAGAAAACTCTACTCATGGCAGACAATGCCTACCAGATTTCTCCCACCTTGTGGGGTCGCGTTTTCTCGTGAGTCAGACTTTCTCAATTTAGCATGTCCATCACGGTAGTATACATAGTTTAAATTTGGTGGTAATCAGACAAAAAGCTCCAAGTCCATACACTGGGAAATGAACCCAAAAAGGCTATTCCAAACCAAATCAGCAGACAGACAAATGTTGTGTTGCTCAGTGAAACAGGCTTCAGGGACTGAATTTCTGAACAATCCAAGGGGTTGGCTACCAGGCCTATTTTTAGGACTCATGGAACAGTGGGGGAAGACTGCACCAACGTGTAATGGAGTCTGGACACTTACTGAACTCTATTTGATTGCCAGGAAAGAGGATCCGAAACACGTAATCTGTGGCTTTGTCGTCCTCTTTATCAGACACCGAGTCGCATGAGCTATGCGGGCTCCTCCTGCGCAATTTGGGGAAAACCTTTCCCTATGAATGAAAACAAAACAATTAATCCATGCCGAATCCAGTACGGGGTCCAAGAAGTAGTCACTAATGCGGACCTTTCCTCGCTGATTCCAAAGCGGTGGTTCCAGCTGGCCGTGAGGAAGAAGGCCCGTCTCTAGGCAGGTGAGAAACTGGAGTAGGTGGCCTCCTTTGGGGAAGTGCAAGGGGGGCCTCTGGATGCCATCCTGGCTTACCAACACCAGGGTTCCACCACTGTCCACTGGGAAGAACGGTTTCAAAGCTAGTCGCAATTAACACCACAACCTCCAAAATAAATTACCTTGCTGATGACAGTGGAGATACACTATCTCGTCCAAGCGAATCGTCATGGCGTAATCCCAGTAGACGCTGAAGGGGGAAAAACCCATAATGTGAACATGTTGTCCTGATTAGACTGACTCGGCTGTTAGTTATAGGCGCACCTCTTCTCGGAATCCAGCTCCCCCACATTGCCATTCATCAACTGATTGGGTGTCCATTTAAGTGTCATCAGCTCTCCCGTTTGATGCAGAGAGAGGTAGCCCGGGATGGCCTCTATGTCATCCCTCTGGAGACGCATGGTAGCAACATGCAAGTCAGTTGAGGGGCAATCGTTCGGTACAACACGAGTCCGGAGGGCCATGTTTGGTGCACCTCTCGTCTTGAATCTCAGGTTTTTCATAATGTGTACAATGCTGGATTCACACTGCACTGTTCAAGTGACAAGTCCCGATGTATTTTATTGATTTATTTATTGATTTATTTTTCCACTCAAGTGGTAAAGGGTATGCATGATGATGGCATAAAGAAAAACAAATGGAATCTGACCCCTTCCAAATGTGATATTGGCATGACATTGGGATTAGGCACTTGGACCTGCAAGGTAAATAAGGAACAACCTAAGACGTACCGGCTGCACCAGGACATTGTTCTTGCCAAATAGCAGCGTGGCTCTGGAGTTCTGGTGCAGTGATTCCACATACTCCCTCGCCCACACCAGAGGGCGATCGTCCATGCTGCCACTGGACTGTCTCTTTTGAATCTATCACATGGCAAAATGAGGATTAGAGATTTAAATCGCCACTCACTGAATTATTACTAACCAGCGCAGGCCTCCTGGAGGGAGAATCCTGTCGACAGCGGCCGCTGTGGATGCGGTGCCTCTGTACGAGCTCGTCAGCTGATGGGTCCGTCCAGAAATGGTCGGCGGTCTTGACTTGGGTGTACTCCAATGCACAGGGACCGACTGTAAGACGAGGTCACAGAACAGGACAAAAGGCTAACCAAAAACACAGAAAATGCCCCTGTGACATACGCAAGTTATGAGCAGCATATTCATCCGGGGAATTTGAGCAGAATACTGATAACGGCTGAGCAATCCGCACGCTTTTAAAAGTGGAACTGCAGCGAAAGCTTTCCACTAATTACGCGAACAACCCAGGCCAAACGTCTCATCCCAAACATACAAATATATTTTCTCGTAGTTGATTTATCACCTCAACATGCATACTTCTATGAGGACTTTCCTACTAACCAGGGCTTTGACGGCATCCAAGTGTGTTACGGAAAAGAGCACAAAAGCCACGAATAGGCAAACATTTCCACAGACAACCGCAAATTGGTGGAGTTTCACTATTTTGGGGGGAAAACGATTCCCAAAATTTGCAAACCTCCGTAACGAGACGCTCATTTTTTTTTGGGTGTGGTTGTGTTTGAATCCATTGCAACTGGGCAATAACGTAAATGGCTAGAATGTTAACAGCAATTACCCAATAATGATGCGAGAATCTGCCCATCCACAGGATCCATCAGCATGGCTTCTTTCTCATAAAAAGCACTGCAGGCAATAACACAGCTCATTTAGACGTGTTGAAGAACAGTTGGACCAATACATACGGTATGCCTTACAAATGATGTACTGTATATCGATACCTGGCGTTCTCCACTAAATACAGGATGATCTTGTCCAGGAGCTTCTCCAGCAGAGCCGTTCGGATCCACAAGTGCTTGAGGGCCTGAGGCGGGAGGTGGTTCAACTTGGACTGCCGTCTGCGCTCGTTGTTCGGCGAGGAATTGTTCTGTTTGCTGCAAGGCACACGTTAAGATACCACATCCTATTGATGGCAATATCATCGTTAAAAAGGACTGTCATTCCACGGAACCTCTAGTTTTTGTATTTTAGGTACATTTAAACACATTTGTAAATTTACAAACCCTGCTGAATGTGATTGGTTTAAAAAAAAAAAAAAAAAAAAAAAACTTGAAACTGCAGGAAGCATTGGACCTTGGTTAAGTCCACTGTTTAGTCAATAAACTAACCTCTGTCTGTTGTGTGTCAAATCGGGCAGTTTAAATATTTTAAAACATGTTCCAACCCTTCCCCATACATGGCATACTGTATTTGACCCGGTAGAGGCTGAAATAGGGCAGCGGTGTCTAATTCTTACATTTCTTTCTTTCCTGAAAAGATAATACACTCATTGCGACACATTTCATACCCACGCATACTTATTCCACCTCAATTGAACAGCCAAACCTGTTTTCTACGAGTTGCTCCAGCTCTTGGACCTTGTGGCACAGTTGCTCCGCGGGCATGAAGCTTTTGGCCACTTTCAGGAAGAGCGCCGCCACCTTGTTGCTGCACAGCAGTCCCGCGATACGTCGCTTCAGCCCGTGCAGCACGCAGGCCTCCACGACAGCTACGCACGCATTCAAATGCATTCAAAAATGTCACTCATTAATGACTGTGATGTCGGAGTTTGCGCTTTCTGGAATGGTACTGGACCTGGATGTAACAAGGGTGCGTTTTCATTGCCAATTTTGTGAAGCGATAACTCAGAAAAAAATAAATACAAAAAATAATCTGTCTAGGATACCTGCTTCTTCTCTCCGACTAGACGTTTACCAATTCGTCCCCCTTCAACCAAAAATAGCCAACCTCCTGTTCAACCTGCGTGTTCAGCATGCGTGCTTGAGACCTTTTCATGCGCACTGTTATGATAGACACGTCCACCAAATTTTGGGGCAATCCATGAAACTGGTGTCAGGGGCTTTTATTTTCTAACTGTCCAACGCAATCTAAGATACAGATACACTTCATTGGGGGGTTTCACCAGGATACACGCGCTTGTAAAAATTGAGTTTTCGGGCATGTTGAGGCCTTCCAATGATGATAGATGCAGAACAATAACACAGCAAACTCCAAGACAATATGCAAAAAAAAAAACATTTACCGCAGAAGGAAACTATGTGACTGCTGTCGGCGTGCACAAATTTCCTCGTCACTGCCTCCTCCATGATCTGTTTCACCTATGGGAGAGACGCATCGGTGGTCACTCGAAGCCTATAGAACAGCCACTGCATCAAAAAAGTGCTTATGACCTCTAGCGTGCTGCGTTAACGTCATGTTCGCCGACGTGGAGCGAATAAGTGACATTTTTCCGGCATTGACAAGCTCCTCGGGTTACGGCCACCGTGTTTTCATGCAACAAATCGGATGATTGCGAAAATGGTCAATAGAGCGCTCCAAGCATCCAGCCGAGCAAAGTGCTTTCTTTAATGACAACTTTTTCCATTTCAGTCCACTTGACAATGTACCATTTTGAAGTGGATTCGAGGACTTTCAATCAGAATTCACTTTCACACAAATTGTAGCCATCAGAAATGAAGTATAACATTCAACTACTAAAACCAAGATTTCTATGCAATAATGTGCCATTATTATATTTATATATTTTTGGGTTTGAGGTAAGCAAAAACTCGGGTTTCCAAGTACCACCACCGTGACCCACATTAAAAACACAGTAGCATCGTAGGCGTTCACACCAGACGCAAATTATAATATTTGCGCGACGTGATTACATAAAGTCGACGTAACTGCGCAAATACATGCCGAGCTTCACGAAAGATGAGAAGGACGAATAAGTGAAAATTCGCTTGAAGCCACCGACCGGAACATTATGCACAGCTTGCACATTTAATTTGGCAATTCTTTTGTGTACCACTAGAGGGAGTTTGTGTCGCACGTTGGGAATCCCTGGAACTCGTGTTTTTGCCATTAAAATATGTTTTTTTATGCCATTAAAATATCTAAAATGTAAAGTGTTTATTGCTTACATTCGATTATGTAGTTATGTTATTACACTATTCCTTATGTAGTACAATGTTATGAAGTGATATTTCTCCTTGTTAAAAAAACTTTTCGCTGCGAGAGTGGAACAGATTCACTTTATTGTTGATAGTAGTAGTGCAAATTATCAAAAGACATTAAACCTGAGCATTGTTATTGGTATTTTGACCATTTTTTCATGTTCTGCAAATATATGACAATATGAATATTTATGAGTCATGTTGGCAGTGTTGTACAGAACAAAACAAAGATATTCATTTACTCAGCAAAAGCAAAGAAACAGATCATTTGCTTCCTCCTCCCCCCGCTGTATGTTCATGTAAATATATAAAATGCAAGAACGCAGCCCCTCCTCTATATGTTTGAGATGCAATGAGTCACAGGTGAGGGGGAAGTACCGTGCTTTCTCACTTGGGAATTAAAAAAAAAAACACTCAGCCATGTTTGCCTTCTCTCTACGGGGAATCAACATTGGGAGCTTCAACGGTCTGCTGTCGTTTCAATGCAAAATACACTGAAAACACACACACACACAAATAATCCACATTGCAACGAAGGGATATGGAAAATAGTGTATGCGTGTATGTGCGTGCGTGCGTGCGTGCATCAGCACCGTCGTCATCACCAGCATCATCACCATCATGGCTATACGCTGTTCATTTTCTGTTTCGCGTCTAAGCCGAACTGCGCACCAATCAACGCAACAACAACAACAACAACAAAACCAAAAACACGGCAAATAATATCACAACGCACCTCTTTCTTCACACTGCGCAGCAATTTCTGACGCGTCTCCTCTTCTGTCACGACAGACAAACAGCATCAATACAGGATTGCATGTGTGTGTGCATTTGGGCAAGGATCATTCTCGACGCGCGACAAGAGCGATAATAAATAAGAAGGTTTACCTCCCATGGCTGCAAGTTGCACGCACGTCTGCTGCTGTCTGTGGAGGGGGGTTGGGGGGGGGGGGGGGGTGGGGGGGGGGGGGTGGAAAAAAACTACACAGCGTACGCCGTGTTCCTTTGCGACTAAATCAAACCTATGTGCAACCTCTCCGTCGACCAACACCCCTTTAAAGACACAGTAGCCCCTCAGCTACAACCGGTATGCGTGCAGATTCTTCTTAGAGGATCAAGAATATATGACTGTGAGTGCTGTTAGATTGTCTGTCGACATGTGTTTGGGTTCAATCCATTGAACACTGGTTCGCAACACACTATCTAGCGTTAATACTAAGCTATGTCCAAATACACACGTATTATGCAAGGATTATTTTTTTTTGTTTTAGGTGGAACGGATTAATTGAATTTCCATTCATTTTAAAGCAGAAAGTCGATTTGAGATACAACCTAGCATGTTCACGGAATTTATTAAGTATCACAATGTATATTTAATACTAACTATTGCATAATATAGATTATTGCTATGTCATTTATTTAATTGGCAAACAGATTATTATTATTATTATTTTTTTACCCTGATAATAAGCAGACTAAGCGGACGTCCAAGGACGCAAGAAAGGAAGTGACCGAGGAAGCGAACAAGGAGGCACCAGAGAAAATCGGACCGCGTCCCATTTCTGTTGCACAGTAGGCAGGGCAGATGGGCAGCGAGCGAGAGAGTCGTTGTTTTCCCCCCCCACCGCCAACGATTATCGACTGCTGCTCGACTTGCTCACAACACTCTCCTCCGCTCGTTTATTGCTTTGCAAAGCGAAAATTAGCGTCCTGTAAGGCGGGCGGAGGATGTCAAAACGAGTGCGAAGCAAAGAGGTCTGCGCGGACTGCAGCGCTCCGGGTATGTCAAACAAGCTAACTGCTTAGCCGCCGTGCTAACCATTTAGCCGTCAACACAACACTATAAACCGAGCCTTGTTCGTCTTTATTGTACCACTATCGCTATGCTGAAGACCACTTTGCTCATTTACTACCCGCTTATGTCTTGTATGAGTAGCTCTTGTGGTTTTAAATGTGTCCTTGGTAGCGTTTTTGTGTGTGTTTATTTGTGCGCGAGATGTTACGAACTTTTCGGCTTCTCGCGATGCTTTCGTTGTTATTAGTTAACTTTTCGGCTTCTCGCGATGCTTTCGTTATTATTAGTTAATGGGGCTTTAACAGTTCCCAACGGTGTGTTATCTTAAATTGTGGCTCAGCTTGGCAAGACCAATGAGAACGTTTGTTGCTAGCGGGTCATAATGTGCGATGTTGATATGATGAACTTTGAGAGGGATGAATAAAGTCTATCTAGCAATCTCCGTTTCCATGACACCATCATGGTGTGTAAGGTTCAGGTGCCCTCTGTTTAAAACATTCCGTTCCTACGCCAGCAGCGTAACCCGAATTTGCATTCCACGCGTTGTACTCTATCCCAAACCTACAGTAACGCAACAGTAATATTGTCATTGCAGTAAAAACGTGTATTAAAAACACTGTCACTTGTTTGATTTTCTGCTACTGCCTTCAGTTTCCTGCTTAGCAGGAAAAATGCATGCTCTGTAGACTTTAAGTCTGGGGATGAACTTGGCCCAACAGTTCACCGCAGCCTCTTACAGTTGTTGGTCTTTGGGTTACAGTTACTCCCTTCCGTCTCCTCTAGGCAGGTACAGAGGGGTGCTCTGTTTCCAGTGAAAAACAGTAAGTTGGGCGCTAACTGAGCGTGCCTTCCTGTGTCGTGCCACCACGTAACCCGGAAACCTCGTATGTCGTATAAACCGAGGAGCCCTTGTTTGTGTACTACAGTGAACCCCGGCATATACGGAGTACGGCATTCTTCTATTTGCTGTTTTTGTGCTCAAGTCATCTTGTCGAATCTGGGTGTTGTTCTTAGGTTAAATTTGTTCATAGTATTTTTTTCATCTATATTTTAATCCTGTTTTGTTGGCAGTCATTGAATGCACCGCGTGCACAGTCAGAAGTGAAAGTATTTTCCCCTAACATTTATCCTTGTGTGTAAATAAAGGCCAAATGGTAAGTTTAAGGATTCATACCATATGTGTAAAGTGCTTGTGTGGATATTTGTTTGCCCACATTTGTTTGCTCATGTGTGATGTCATGTCAGTATGTGCTAACTAATATTATTGCTGAGCCTCATGTGAAGGTAGCTAAGAAATTAAGAAATTTAACTACGTAATATGGTTATTTATGTACCATGGGTTCATGATTGTCTACATGCTAGATGCATAGTGTTGCTGCTTTACGATCATGTGACATCTACATTCAATTGTGACCTCCTTTTTCAGCAGGGGGTCAGCTTTTCGCAGTTTTTGGCTATTTGCGGCAAGGCTCGGTCCCGATGCCACTGTATACAAGCCTCATTTTCTAAGTGTTTTACAGAGCCTCGCTGGGCCTCCGTCAACAGAGGCGTGTTGATCTGCGATGAGTGCTGCAGTATCCATCGAGGTCTGGGACGACACAGCTCTCAAGTCCGGCATCTGACCCATGTGGTGTGGCCCCCCTCCCAGTTTCAGGTGACTGCTGCTACTGACTCTACCACCACTGTAGCTGTTGACCATATCACACACATTCATGTTGCGTTAAATGGCTCGTTATAGATGGTGCAGACACTCTACGGCAATGGAGCCAATTCCATTTGGGAGCACAGTCTTCTGGACCCCTCTTCATCCTCATCCTCCTCTTCCTCAGCCAGCGGCAAACGTAAAGCCAACCCTCAAGACCGCGTTCAGTAAGTGTCTTTGTGTGTACGTATTAGGGCTGCAACGAATTCTCGAATGCTTCAGGTACTTTGCATACTAAAAATGCTGGAGGATTTTCCTCGTTCTCGGGGATCCACTACCAGCCCTCCCAGTTTGATTAGTTTGATACTGTATCTGTAATTATGTGTGTACGCCTTTAAGAGGGTGGGCAGCGGAGAGTAGTCTGACGTAAGCGTAAGGAAAAGTAACTCTGGGATATCATAAGACGCTGTTGGCATGAGTTGTAGCGGACGGCAGCTCGCAAGTTTGTGATGTTCTTGTGTTGCCGCGAGTTCAATAAAGCGACTGAAAGTGCACTGGCGACTCCCTTCCTCCTTGACCACTTCATTGCGATACTATTGGTATATACATTAGGGGCCTGTTAATGGCCGGAAAGGGTCAATTGTCAAGCTGAGACATCTCACAGTGCTTAACAAGCACCCTGAATACGTTGGGTCACGTGATAGTCGCGCACACTGTAGTTGTATATTGTGGCCAGTGTACTCGTATCTGCAGGAGGCTACATTTTGAGTCAAGTACTGTTGGTGGGGGGAAAAAAAAAAATTATTGCGAGTGGCAAAGTTTGTGAAAACAATTATTAAGGTAATATTTGTGTTTACTTGTAGTGGTACGCTCGCCTGACTTTGGTGCGGGCAGCGTGGGTTCAGTTCCCACTCAGTGACGGTGTGAATGTGAGTGCGAATGGTTGTCCGTGTCTACATGTGCCCTGCGACTGACTGGCGACCAGTTCAGGGTGTAGTCTGCCTTTCGCCCGAAGTCAGCTGGGATAGGCTCCGGCCCCCCACGACCCTAACCAGGATAAGCGGTGTTGAAAAGGGATGGATGGATTTGTGTTTACCATCGTAGTGTCTTCATTTTCATCTTCATTTTAGTTTAGTGAGTCTGGTCTGACCTAATAAACATACAGCCACGAACCTATTGTATTATGATGTTGCATCCTAAAATGCTAGCTGCTGAAGTGAAGTTGCACAACACTTCCCTTTTTTTAATGAATGCCTTCTGTTTTTTTTAATACTTACAATAAATGCTAATAATGCAAAGAAGAAAAAATGTTAAATTTAAACTGAAATCTATTTGTTTTCTTGCCTCACTGAAAATATTTCTAGACATGAAAATATATTTTGTTGCTCATTGTGAATTTAAGAAATAAAACAGTTGATTACCTAAAAAAAAGTGAAATTGCTTATTTTTTCTTGTGTATTCATAATTGGTCTTTGACGAAGCAAAAATATAATTTATTTGAATACTCGATTATTTGATAAAATGTTTGATAGGATACTCGAATACTAAAAAATTTGAGATTCTAAATCTTTACCCATGTGTACCATGAACATGACTCATACTAAGTGGTCACCATGTTATTTATGACAGTGATTACCAACCAGTGCTGTGGCACATTAGTGTGCTGTGAGAGATCAGGTGTGCTGTGGGAAATTATCCAATTTAGTCAATTGAACAAATGGTCAAAAATACAACAACAACACATAATAAACATTCATACAGGATGGCCACAACTGACTCCCAGACTGGCTAACGGTTAGCGAGTTAACAGCCAGCCACGAAAGTGAGCTCACAACAGCCAACTCGACTTTCATTTGTTGACGCCCACGTCACTCACCAGGCTAGGCTCTGCCTCTTAAAGCGAGACACACTCAAAGTCACAGATAATACAGTGTCAAACATGAGGATGACAACCCCAAGTGGAGAATACTAATACCTACACCTCACGAGCAGATTTTGTTATTTTATAATGCAGAATAATTTTTTTTTGTCTTATTACTTGAATAGTTGATGGGATAGTTGGCAGATAATTGATTCTAAAAATATTCGATAGCTGTACTCCTAATGCGTACAAAAAAAAAAGATTCTATTTGTATTATTATTAGTTAGTTATTATTAGTTACTATTATTCAAATTTATGCAAGTAAATAAAAAAAAAAAATGCAGCGTAGTTCTTGTAAGATCCACGCCACCCCCCTTCTCCAAAAATAAATTATCTTTCTGGTAAAATACCGTTTTTGTTGTTGTTAAGTAATGAAAAAAACCCTGACTTTTATTTGTCAAGATTGTGACTTTTTGTCACCTTTGTTTTTTTTTTTTTTTTTAAATTCAAATATTTACTTTTTCCTTGAGAGAATCAGCCTCCATTGTTTTCGCTTTCACTCCTCAAGCAATGATCATTTACGAGTCATTGTTGTGAACTTCAGCTTTACAGATGCCACGTCTGCTCTGCAAGTGTGTGTTGTGCTAAACCCTCCACAACACATGGTCAATCATACGCAAGGTCATTACAGCCACTCAGTGGATGCGTCTATTTATTCAAGTATTTGACACGCCTGGTGATTGACTGGGGTACGGTGTCTATTGGAGAGGAGGCCGCTATTTAAGGAAATCGTGTTATTTTCACAACACTACATAACAATTAAGAATCAAACCAAATCTGTTGTGTCCAGTCCCAACAAGACAGAGTTTATCAAGGCTAAATACCAGATGTTGGCATACGTTCATCGCATGCCTTGTCGGGAGGATGACAGCGTGACCGCCAAAGATCTTAGCAAGGTAAGAAGTGACAAAATACTGAATGTTTTTTTTTTGTTTTCTCTTTTTGGGGGGGGGGGGCGTGTTCTATGCAAGTGTCACAATTGGGGTTGAATCTGATACCCCCAGAATCGAAATCAGGCCTCTCCCAAATGTGGAAAGAAATCCAATAGAGTGAACCTCTGCTATCTGCATCAACACCATGCATCTAGCATGTACACAATCATGAACCGGTGGTACATAAACGACTGTATTTTATAAATTATTCAACACACAAAAAAAAAACACCACATGGGGCTCATTAATAGTATTAGTTAGCATACTAGCCTAACTAAGATGCTGTCGCTAACACACATTAATAATTGCCGACAGTGGCCGATGTAGTAATGCGGAGGTTATTCAAATCAGCAAAGCCTAACTAAACGCAACATATGGTTTCGTATTTGTATTTTGTTTACTTCCGCGTGGTCATTGCTTGGTGTTGACGCTTGTGGAGGTATTGACATGCAATTTGGGTGTCTTGCATGAATGTCAATAAACACCAATAAACGGATATGTGTTACTTGAAAAGTACATGGAAATAGATGGGAGGCTGGCATTAAAAAGGAATTGAAGCACTTGGACCTTCAGTGTAATTCCAGCCCAACTCACTCGGCTGTCTGTGTGCAGCAACTACATTCCAGCGTTCGAACGGGGAACCTGGAGACCTGCCTGAGACTTCTATCTCTGGGAGCGCAGGCCAACTTCTTCCATCCGGTAAGCGGAGCACTGCCGTCGATAGTTGGTGTTTCCTTTTTAGGTGATATTAATAATATGTTTATTTATTTTTCGCGGGGTCACAGGAGAAAGGAAATACACCGTTGCACATAGCGGCAAAAGCGGGACAACTGTTACAAGCTGAACTGTTGGCTGTGTATGGAGCTGATCCAGGAGCTCTGGACTCCAGTGGGAAGACTCCCATTGACTACGCCAGGTAAAGCCAGGCCAAAGCGAGTCAATTACAGTCGAACTCCTCCAAATGCGGTACAGTGTTCCCTCAAAAAGTCAAACAAAAGCTGTCATTGTGCATGAAGTCATGCGAGACTTCAGCTCAGTGAGGATATACAGCAGTTAGAGGCAAACATTTGTGCTTGTAGTTTTTTTTTTTTTTTTTTTTTTTTGTAATTCCAGCCCAATTCACTCGGCTCTCTCTGTGCAGTAATATGAGGGAATAGGCCAGTCCATCTGTAGATAAAAAAAAATAAAAGTGAGAGGTAAAGTTAAATGTATCCATCTAATGTTAATTTTAATAAATTAAAATTAATGCATTAGTTAGACTATAATTTTTTAACCAGTTATTTACCAAAATGAATATGAATGTTTTTATTTTATTTGCAATAAATCACAATTTATTTTATTATTTACAACAACACAGTTAACCATTTATTAAAGGAGATCAATAAATGCATTTAAAATAGTTAAGCGTGTTTTAATGGCAAAATAATAGTTCATTGTCATTTTTTACAGGTCGTGTAATTGTTTATCTAATAAAATAAATGCAAAAGTGACAAATGTGATTTAATTATTTACAATAAATCAATTAACAAAATATTTAAAAAATTCCAAATTCGGAATTGTGTATGTAAATGTTTTCACAATATATCTTAAAATAAATCAATAAACCTATTATTAAATGAGATAAATAAAAAATGCATGTAATGTGTACATTTATTCCAAAAACAAAATAATTCATTCTCAATTTTGTATTTGACTATTTTCAATAAATGTGATATAATGAATGAGCCTATTATTTAAAATAAATTTAAAAAAGTACTAAAATTGGGAAACGTATATGGGTTTTTTATTATTTACAATAAATCTAATAACCATTTGTTTACTGATAGGAGTCAGTGATAATTCATTCTCCTTTCGTTTCATATTTTATAATCAATGTAATTAGCGTGAATGGGCCAATTATTGACAATATCCGATAAAAAAAAAAAAGTATTTTTTTTAGGTGGTATTTGGGGTAAAAAGTTTGAGAACCATCATATATAAATGGATACAAAAATAAATATAACATGAATAAATAGATGTATTAATTGTAGGGGCAGTAACTATAAAACGAAATAAGGTGATGAGTATCACTTTAGACACCTTCTTGTTCTCTCTCCGTTACGTCTTTGCCGCTGAGTAGTTTTACTTTTAGTTTTATTTTACTTCTACTTTTGCACAACAGTTAAGAGTGGTAAAATGTTGAATTAAAATATTGCGCCATACAGTTAATGAAGGCATTGGGTCTGGAATGAATGAATTCACTTCAAACGGTTTCCGTTGAACAATTGTTTCGAAACACGCACAGGATATGAAACATAACTGTTGGATCTCAGGAGAAGAACAAAAACCAGATGTGTGTACTATTTATTTTTTCAGTGACATAGCCAGAAGGTAAAAAAAAATCAAATAAATCAAAACAGTGATCCGCCGTTAGCATCCAGTTCGACACGGTGAGCACGAGATGATGATGTCCCATGATGACTGACTAATTCAGTGAGCGTAAGACTGAAGTGTAATTCAGTAGGCCGGCATGCTAAGATGAAGCATTTAGTGGCTTCTTCTGATACTTGCTCCATAAAGCACTTTTATACAATTTTTCTTTAACATCATTGTTTTACACTTATCCCAGGGTTTTCCAAATTATTTACAGCCAAACGATCTCAATAAAAAAATAAAAAGCTCAAAACGGGCAATAGGATGTAATCCTTTAAAAACATTTGACCTTGGTGGCAAAAAACTGACTTGGGACCCGAATTTGTGCTCATGTAATTTGTCCTGTCCTAAGGGATTCTTTACTTGATCCAAACTTGTTATTGCAGACAAGCTGGGCATCAGGAGCTGGCCGAGCGCCTCGTGGAGATCCAATACGAACTCACCGACCGCTTAACGTTTTACCTATGTGGACGTAAGCCAGGTAATAATGACAAGCATTGACCTTAAAGTGCCACCCGCCTAGTGGCGGAGAATTTGACGTTGATGGTGTTGTTGCAGATCACAGATTTGGGCAGCACTTCATCATCCCTCAAATGGCAGACAGGTACACCTGCTTTTAATATAGAGCTCTGGAAGAAAAAATTAAGAGGCCAAGAGACGAAAATTGCTGGACATTTTTTGGGGTATTTGGGCCATTTTACTTTTTATGCAAATGCTCAAAATGACTATAGTGGTGAGTATTTCAAGGTACGAGCTGTTGTTCAGCAGATTTCTTTGCTTTGACATGCAAGCAAAAATTAGAGATACAAACGCTGTATGGCATTGAACTCAACTCTCTTCTCAATAAGCATCAGTTAGGCAGATAGTGAACAATTCTTAAAAAAACAAAACCAAAAAAACAGGCCTTAAGCTGTTTATCACCGGTCCCAGTTTGAGATTACTGTCACACTAAAGATAAATCAAACAGAATTACACGTTTTGTAATCAAAACAGCCGCATAACTTTGCCTCAAGTCTGCTAGATTCATGCTAACACATAATGACCATAATCACCATAAATGCACTCACTGTGTTATAACCCTTAGTAATGGATAGTTGAACACAAACGGTGCAGCGAAGAACTACCCATATTACTGCAGCAAACAAGGAGCTGAGATGTCTCCTTGTACAGGATTGTACTGCATTCAGGTGGCTGAAAGGAGCAGCCCGATGTCTATTGAAGTGAAGCACAAAATGTGACAGAAACAGTTGAATTTCTTTACATTCGTTTTAATGAAGTTGCTATTGCTATTTTATCTTATCAAAACCTACATTACAAAAAAATTTTGGGGGGGGGGGCAGGAATGGATTCATGACATTTCAATTCATTTCAATGGGGAAATATGATTTGAGATAGTGGTCACCGAACGAATTTAACTCATATCTCAAGGCAACGCAATTTGTATTTGGAATTTGAGAGTGATGTTGTCAATGGTTTATAGAATAAAATAAAAATGGTCATTTTTACGCTAAGAGAACTGATAATTTTGCAGTAATCGTTTATTTTTTCCCAGAGCTGTGTCATATACAAAAACATAAATGCTTGTTTTGAATTGAGTAGATTTTCATCAATTAATAAAAAAAAACATTTCCAACACTGCCTTCTTTTGATGGCTGCAGGAATAAGTAAGTATCTGTCATGTCTTTCTGACTGTGTGTACCGTTTTGTGTTTGATTAAAATTAAATTGAGTGTTGTTTTTTTTTTGTTTTTTTTTAGCAGTCTCGATTTATCCGACTTTGCAAAAGCTGCCAAGAAGAAGCTCCAGTCTGTAAGCTCTCCTGTTTCATTACATATTTTTGATTCCATACCATTGTTTTAACTGGTTGTTCTTCTTTTTCTTCCAGCTAAGTAACCATCAGTTTGAAGAGCTTGCTATGGACGTTTACGACGAAGTGGACAGACGGGAAATGGACGCAGGTAGAACGCGGCGAAAACACTTGTTGCGTTGCAGCCTGTTGACCTTAATGTAACGTAAAAGTTCTACTCTTAGACAGGAAATGAATAAAAGCGCAATGTAACGATGACCCTTCATAAGCACAACTTAGTTCCTCTCGGTGTCATTGTCACCCGTCCCCAGGCATCCGAGTAACAACAAAGTGAGGTTAAAAGACCTTGAATGCAGCACGACTGCTACTGGATGCACATCCACATATTGCTCTCCCCTCCTACTCCATAGTCTGCATTTGGCTCCCTGCTGCTTAATCCTCATTTCGCCAAATTAAATTCTAGCTGAATTGTTTGTCAGTGGAGCAGAACCTAGACAGAAATCTCATTTGGTTTGTCACAGTCACTGCACACTTTGATTGCACCTCGTTGTGAGTTGTTGCCAGGTATGCGATGGCCTTTTATTGATGTTTGAAGGAGACTATCCATCCATCAGTTTTCTATACCGCTTACCCTCATTACGGTCGTGGATGAGCTGGAGCCTATCCCATCTGACTTTGGGTGAAAGGTGGGCTACACCCTTGACCTGTCACCAGCTAATCGATTGCCCTGGCTGTGTCGCTATATTATAATAATGCAAAGTGAGGAAATGGGTGAGAAATGCTGTCAAAGAGAGAAGTTGTTGGCATTAATCACCCCATTCATTGACTGCACTTGTGCATTTTGCAGACAGAGATAATTTGAAACATGATTTTCTTTCGCGGGCCATATAAAATGCTGTGGTGGGCCGGATCTGGCACCTGGAGAAAAAAATTACATCAAACTTTCCACACTATTTTTCCTTCCCTGATATGGATTAATTCAGAATATTCTCAGTCACAGTCTTCATTCGCCGGGAAACACGGTGACTTGTAGTTAGCATGGCTGCCTCACAGGTCTGAGGTTCTGGGTTGGAATCCCAGCGCCGAATTCCATGCATGTTAGGTACATTGAGGACTTAGAACTGCAAAGCGTACGCGAGCCCCCATAAAGATAGCATGGATTGTATTTTCATTCGTGGAGGCCGCACGTCATCACCGAGCCACGGAATTTGTCGATTAGTGTGCAGATCCTCGTGTGTTTGCGCATCCAGCAGACACATGGCCAAACACAAATACCTTATCCTAATCTGAGCGGCCACTGCAGTTTTGCTTAATTATTGGCTCTGACATGATAGTGTTTCCGCACAGTCTGGCTTAATATCACACTTAATGGATGGGCAGACACTCTAGAGGCCCAACGACTTGTATAGAACCAATTGAAGAGTAAATTTCCATACTATGTCTTCTTGAATGTGTATGTTTTTTCTTCTAGTGTGTTTGGCCACTCAAAACCACAGCACATTGGTAACAGACACCACGGTGGTGCCTTTCCTGCCAGTCAACCCCGAGTACTCCTCCACCAGAAACCAAGCAAGCGCTGCCCCATTTTTTTTCTACTTATATTCATGTGTATTGTATTTCATTCCTGAATTGCTCCCTCAGGGTCGTCAGAAGTTGGCGAGGTTCAGCGCCCATGAATTTGCCACCTTGGTCATCGATATTCTGACAGACGCCAAACGTCGGCAGTGGGGGAACTCCTGCGAAAGTCCCAAAGGTGTGAAAATTCAACCATTTGTTGCTTTTTCTAATTTGAGTGGAGAGTAACTGGAGCCTATCCCAGCCGACTTTAAGTGAGAGGTGGCACTTATAGAAAAGTGTATTAATTTAAGAAGTTTTGAAGAAAATGCTCAATATAGTGTTCCCCTTCTATATTACAGTGCAGCGTTCTCTCCCTGCTATATCCTATTTTAAATTTTTTTTAAATTTATTTTCAGTGATCGTTTTTGTATGGGTCTGTACAGTAAACCTACTGCAATGCTCTTGCATGTGGGAAAGGAGAGCCATAGTCGCTGAGCATTTTTCAATTGTTTATTGAACACTGGGAGAACATGAACACACACTGAGCACAATTTTTTTTTAATTTGGTCTCTATATGGTGGATTTTCACCTGTTGTGGGTGAGTCTGGAACGTAACCCCCACCATGAACTTCAAAGTTCACCTTGTAACTTCTTTGAATCTCTCTCTATACAGAAAGTGTAGAGCTGATCCTGCAGGGAATAAACAGTCACCACAACAGCGAGAGCCAGGAAAACGACCAACCTGACTACGACAGCGTGGCCTCGGACGAAGATCCGGTCCAGGAGGCGACCCTCGCGGACAACGACACCGATGGAAGGACCAAGGTTTGACGAGGCACCTCCTCCCGTTCGTCTTTTTGTTTTCCTGACATCGATCAAATGAATCTTGCCACCAGAGCTCCGAGTCAGACGACCTGTCGGACGGCCCCATCACGGTGCGGGAGTTCATGGACGTGAAGAGCGCCCTCACAGCCTCGGAAGCCAAAATCCAGCAGCTCCTCAAAGTCAACTGTCACCTGAGCGAAGAGCTGCGAGCAATGCAGGGCAAGGTTAGTTAAGTCTCGAGCCTGCAGGTGACTCCTTCATGTCGACACGCAGTCTTTGTCAGTGAATCAGACATCGTTGTCTCATTTCCTGTGCTGTGCTGCTCATGAACACCCAACGCCTTTTTTTTCCTGGCAGCGAGTGTGTTAGCTTGCTTCACTGCTGATTCATTCGCCAGCCAGGTTTCACACTTCACTTTAGGTAGCCCTCTAAAGCAAATAAAGTGGATCTGTTTTTTGCTAAATGGGTTTGCTCTTTTCAAAATTGTAATTTTTCATTTTTAACATATTACAAGCATCTTTTTCACCAAATCCATTAAATAAATTGAGCACGAGTTGCTCGTATGCTCGTAACTCGTAAGTTCGGGTACTCGTCAGTCAAGGCACGGCCGTAACTTAAAATAGCTGAATTGTTTTTTTCCTTGAGTTACGGCTGCAATTTCCTCCATTATTAATGCCCTGCCGTCCCGCTTCACATGTTTTGTCCTCCCCAGCTGAACTCTCTGCAAACGGAGAACACAACGCTGCGTTGGCAGGCCCCCGGGGCACAGCACCACCCCCAGGGTCCCGTGGGACGACGGCAGACCCGCGGCGGGCGCGCCATGTCCATGTACGAGACCGGCTCCACCACCAGACAGTGCCCCCACCGCGACGACACCGCTCGTCGGGACGATGGCGTCATCTTGCAGCCCTTCCAGGCCAACGTAAGCACCACGGGGGCATTGCGGCTCCTGTTCGGCTGTTGACGTGACTCGGTAGACATGCCTGGCTTGGAGCTGGTGGTGTTTTTGTTTTGTTTTGTTATTTGTGATCATTCATTCATTTCAATGGAGTTGGCTCAACTTGGTGTGACCCTTTTCTAGATAGGGAGGGGTCCTTTGGGAACGGCGGCTTCCTCCCTCCCATCCTTCCCCTCTTCCCTGTCCTGGTCCCGGGATGAGAGATCTCGAAGGGTTAAGTACTGGAGGGCTCCACAAAAAGCACCCCCGCCCTCCCTTTTTACGCTAGTCGCCTCTCACCTGACGTGCGTTTCATTAAAAGCAGCTTGGCTTGCCTTGCTGACTGCATACTCGCTTTTGACTGAACAACTGTTGCTGAAGCAGAGCTGCTTAAATCCAGACGCAGCGTACAAATGTCCTTGAAAGAAAGCTTTAATGTGCTTCATGGCTCTTTATAAGAACATTCACCATTCATGCCAGCATTTCTTTGCATTGACTAATCGCATCCCCTCGCTTGTCATCCTTATTGCGTCCGACAATGCATGATTGTGTGGTTTTGTCTGCGCATTTGGATCGGATGGTAATTGTCTGGTATCACCACCACAGGGGTGCAGTTTGGAGGCACACAGCACCATGCTGAATTGTGACACTGCGCCCTGCCACTCTGAACCAGAGGTGACTGGGTAAGAAATGTCTTTGGTCAAACTGGAGCTTTACTAAGTGGTGGGGCGGAAACCGTGCATCTTCAAAACCACCACGATTCAGGAAACCCAAAAACATGGCATGTTTGTTGAGCCATTAGCTTTGCATCATCAAAGAGAGAGAGCCATTTTCAGCACTTTATATTGGTCAATAAATTGTTTCGGGGGAAAAAAACAAAAAACGGACCCACGTGGGGAGTTGGGGAATTCTTTTTCTCAAAAACGCTGGTCAAATTCTGAATTGTACAACCTCAGGATTGTTTGACTATAGAGTAGTCGTGACTGTGTGATGCTCCTCTCCCTCGCCCGTTTTGCGCGTCTTCAGCAGCACCCTGGCAGGCTCCGAGGTGGCGCAGGGTGAAACGGAGGGCAAGGAAGACGCTGCAACCCTGCCCTGTACGGAGGACGTCATCTGTAAGACGGAGCAGATCACCAAGAACATTCAGGAACTTCTGAGGGCCGCTCAGGAGACCAAACATGAAAGGTAGTTCATTCCTGAGTAAATGGAAGTTTGCACTAAACCCTCCACAAAGAGATCAATCATGTACAGTGGTACCTTGACTTACGAGTCTTCCAACGTAAGTTTTTTTGTCTTACAAGCTGTTGCTCGGTGAATTTAATATAACTTAGTTATATTTTATACCTGTGAGCTTTTTCTCACCATGGGTCTTAAGAAAGTAAGTGCTGAGAGAAGCGGATGATGATGTCGATTCTGCCCCTCTCCCTGAGCGTGCCATAGCCAGTTTGGCAGATAGCAAACAGTTTTCCCAAAAAAAAAAAAAGGCCAAGTCTGCTTGTCTCATGCTGTTTAATGCCACTCCCAGTTGAGGTTTACTGTAAAACTAAACACACAACAAAGCCAAATACATGTGGTGTATTTAAGCAAACCACATAACTTTGTCTTACAAAAGTTTCCTAGCTTAATGCTAACACACAATGCAAAATTCCATAGACAGGCCGACGAAACTAGCATCGAATCGCGGTAGTTCTAAACGCAAACGGTGCAACACATACAGAGAGCGCAAGTAGAAATATTCACAGGCATATATTTTTAACGTTTCATTCATAACATTATGTGTAATTATGTTATTACCGCATGTTTTTACAGTACAGTGATTTATTTATTTATTTATTTATTTTAAACGTTACAGAAAATGTGTTGTTTTGGGGAGGTGGGCCTGGAACAAATGAATGGCATTTACATTCATTTCAGTGAGTAAAGTTGACGGTCATGGAACAAATTAAACGGCTTCATACACACTGCAGGTCATGTTGCCCAATTCGGATTTTTTGTCATATCCGATCTTTTTATGCAGTTGTTCACATTACAAAAACAAATGCGGCTTCTACTGTGGACGGAACACGTCCGTGTTGTCACACGCATCTTCTTTTCGCCACTGACTGTTTTCTGCTGCTTCGTCCGCCGTTGACGTTCTGCGGCGTCTGTTTTGTCGAATAATTGTGACGTTTGTTGCCTTTTGATGACGCATAGGTCGGACACGTGACCCGTGAGCGTCCATACTGCACTCGCGTCGGATACATATCCGATTTATAGTCACATATTATGAAAGAGGCCCATGTCGGATGAATTGAACTGTTCACATGGACATGATAAAAATTATATGCATGTCACATTGGGCAAAACAAAATCGGAATTGACCTGTAGTGTGAACGTATCCTCTATCTTTGTTGTTTCTAGGTCAGCACTTTGTCATGTTTGACCTGAGGGTGTAGGACACGACTGGGCCTCATTCAGACTGTGACTGACCCCCGAGCAACATTAGAGACTAATGTGTCTAAAGAGAAGCAGCTATATTCTTCAGCACACGTGACACAGGGTACACACATACTGATTTTTAAAATTGCGGAGCAACAATAGCTAATCAGGAAGCGATCTGAAACTGGCATTGTTAAAAAAACAAAACAAACAAAAACGTGTGCTCGCTGCCATTCACACTTATGCGCCACATTTCTCCAAATATGTGCTTGACAGTGCCTTCTTTAAATGCTTATTTAATTGTTCGCCTTCGCAGCCAGTTAGAGTTACGTCGAAAACGTATACAGCAGGAGTCAGGAGAGACAAAATGGGGCCATCGCCGAGACATCTCTCACTTTCCTCGACTGTGTATGAATCGGTTCCTTTGTTTGGCGTTAAAGCAACACGACAGTACACATGCAGTGGTGTAAAAATCCAATTTATGATAATAAATATAAAAACAGCATACTAAATGAAATATAAATATTAACATTAAATACATTCAAAATTACATTAAATAAAAATAGATTCAATCACAAACAAAAATACAAATATAATGCAAATGATAAATGTTAATATATGAATAAATAATCCAATAAAAAACACAGTTTATTCGTAAAGTACATTCATATACTAAATAAATATACAAAAAGAATAAAATATAAACATAACAAAATCATAATACTGGGAGATGAATAAATAAAAATAGAATGTAAAGAAATCTGATACAAACTGTATACTTTGTCTATAAATTACACATAAAACACTAAATAAATAATATACAAATAATAATGCATACAAATTATATAAAAATACTAAATTATAATACATGAATAAAATGTAAAATTTCACAAATATTGAATGACGTTTTTTATTACTACCAATAAAAAGACGATTAATGTACAAATAAAAAATAATGCTTGAACAATGTAAATCTAATAAGGCTAATATAGACAATTAATTAAAGATTATAGAATAAAAAATACAAATAAAGTAAAAAATAAAATAAAAATACATTGTAAACACTAGAAAAGCTATATTTACATGGGAAAAAGTGCCAAATTTTATAGTTTCAATGCTCACTCAGATACATTTTTACAAATAGTTAAAGCTAATTTTACAAATCGAATACAAATCAGCTTTATTTACAGACTTGAGGCGCAGGCAGAGAAAAACCGGGTACACAAATTGAAGCAACTATTGAGAGAAATACATACATACCAATGAAGTACTAGAAAATTTACATTTACAATAAAAAGCGTCGTACAAGAGCAGCAGTATCAAGTCAGGATGGAAAATAAGCCTTTAGTCATCCCACAACGGGGGACTTCATACTTCCAATTAAGTGTGTATACAGGGTATGACACGGTTAGACCACTGACCATTCATGTGTATTTGTGTCTCTCTGGACAGCTTCCTTCCATGTTCAGAGAAGATCTGTGTGGCTGTGAAGGAGATGGCCGCTCTGTTTCCCAAGGTAACCCAACACCGTCGGACGCCCCGCCGTACAACAGTAGCATTTGTTGACTACACAATGTGCAGACATGCAGGCTCTCTTGCGCGTTGCATTAATGTTGTTATTGGATAGTTTACATTCACACGAACATTGTTGCCAACTAATTTTTTTTCGGGGATGTTGCTAAAAGTTGATAAGTGACATTGCGTGACGATGTCATTGCCTGATTAACATTACGTCGATTACACAGTGGGATTCCTCAAAATGGCCATCTCTCGCAGAAGAAAAATAAATACATAAATAATTAAAGTTGTTACTATAAACGCATCACATTATACTGTAGGTTTATTTTATTCATATTTGTCTTAGATATAGTTGTATCAACGTTTGATTTTGACTGTGTTTGTTGAACTTGAATGTGTCGAGTAAATGCATACAGTGGATATATAAAGTCGACACACCCCTGTTCAAATGCCAAGTTTTTGCGATATAAAACATGAGACTAAGATAAATCATTTCTAAACTTTTCCCACCATTATTAATGTGACCACCTGTACAACTCAAAATATATATATATTCAAGCAGAAGTAAAAATGTGCTTTGTTTTTAAATGCTTTTTATCACGTAAAGCACATTGAGTTACCTTTTGTATGAAATGCGCTATATAAATTTGTCTTGCCTAAAAATAAACAAGAGATAATGTGGTTGCACAAGTTTGCACACCCTCTTATAACTGGGAATGGGACTATGTTCAGAATTAAGCAGTCACATTCAAACGGGACGCACCACACAACCCCCACCATATAAAGTGCCTCTGATTAACCCCAAATGAAGTTCATATGTTCTAGTAGGCTTTTCCTGAGAGTTTTGTAGTCACATCTTGCACTAGCCAAGGTCCGCATAGTTTCCACAGCATCAGAGGGATCTCAATGTTCAAAGCTATCGGTCAGGAGAAGGGTACTAAAGAATTTCCAAAGCAATAAATATACCATGGACTTGGACTGTATGACGTCTTAGCATTTGAGTTTGAGTATTAAAAGTTGCCAAACGATTTCAATACAATTTTAATTAACGTAGCAAAATTTGTTGCTTGGTGCTTTTTGTGGGAAACGTTGCTCGGTAAGTCTGAAAACTAGCTAAATGTAGCAACAAAAGTGCTAAGTTGGCCTCAGTGACAAGGAGAGGTTTTTTACGGGTGTCGCCATGGCGACCGACTCTTGTCTGTCTTTGTCATCGCTCTTATCTCAGCGCTCTGTCTTCCCTGGCAGAGGCCGTCATCGGAGACGGTTCGCGGCTCCCTGTCGCTGCTCACCTCCAGCGCCGGCCGGCTGCACGGCGAGTGCCGCGGGCCGTGCCCCCCCGCCGCCGCCGACGCCCAGCTGGTCACGCAGCAGGTCATCCAGTGCGCCTACGACATCGCCAAAGCCGCCAAGCAGCTCGTCACCGTGACCACCAAAGAGAACAACAACTAGCCAGAAACCCCCCTACAAACCACCCACAAGTTATCACTTCACGTCCTAGAAAATTACATTCCTTTAGCTTGCAAAATTTAACAGTATTTGTTACTACCTTGATAGTGAACCACAATGAGGCGTTTAGGCGAGGGGTTCGCAAACTGTTTGGGTCCGTGGGAAAAATATTTAAATTCAATCCAATTAAACATAACTACAATGTGCATCCCTAAATGCCATAGGAATTAAAAGGTTGGCTACTTGTGAGAAAGGCTTTGTCCGGGTGAAAAGTCATATATTTCCAAGATGGAAGTTGTTATAGATATTATAATATAAAAGTCAAAGTTTAACCAGGTTCAAATCTGAACAAGTAAATTTCAAAACTATACCTTTATTTACATATTACACTTTTTTTATTTCGGAAAAGGCGCCTTAATTATCTAAAAACCAAAATTTTGTGAACCCCCAAGCTACGGCCTCTGGACCCCAGTTTGAGAACCGCCTGCTTTTAGACTGAGGAGAATGTTACCTCACGATTGCAACACCTAGCGTTTAGCATTCCGCTGATAGCAACTGTGTTATTACACGGATTTGTGGCTAACCCCAGTTTCAACCCAGTGTTACAAAGCAGGTTGGATATGTCACTATGGTAACTACAGTAAACCCTTGCTACTTGTAGGGGATAAAGGCCGAACCCTGCTTCGAATAGCAAAAAAAGGGAGAAATTAATCCCTGAATGTTTTTTTTAAATAATTGCCTTTGTTAATAGTTGAAATCATAAATATACCAGAAAATATTATCCCATAACACCTAAATAAGTGATTTGATTAAAAAAAATGTAAAATGTATATCACTTTTGAAAATCTTTCAAAATACCAATAACAAAACTGCCATTAGTTAGCTTGAGCTTCTTGTAGTAGCCACTAATCAGAGCAAAAGTAGTATGTGGCGAAGACTTTTCGTAATTTCCGCTGACAGCCCGGGATAAATGTAGCTCCTCCCTGACATACAAAGAACAGTCGATGTCACACGTCAACATGCTTCCCTGACACCAATTACTACTTTCCTAATAGGCTTTGTCGCAATCTTGTAGCATCGGAGGGTGCTCCAGAAAGAGGCGGGAATAGCTGAGTTTTGCAGCAAATAGCTGGGGGTAGGTTCCATGCGAATAAGTGAATTTGTGAATAGCAAACCGGGAAATAGTCGACATCAGTGTTTTTGGTACAGCCACACTTGTGTGTGTGTGTGTCTGTCTGTCTTGTCTGTGTCTTAAGCGCTCATTTGAAATCCATTTCAAGAACATTATGCAAATGGTGTGGAACCTCCGAAGTTTAACACAGTCAAACAGTCGCCGTTATGAAGACCTTTCGTAACCCCAGTCAAAGTTTTAATTCGCCTTTTAGTATTATGAATATAATAAAGTAAAAGTACTCATCCCAAAAAAACATATATTTGTTTTTGTTCTGCCTGTGTCCCTGTCACAAATTTGTATAATACTACTAAGATCGACCTTTATTGAGCCAAGGGACATATTTGACATCTGACGGCACACCACCAAACAAAAAATGTCAATTAGGTTTAATTGTACCTTCTTCGCTTTAGCGGATGAGCATTTACTTGTTCTGCCTGTCACTATACGTCACTCGCATAGATGAACAAAGATGCATTATTTGTACAGTAAAATATTTCTTCAAAGTAGAACACAGTCAAGCTGTTGCTTTAGTAACCATACAGGCAACGTTCTAGGTCACATTTGAGCATTTCGTAAGTATAATATGACTAAAATAAAGTAAAACTACTCACGCCCCACCCCCCCCCCCCCACCCCAAAATTATGCCAGTCACTATACATTGCTGGCATAGATAGCTGAACAAAGCTATATTATTTGTAGTAAATACTTTTTCGGACCGTTTAAAGATGGAGTTTGCTAGGAAGATTTTAATTTAGCGGTACTTCAAACACACAAATGATTCACACCCTATTCGGTCACACCTTCTCTCGCTACAGGGTCTGATTAACTATTGTCGTGCCGTGACAAGTTTTAAAGTAATAATTGCAATTAGATACACTAGACGGGGCCAGAGAGAACATTTCTGAAAGATAGTTTTTAACAATTTTCAACTGTCAAGTCATACAGACAGTTTTACCATCTGTGACAAAGTGTTTTTTTGGGGTTTTTTTAAACTGAAAACGCCACATTTAAGTGAAATTGGATACCCCGGTAATTTAGCGCGGCACACCTGATAGTCTCTCATAAAACTCTGTTCCGCCGCAAAGTAGTTGGGGATCACTGCTGTAGCATACTTACATAAAATGAACTTGTATATGTAATTGATATTTGATAATTCTTTCCCATGTCGCATTTCCGCCATGACACCTTCTAATTTGCGATCGGTACCATTCTGTGATGGCATCACGTTATTAAAATAAACAGACAAACGTCAAAGAAGAAGCAAAAATTATTGGTTGAATTGCACCACTTTGGTTCGACTTTGGAGGTTCCGCTGTGTATAAAAATGTATGTATCAATGTAATTATCAGATTTAATCCAAATGCTTTTGTTGTATTTGTGAAACGTGTGTCATACCTCTTGAGAAAAACACCAGTGTTTCTTTTCGTAAGCTTTTTTTTTTTTTTTTTTTCCAAGTATGAGGTCAGCATTTTGTAGGCATAAACACCAGACGAGATATTAAAGGCGACATGTTATGGATTTTTTCGCCCACAATTTGAAACAGTTCCCATGTGTCTTAATAACTTGTCTGACGTGCTTTTTTCCAAATCTGAAAACTTGATGTGTGTCGCAAGCACTCCAGAGACACAATTATTTCTATAAAAGCTATTAAAAAGTCAATTTTCCCATAATATGTCCTCTTTAAGTCAAGGTGTTTCAAACGTTTTCAAGACCCAAACTGGTTGGAGCCGAAGTTTGGGAAACTTTGATCCAAGTAAATGTACCATTTCAATCAACTGATCTTACGTGCCACTTTCTGGCCTGAAAACCGGAGGTGGAAAAAGTAACAGAATACCTCGGCCACACGGAGCCCAGTGAAGTTGGTCTAAGTTACATTTGTTGTTTATAACGGCGTCGAAAGAGACGTCATTCAATGTCATCTTGTTTACTCACTGTAATGCAACGAAAACAGCAGCCTATTAACATGTACCAAGCAATTCTGTCCAACTATGAACATAAAATATGTTTGCCTTTAATTTAACAGATGCCATCTACTTCCAACTTGATGTATTTGTTGTTTTTAACAATGTGTGCTGCAACTTACCATATTTATTCTGAGGTGGGAGAAAAGTCACACTTCCTTGGTACTTATAAATGTTTTTTTTTTCTCATAACCCAGAGTATATGCAACAAATAATCAATAAAAAATATGTTTAATATGTTGGATTCAGTTATTGTGATGGTGCAAGGGAAACAGGACACAATTAATATGAAAGAAGCTTAAAATTTTGAATTCTTTTTTTTTTTTTATTATTATTTTTGTGTGAATTTTGCCTTTGTGCTAAAAGCACTGAAACATGAACAAATTCAATTTCCCTTTTAGTACACTATGCAGAACATTTTGTGATTAGTGTATATCGTCAGCCTAATGACATAGTTGCCTAATTGTGAATGTATTATGAAAGAATAAAAAAAAAAAACGAGAAGTCTAGTTGCCACAAATCAACCTTTGGGGATTACTATGACCTGGTTGATTGAGAATTTTCACGGACAAAGAAAAAAACATTTTTGTAGGCAAATTGGTATGTTTTTAAAATATTGTGAGTAAATAAATAAAAAAGTTATTTTATTATGCTAATATTTCTTCAGGGATCTTACTGCTTAAATAGGCAACTAAATATATGTGTATAAATATATGTATAGTCTACATATATGCTGTGTATATATAATACATTTAAAAATTTAAATTGCTTAAAATGAAATTTAATGTCTCACCAAAAAAATATATATATACCCGTAGATTTTAAATACGGATTTTTTTGTTTCAATTATGTAATGTGTTTGAGTCAACAGGTAAACGCAGAGTAAACTTTGGCCACCTGCAACAATTATTATGTATTAATTTATGGATGTTGATTATTGTAGTGGACTGCGAGTTGTTCCTATAACTAATTATGACGACGCAGGTGTACCTAATGCTTTGGGTGTGATGTGACGTCATCACTGCGCGACTCGACAAGTGTCAACTTTCCAAAGTTACAGCCACGAAACTTGCTATAAATCATTTAAAAACGGAGGATTGAACCAACTTTATGTGCTTTAGCAAAGGAGGGTGGGACACCTGATCCCAAAGGCAGGCCGACGAGGCGCCTAATATCCGGGGGACGTGACTTCCGGGTTGTTAGTCCGGAGAGCAACTCAAAGGAGAAGTATCGTAAAGAAGAAGAACGGTGACCAACATGTCTCTGCTCCTGGACAACCGATTCTGCGAGCTGCCCACAGACAACTCCGTCAACACCAAACTCTTCTTGGAGACCGTCTCGCACCTTCCGTCCTTCTTCGGTGAGTAGCCAACCACAAAATAACTCCACTTTCCGCTCCTGTCATAAACATGTACGATTTTTTTATTATTTTTTTTTCTACGGTTACACTGCACTCTGACACACTCACACTGTCAGCCAGGCAGTGACGGGTCTTTTGTTGACACTTGAACGCAACACGCGCATTGTTCACAGTGAAGACGCCATCAGGGACGTAGTTCAAGATAATGCACAGTACTAAACGCTTTCACACACACACTAATAAAAAAAATGTCCCCTTCACACACTCACAACTGAAACACTTTAACCCAGACTATTGATATTTTTTTCAAATTTTTATTTATTTATTGATTTATTTTGGGGGGCTGACACACTACAGAAACGTTCTTATAGATACTACTAAACTAACCTCACACAAACTACTGGAATGTTTTACGCTCATACACTACTAAAATGCTCTCACACAAACTGCAGTTTTTTTTTTGTTTTCCTCTCATGCACTACTGAAACGCTCACACACTGAAGAAATTCCGTAAGGCACTACTAAAATGCTCTCACCCAACTACTGATTAAAAAAAAACTCATACACTACTGAAACACTCACGCTGTTGAAATGCTCTTAGGCGCTACGATTTTTCTCTTGTTACTGAAAGGCTCACACACTACTGAAACACTCACACACTACTACTATATGCTCATACACAATACTAATACTGTATTTTGGAATATTATGTGAGTGGATTCCAGCATCATGTGTGAGAGTTAATCCTGAATTCTGTCCCTGACGGCTCCTCATAGCCAAATCTTTTGTTGACACTTGAACACACACACACACACTTCACTCTGATCCAGGTTCATGGTTCAGTTGCATTTTTGTCAGTGAAACCTATCCCCAGCTCTTTGCAGAAAAACTTTCCTATTTGTGTTTTTTGTGCTCTTTCTGAGATGCCCTAAAATGCCACTAAATGTCATCTTAGGGTGATTTTTTCCCCCCCTCCCCAAATCAAATAATCTCTAACAACCTATCAAATTTGGGAAATGACATAACATATTTGATATATTTAAAAGTCATTCACTGCCAGCCCTCCCAGTTAACATGCATATTTGACTTCAAAAGCCGTCAATGGCAGTGAATGAGTTTTTACTGGAGTGTGCAGGTCAAAGGTGCTATTGTACAGTAACTAATATTGTTCAATTGAACCAAATGTGGCCACTAATCACCATCACATTTTAGTTTAAATGTCATTATTGTCTTTCAGACTGTTTGGGCTCCAAAGTGTTCTCACTCATCAAGTCAGACATTAATGGCAACATCACGGTGAGAGAGAGAGAGAGAGATAGTGTGTGTGTTATGTAAATAGCTCTTATTAAGGTGTGTTATCTTTTTTGTGTGTTTGTGTGCGTGCGTGCATGCGTGTAGAAAATTAAAGAAGTGTACGTGAAGGATCCGCAGAGGTACGTCACCCTGCAGCACATCCTAGAGGCCGAGCGACAAGACCTGGCGGCCGAGTGGCCCAAAGCGGGAGCCACACTGGCTCTCATGTGGCTCAAGAGGTGAGGCAGTGGACACTACTTTAGGTACAACCAAGAAAAACAATACAAAATAGATCTATATATACTGTATAAATCGCTCAGTAGGGTTCTGTTTTTTCCTTCAGGGGTCTCCGTTTTATCCAAATCCTGCTGCAGAGTTTGGTGGACGGCGAGAGAGACCTGAACCAGCCCAACCACATACGTATCAACGTGACCAAAGCCTACGAACAGGCGCTCAAGCGATACCACGGGTGGTTTGTGCAGAAGATTTTCAATGTGAGTTGTGGTTTTTGACGCCAAAATGCAGAGTACTTGCAGAAAACTCGCACAAGCACATGGGCCACGTGCTAAACACTTGTCCGACGTGCTGCCTGTCCTAAAATTGGTTAACAAAAATATTTTTATTTGAATTGTGTTCATTCATTCTTTCAATAATTGCTTGGTTGACTTATTCTTATTATTGTGACTTTCGTCTTGTCCCATTGGGAGGTTACCACAGCGAGTCACTTGCATGATTTGGTTGGCACATTTTTTACGATGATACCATTTTCATGATAAAACGCACCTTTTTTAAAAAAAATTGCTATAATAATCAAAATTATACATCCATCCATCCATCCATTTTCTGAGCCGCTTTTCCTCACTAGGGTCGCGGGCGTGCTGGAGCCAATCCGAGCTGTCATTGGGCAGGAGGCGGGGTACACCCTGAACTGGTTGCCAGCCAATCGCAGGGCACATACAAACAAACAAACAACCATTCACACTCACAGTCATGCCTACGGGCAATTTAGAGTCTCCAATTAATGCATGTTTTTGGGATGTGGGAGGAAACCGGCGTGCCCGGAGAAAACCCACGCAGACACGGGGAGAACATGCAAACTCCACACAGGCGGGGCCGGGGATTGAATCCGGGTCCTCAGAACTGTGAGGCTGACGCTCTAACCAGTCGGCCACCGTGCCGCCCAAAATTATACATATGTAAACAAAAATCATGAAATATTTCACTGTGTGTGTGTGTGTGTGTGTATGTGTATGTGTATGTGTATGTGTATATATCTCGTACATCTCTTGAGTTTCACTTTTTGAATTGAACTACCTTACTCAATTAAGCTTTTGAACCTATTCTAATTGACAGATCTTTTCCTATCTTGCAGACGGCGCTGTACGCGGCTCCCTACAGGTCCAACTTCCTCAAGGCGCTGTCGAAAGGAGAGGATGTGAAAGAGGAAGAGTGTCTGGAAAACGTGCGTCACTTCCTGGTCAACTACGCCGCCACCGTTGACGCCATTCACGAGATGTACGCGCGCCTCGACGCGGAGCTAGACTACACAGTTTGATGTTGGAGGACTGCGTGGTGTGATTTATGTACCTTCCACGTTTGCGTTTTATTTATTTCGTTTTTGTTTTTGACTGATGACATTATCTGTGAAGCCTTACACTTGAACGAGTGTTACATTTTTGTGTGTTTTCAATGCATCTCTCGCGTGCTATTTTTTAACATGATGTCATAAATACAACTGGTGCCTTAATGTGGCTGGACTGGACCAATGGACAATGTTGTAAATATGTATTTACTGGAAAATATAACAATGGCATTACAATTTTCCTAAAAGTGTTTTTTTATTTATATATATATATATATATATATATATATATATATGCTGTTTAATTGAAGGGTGTGGTTGTTTTGTTATAACAATGTGTAATGCTTTGTCAATGCCATTTGTTCATTATAGCAACGTAATTCTCTGATCGTATGTCTTTTTCGCTAGGACTTTATTTAGTTTTAAAAAATCCCATCATTTATAAATGCATCACAGCAAACCCCGTGACATCGCCCTGCTGTCTTATTGGTTGGTAGCGGGTCAGCGCGAAAATATAAACCGGAAGAACGTTTGTAGTAGAGCGGAATGAATGAAATGACACTTAAAACAATCACAACATTGAGCAAAACAGTTCTTTTCTTGATAACTTTTGCGATTATTTACCAGGCTTTAGTTTGCTAGTAAAAGGAAAAGTTCGGTAAGTCACCAGTTTGTCCTCTCCAATCTTTATTTAACAATATGTCTAAATACAACGATGTACATGCGATAAGTAAATATTGTACTGTATTGGAAAGTCACAGTTTTTAAAAACAATTGAAATTCGGATACATAAACATGTACAAGCATTCATATGCAGCCAAGTGGTCAATATATGACATTGTTTTGTTAGCAAAAACAATCCAAAACAAAACCAACAAAAGAGCAAAGGTTATAAGGCACACCGTAAAAAAATGTTAGTTCATTTATAATAATAAGTCATCAAATTGTGAATTCCAGAATTTTCCTCTGAGAGGAATCTTGTTACAACTGTCAAGTGTATTCTTAACATCTCTATTTGTACATTTTCTATCAAATATATGATTGTTTGATTCTCAATATTTTGGTAAAATAGAAGACGTTTCATTAAAACAAAAATTATTTAAATTTGACTGGAAAATAAGACATTTTCAAAACTTAAAATATTACCTTAAAGATTACATTACCTTTAAATAAATCCGAAATAAATATTATACCGTTTTCAATCCAGCCCTTATTAAGAAATAAAAATGTCTTCCACTAGCTAGGAAATCTTTACCATCTCGTTCATCGGTAAGTCACCGTTTTTTAAAACTTTTAAATTTAATTAATTTTTTTATTTTATGTACTTATTTTTAGGTAAGTCACCGGTGTTATGCGGGGGCTCCTCGTAGTGACGTCACCACTGTGTCGTTTACATTCGTTTACAAGTGTTAAAAATAATTTGAGTATTTATGTTTTTATTTTTTATTTTTTTTGTAAAGGAGAAAAAAAATCCGTAAAAGAGGCACTAGGTGTTCATCGTTTGGTCTCTAGAGGGCAGTGTTTGATTCGGTATCTACTTATACTGTACTTTTTCCATGCCCGCATAGTATTTTCTGAGTCCAGAATATCCTCATATTGGTCTGTATCAAATTATGAACTGCAAATATTTTCAGCATTTATTAATAGCCAGTCTCACATCAATGCATTGATGATTAATCAAGTTTGTTTTGCTACACTGTTCCTGAATCAAATCTGCGCATGCGCAGTAAATTTGATTAGTCCATTACATGAGAAGTGTGGGGGGCGCACTCGAAACGATGATGATCGATTAAGCATTTTGTTATGTTTTAAATCAGTAATAATTGCTTTAAATTGAAGAAGAGAATGCGTAGTAAGATGGAAAAGTTCATTGCATGGGGGAGCAATCAAAACGATGATGATAGATTAAGCATTTTGCTATGTTTTTTTATCATGGACGAATTAAGACTAAAACAATAATAATTGCTTTAAATTGAAGAAAATGTGATTTGAATCAGTTATTAGGAGATGTTTGGGGGTTCCTGAATATCTCAGGAGTTTGCTTATGGTAAGTCCGCCCCTGCTTCATGCATGAAAAAAAAGCTTATGAAAATAAACACTGCTGTTTTTCCTCAAGAGGTATAACACACATGCTCATAAATACATTACTGTAATAGCGTTTGGATTAAATTTGACAAAGAATTACAAAGTAGAGGAAAGGGTTAGCCTACTTTCACTGGGTCATGTTTCGGGAAGAACTGCACATCCTGGCCTTTTCGTTTAATCGTTTAAAGCGAGTGGCCCAACTAACAACTTGTCGATCGGCTGAATTTTTTTATGTTTTATTTTTGCTTTGACAAGCGAGCAAAAAATATGAGGTAGGAGCGCTGTAAGGCAGCAGTGAACCAACCTCACTTTACAACAAGCAGGAGTTTGGCAAATAATTGTTTAATTACAAATTTTAAAAAGGGGGCTTCAACCTGTTTGATGGCAGTTTACGGTCAAACTAAGCATTAAACAAATTAGAATTAGAGAATTACACATTGTGCTTTTAAAACAACAACATTGTCTTTAGGTCTGCTAGCTTAATGCTAACACATAATGGGAACCACCACAGAGCTTCTAATGAATAGATAAATAAATCTATTTGGTGGTGTTATAACCCTTTAAGCAATCGATATTCGAAAACAAACAGTGCACAAACACATGTAGACAGATAAAAAAAACAAGACAAAACAACAAAACAGTATAACCCCGCATACACGCGGTTCGGTACCCACCGAATAGATTTATTTCCCCCCTTTTTTCTTTTTTTTCAATTTTTCCCATTTTTTTCCATTTTTCTTTTTTTTTTTTTTGGGGGGGGGGACCAACCCCAAAAATGCTTAACGTAAGACTTTTTTTTTTTCAATGCAATTATAATGGCCATCAATTATCCACATATTTTCCGTATTTGCGGTCTGGCCTGGTCCACAATGCACACAGGCATATGTTCTTTATCTTCTGCAAAGAATGACTAATATCACTACAGCTTACCGAGTTACATATAGTAGTTGTGAAACTCGTCTTCGCTTGTGTCTGCATGACCGTATTATACTGCCGCCCGAAGGCCAAGTCACACAAACCAGAAGGAGCCACAATGAATTAATGATGATGCAAAAACCTGGATAATTTTTTTACATTCTATTTAATTATGGCACTAATACATGTTAAGTGCAATATCATACAGTGGCATATTCCTGATTAAAAACACATTACCAAATGTTTTGTTGATTGTTGGAGTTTGGAAGTGTGGTCACGGAATGAATTAAACTCATATCTCAAGGCACTACTGAACCCCGTAATAATTTATTCTGTATATAATTCTGTCAGTTTAGACAATTTAATTTTTCATCACCGTAAAAAAAAAAAAAAAAGAGATTAGGATCACCTTTCCTTTCTCTTTCATTTCCCTGCACTAATCCCAGCAGATCAAGTCTCCTCTTCCTCCTCCTCCTGCAGGCCGCCTTATCTGAAGTATGTCGCAGGAGGTCGGCGCGGCTCCTGTTCCCCTCCCGGAGGAGCCGGGCCTGAACTAATCGTCTGCGAGAAAGAAGAGAGGAGACGAGGAGGAGAGCACGTCTGTGTTCCAGGTTGGTTTATCAGCACGGCGCCTGGGCCTGTCCTGACAGATAAATAGCATGAAAAACGCCCCGCGTCCAAGCCTGCTACACAATAGGCTCAAATCAGCAAATCACTGCCCGACAACAGCGCCTCAATGACAACAAAACTGACCTTTGAAGGCCTGCGTTATTACTTATCAGGCCCATATTGCTGTTTTAGCCTCCAAACAGTGAACAGAAGGCTATTATGCCTTCCAGCTGGGTCATTTGCTTTGTAATACAGACTGGCTAATGCTCGCATTAACTTATTAATTGCATTTACGTGCTATATTAGTGTATTCAAATGGCCTTTGTTTCGGCCACAAAAGTATGACAATGATCTCTTTGCAATTTGCAATTGTTATAGCAGTGATTCTCAAAGTGTGGCACTCGGGCTCCCTCTGGCGGTATGTGAAAGAATCACAAAATTAAATTTCTGCATGTTACTGTGGCTTCAACTTTTTTTCACATGCATCTGTTTGTTAAGTACAGTTCAGGTCATATTTAACTTCTATGTACAATACATTTGCATTTAATCATTCAGAAATGTTTGTTTTTAAACATTTAGGAACAATTTGTATTTATACTCATAACATTTTAATTGAATCATTATTTCAGTAGTTTTCCTTTTCCTATTCACCGATCACGTTAGTTGCAGAAACCCCCACTTATTTGCATTAAGAAAAAATTACATGACAAAAATAAGGCAGCGTCAATTATTCACAGATTGTCTCGAATTAGCAGGGGTACACTGAATAGTGTTAAAAAATAATAATAAAAAACTGCTTAAAACCATGAGCGATGAGCAGGGGCACACTGGTAGATCTGAAGAAATCAACGATTAATGTAGAAATGTAGAAAATGAGACATGAGGTACATTTGTACAATTTCTCCATTAGCTAGGGAATTTTCCTATGATAGAAAATTGGTATGTTGAGATTTTTTTAAGTTAAAATGGTTTGAATGAGTTTTGAATAGCTAAATTTGAGGTGACAGTTACAGTCACTTAATTTATTTTGGACTTTTCGCATTGGAAAATGTAGAATTCTTTGAATGTTGAATATTTTGACAGAATGACAGAATTTGATCATGGAAAGGCAACATCTAAAAATGATCTCTTTGCACTTTGCATTAGCGATAGAGTCAATCAAGCAAAATGGTGATTGACATCCGAGTCAAAAAAAGATCTATCGCTAACAAAACAATACAGTGCTTGCCATCTCTCCTCCACTTTTATCAACCATCATTCAAATCAAACCCTTTTGAATTATTTTTACAGCAACAGACTACAATTTTAGTTTTCCATTTGTGTTATATGTTTGATTTATGGAAAAAAAATGCATTACGCATGTTTAGAGCTGGACGATTATTCGTGTGTGTGTTGATTAATTCAAGGTAATATGCTTTTTCTTTTTTACATCTTTGCTAGTATTATGTTCAATTGTTGAACATTTAATTTAACAGTAGTAAAGATCATGTTTATGTATGCTTTGACAAAAGGGACATTTTACATGAAGCACTTATTTTCACATGAAAAACTATGTATATTAAAATCACTGGAAAAACAACAGTTTCAAATTTTTGAGTTTTAAATGTAGTTTTTCTATTAGGAAAGGGGTGGGGGACGATTAAAAACACGTTTTATTTTAAGGTGCATCACCCAGCCCTACCATATAAAGCATCATCTTTCGTTTTTTATTTTCTTCTACCTTACTTAACAGCTTCACAGTCCAGTGACATCATCCAACTCTGTTTTCCAAAAGAAATGAATGCAGAAATGTGTGTAATGACAAACGCGCACAATTGTTTTAGGTCTAGAAAATGCCATTTACTTGACAATCCCCATTAGGAAGCAGAGGGCAAAAAGGGACAGGTCATACATACATACAGTACATACATATACTTATTTCAACAACATACCTCATCAAGTCCATAGATAAAATAATTGCACTTAATAGAGATACTCCCCCACATACAAATCAACATAAATAAATATCATACAAGCACCGCAGACACACAAGCAAGTACCCGCCGCGATGTTTGTCGATTGTGAGTAGTCGCCACAACATTCCAGAGCTATGGAGAGGAAACCATAATATTAGGTACAGCTGTACAGTGTAATGAGATCCAATACTAGAGCTGTATTTAAAAAAAAAAAAAATTAAAATCTTTATCCCTGTAAAGGCAGAATTTCCGATACAGCTCTTGTACTGGATTTAATTAAACCGTGTACCTTAATATGTCCAGTGAATGTTCGCCAGAAAAAAAAAAAAGACAAAAAAAAAAAAATTTCATGTTGAAACACAATCAAAGGGCACATTCTGCTCGGCCTGAACGCCACAGTTGATTTGGAACTGCCGTGGACGACATTAAAATCAACTGAGACTTCTAAAAAACATGACAGAATATGCATCATACTCTAGAGAAAAACTTTACTCGTTAGTAATGCGTGACACAAAGAAATATTCACATCTTTTATCTTCCCCCACCTCCATACAGTGAGCATAAGAATTGTATTGGAGAAGCCTGAGTGTTCATGATTCTCTTGGAGTGGGCAAGCAGATTCAAGTACAGTCACTCTTTATGATTATTATTATGGTAAATAATGGTCACCGTCGGTGCTGTACATCAGTATGAGGAATAATGACAGAAAAATCAGCATCTTGGCTCATGATTATCATTTTCCCGCACAGTCTTTTGACACAAGACAGGTAATAGACGGTGGAGCCTCGGAACTCGGAATTCAACCAAAACTTTCAGGGGAAAAGTCAAACAACAGATTCAGTGCTTCCTCTAGTGATACGTGGACGAATAACTGGCCAAGTACAGTTCAGTTGTATTTAACTTTTAAATTCAATACATTTGCATGTAACCTTTACAAACTGTTTTTAAACTGTTATTTAGGTACAATTTTTTAACTTTTATGTGCAATACATTTTACTTGGATCATCATTTTCCTGTAGTTAAGTGCAGTGTTAATATTCAAAGTGTGCATAATGTTACAGTCGATTACAATTATATTAACAGTTGTAGTACATATCCTTATTAGGGGTTAAAAACCTCTGTCGTTTTTTTCTTCTAAACCCTGAGGCCTACTCACTACTGTATTTTAATTTTGGTCATTATGGCAGGAGGAGAGATTATACTCAAGGCACTGCCCACCCTGCCCCCCCCCCCCATCTACTGCAGGAACGGGGCTTTTGTTACCATGACGAATGTCGGCGGCGGTAGGGGCGTTGCGACGAGACGGACGGCTGCCACTTGCAGAACGGCAGCCTCGATCGAGTGTGGAAGAAAAAAGTCAGCCCCCATTAAAACGGTAAAAGCACGGATTGTATTTTCACTTGTGGGGGCAGCACTTCTTCGCCAATACACTTATTTAATGCACATGCAGCAGGCATATAGGATATCTAACAGGAAAGAAGAACATTGGTGTCAAGGAACTATGTTGAAGTGATACATCTCGACTGAGAGATGAGCTATATATGTCGGTGGAAGCTAAGTACAGTATTGGTTAGTTAGGGGAAAAAGTTACGGAAAGTTTTCTCCGCATGTACACACACGCACTTGTGTATTTTTTTCTCCTGAAATCAAATAATCTGTTAACCAATTATTTTTAAGGGTAATGCTGTAAAATGTGTTTGGAATGATATTAAAGTGATTATAGTTTGTGGCATATTTACAGTTTCATCTATTCATGTAGGAAATTATAATTAGGGGAGGCGTGAATTATGCTCAGGTCATTCACAACGGCAGTTACAAATTCCGCATTTTTGTGAGACTTCCTGAATATTTTGGTCAAATTCCGAATTACACGACTGATCTCCAGCGGGTCGCCCTTGATATCAAAGCGAGTTTTCATTGGCCGCGTTACGTCTCATCTGTAGACTGGAAGTTGGATGTGAGCGTGATGATGATGAGGCAGCTGCAGCTGCTGCTGCTGCTGCTGCTGCTGCTGCTGCTGCTGCTGCTGATGCTGCTGCTGCTGCTGCTGCTCCAGCATCTGCTGCGTCCCGGCAGCCTCGTACCCGCGGCCCAGCATCCGCTCTTTGATGCAGGGCGGCTGGATTTCACTGATGAGGCACTCCAGAGACTGCAGACTTCTGCTGAGTGCTGCGGCGTGACACAGACTCGCGCCCGGCGGCCCACAGCAGACATTTTGCTCTGTGCCGTAGACCTGAGGATAAGATTGCAAAGAAAAACGTCCTGAGTGTCAGAACCTTTTCCATGGTACGTTAAGATGGGGAATTTTGTAAAAATGTCAAATTAAAAACTTTCAATAGGAATTAACTGGGAATTGAGGGTAAAAACAGAAATCCTTGCGAAATACATAAATGGTGCATCAGTGCATAGTCATGTTGGAACAGGAGGGGGTCATCCCCAACATGTTCCCACAAAGTTGGGAGCAATGAATTGTCCAAAAGCTATTTGTATGCTGAATCCGTCAGAGTTCCTCTCACTGCAACTAAGGAGGCAATATTTTGGACAATTCCATGCTGCCAGCTTTGTGGGAACAGTTGTACCATTTCTAACATGACTGTGCACCAGTGCACAAAGCAAGGTCCATAAAGACATGCATGGATGAACTTGACTGGCCTGCACAGAGTCCTGACCTCAATCCGATAAAGCACCTTTGGGATGAATTAAGAGCGGAGACAGAGACCCAGGCCTTCTCGTCCAACATCACTGTGTGGCCTCACAAATGCGCTTTGGGAAGAATGGTTAACAATTCCCATAAACACACTCCTAAACCTTGTGGACAGTCTTCCCAGAAGAGTTGAAGCTGTTATAGCTGCAAAAGGTGGACCGATGTCACATAGAACCCTATGGATTCGGAATGGGATGTCACTTCAATCCATATGTGAGTCAAGGCGGGTGAGTGAATACAATGTTTTTCTACTCAGGCAAAAGCAATCGAAGTAATGCATTGGCACCATCTGGTGACATCTTGGTGCCAAGGAAACAATTTGATGTGATTGGACTAAAGTAGTCATTTGCAGCCCTCTTGTGGCATCTATAGGCAATTACAAACCCTTTATGAGGAGTCAATTACGAGCAGATTTTCGCAGCAGAGCTCTGTCCCGATCCCTTGCAAATACCAGGGGTTCATTGTATATCTAAGTTCCTTATTCAGAGCCAACCTTGAATTTTGTAAATTCCTGGTTTATTTATTCCCCAACATTCCCATAGAACGTTTCCAACTTTGAAATTCCTGGAATTTAAAAATACAACTCTACCTGAGGATGAACAGGAACAGGGTGGAAATGTGTCTGGTGGTGTTGGCCGAGTCGGGGGTGCGGGGGCGCCAAGGTACCCGGCACCTGAGAAGCGCAGCAGTCGCTATTGGGCGTAGCGGTAACGCCGTCCCACAGCGGCGTGAAGAAGTGTTTGACGGAGAAGTGACCCTGTACGGGCGGATGCACCCCGTACGAGGAGGACACCAAAGGCAGGCAGCTTTCAGGAGACTCTCCAATACCGGAGTCGGCCGCTATGAGGTTGTACATCCTCGCCGCTCCCCGCCGATACACCTGATGCCTGTGCTGCCATGCGGCATAGTCAGCCTGGGCCACGTGGGCGACGCTCTGCACGGGGTCCACCGCGCCGCCGAACGGCGTGTTGCATTGCGTCAGAGGGACGCCCGCGACGAAGTCCGAGTGCGCCACGGCCGCCACCGCCTGCAGAGAGGGGCTGGCTCTAGCCTCGCCCCCTGGCCGGGAGACTCTGTTTAGCTGCCTCATCAGGCTCTGAACCTCTGCCAGCTCAGAGCGAGGGAGCAGGCTGTGATCTCCGGAGGGCATCCCAGCAATGGAACAAAGTGTCTCCACGGGAACGTCGGGCTTACACGAGCTCACGTGATAGGCCTTGTGCCCGTGCCCGTGCCTGACGGAATAGCCATTATTCATTGGGTTTTTATATGGCGTCGGACAAGCCTGGCTGTGTGTCTGCTTCGACCGTTTCCCCTCAGAGTTCTTCACCACCCCCTTAACCGCCGCCGCCGCCACCTTGCCGATGGCCAACAAGCCCTGATAGCCTCCCGAGTAAGGCTGCGAGTAAGTGCCGTAGCTCTGGCCCGTGGTGTCCAGGCCGTTCACCGTCTTGCTCAGCTGTTTGTGTTGTGGCACCCGGATGTCCGACGGAAAGATCTTGATGCACAGCGGGCTGCTGGCGGTCTTCCTGGCGAAGGCGTCGAGCTCGGCGGGAGACGGGTACCTGGACCCGGCAGAGGGTGGCTCGCCTGGGAACGTAGGAAGACAAAAGCCAGCTATTAGACTTGTATTTCCTCATTGAAAATAAAAAAGAGGGATTCACTTCACTGAATTCAGATGCACACTCCCCTCCAACACTCTTAATTTAAAGCCCCCTATTCACAGTGGATAGACCCTGCCGCAAATAGAAAAACAACTCAAAATCTGAGATATGAGTAAATTGAGTTACAAGCACAGTCACAGAACGAATTAGTCCCGTAAATCAAGACCCCACTGTAATTTGCATCTCATTTTACACCCTCCATCCATCCATGTTCTGAGCCGCTTATCCTCACAAGGGTCACGGGAGTGCTGGAGCCTATCCCAGCTATCATGGGGCAGGAGGCGGGGTACACTCTGAACCGGTTGCCAGCCAATCGCAGGGCACATAGAAACAAACAACCATCCACACTCACATTCACACCTACCGGCAATTTAGAGTCTTCAATCAACCTACCCTGCATGTTTTTGGGATGTGGGAGGAAACCGGAGTACCCCGGAGAAAACCCACGCAGGCACATGCAAACTTCACACAGGCGGGGCCGGGGATTGAACCCCGGTCCTCAGAACTGTAAGGCAGACGCTCTAACCAGTCGCCCACCGTGCCGCCTCACCTTACACCATTACCCTTAAAAATAAATGGCTTACGGATGATTTTATTTCAAAATAATGCACCGAAAGAGGGCATGTACTTGCACATGCGGGGAAGACCCTCTGCAACCTCCACTCACGGCCCAGACTAAACCTAGCTCCTTCCTAACGCACAAAGATCTTAGTCTCTCAGTTGAGATGTATGACTTCAACAGTACTTCATTGACACCAATTAATATTTTCTTGTGAGCCAGGACTTTGGCCTCATCTTGGGCTTTCTTAGTTTTAGGCTCGGGGGTACAGCTAGAGCACAAATATATATATATATATATATATATGAATCGATGAGTTTGTCAGCAAATAGATGAAACTATAGGTTCCACCAAAAAAATATGAAATGCATGAAGTAGGCTCACAGGGTTCACTTCATATTGAAAATATTTGGGTTTGTATAGAGAAGAAATCACCCTTGCAGACAAATTTCCAGGTGTGCCACCTGGGAACCTAATGAGGACAAGCGCAATAGAAAATGGATGGCTGGATCTCAACACAATCCACAGCAAAGCTGCTGAGCTCAAACCGTGACAGAAACGTCGCGGACGGATCGCCAAGCCGGGATTGAATCGTCGACAGCGAGCCAAACGGCGACTGGATTTAAATGTCATTAGCCGGGTAATTTCATGGCTGCTTAACGCCAAGCGACGTAGTAAAGGTTGATAAAGGCGGCCCCGTTTAAAACAATAAACGTGGCCGCGGCTGTAAATTACAGCCGGCTTGCGCAGCGTCGCTTTTATTAAGGTGGATGCGAGTCAGCAGGGATCAGGGCAGCTGAAGAGAAAGCTGTGATCTGCGAAGAGTATAGAAACTACACTTCATTTAATTCTCAATAACAAAACCAATTCCAGCTTTGCGGGGGCGAGCGAGCTTGCTCCCGTCTGAAATTTATTTCATTTCAGGCCTATGGTGAGTGAGAACCCCACACCCCCCAACCCCCATCACCCACTACGCCTGTGAAAATGAATCAATCTACGCGATCTGTCCCATGAAAGAAAGATATTGGGCGTTTAAAATGGAGGGAAGAGGGCGAGGAGGAGTGTTCAATCCAGAAACACGACAAAGCAAAACATTGGTTAGTATGTGGAGCACTACCAGCAAAAACAACAATATCCGCCCTGTCGGGAGAGACCTTAATACTCACGGAGTCTCTACGCTGGAACACAATCCATTTCTGAACGCCGCTTGCCGGTTTTTCCCACAGGAAACAATAGAAATAGAAATAACCACGACAGCATCAATATTGCCATCATAAAACTTGGTGACGTAACCTGAATTTGTGGGATGGCGCCTCACTCTCCTCAGTCTCCTCTTTAAAATGCGTCCTCTGAAATGAAGGCTTTAAGTCTGAACGTGGACTTGACCTAATGATTTAAGTGTCGATTTTCTCTTCTTTACAGACATTGGTTGAGGCATCTTTTTGGTGTCACAAAAACCCAAAGAAAAAGATAAACTTTTAACATTTGTTTTGATGCTGTTAGATCTTCGGGTTGAATTTTGAATTGTACGACCTGAGGCAGCGTGGTGGTTCTGGGTGAGGGTTAGGGTTTAGATAATCGTTCGGACTAGGGTTAAAATAATCCTTTATAGATAATCTTTAATGGGGTTACGAATCTTTTATTGATAATCCTTTGGGTTGGGGTTAAAATAATCCTTCATTGATAATCCTTAATGGGGTTAAGAATCTTTTATTGATAATCCTGAGGGTTAGGGTTAAAATAATCCTTTACTGATAATCTGCAGGGTTGTGGTTGTGTAATGTCTCATAATCCTCTTAAAAAAAAGGTACAACCAGATGCAAAAACATTCATAGCCTTTGGCAAATAATTGAATATTTATGAACAAAAAAGATTAGACTGTTCACATGGGATGATTGCGGGTGGACACGCAATGATGCATTTAAAGTGTAATTGCAGAAAAGTGCTCTATTTTCCATGCCGGATAATGTTGGCCAATTACGAGAGACGGCTAATTGTGCGAGAAGAAAAATCAAAAGACGTCGTTCTCGGTGAAAATGTCGCACGCACGCCTTGGCAGGGTGTCTGGTTTTGTTAGGCCAGAGATTAGAGCCCTGTCAGAGCCGCCCAGACACAACACAGCTGCACTTCCCACTGTGGCTGCAAGGCTGCGCTACTATGGAAACCTCATTAGTTAATAGGCCCGAACCCCTCCTCCGCCACCTCTCCCTCCCTGACAAAATGCAGCATGCACATGTTTATCAACTCGGGGGGGGGGTGTGATGCAAGGGCTGACCAATATGGCCAAAAATTCATATCACGGTAGAAATTGAATCCCTTCATAGTAACGGTATATATGACGGCAGTCTTGTACCTGAATGAGTTCAATGAACGAAGGTTCATGAACTATAATTCACATTTTGTGCTGATGAAGGTCATTGACAATGCTCTCATTCTGGCGTCAAAGAACGGTTTTCGAACGAAAGTTCATTTTCATTCAAGAGGGCCAGGTTTTGTTAGGGACTTCCAGGAAATCTTTGAACAAACTATATACGAGCCTTCATATGTCGGCGGATAAACGCTGTATTTAGCAACCGATTCAGTGCTGCCACGCCGCCATTCATGGCTGGCACGTTCCAGCTGCGTGAGAATGCGAGGTGCGTTCAGGGACACTGCGTAAATGGGAGCGAATTTGGTGGTTCTTTTCTCATACAGTACATAATTGTAAAAATTGATTAGGCTGACAATGAAAATTATTATTTGTATCAGAATGCTTTAGTTAAAATCTGTATGATCACATTGTCATGGTGTGTAATTTATTTTGTTTTGTAATATAGATTATTGATTCAATATTTTGTTAATATCGTCAGCCAGAGTTGCAAGGAATGCAAAGTTATCAATGCCCTTCCATGAGCAACTGAGCAAAAAACAATTACAACAAAAACCACTCACATTGGATGAAAACTATCTCATAAACGCAGACTTGCATGACAGAGTGACGTTCCACAAAAAAAAAAAAAAAAAAAAAAAAAAAAAATTATATATATATAATATGGTGGGGGCGTGAAATATGAACTGCGAGGGAACACTGTATACACTGGAATTCCACTCCAATCACTAACCTATGCTAACGCAGTGGTAAAGTCATAATAACAGAACATTTTGTATGAGAAACACTTTCAGGCCATAAATGCAACTGACTGCACTGAGAGTTTGGAGTATCCGTGAGCATTCTGGACTGTTTGGGCCTGAATGAATTGCACCTTCTGAAATCCTGTACGCCTCCTCTGTATCAACAAGTAATGACTGTACAACTTAACCCTGGTGATAAATAGGTTAGATTGCATTAAATTGTGTGTTATTGATGACATGCTGCTAGCAATGCAATTGTTGAGTGATGTACATCCCCAATTAGGACCCTTAGGTCATTAGACCTAAAGGAAGTGTGTACGAAAGCTCACTCTCTTCCGGTAATACTTTCAGTAAGACTTTAAAGTACAGCGTATCCCCACTATATTGCAGTTCATTGTTCGCTCCCCCGTTTTATTGCAGATTTTTAAGAGACTTTATGTTGTTGTTTTTTTTACAGTATACAGGCAAGTGCGAATTTTGAGTAGTAACACATTGTGCCGCAAAATGGCGGGCAGCGCTAAAGTCTCCCGGAAGAGATACCAAACATAATTAACTACAAGAAGAACAGGCACAGAAGGTCCCCTACTTATGTTCAATATTTGTTTCCACAGAGCACAGAGAATGTATGCCTGTGAATATTGTTGTATTCTCTGTGTGTTAAAGTAGCAGTTGTTTCAAGGTTTATAATTACCATAAAATCTATGATACTTTCCGTGCGCGTATGGCGTTTCGCTTTATATGTTAAGCTGGCCGATTTTTAACATTTTATTGTTTAGATATGCACAGTTTGATTCTCCTTTGCCTTATTTGTCACTTTTAGAATATTCAAAAAGTGGGTTTTAATAAGTTTGTCTATTTTAATAAGTTTAATTGTGTTTAAAGCATGTGGGAGGGGTAAAATTATTGAATTTTTTTTTTTCATATGGTCTCTCTTTATTGCGGATTGCCTGGCACACCCAACCCAACCCCCGATTGGTCCATTAATTGATTAATAACGACACCGCGGTGCTTTTGCTGTCATTTCCTCTGCCGTGTGCACCAATTGACCGCTGCGCACCACAGATAAGCAACGAAAACAAACGGGGAGGGTCAAGGTTCCCCCAAGCAACCAGCGAGTGTTGTCAGGTAAAGAAATGGCACACAAAGATAATTAACAGCCCGACCTTGATCACCCGGAAACCTGCCGACCGCACGCTGCGTCGCAGGTGGGGGAGAACAACAGTGTGGAAAAACAAGCAGGGCGAACGGCATCATGCAGTGCTGACAAATTCTTAATTATTTGACCCCCCCATGCCTGCCCTTCTCCACATTGATTGAAGTAGACGGGAATGACAGGATTTAATGACACTGGATGTGCCCTCTCTATAACAGTGGTTCTCAATTTGGGTTGATCTCATTAAAAAAAAAAAAAAAAAAAAAAGTTCATCCCTACAGTTGGGGAAAAAACAAAAAAATTACGTACTAAAGCAATTTCAATGGTACCTTGATTTACCAGTGCCAACTTGTGAGATTTTGCAAATGAGTTTTCCCAATCGGACGTTGATCGCCCAGGGTCCGGAGTCGGGGCAGTGCGGCGCCCGGTACTAAATGGTCTGCGGACCACTACCGCTAAAAGCCTCTGGTGGCTGGAATACAGTATGTCCCACTGGGCTTTTCCACACCGCTACAACGAGGCGCTCTAAAACAGCAATGCCAGCGAGAAGTCCTGGTAAACACATGCTGGCTGTCAAGTCGGACTTAAAAAAATAAATACATAAAAATTCCACCCTCTTCACTTTTCTGTCTTTCTCTATCTGAACTGCGTACACTCATGGCTGACAATGAGGCACTCTAAAACGGCCACTCCTGCGGAACATACGAAGGGATTGTCTTTTTGGTTTGTAGGCTTAGCTACCCACCGGTGTCTAACGGCATGTCGCAATTATGGCGGATAATGAAGCTCAAGATCTTATATGGTGGGGGTGGCAGCTCATGTGAAAATAAATGAGCAGTCAGCTCAGATTATAAGAGCAGAGAATAGTTGAATCTGCAGAAGTCCACTGTATCTCCACAATTGAGTACTACATACAGTAGTTCTTAGTCTTTGCATATGTTTTCAGCCATTACCCTCACACATGTACTGTATTTAGAAACACATTTCTGAATTCACTTTACAGAGTCTTTAATGATGCCACTCTATTTGGTGTTTTGGCCTGTTCAAGAATTGCGACGCCACGCCGAGTGCCAAGCGGCACATTTTCACAGGCGACTCGTAATCCTGATTTCATCCCTCCGTGCATTTGCCAACTTTCAAGCGCCGCCGTGCATTGTGTGCATGTTTCAAGGTTATGCAAACACAAGTGGGGAAACATTGCGAGTGGGTGGTGGTGGGGGTATTTGTTGCGATGGTATGTAAATGGTCTTTCATAAGCTTTATACCCCCCCCCCCCGAACAAACGCTCTCCATGCTTTCTGCCTCTTAAAAAAACAGGCTAATCTTTTTCCCGTGGTCACACTTGAAGCCGACACCAATTCACCCCCCTTCTCCAGATTAGAGTGGATATCTCATTGTTTGGGAGCAGTTAAGAGTTAATCACTGATTTACGGGCAAAACAAACCCCTTGCACGACCTCCAGCTGTTACCCGGAGGGGACGCTTAAGCGCCGAGGGCCCGCTTGATCCGCCGATTCTCACGCGAGATAACGCTTGCGCTCATGCATTATTCCGTGATAATAATTTCCCCCAACACGAGCGCCGCTCTTTTTGATTTCACGCCGAATCCTTATCCCGAGCACTTTTCTGTGATAACAAAAGAGCCGAGCAGAATACGGCTTGGCGCGTACTTAATTACGGCGCGCCGCACTCACCGAGTCCTGATATATAACATAACAGCCCGAGACCGAGCGTTGCGCATTTGTAACGCCTTTAAAAGTGAACCTGGAACGGTTTCCATGACAACCTCCCCGATGCACACACTTGGCTCAGTAAGTCCAGTCATTAAAACCTCGTCATTAATTGGCCTTCCTTCCAGTCATCTGTTGTTTGTTGCGTAACAGTCAGCACCTCAACGTGTCAATGCTGAGCCCGGCAAGCGGTGATGAACAGGCCCTTGCACCGCCCATGCCCGTTGGGGGTGCGCCAGATGGAGGTCTCTATGAGCATATACAACGTTCCCCCGCCATATCGCAGTTCATCGTTCATGACCCCACCATATCATGTTTTCGTAAGCTTTTTATGGCTTTTTACTCGGGCTGTGAGCTGTCAAATAGTGTTCTACTGATTACTACTCATCAATGAATACAGTCATCGGATAAAAACATTATCTTGCTTTTTTGATATTTAACACAATAACGTGTATGTGCAGATATTATTTTTTTGTCCACTTGGGGTCGTCATCCTCACATTCTACTGTAGTATTTCTGTGTGTATGGCTTTAAAAGGTATCAGCAAATGAGAGTGTAGAGTTGGCTTTCTGTTAACTTGGGCCCATCAGCAACGCATGTATGAAAGTGCTTATTACATGTTTCTTTTACTTACTATTCGCTCAATAACGCAATTGAAAGGGTTGTGTCTATCCTTGACCACTTGCGGGGGCATTACAATACATTTTAATTGCCGATGGTAGTCTATATTAAATTAGCTAACGTTGATACGTTAACGCGTGTTGGTCATTATAGACATGCTGTCACGGAGTTATCAGTCGTGCTTTTTTGTGTCATCAAACTTTGCTGCTATGCGTCACCAACACGCAATGACGAAAAACTCAAATTCTTTTCAATTTATCGTCATCCGTCCATCTGTCAAGATTCCCCCATCAGCCTTCAAAGACCAAATGTGGAGGAAATGGCGACAGTTCTCCAGACTGTTTGTAACTCCTTCTTGTGCACAGTCTCAAGATTCCCACCATCACCACCATTTCCCTCGGTTTAACATTCTGGCAACTCTAAAATCCATTTTAGCAGCCATCGATCAAAGCTGACACAGAACAGCCTCGGTGTACACAAACTTTGTAGCGCAGAATGACATTTTAAGATATTCTCATTTTAAATTTTAGGGTGAAAGAATGACTTATATTATTATTATATATATTCAAAACGGGTAAAAACTGACCCAAACGGTTTGTAAGGGTTAATTATCTGAACCAGAGCATGAGTAGCTTACTTGATGTTAGGATGCATTAATATTTATCTGCTGTGCGGCTGGAGGGTTGCCTGTCTCCCCTGTGGTTGACGCAACCTCGCCGTGGCTGTAAACGACGAGGGGAAATGGAAAAAGCAGACGCGGGGTAATGTTGACACCGGAGCACACGCTCTTGGATGTCCCTCACACTAACTCTCTATTTACGACACGTCTTCCGTAAACACGCCGGAATAAAAATATACAGCAAACCTTTGCTGCATGTGAGGGTCAGGGACCGTGCCCTGACGTGAACAGCAAAAAAAAAAAGTGTGAATAATTGACAGAACCAACTTTTTTTTTTTTTTTTTTTTTTTTTTTTTACAATTGCAAAGTTTAATTTGTTCCATGATCATACTTGCATCTCAAATCGAACGACAGCTCGTTCGTATGATATCTCAAGACACTGCTGTATTAAACTCACTGTAACCTAAACTATGATCCCAGATGTGATGACTGTTTTTCCTGAAAACCTATCAAACAACTATTAAATCAATCATTGTTTCAAAATTGTTGGCGCCTCAATTGTCCTCCAATTCTGGAATGACCCAAGTGCGCTTTCCAGCTAATAGTTTGTTCCACTGAAAAATTTGCGAGTAGGCGAGGGTTTACCGTGATCCCAATCACCCCATTTTTGTTTCCTTCGCGTCGCGGAGGCTGCATGCGGCGTGACCTCGGGCTTGAACACTTAGCTGTGTGTGTGTGTGCGCGTCTCCTCAGCGCCTGTGTCACTCCTCATTTGTTTCCGTGGCGCTCGGCCCAGCGTGGGCAAAGTTTCCCTCTTCTAAACAGGGCCTGAGCAAGGCCAGCAGCACGGGGGGTGGGGTGGGGAAGAAAGCTTTTCGGGCCTGGCTTTCAAGTCGAGATAAGAGAGCGGGTCGTTCATTCACTGCCGATCGCATAATTCCTTACAGTGGTTTCGCAGAAATGGGCCTCTTGGGCTGGCGAGCTTTCATGTCCGCGAGCTTTCCGTTTATTGACAGCTAAAAATGGAAATGGCTTTGAAAAGCGCAGCTAAAGGATGTCGCCGTTTAACTGGATCCAACAAGGACTCATTTACTGAGGAGGCCACACAGAGCGAGCTCCCGCCGCCACGCTTGCGCTTGAAATGTCAGCCCGGCCGCTGCGGGGGAGTTTTGCACACCCCCCGGGGGTGAATGGGGGTGTCCGCATGCCTGCAGGTAAACAGGAGGAGAACCCTGCCCCCCCCACACACACACACAAACTTCAGCCCCGAGGCCAACCAGGCCCTTCTGTTCCAGCATTTAGCAGACAAGCTCTCCACTGATTCCCAATTAATATTTCATAACAGGAAAGGCAGAAACTTCACCAAGGGAGAAATGGGAGCGTAGAAGGGAGGGGAAAGTCTCTTTACTCCAATTGAACCCGTTACATCAGAGCTTTGATGACTCTTTTAATAGGTTCCGTGACCTCAGGAAGCATGAAACTGGAACCCAATGAGGTCTAATTACCTCAAATGCAGCACAAACACTGAGCGGAGGACTCAAACAATGGTGCAGTGATTCATCGGGGAAATATACTGTACAGTGCAGCCTCACAACCAGAGGTGGCAAAAGTACTCAAACTCTGTACGGTGGTACCTTGACTTGCGCGTGCGCCAACTTAGGAGTTTCTCAAGCCACCGCTTTGCCGATATTTTGCTTTGTGTTGCGTGCCCAAAATTTAAGGTAAGGAGCAAGCCTAAAATATGCTGCCGCTTGAGTTGAAGAGAAGAGAAAATAAATAAATCGTACTGTACTCTAATGCACTCGGATGTGTGCAAGGAGAGCCAGTCGCTGTTTATTGAACTGGACAAACAGTCAAAGACAAAAATGAAAAATGACAACACTCGAGTATCTGCTGTCGGCCACAACTCACGCCCAGATGCTCACATGCAGACTAACTGACCAATTAATGGCTTTTCATTTCAATGTGGAAAATAGATATGTTTGATAAGTAAATTGAACTACAAGCTTGGTCACAGAACAGAATATACTTGTAAGTCAAGGTGCCACTGTACTTAAGTCGGAGTACAGATACAGTACTTGTGTAAAAAAGAAAAACGTAGAAATGGTAGAAGTAATGATCCAACTCACATGGAAGTAAAAGTTTAAAAAAAAAAAAAAAAAGTACAGACTGAATTTTTAGTTTTTGGGTGAATTTTGGGTTGCTTTAGGAAAAACCCAGCCAAATTTCAGGGTGAAAGGATGACAGTTGTAAGTATTTTTCTTGCTGTCAGATATCAAAACAGGTCAAATTTGAACCAAACGGTATCTAAAGGTTACAAACGCCAAAAGACACACACTTTGTGTAAGTCAGACTCACCTTTATGGGTGTGCGGTGGTGGCGGCGGCGCAGGTAGCAGCAATGGTGGCGTCAGGACATCCAGGCTTTTAGGCACGCAGGTCAAATGCTGCGACGACAGGTTCTGCCGTCTTTGAATGCAGGCCAGCATGATGGCGTTTTACGGCTGCACACAGCCTGGGTGGACCTGCTGTGGGGGAGACCAACAATCCAGATTTTAACAAAGGAAATCTTGATAGAAAGTTTTCATGGGATAGTGCGGGGAAGGTGTTGACAGGGGAGTTTTGAAACAGTCCTGAGAACTGTCTGTCGCCACCATGCTGTGCCCACACACAATGACGATACCTTTTCAAAATGTAGCGTTGCCCATCTGTCTGCTATACTTGGTTCAAATTTGGTGGTAATCAGAGAAAATCTCAAGTTAAAGTCAGTCTTTGAAGGACCCCGAGAATTGACCACTATTTGCTTTGAACAAAAAATGGCAGACTTCTCGTGTCTTTTCAGGCACGGATTCTTGAGTGGTTCTACTCATGATAAACATCCATCCATCCATCCATCCATCCATTTTCAACACCGCTTATCCTGGTTAGGGTCGCGGGACGCTGGAGCCTATCCCAGCTGACTTTGGGCGAAAGGCGAACTACACCCTGAACTGGTCGCCAGTCAGTCGCAGGGCACATATAGACACGGACAACCATTCGCACTCACATTCACACCGTCACTGAGTGGGAACTGAACCCACGCTGCCTGCACCAAAGTCAGACGAGTGTACCGCTACACCATCAGTGACTCTCATGATAAACATGCCTACCAAATTTGATCTTGGTATCTTTGGGGGGTGAATTTTGAAAGAACTGTGCTTTGGTCATCCATCTTCGCTGCCATGCTGGCTCAGATGCAGTAACGATGTAATATAATTAAATAGAAGTGTAAATAATAAACAGTTTTGCCACTTTCAGTGGACATTGTACTGCTATTCAATTCAGTGGACATTGTACTGCTACTCCTTCTGATGTATACGCCTTGGCCACCTGGGGGCAGTATAATACAGCGACACACGATGAAGAGTTTCACAACTGTCTCAATACATGGTCGTCATATTAGTCGTTTTCCGTAAAGAATAAAGAATATATGGCTGTGAGTATTTCTATACTGTCTGCCTACATGCGTAGGTCCACCATTGGTGTTTAAATATCCATTGCGTAAAAAGCTTAGATCGTATCTCGAAAAAATTAGTAAGCTGTGTAGCTCGTATCTTAAGGCCCCACTGTTTATACAATCACTGTACTTCTATGAACTCTGGTTGTTTTAGTCAGGAAAATGCTACAATCGTTCCTCGAACTCGATTTAAGTTTGTGTATATAAAGATAATAATAATAACAAGAAGAAGACTTTATTCATGTAGGCTATGAATTAATGTGATGATATGAGGAGTCATTTCTTTGTTGTTTTGGATTAACTAAGTAGTTAGTAAATTAGCTAGCTAGCTACGTAGCTATGTAGCAAGTGCAGCTTGTAGCTGCAGCGGACTTGGAGCAAGTTAACGCAACTAGCATCCCCCCATCTTAAATTTCGGTCGACAGCAGAGGGCGATGTGGCCCAACATGGCGGCGCCCTGAGTTGGATGAAAACTGATGAATAAATGTTTCATTCTCATGCCACACACGCAATATTAATCAGAATACCATGTTTACACTAGCGGTGGCACATACAACATATTCTTGCAAATAAAAGAAAAGCTTTCGTTCCTCTTTACGATCTCTTCCTCGGGGTAGTAAGACAAAATCTGAATGTGGTTGCCGCCTTCCCCCCCATGCTGACAAACTCAATTTCAAGTTGTCACCTTTAACGTCTAAAGGAACCAAAGACGCCATGTTGATATGCCAAAACAAGCGGTCCATTAGGGAGGTGCTGGGAAAGGGGAAGAGAACAAAGCTGAGAAATGGTATCTCCAGGGAATTCCCTTTTACTGGCAGACAGTGAGACGTGAACGAGAACATGTTTCATTACAGCCATAATTTGAAGCTGGGGGGGGGGGAGAACGGGGAGGGCACTGTAATTGAGCCACGAACATACACGGCGTCAAACAGTGAAAGCAATGCCATCTAAATTTAAACGAGTGTTAATGAATAAGTATTTGCTAACCATTAACAACTTTAGAGCATCGCGCATGACGTGATAGCGTGCGGAATATTGCTACGAGCGCTGCACGCAACACCAGCAATGATAGCGCTGCATGCTAAAGCTAACTTGCCGAACTAACTCGGAAAGCAACAAAAGGCTGTAACCTCGAAACTATGTATGTAGGAACCGCCATTAACTGAGTGAGGTAAAGTGCCAGATTTACCGTTAAGCACGGGTGGCAAAAGTACTCACGCTGTACTTAAGTACAAAAGTACAGACTATGAAATTACATAAGTGAAAGTAAAAATGAATTTTTACTGTCAGTTATATACAATACACATTTTGATGAGTTGGCACAACGGTAAAATACTTGCCCTAGTTTTTCCCTTGCGTCGTGCTCGTACTGAGAAGAAGAAGGAAACAACAAAATCACATTACATGTCGCTCGTGCTAGCTAGCGTTGGCTCGACTATTATCATAAAAACGTGTTCCCAGAGCTTGGCTGACATTGTGAACAAACAATAAAAAAAATGCTATTTAGCTAAAGATGACCAGATACCTGATAAATAAGCCACAGAGCGCCGGCGTGGGCGAGTTCCATTTTCGTCATTTGGTCAAAATTGAAGGGTTTAGTTCCAATTTTGACATAGGGGGCATTCTTATATTGCATTCAGCACTTTTCCGTGATTCATCAGTGCAACACTGATCCAACTCCCATTTCCACTCTTGCAAAAAAACATCACTGGAAGTGAAGCTCAGAGACTGATAGACCACTCGGAAAGTCAATCGTGCTTTAGCCAGTGAATCTGCATGTTAGTATAAGTGAATGTTATCATACTGTATCATCTATCTTTCATTAAATATTGATAATTTGGATGCAGACCACTTGTGCACTAAATAAAACTGCAATTTCTGTAAAAACAAGTATCCGGAAGATGTAATAAATTGCCAGATAAATCAAGATCAAGCTATAACTTCCCAGATTTTTATTGCAGCCATGAAATCACTCTCATGCAAAATGACAAAAAATGGAGTTAGTCCACTCTAGCTCTCAATAGTTCAAATCTACTTAAGCACAGTATCGAAGTATTGGTACATTGGGACTTCCCACCGCAGCTGCTAAGGCACCGATGCAGCCATTTTGCGTGCTCTGCGCGTAACAGAGGCTTGTTTAGCTGCTCTGACATCCTCCCTGATAGGGTCAATAGGCGTTCTTCCTGTTACAATAACATTACGGTCAGGGCTTCCAAGTGCGTCCTCTTCAATCAGCAGATAATCTGCGCTGGGTACATACAGAGCAGATGTCTGGCGTCTCCATGCTTCCCCGCAAAGCCCCCCCGAACCCTCGCCTACGCGCCACATATGCGAGGTCTCCCGAGTTCAGTATAATTTACCTCGCCGAGTTCAGCATATTATACCTTTTATTGAATTAGAATTTTGAACTTTTATGTGGAATACATTTTGATTGAATGATTTAAGTACAGGTGTATTGTTTTCCTATATTTTAATCTTAATGTTCTAACTGTGTGTAATGTTACAACAATTTGGCCTACAGAAATGTATGCATTTAAAATTGTAAATATAACCATTATAATTTGATAACCCCAGCACAGGGCGAATAATTATCCATCCATTTTCTTTACCGCGTCTCCTCACTAGGGTCGCGGGCTGCCAGAGCGTATCCCAGCTATCTTCGGGCGGGAGGCGGGGTTCACCCTGAACCGGTCGCCAGCCAATCGTAGGGCACATAGAAACAAACAACCAGTCGCACTCACATTCACACCTACGGGCAATTTAGAATCTTCAATCAACCTAGGCTGCATGTTTTTGGGATGTGGGAGGAAACCGGAGTACCCGGAGAAAACCCACCCAGCCACGGGGAGAACATGCAAACCCCACGCAGGCGGGGCCGGGATTTGAACCCCGGTACCCAGAACTGTGAGGCAGATGTGCTAACCAGTCGGCTCCCCATGCCTGTGATATATTTTTACCCAAAAAAAATTTGGAGCAATTTATGGCAGGATATTTTTGAGGAAAAATAAAAATGTCATTTCTGAGGAAAAAGTATGTTGTATATTTCTGCATTGGAAAAAGTAAAACATTTTCGTAGACCCCCCCCCAAAAAAAAAGGCTTCTTACAAGAATTAGGATGTGTACGAGAAGGCCACAAAATCACTTTTTTTTTAATATCAAAAAAGTAATCCATTCATCCATTTTCCCTACTGCTTTTCTTTCTTAGTTTTACAAGGGCAGGAAGATAGGGTAGATTAACCCTTACTAGAGTTAATTTTACAAAAATAAAGTTGTATTTTTACAAGAAAAAAAAAACTATCTTACAAGAATAGTCAAATATTTTTTAAAGAAAAAGTTGTGTGTATATATATATATATATATATATTAAACATTGTAAACCTATCCTCCACCACATATCCGAGGTCTCCCGAGTTCAGCGTAAGTCTTTCTTTCTTCTGTCACGCATAAGGAGGAAAAGCCCCAGAAAGTTTAAGGTGAACAGGCGACTAATCTTCATCCGTCTCCAGTGACATCCGTTGAGGGGATAAGCGGCACAATGAGGCCTGGAGAAGGCTCATCGGGGGCGATAAAGACCGTGCGCTTTGCCGTCCATCTGCTGTCCCCTACGGTGTTCCGATAAGGACGCTTTGGCAGTCATTTGGATTTTTTTCCCCCTTCTATCTTTTCCCCTCACGGATTATGAGATGGCACTTTGTGGGACGATAACAAGGTCAGGAGGCGAGCAGTAAGGGGGCGCTTTTAATAGCGGTGGTATTAAGCATTAAATGTTAACTATAATTTGATGACAAAAAAATATGCCCGGCGGCTATTAATGTGCCGTCAAGCTGGCAGTCAGAAAGCTGCTGACATTCTAATTGCTTTTCGCTGAGATAACCAAAATAGCACTCGAGGGAGGACCGCCGCCAAAGTTGGCACCTTCCGCAATCCGCAGCGTGTACCCTGGCAAGAACGAGGCAGTGGATGGCAACGAACGGCCTTGATTGTGAAGCCGCACACAATGGCCCTTCTAACAGCCGTTCTGGTGCAAACAGAAAATCTTGTCATTAAACAATACAAGTCAACACAAACAACAAACCTTATTCAACAGCACACATTTCAACGTGTGGTACACGGCGGATGATGTCAAATGAAGGAGCTGGACCATTTTTTGTTCGGCGGTCGACTTTCTGGAAATTGGTGTCCAAGGCAAATGGCCAAAATAGCAAATGAATTCCTCGAACAGAATGATTCTCAAAGTGTGGTTCACAGGCTCCCTCTTGTGGTATGTGAAGAATCACTGGCCAAGTACAGTTCAGTTGTATTTAACTTTTTAGTATAATAGATTTGCACTTAAGAATTGTTCTTAAAACTGGTGTTTAGGTAATAAAAGTTTTACGTGCTACGTGTTATGAAGCTTGTACCTTGACGTACGAGTGACCCGACTTGGAGGTTTTTGGAGTTTCAAGCACGCCGCTCGGCCGATGTTTTGCTTTGGCTTGCGTTCAAAAATGTGAGAGACGAGCGCTTGATGGCGGCAGTGAACGCAACTCACTTCACAGCAAGGAGCAGTTCGGCACACGTCGAACAATTCTTCCAAAAAGAGGTTTCAAGCTGTTTCATGCCATTCCCACTTCAACTAAAAACTAAAACAAAGAGAATTACATGTTGTGTATTAAAACAACCACAGCACTTTGAATGTCTGCCAACGTAATGCTAACGAACAATGCAAAATGCCACAGAAGGGCTAACAAATAGCATCGATGTGACTGCGTTATAATACTTTAAACAACAGATATTTGAACACAAACGGTGGAGCCACACATGTAGACAGACAATATTCAGAGGTATATAATTCTCTATCGTGAAAAACCTCTAATATTACTCCAGCTTCCTGAGGAGTTGTGATCATCTTCTCCATCTCCATGTATCTGTATGTCTGTATTATACTGTCCTCAGGTGGCCAAGGCACACATGCCAGGAGCCGCATGATTGCAATGAAATGATGCACAAACTGGTTCATTTAATTTTGGTGTATTACTATATGTTTTATCCCTAACCCTATGTACATTACAAACCTTTTGGGGGGCGAGGCTGGAAAACATTCATTTCAGTGAGGGGCCTGGAATGTATCCCCCATGATAAACAGGGGTTCACAGTATCCCGCTTTGCTAACTAGCAAAGCAACAGCTCCAGCGGTACGATAACTGAGAAAATGTAGTAGCACTGTAGCATTTCATGCATCGTCATCCGTCAAAGTCGGGGGAGGTCAAAAGAGCTCTGGTAAATTATGCAGGAAGCAGTGCACCTGTCTGACCACGCAGGGTCACCTGTGGCCGCCAGTGACCCTGCAGAGGTCACCGCGAATATGGCGGCTAAATTGTTAATCTGTGATGTGCGCCACGCTCACTCCGGAAATTCGATTAACGATTACATGAGATGAGATGAGTCTTTTCACTGTCTGGCCGGATTAGCATATGAGTGCTATGTTCATGTTCTCCTGCAAAAAAAAACAAGGCAGACACCAAAATAGCTTAATTGTAATGGATGTAAACAATTAAAACGGTTAATGAATACAAGCTTTTTATTTTGTAGTGAATTGCATATTCGTGACTATCTTTTATCCATTTTCATCAAGTATAAAAATAAGTTAACCACTGTTAATAGTAACAGGGATAAAACACGTCCACATCCATTTTCTATAGCACAAGTACTCATTAGGGTTGCAGGTAAACTGGTCTCTATCCCAGCTGACTTTTGGCGAGAGAAGCGGGATACACCGTGAACTGGTCGGCAGCTAGTCGCCATTGGTTCACACCAATGGGCCTCGAGTAATTGGCCTATATGAATAGTTAAAGCCATAAATATACCACAAACTATCTTCCCCAATTACTTGAATATCATTTCAAACTCATATTGTAATATTATATATAATACAAGGCGGGAATTTTTTTTTATAAATAAATAAAAATCTAATTTAGGTGGAAGTAAACGATTAACAATGAGGGATGGTGGCACAATTGATGAATAACAAGCTTCTTATTGCGTAATGAATCGCTTCTTATGTATGGAAGTGCTGCAGGGTGCAGTCTTAATAATGGGAGGCAGCAGACAAGTAGTTTGACACACACTGACTGAAATAGACGGCAGTGCAGCTGCTGGATTCAACCCCCTCACACTCACACACTCACACACACACACACACACACACACACTCCTCATACATTTTTAATAGAATCTATTACTTCTGGATTAGCCGATAAAAGCCGGCCTGCTTAAATTCTATAATAGTTTGCATAATTGCTATCAGCGCGCCCTAGAAGAGCAGCAGATTTCTTTCTTTTCCTTTTCTGTGGAAGATATTTTTAAGGGACATTAAGGTTCACAGTGTGGAGAATCAAACAACCTGCTCTCAAGGCCCCCCAAGGTTGATCATTTCCCATCCAATGTATGTAAATAGCACGCGTTGGCCAACACGAGGACAGATGTCCGGAGCATTCGGTGCCATGTAAATCACGCTGAGCCCGAGCTCAAAAACACTTCCTTTTTTTTTTTTCTCCCCCCCCCCCCCCCCCCCCCAAGCTGCCACAAAAGCCAAAGTGAAAACACAATAAGAGGACGTGTTTTTACATGATGTGCCGCAATGGATCCTTTTTGGGAACTTGTCCACATTGTGACTCTGTCGCCAATATATGCAAATGAATCATTGCACAATGCAGTGAAATGGGACACTAAAGAAATCCAGCAGTGTAGTATTCACACCAAAACTTTTTTGTGCTCTTTCTGAAACGTCCTCTCTAATTTGAAAACCAGCGCAGTAGTGATCGTTAAAGTGATACAGTACATCTCGACAAAGGGACAAGCTTTGCATGTCGGGGAGGAGCCAAGTTTAGCCTGGGTTTTTAGCGGAAGTGCGTCTTTGCCGCATGTACATTTACACATACACTTTGAAGCGCGAGATGCTAACTAGTAGAATTTTAGAATGCCACTAGAAGTACGAGTAGAAAGCAGATTTAAATTACTGCACTGTATTTCCTCACTAGTAGCATGTACAGCAGTTAAAGGTTAAAGCATTTGCAAGTCATTGTATTCTGTTTTTAATTTACTTTTTACACAATTGATGGATTGAATTGGGTTTGTGCATACAATAATGTTGGATTTATCTTGCCCAACATTATCAAAAATAATTGAATAACTGAATTGTACATGGAAAAAGACAGATTTTTTTTTTTTTTTATTGGATTGGGCACTTGGACCTGCAGTGAAAAAGCCCTTTGTCTGAGCTTCCTATTTTTTTTTTTTTTTTTTTTTACTTCTACCAGTAAATAAAAGTTGTAGTTGAACAACGTACTGTTTACTTTTCTTTCGACCAGATATCGAGGGGATTTGTCTGGCATTTTATTAATAGTTGAACAACAGTTACACTCTTGGAACATAACATTCTATTTTTTTTTGGGGGGGGGGGGGGGGATTGGAAATGTGATGAATAGATGCCGTGTGCAAATGTAATTATCACCCTCCCCCCCCCCTCAAAAATGGAGCGATTAAGTGCTATTTCTTTTTCCCAAAATCCAAGGTAAAAGCGCGCACAGCAAGGGGTCTTATCTTATCCTCATCCCGGTGTGCTCGCTGTCGAAGGACGATGGCTACGCTGTCCAACCTTTGCAAAAAGCCTTGACTTCAAAACACTAACAGATGGTGAAAATGTTTAACAGACAGATAAGATCTCCACATTTGATTGTACGCTTCAAACCGCAGAGGGAGAAGGTAAAAAAAAAAAAAATAAAAAAAAAATAATGAGTTCAAAACAAAAAGGTAAAGCCATTAATTCCACTTTATTGCTCAGGACGATTTTCTGTTGTTGTGGCTTCTGTAGTTCACTGCCGAGCTACACTGCTTACACTAACAACATAGCTGTGAACAGAGGGAAAGGTGGTTTACAAACGCAATGTCAGTTTTGCCAACTTTGCGTCTTTTCCGACCGTAGTTTCGGCACATTTAGCTGACACGCCCACAGTGTTTGAAAATGGGGACGACAGCTTGATTTTTCGCGATTTTGTAGCCTCGTTTTATGTATATTGCGACTTGAGTTCACCGCCACCATACAGCGCTTGCATCTCGAGTTTGCGCTCGCAGTTAAAATGCAAATAATTTACCGGATAGCAGTTCATATCTCAAAAAAGGCGCAAGTCGGGTCACTTATATCTCAAGGCATCGCTGTATGTATTTCTTTTATTTCTATGGAAGTTGATGCAAGTTAATGCTGGGGGAGGGAAAAAAAAAAAAAAATCAAAGCTTCTGTGGTATCAGGAGAGATAAAGCAAATCTCAAGAAGCAACATTTGTTTTGAATAATGTCACTGTCATTTGTTATTTCTAAAAAGCGAATGTGTGAAAAAAAAAGTCGATCAAAATTGTATTGTGGTGGGAAAAAAAACTAATTTAATTTAAGGCCATATCACCCAGCGCTGACAACAAATAATAACAAATGTGCCTTCGTCTGTCCTCGGGCTGCTTCCAGTTTACTGCTTCTCTGTGAAAGGTCAACGATTCCTTCAAATCATTAAAATCCGAGCAGCCCGTGTATGTAATGCTCCCTGTGGGCGATAACCTTATGATAACCTCGTGGAACGTTCCGGAGGGGGGTGCGGGGGAATTGGGTCACTGACCCACCCCGCAAATCGGGCACGCGGGGGCGGGGGATCTTGAGCGACTGGCGAATAGTGATGCCTTCACTTGTAATTTGACAGCATGGATTATTAATTTGAAGTAATGGCGGGGGCAGCGGCATGCAAGACAAAACAAAGATTAGCCCGACTCTAAATAAGCCTGGCAGTCTCGCTCCCCCCACTCCCCGGGTGACCCGCGGGGGCCTCCCCTGCTCCTTAACCTCCCACCCTTAACCCCTGTTTCCCTGCCCCTGGAAAGAAAAGACTAATTAGGCACATTTCAAAAGATGGCAGCCGGCATCTAATTGCACATGGCAGCTAAAAGGTGATCACACAGGGGCGGACATTGCTAAGCAACATAACCACGGGCATTCGCCATCGTTATCCAATGGAAATATGAAGCGGTCTATTCTACGGGAGGCCGCTTCATTCACAGTACAGTATTCACAATACTTATTTACAGTGGACCCGGCATACTCGCAGTTTGGCAACTGCGGATTCACGTATTTGCATCACCCCCCCCCCCCCCCCTTTTTCAATTTGTTTTATATTCAGAGTTTTCATTCCTAAAAACTGGTGCTTTAAGAGTTAAGTTTAATTTGTTCCGTGACCATGCTTGTATCTTAAGTTATCTTTCCCCATTGAGATGAATGGAAATCCAATTAATCCGTTCCAGCCTCCCAAAAAAAAAAAAAAAAAAATTCATATTTTTAAATGTTTTGCACTCAACAGCATTGTACTGTATAAAACCGCATTAATAACATTTGCTCTTTACATGAACAGCAAACACAACAAGGCAATTCCAAGAGAGTCTTTGCACAGCCTAAGTAGACAAATGTCAACCCAATAGAAACCCTGAAGTGCTTCTGTAGAAATGACAATCTGAAAGCTTTGATGGCAACTTCAACATAGTTGTTATTCGCATCCTGCACATTTGTCCCTTTAGGTGGCAAAACAGCCCTGTAATCCCACTAAATTGCAGTTTTCCTCTTTGCCGTGCGACACCCCACCATTGCCGGCCATAAACAGGATAGGATTTCACACCTGGCCAGTAATCATCTTTTAAAAAAACAAAAACAAAAAAAAAGTCCCCTCTTTCGCTGTGCGCCTCCAGGCCAACCTTCCACCCTGCTGCAGCAGGCGAGGTGCGAGCACGCCACCTCCGGCCTGCACACAATGGACGCGGAAAGGCGCTTTGAGGGGAAGGGGGGGCGGGGGCCCGGTGCTGAATGGGGCCGTGATAAAAACACTTCAAAGTGCTTCCCGGATCCACGGAGATGCTGCTGACACATGAGGCGCCTTTCAATGGGGGCACAAAGGCAGCATCCATCGCACACACATGCACGGCATGGACTAGTGGTGCTGACAGGCAAAACCAGCCAGGGGTGGGCAAACTTTAAAGCTACAGGTCCACATTTGGATTACTAAACAGATGGTCCAGGTCAGAATAGATGAGGTTTCAAAAAAGACAAAAAACAAGTTAAAATCTGTATGTAAAAACAAATGTAATGAGTTTAACAAAAACGGAACGATTCATTAACTCTTTTTTTTTTATATCATGATTGTAATTTGAATTAACAAACTGTTTGATAAAATACATAGAACCAGTTTAAACGTGCAGTAAACCTCGAGTTACCAATGCAATTAATCCGTTCCAGCTGCAGAACGACGCCTATTTACCTTATTGTGATCGTTGTGTGGCTAAAAATAAATACTGCACAATATAATCATAGGTGAAAACACAATTTATGATGACGGAATAACAAATTGTGCAGCGTCTTCGCCTTTTCGGGTACAGTAATGTTTACTTTCACTGTGGTTTACTGCTAGCCCTAAATGGTCACCACTTCTCAAAATGCAGCGCGGCTTTTATATTGCATTGTGGGATGTGGCGACCATTTTAAGCACAAAACAAAACAAAGATATTTGAAACACGGAGCCAATGATATTCATGCGGGGCCAGAAAAAGCACAACGTTCCATGGCCTTCCATGGCCATGCCAAGACTGTTCATAAAGCGAAAATAGTGTGCAACCTGAGTTAATTTCTCTTTTAAATTTTTTTTTCCTAAACCAAATCGTTCGTAAACAGAGGTTCCACTATATATGTATTTTATTTTACAAAGATTTTGTACTTTATTAGATATAACAAATACATGTACTTAGTAAAATATTAAATGCTAAAGTTAAGTACTTGTTTTATTATTGCAATGTATTAACCAATTAATGCAAATGAAAAACAAAAACATGAAATGTACAGTATATGTAAAATGGTTTATTTTTATTTGATCATATATAATAAATCAATTAACTACATATTTAATCAAATAAATAGAAAAATGTGAAATGCATAGGTACAATGTTTTATTTTACTAATATGCTTTATTTAATTATTTGGAACAAAGCAATTGACCATTTTAGTAAAATAATTTTAGTAAAATAAAAAAAATAAAAATAAATCCACACAAATATGTCAAATTATTTAGTTAGCAAATATTTATTTTATTTACAATAAATCAATTATAAAATTTAAATACAAATGTCTTTGGAATGTAAAGATTTAAAAAATCTTTACATTATTACACTAAATCAATTATCCAATTATTTATTGAGATAAATAAATAAATCTTAACTTACCAATTATTCAATACAACAAAAAAATAATATGTATAAAATACTTCATTTTACCAACATTTCACCATTTCCAATAAGTCACTCAACCAATTATTTAATGATGTAAATGATGGTAAAGGAATAAATACAACTTAATGAACCATTTTGAGGCTAAATGAATCCACCAAATATTACCGGACTCTTGATCATGTAAACACTTGCCGGGCCCGATTTCAAGAATAGAGTGGACCACGTATGGACTCCTGCGCCATACGTTGCCCACCCCCTAACACCCATTTAGAGACTGTAGATACAAATCGACGCTTGCCATATTACAATGAAATATGCCGAGTTTCTAATTTACGATCATTAAATCAGATGGCTGTCATAAATAAGCATGAGACATAGCCAGGCTTTTATCGAGTGTATTGTAGTATGGACATGTGTAGTGTCCATGAAAGGGGTTTCTTACAGTTTTCTCTTCTCATGCGGCTTGTTTATCTTCTCCGCGACTGGCTGAGGAGAAGTCCCAGTGTATTCCTTCCCGTAGATGCCATTTAACTCCTCGACATATTATTCATTTTTCTTCCCCCCCCCCCCCCCCCCCCCCCCCCTCCTGGCCCCTGTTTTTTGTCTTTTTTTGCAGCTGCGAAGCTCCGACGAGGAAGCGGCGGTGTTGTGGCGGCTCCCCCCACCGCCCCCCACCACCACGCTCGGTGAGACGTCGCTTAGGGGAAATGATGAGTGCACTCCGGTGCTCTGGTAAAACCGGCTCTAGCCCCCGGAGCCAATCAATCAACGCTGCCTCCGCGGATATTCCCACGGTTCGGCCAATCAGCGGACAGAGGGGGCGGGTTTATGTGGTGACGTCAATCCTGTCAAACGAAGCGCGTTGCTGCTTCGCGGAAACACTTAAAGGGCCAGGACGCTGAAATCAAATTAAAACAAGTGTTCAGTTTGTGTTTTAAGGCTTTGTTACTTCTGTTCAAGTGACAATGTTTCAGCTTGACTCTATCAGGGGTGTCAAACTTTTTTATTGATTGATTGATTTATTTACGTTATGACTTTGAAAACATAAAATGTTTAATCGCCTCATTGTATTACATATATACACAACAAACGTTAGTTAACCTAGTTTTGAAATCAGAAGTCTAGAATCATAATTGTTCAACTATTGTTTAAGTTACTGTAAAAAGGGGTTTGGAAACAAACAAAACAAAACAAAACAAAAAACGCTTGCAATATCTCCAAATTATTATTTTTTACATACGGCAATTTGAAATTTTGGTACAAATTTGAGCAAGAATCACGGAAGTGGACACACTTGTTTCACCTCCAGGGGCCGTGTAAAATGATGTGGCGGGCCGGATCAGGTCCCCGGGCCTTGACACCTGTGCTCTAAATTGTCCATAGGTGTGAATGTGAATGGGAGCACTAGTTGATTTATATGTGTCCTGCGACTGACTGGCGACCACTTCTGGGTCTAACCCACTTTTCTCTCCAAAAGTCAGCTGCAATAGACTATAAGCGATGGAAATTACTCGCGAGATTTTAGACTGCTGAGGTGTCAAAAAAAAGAAGCTAAACAAAAAAGCATAAAGTTCTCTCTTTCACTATATCTTTTAATCTATTTTCTTCAAACACAAGGAATAAAATATGTTATCGACGACCTTGAATTTTTGTCGTGGCCCCCGAGGTTGCCAGGCAACCGGACCGAGGACCTTCCTTCCAGGTCAGTCACCACGCCCGGCCTTGAAATTACCCCATACATAACATTCTTGTTTGCCTTCTTGTTGAGGGATAAATGAGAAAATCAATAGCGCTCTTGTACCCGCTCCTTTAAGGACACGACCAGCAGGGCCGGCAGCCAACGCTTGTTGTTATGATACAAGTTTATTTCCTGGACGTGTTTGCTACCACGTAAACGTGAACACAGTGGCATCATTAATATGTAGACTCCCAGTTGAAGTTTACTGTCAAACGAAGACAAAAAGAATGAAACATTTTGTATTTAGAACAACTACACTTTAGGAAAGTCCACTTGGTTTAATACTAACAAACAATGCAAAAACGCCGCTGACGTGCTAACGGTTAGCATCAATAGTCGTGGTTTTAGAAAGAGCGGATATTTGAACGCAAACGGTGGAGCAACACAAATAAACAGACATAATCTACAATGAAATTTATCTACAATGAAAAATGACAAATTTTACTGAGTCACAGTAGAAGTGCTATTCTCCGTTGGAGTTTGCATGACTGTACAGTATCATACTGCCCCCTGGTGGCAAAAGCAGGCACACCAGCAGGAGCAGCACCATGAATTGGATTGCAGCATTCAATTATGATACACAGTTTAATTCCTTACATTCTATTTAATTATGTGATTACTCTGTTTTTATAAAGTAGTAATATTACAGAGTGCAATTCTTCCCAATCGAAATGTTTTTTTTGCGGGGGTTGGTTGGATTAATGGCATTTCCGTTCATTTCAATGAGGAAAAATGGTGGAGATAGTGTTTTCAATTACTCGTAGCTCAGTCCAAATACTAACCCCGAACTTCTAAACTGCGAGGCAGATGTGCTCACGCCGCTTGCGCGCCATGCCGCGAGTAATACATCCAACAAGACCGACACTCTGACCCACTGCCATGTGAGACACGATTAAATTGTGTCTTGCCAGCTTCCCCCAAGTGTCACTGGAGTATGAATAGACCTGCAGATGGCAAAGCGGGTTACCATGCCAACTCGTGTTCCCTAACGTTGAATGCGCAAGATTGGGAATTGTTCTCCCACTTAATTACATGTTGTTGTTGTACACTTTTTCCGCTCGGGCACACGTGATTTTGTGTTACCGACCGATGCCTCCGCCGTGAGCTATCTCCATAAGTGAGAAAGGAAATCATGGCCTCCCAAAGGTGGGACCATTTGATGCTCAGGCAAAAAAGAAAAAAGGTATATATGACTTCAAATGAATCCGCAAAATCAGAGAAATTTATGAGAACGCATCTAAAGTAGGTTGTCTATGGCTTCGATACCACAGAAGGGTGTTAACAGAAAAAAAAAAAAAAAAAAGTATGATGATTACCATGGAAAAGCCATTTCGAGCCAGAACAAAAATCCGCCCCGATTTCACCAATCAACCCGAAATTGGGTGGACATGTTTAGCATAACAAGAAACACACACACACACACACACAAAAAGTCTCCAACTCTAAATTGAAAAGGTAAGTTAGCCATTTTGAGCAAATTTCAGGGTTTGAATTTGCCAAAATGAGCCCCCATGGAAAGCGGTCATTCTCGACAGACGGGCAACACTAAATTGTCAAGCTTTTTATCCTCCACCAACACATTTGTGAGTGACATTGTGGGTGCGCATGATGTCAAAGTTGATTATTTTGAATAGTTGCTGTGATTTTATTTTTATGTTATTCCTTTAAAGTTGCTTATGCCTTTCGAAACGAATAATGAAGACTGTCAAGGATAGATTCCACCTTGCAGTAAATAAACAGTTGGTTTCAGTATGAACCTGATACATTTCAACAAGGACAGATGGAGCCATGGGCAAAAGCATAGATGACTGGTTCAGCTATTTTATTATTTTTTTTCAATGTATTTTTTGTTATCATGTCCACGTCTCCCTCATTTTTCTTTTTTAAAAGAGAGTCCTGGCCGTGACAGCGATAAAGAGCTCCATCTGTCCATGACAGACCCGAGCAAATGAACCCATTAAACAACAGTATGGCGAAATCTCCTGTTTTTTGTTCTAATGGCAGCTGTCATTGGCACTGTTGTGCTGAAAAGGAGTGATTGCAATGGTAATTTAATACAGTATATATGAAACAGACAATTTGGAGGGTTGATATATGAAACAGATAAGGCATACAAATCACATTTTAACTGTTGCAACTTGGTTGCCATCCAGGGGGATCCTCAGTGAGATATGCTGTAGTGTCCCCTACTGGAAAATAAACGCTTGTGGCACACATTTCTTGCAAGTGGATTGAAATCCTGGTGAATTTTCCAGGATCCCCACAAATTTACACTCAATTTAAACGTGTTCAAATCGTCGTAATAAATTAACTGGATGGAGAAGAAATCCTCCCCTGTATTAGAAGTGGACATAATTTAGATTATAAATAGCAAAGCAATTCTTCTAAAGTCCAAACTTTTTTATTTTATTTTTGGTGATAGTCTTCTTGGGTAGGGGTAAAAATGTGTATTTTAAATTGCTTGAATTGATACTTTTAACCACTGCAATATACCTTTTAATTAAATGGTATGCAAAAAAATCTGTGTTTCTATCTACATCAACAAATCTATTTATCTATCTACATCTGAAAGTGACCCAAGATTAACAAATAAATAATAATAATTTTTTAAAAAAGACAAATTATGCGCAAGTAACTATAAATAGTCTGTTTTGACCGTTTTTTTCCTCGAAGGGGGTTCGTGGACACATAAATTAAATGCTTTCAATAAAAAGAAATTAGCTACAATGTTGCATTTATGAATACTTTTGTCTCAGGCTCGGTGTGAATGAATTGCGGTGACGTCACACCGTCTCGCGTTCCTACGGCAACGGCTGAAGGCTTCCCCCCGAGAGGATCATGGGAAATGTGTTTTGCCCCTGAAACGGAGGGAGTTTCGAATTATTATTTTTTAAATAGTTACCTGCGATTACTCATGATCATACATCGGTGAGTCGACCAATCCAGTAACGCGACGTTCACGCGAAAACGCGTCAGTACGCCAAATATGTTCGAAATATCCGCGCTTCCTTTTCTCCGTACAATTAGCTAGGTGGCTAATGCTATCTGCGCGGCGGCGCCAGAGGCGACAAAAGAAATGAGACGAGCGTTTTTTTTTTTTTTTAAGTTATAAATTGTGTAAAAACTAGTGTCACAAGATGTTCACAACGTGGCCGAAGTCCCCCGAATGGCTCAGCGAGGATGTCAGTAACCATGAAGAAGAAGAGGGTGTTTCATCCCGACCTGGGTATGTACAAGGTTGCTAGCTTTTGCTAGCACAAAAAAAGTAACAACATTTGTATTTTCTCGATTATTATTATTATTTTTATTTTTTATTTTTTTGTGGTAACAATACTGCTTGGCAATAAAGCTCACCGTTGGAAAGCCCGTTAAGAAGCATGCATTTGTGGGATGAGCAGCAGCTATGAGAAAGCCCATTGCGGCCATGAAAATGAAATAAAAAAAAAAAATGCCAAAACTTCTTTGCCAGTGCAAGAAGTTGAAAAATAAAATAGTTTATGGCAACAGTAAAGTAAGCAGTGTGGCATCGGCAGAGAAGATTAGGCAAATCTTTCATAGGCGAAACCCACATGTAGTCACTTCTGCCACTCATCCCAGAAATGCATGTTCCTTACAAATGTGGAACCATGTAAAAAGCTAATAAAAAGGCCATTGCAACAGAAAAAAGATTTATTGCACAGAAGCATTGTTATAGGAAATTAATAATACAGCAAATTTGTGCTGTTTATTTTCACTCAACCCTAACCCGTTATGTTCATTTCTCAACAATAATGTTCTAATTGTGTAATTCTCGAAAAGTGCCAGAAAACTGAAAGTTACTTAATTAGTGGCTAATTTACTGTAATTATGACGTAATTAACTAGTTTAAGTAGTTAGCTTGCCAACTAGCTAGCTCTTTAGTTAGTTAGCTAAGTACATTTGCCATATGCTGTAGAAATTTAGATGTGATCAATTGCCCAGTATGAGTAAATCACCTGTAATGGAAAGTCAAAGCTAACGAATGCTAAATAATCTGAGCAACAAAGCGAGGTGCTACGCTTATCATTTGTGCCCGATTATGTTCATTTCTCAGGAAGAACAGCAAATTATGATCCTGGGTCAGTTTGACCCCAGGGCATCGTGTAGTTCAAAAGTGCCGGAAACTGAAAAGAATTCCGGTAAACCTTGTTTATATCTCATGAGTCATTCCATGACTAACCCCTTTCAGTCACTCTGTAGTGCATGACTATCCTGGTAATTTGTTTGGGGTGCGGGAGTGAAGTTAATAACACAACTTTTTTTTTTGTACTTGGGTCAGTTTGACCCACAGTATAACCTGAGCATTAATACACATGATATTTACAGCACTGATACTAACAGTTATACACATAAATATTGAAATTATTATGTCCTGTATTTTTTGTCTGTGGGTCATTTAGTAGAAATTCCCGTTTTCTCCCTTTCAGGTGGCCCTCTGTTGAATATTCAAAGGAGGAACGTCAATGAGCTTTTCCTGCTAGCATCGTTAAACACTAACGGTGTCGCGTTGGCAGCATGGAGCTGAAGCTAGATGTCATCTTGACCTCCAGCATCAAACGAAAGAAGCCATGGTCACGATTCTGCTGGCTTGGACAGGTACAGAAAAAGGTTAAATCATCCCAAGAAATGATAATAAATAGAGTTGTAATGGGGTGCAAAATTTCCGTTAGAAAATGCAAAGTTTTGGATATACTCCCAATTAGAAGCATTCCATGGGAATTAACTCATTCACTGCCAGCCTTCCCAGCTAACATGGATATTTGACTTCTAAAACCGTCAATGGCAGTGAATGTGTTCACTGGGAATTGAGGGTAGTTTAAGTTTTCAACGTTGACAAATTCCTGGATTTTGTAACCCAAATCACGAGTGAAAATTCCCTCCCGGTGCTTCAGGAGAAGGAGTGTGTCTTCCTGGTCGACGACAAACGGATCAGCGAGATCAACATGGTGTCCGGTCGCACCAAGAAGAAGACACCCAAACTCCATCCTTTTCTCAACAATGTGGTGACGATGGCTCCATCGCACAACGGTAACTTTCAACGTCAGGAGTCAAAAGTGTGTTTTACGTCACAAAAAACATTCACTGCCTTTTTTGTGTGTGTTTCTCAGGGATTTGGTTCTGTGGACTTTTAGCCTCAGGGGAGCTCTTTTTATGGAACAGGGACAAAGACATGTTAAAGACCGTAGCAGCTGTCCCTGAAGTTGTTCAGATGATTACTGCTGTTCAAGGTAGGCTTCCATACGTATTGGACAGAGTAATTTTGCATTACTACATCACCATAATGACACATTTGATTGGTTGCTGTTGACTTTATTTGAAGAGTTTGATCATTCAAGAATTGCATCCATTTTATGTGGAGTACCTTGAAACAGGTGCATCTCAATGAATTAGAATATGATAGAAAAGTTCATTTATTTTATTAGTTCAATCCAAAAAGCGAAATACATACAGTATATAGTATTATACAGATACGATACTATTGTTGTCATGCGAAGGTGGTTTGTTTGTGTTGAATAATGTAACTACTGAATGCGGTTGTTTTGTGAATTGCAAAGCTCTGTAGGAGCAGATGGAGACAAAGCACTTGTAGGAATTTGAAACATCTACAATGTCTTTTGTTTTCAACAAGATGTCCTCAAAAGGTTTGGTTTTGGGCGAATTCCATAACTCATACTTAGAGGAACTCCTACTTGGGAAGACTGTTATCGCAATGTGCGTGTGTTCCTAATTGTATCGTAGTGAGTGTGTTATTATCTTATATTGGACATTGTTAGCCTTGTTTTAGTGGATTTATTTTTTTTTTTTTCAGGAAATGCCGCACGGCTGTCCGTCCACGCGTCAGGTGACGGGGCGCGCGTGCTGTTGGTCACCAAACTGGGGAAAGTGTTCCTGTGGGAATGTACGGACATCGAGGATTTAACTTTGGCGCGTGACGGCTTGGTAAAGGGACGCTGGGCGCAAATACAGTCGCCGCAAGATAATCCTCTGCCCGCTTTGAAGGACAAAGAGGCATCACAGTGCAGCGTCTTTGTGAAGAGCCAGGTTTATATGCATCACTGCAGTCAAATGGTCCGCGAGGTTTCGCGTGTGTGTACCTTATGTTGTGACGTTGCGCTTTAATTTCAGGCTACGGGTGATGTATGCTTATCGGCATTTGTATTCACATCTGGGAAGAAGCTAATCATTACCTGCCTTAAAGTTCAGTGGATGGAAGACCATTTGAGTTTTGGGTAAATGTGCATTAATTGTTTCAACCAGGGGCGGGGAACCTTTTTTTTGGGGGGGGGGTTAACGTAAGGCAGTTAAACAAATAACAAATGTATACAAAATGAGAACACTGGCAAAGGGCAACGGTACGCCAAAACCTGCATCCAGGATCTCTCACAAAGTCCCACCAGGCCACGCTTCTTAAATGCACACAAATCACTACAACACTTGTGTATGTACGGTAAATACACTTTTAAAAAAACAAAATGTTTTTGGGGGCACTGGAGCGTTTTAGTGCCATTTCACTCGAGTGGCATTGTCTGTGATGACAGAAGCTTATTCATCATTCTGCAAACCATCACGAAAACACTTTTTTTTAATTAGGTCCTTGGGATACAGCATACAGTGGGCCACGAAGACATACCCCATGTCGCGTCTCACCCCGCCCTGCCAAGCAGTCAAGTCCAGAGGGGCGTTGGTGAGCGACTTTTCTCCTGACGGACAACTGCTAGCCGTCGCCCTGAACCAGCGGCAGCCCAAAGTGAGCATCTGTGTGTTCTCGGTTTAATCTTATGCGAGATTGCGCTGTAATGTGAACATTTTTGTTTTGAAACAAGGCGACACAGGTTCTATTTGTGAGCACACAGAATTTTGTCTCCGTGTCAAGCGGCCTTGGAAGATGCGGGTGTAAAACAGAGCAGATTCCTTCTAAATACACAAGGTGGACTAACAATGATGGGAATCGATTTGATTTTTACTGTACACCTTGAAGGGTTTTAAATATATATATATATATATATATTTTTTTTTTAGGTCATATTGGGTAGGCAGTCTAAGCTGGTCACATGACAGCCTTTTCCTGGCCTGTGTTCTGAAGAGAGGCGCCCTTCTGGTCCTGGCTCGTCTCGGCGGGCTCCTCACGCTAAACAGCTCTGGTTGCAAGATCGACTTTGGACCTGCACACTTCCTTCCCCTTCACCCACTGGTCACTTACCGGTTGGTCTTCATTATAATATACCGTGCATATTCATAATAGTCTGTCTTGTGGTCTGTCTTTCCATCCATCCATCTACAGTGAAAAAAAGAGTCGTTCAATTTACTTCATTTGAACATGTACATCAGTTGCACATGATTAAAATTTGTTAAAATGACATCATTTACCCCACTTTTACCCCTCTTGTCCGGAAAAAAATATGTATTTTTAACACGTTTAAATCATATGCAACTGATGTACATGGTTGAATTAAGTAAATTCAAAGGACTGTTTTTTTTTTGTCATGTGATAGCATCCCTTGATAGGTGCCATCCATCCCCGCAATCACCCATCTATCCATCCGTCCACCCATCTATCGTGAATTGGTCTATTGATCTATCCATCAACTCAATCGCCTATCCATCCATCCAAATACTTGAGGACCTATCTGTATTTGAGGTGCTGTTTGTTTTTGTTCAAGTGGACGACACATCCTGGGCAAGGCGCCGAGGCCTCCGGCTTGAGGAAATTTGATACTGTACAGTAGTTATTACAGTAGTAAGACAGGTGACGGTGACGAGCCTCGCTTGTTGTTTTTCACCCTGTAGACCACCAGCTGGAAGAGCGGAGGCCCATCTGTCCAGCTCCAGCGTGTCGGCGCGGGACGCCATGAGGCAGCGCTATTCCGTCACGTGGCACCCGCGCCTCCTGTACTGCATCGTGTCTGACGGTTACATGGCCACCGTGCTGAGGGTCCTCGACAGGCCTTCTCCCGCCATGCTGGTGAAAACTCTGTTGGACAACACCAGTAAGGAGCTTCAGAAGGCTTGCCAGATACTGGAGCGGTCGCAGGTACTGACGCAAGAACTTTACATACGACGCTGTATTAAACTTAAGAAGATAAGTAGTTGCATTATAATGATAATCAAGCAATTCAAACCATTCCAAATTCCAATGTCAAAATGTTCAGCTCATTCAGGACATCTTGGGATCTTTTTTTTTTTTTTTTAATAGCATTTTGCCAAATTCCCAATTTAGTCCCAGAATTTTACATTTTCTTCAGCAAAATTCCCAAATCAATGGAGACATTATTAGAAATATTCCTAATCTTCCCACATTTCTTAACCGATTTAAACCATTCCAAAATGTTCAGTTTATTCTGGACATTTTGGGAACTATTTTCCACATTCCAAAAATTCTCAGTTTTACCTTTAATTTATACTCTACATTTTCCATGGCAACATTCCCAGAATCAACTGAAACATTTGACACATTTTTCCTATTCCTGACACATTTCTCAAATGATTCAAACCATTCCAACCTCAAAATGTTCAGCTCTCTCAGGACATATTAGGAAATCTTTTTTTTTTTTTTATATATATATATTCCAGGGCACTTTTACCAGTATTCCACATTTTTCATGGCCAAATTCCCAACGTAATGGCGACATTTTAGCAAATTTTCCTTATGCTTCCACATTTCTCAACCATATCAGAGCTGTCCAGCATCAAACTATTGCGGTCATTCGGGACATTAGCACTTTATCTACTCAGGTCTGTATTTTGTGAGCAATTCATCAATTCTCATTGTTTTGGTACCAGATCTTTATTTTTTTTTTGGCAATGTATTTTCAAAGTTGTAAATGTTCTAAATTCCAATCAATTTTACAGTATGAAGGCCAATGCAGAGTTAGCTGTTTCTCCGCAGAAATGGCATTTTTCGAGTTAATGTTTCATTTTGCTCCCTTTAGATGTACGTGAGGACCCCTATGGAGTCGTACCTCAACCTGGACGCCAAGTCGTTTGCAGCAAGTGGGCCTCACCCTGCAGACTCCATCACATCTGCAGCCATTCATGAGTCCCCCTTGCCTCTCTTTCTGCAGGACCAGAGCACCTTCAGTGGCACCAAGGAGATGTTCAAAAGAATCCAGGTCTGTTCAAAGAAACTGTATGTGAAATAGTATTGTGCCACGGCTGTTGCATTCAAAATCAGGTAAAATCAAATACAGGGTGGTTCTCCCCCCCCCAAAAAATCATCATTTGATTCATCATGTCCTTACATATGCGTGATGCTGAAACATAAAAGATGTATTTATCAAAAGCTTCACCTTCTGAAGTTTGGGTTTCAAATCCGAAGATCCCACAAGACGCGGCCAAAGTCTTGTCTAAATAGAAATTGTTGTCAATTTTTTATGTCAGGGAGGAGCTAAGTTTGTGGATGGTCGAAGTTATGGAGTGTCTTCGTTGCATTTACACATTGCACTTCCTGTGCATTTAAAAAATTGTTTTTTAAGTAATCCATTATTTTTAAGGGTAATGTTAGTTTGATTGGAAATTATATTCAAGTGTTTTGGGGTCACAATTTATGTTATATTTACGGTTTAAGCCAGGGGTGTCAAACTTTTTTGGCGCGGGCCACATTGTAGTTATTGTTTCCCGCCAAGGGACCGTTATGACTGTGAAACCATATACTGTAAATGTATAATGGCCTCGTACTAAAAATATACAACAAATTGATAACTACTTTTGAAACTACTTTGTGCAATTATTCATTTTATTGTAAAAGGGGAACTGGTAACAAAAAATGCTTGCAATTCCCAATGTTATTAAATGTGGAAACAATTTGCAATTTTGATATTTCAGCAAGGACCATGGTTTGCTTTTGCGGGCCACTTTAAATGACGTGGCGGGCCGCATCTGGCGCCCGGGCCTTGAGTTTGGCGCTTGTGATTTAAACTATTAATGTAGGTAATTATCAACGTTTGTGTAGAGGTGTCAATTACTCATGTTTTTTTTTTTTTCGCTATTTGCGGCAGGGTTCATTCCCTATTCCTCACGAGAAGCTGTATTGTGACGACTGTACTGAATTGAATTAATGAAGTATTATGCCATATGCCAGTCCTTCTTTGAGGACGACTCCGACGTAGACGGCCCTCCTCCTGGATCGCAGCTGGTGGACAGCGGACACTTGGATTTTGCCTCCATGTTTGACACTCTTCACGCTTTGGACACACAGACAGACCTAAACCAAGATCACGAAGAGGACTTTGAGAGGAATGTGCGTCGTCTTCACCGGGAACTCGGCAAGATCCAGAACGGGCTGTTGACGGCGTGGGCTCTCTGCTTATCTCTGGGAGCCGCAGTGGAAAACCAAGCTCACTTGCTCGAGTACACCGTCTTACGGGTGGCACAGCTTGCCGCTTTGTTCCACTCGATGCCAAGAGGTGTTGCCCACTCTGGAAAAAGGGGCCACTCCAGTTCTGCTTGCATCCTGGAGCTTCTGAAAACACTTTTCTCATTCCTTCCGTGGGATAACGCTCACTTGGACGGGCTTCCTGGCCTGGGGCTGGCGGTGGAGCTCAGTAAGCGGCTGGTCCACCTGCTGCTGGCACCTCCGACAGAGTCCTGCCCATCAGGTTATGTAGACAGACTATCCGGAGCTGTGCTCATCCTCCAGCTGGCCTCCGATGCCCTCGACTGCGCCTACAGCCTTCAGCGGAGAACCATCTGGTCCTCATTGGAGAAGGACTCTCAACTCTCGGCTTCAGATGTCCACCATGTGCCACTGCTGCGGGATTATGAGGGGAACCAGTCAGGCTTTGTTCATCGGGATCTGCCAATACCCCAGCGACCATCTAGCAGGTTTGGCTTTTCATTATGAGAATTGGCAATGCACACCTCAGTTAGCACGTTTTTCCTGTACTTGTGTGATTTTTTTTTCAGCTTCCTCCCACATCCTGAAAACATGCATGTTGCATGTTTAAAATGTTTTATATTTCACATAACCTCCAGACTATTTGGAGTGTGGCAGTGGGTCTACAAGGTTAGCCAGAAGTACCAGGAAGACATGCGAGGCCTTCAGGAGGACATTGACTGGGAGGAAGGAGACGAGGAGCACTTGTCAGTCATCATGTCGGAGATCCAAGCAGCTCTGCAAGCGACCGGACAGAAACTCGAAGAGGGTTCTGCACTGCTGAGTCACACAGGTAAGAGACAACCCGAAGGTGGCTAAATGGTCACTTGTGTGCAACTAAGGCTGGATTTACACTCCAGGTCCAAGTGCCCAATTCTGATTTTGGCTGGCTGGGCCTTGGATAAGGTGGATGGAGTTCAGAACATTTAGAAATTGCCATCAGTGTTAGCACGAAACCCAAGTGTTTCAGTGGTTTTTTTTGGATTATTTGTGTTGTTTGGGAAGACACTGGGGCATATAAGTCACCAATTTGTGTATTTTCATTTGGAGGAGGCCTGATTCCGATCAGCGTATCCCTACTGTGCCACTTGAGAGCAAAATATTGCAATTGCGCTACTTGAATCATGTACGTTTAATCCATCCTAAATAGGAATCACCTCCTCAGGTGAAGAACTATTCCTGTGTGGCTTGTACCAAAACAGCGCTGAGACGTGGCGGACCGAAATTTGGGAAGAGAGTAAAAAAAGTAAGTTGTGTTCATTCCCAAATCGACATACAGTACTGTAAAATAGTACAAACGTGCGTCTCTCTCTCTCTCCCTCTCTCTAGTAGGTTGTCGTCGTAGCGCCTTCCAGGAGACAAGACTTTGTCTGGCTCTTCTCTACAGTTTGTTGTCCCAGTACCATTTGAGGGAAGCCATGGAGTTGGGAGAACACGTGGCCCACTTGGCGCTGCACAATGCTGGATACCATAATAACCACATGACTTGTACATCAGGTGAGTAAATAGAGTGAGGGAAACAAAGAGCAAACTTTGGCCAAGTTGCTCAAGATCTAACGTTGTGCTCCGCAGCCGGCCCTCTTCTGCCGATGAACCTTCACAACGACGCAGTCATTGCCGTCATTCAGACTCTGGCGAGGTTCATGGCTTCCTATTTTACAAATCAGCCGCTCAACATACTGCCTGCCCACCACGTGGCCGTCCTGCCTCCGTTACATCTACCTCACGGTTCGTGTTGAAAATGACACTCACAGTGAACTCACATACAAATCCGTGTGGGGGGGGAATATATATTTTTTGTATTAGTTAAAAAAAGTAAATACATTTAGAATTTTGATTGCCAATTAAAAATGGAAAGCACGAATGATTCACAGCTGCACAATCTCACTTCCTCCTTTGGCCCAGGGCCGAGCGTGGGGCGCTTGGTGCCGCTGTGCCAGGAGGCGGCGGCTCGAGCGGTTCGCCAGCAGAACATCTCGGAGAAGTGGACCGTGGACTACGCCCTGGACCTACTCCTGCTCGGGGGTCTGCTCCCCGAGACGGTGTGGCTGGCGTCCAAACTCGGGGACTGGAAGACGGGAGCCTCCGTCAGCCTCGCTTACATGTACTACTGCGCCGGCCAATTGGACTTCACTCAGTGAGTGTGTGATGGAATGGAATGTTTTTTTGTTGTTGTTGTTTTTGTTTTTTTTCCACTCTCCTGTCACTATCCCTGAGATGTGTTTTATCCCTTTGTTGTTGTTGTTGTTGTTTAAACAGGCTCAGCAAACGAGAACTTCACATTCCCAAAACTTTACTCCCTGAAAGCATTTTTCAAGCCGAGTTGCAGTGTCTTCTGGACGACGACGCTGGAGAGCACAGTGATGTCAATGATACGGGATTCACAGGTTAGTGACCATTTTAATGAACCTTTTAATCCAGGGGTAGGGAAACGTTACTACTCAAGGGCAAGATTTCAAATATTTCGGGCCATACTTTGCCTACCCCTGCTTTAATCAATGAATCCACGTGTCTATCTGTTTGACTAGACCCTGTGGAAGGACAAGACTTGGATGCAATGCAGGGGTCTGCCCAGGAGATACTAAAGGCATCGGTTATTGCTGGTGTGGATGTTTTAACTTCACCATTGACTTCCTTACTGGACTCAGCCAAAGACCTGTGCTCAGGTCTTTCTGCTTTGGTGCACAGTGGCCTGTATTTGCCATCCCCGCCTCTGTATTGTCCACAGCCTTCCCCGAATACACAGGTACTCAATACAAAAGGATACATTCGTGTCGAGCTGGGCCTTAAACACTTAAAACTAAATATCCAACTTTTTCTTCACAAAAATCCGAGTTTCGATGATAATAGGTTTTTTTCACTTTGCTGTGAGATAAAGCGAATGACAATGACTTTATTAAAAACAAGTTTTGAAGCTTTTTTCAAAGTAACGCGTCTCAACTTCCACAGAAATATTAGACCTGTTTTTGTTTGTTTGTTTACAGATAATGTTAAGACCAGTAAAAGCTTACTAGAACATCAGAACTTTATTTGTGGTTAAAATCAGAGGCACTTTAAATGGTGGCAGGTGTTTGCTGACTTACATTTCACATGAGTTGCAATGTGATTGGTTAATTCTGAACGCAGTCACACACCCACTTGTAAGCACAATGGTGGAAGAAGTTTTGAAATGATCTTGGTGTTTTTTTATGTCACAAAAACCTGACATTTAAACTTGGGTGTGTAGACTTTTTATATCCATTCCACTGTATATGGGTCATCTTCATATACATGTAATTTGTGTTATAGTTTCAATAGTAATAGTATTTTATAGGGCCACCACCATTTGCTTTGTCAAGAAGGATTGCCTTTACTATGCCTAAAATTTGAAATCATCAATAACTTGTTCAATTCTTTACCGTTATGGATAAAAACAAACCAAAAAAAGACCCATATTCGCACATTCCGCTGACAAGAATATGCGTGCGTCTTTCAGGATCCTGTGGGGACACCAGGACAGCTTGCAGAAGTGGCGACACGCCACAAAGTGTCTGGCGTTCTCCAGAGGATCCTGCTCCTGCTCAGGTCTGCTCGATGCTGCCACCCTGCTGCCCAGTGGTACGTCAGCAACCTGCGACGGGCCCGCCATCTACTACACAAGGTACCGTGTGTGTTACACGAAGCTTTGATTGAAGGTCTTATTTCGGAAATGAAGTGTGCCGTCTTAAAACGGATTATTTATTTTTTAGATCAAGACGAAGTATGGCTACACATCATTCCCCAAAGAGGAAAAGGCTCTCCCAGAGGACCTGTTGAAGTTTGTCTGCCACGGTGGATTCTTCAGACGGGGCCACAGCAAAGATTCCATTCAAACTATTAGTGAGACGCCACTCGTCATCACATAAATCCTCGTCCTATTTTTGGGGAGAATAAAGGCGTCTTTTGCATCGTAAAAGGCATCACAGTAAAGTAAAAGGTGTCATACTGCGAGAATAAAAGTTGTACGTTGGCGCTTCGAAATGCAAGTACAATTTTTTTAAATTTTTTATTTGCTAACAAAACTGCGATGCGAGTGCTTTCACAGTGTATTTAAAACAACCACATTGCTCGAAGTCCACTCTGCTTGATGCTGACAAACTGTAAAATACCATAGACAGGCGAACAAATAACATCGGTGTTGCAGTGTTCCAACCCTTAAGCAATGCATGTTTGCACACAAACGGTGAAATAACACATGTGGACAGTCAATACTCACGGACATATCATCACTGTTGGGCGGGAAACTTGGTCAATTTGATATTTTTTCACAAATCCGATTCTTGAAAATTTATGGTTTTGGAGATGCGAGGATTCCGCCCGACGCCAGTGATATATTCTTTGTCTTCTGCGAAAATGAGTAATATTACTTCGGCTTAGTGAAGCGCTGTGACGGCTCCGTGTATATCTGCAGACAATATGTTCATACTCACAGGCGTATATTCTTTATTCTTTATGAAAAATGACTAATATTACTGCAATGTATAGAATCAGTTGTGAAACTCTTCGTGTGCGTCTCTGTATTATACTGCCCCAACGTGGCCCGGGCACCTACAGCAGGAGCGGCATTCTGTCCACTGAATTGAAGCAAAAAATGCGGCAAAAACGGTTGCATTCTTTAAATTGAATGGAATGATGTCATTACTGCAAGTTTTATTGGAGATTTGGAGTTTTATGCCATAAAATTACAGTTTTAGTATCTTGGGAAAACATACGACTTTATTCTCGCAAGATAAGCTTTGTTATGCCGACAAAATCCGTCAGTTCTTGTAAGGATTCTAACTTTTTTTTTTTTTTTTTAAATATGACTTTATCACAATATTATTATTACTTTTCTGTCTTTCTCTAAAAAAGAAAAAAAAAGGAATTTATCACAACACTGCACTGATCTAGATTCTGTTCTTTCCGTTTTCCTCCTCAAGTCTGTTTCAGGGAGCTGTGTGGTTTATGCTGGATGCTTCATGTCAGGGATCAGCTTTCTGTTGCCTGCAGGAGGTATCAGGCTGCCAGAATGCAACAGGTATCACATGAATGTTGGATTGTGTTATTATCTTTTAACTGTGCATGGCCTGAGCATGTCGATTTATATTTGTGTCCTTCAAGGACGTTGACAATTCACAAGTGCATTCATCCTGCCTGGATGCTCTTCTCTGGGCCCATCGCTATTTGCCTTTCTGTCACTTCCTGAACGCTGAGGAAATCCTGCAGGACCTCCTGCTCAGCCTGCTGGCCGAATTGCCACCCCTCGCTTTGGTGATTTATTTTTATTCCCCCCCCCCCCCAGTTTCCTCCCGCACACATGGGGAAAAACAATAAATAAACTATTTTTGTTGTTGTTGTTATTTTGTTCCTTTTCCTCTTAGGTGGCAGACACGCTGGTCCTTGCCTTCCCAGCGAAAGAAGAGTCTGTCAGAGTCTCCCTGAGGGAGAAGTATAAGTCACTGCTGCAGAGCTTGAGGCAATGCAGCGTTTTTGGTACATCATAACCTAACAGATTTATATATTGTATTAGAAATAGTACTTTATTGGTGCACGTATATTTATTGCATATATACTCAAAATTATAACAAAATGGCATTTTCAGTGTGTGTGATTAAATAGAGCATAAAGAAGGAAAATGTTTTTGCCACATTTATTTGCTTCAGTTCAATGGACATTGTGCTGCTCCTTTTGGTATGCACGCCTTGGCCAACTGGGGGCATTATAATACTGACATACACACCTGAAGACGAGTTTCACAAATGACTCAGTAAGCAGCAGTATTATTAGTCATTTTTCATAAAGGATAAATAATACTTTACCTGTGGGTATTGTCATATTGTCTGTCTGCATGTGTTGCTCCGTCGTCTGTGTTCAAATGTGTTACGTAAAGGGATAGAACACTGCGACACTGATGCTATTCGCTTACCTGTGTACGGCGTTTTGAAATGTTCGTTAGCGTTAAGCTAAACAGTGTTTATGAAGGCAAAGGCAGACAGTAAACTTCAAATGGGAATGGCAATAAATCTTTTTTTAAGAATTGTTCACTGTCTGCCGAATTACTGCTTGTTGTGAAGATGAGTTGAGTTCACTGACACCATAAAGTACTTGAGCCGTAGCGTAAACATTTTGCTTGCAAGTCAAAGCACAAAAACGGCCGAATGACATTTTGAAACAAAATCACGTCGTGTCACCCGTAATTTAAGGCACCACTGTAATCGTTTATTGTATTCATTTTTTTTATTTGAGATTGAAGTTTCATATGTATTTTATTCATTCAAATTTAATAAAGTAACAACATTTTGTAATGCCAACAATTCCATTAGGTACAGCCAGTCAATGGAAGTGCTTGTATTAAAATGTACAATGGAACCAAATCATTAGGTTGACCCAACTACAGTGGTAAAATATCAACATTTAAAATATGGTATTTTAAATTAAGTGTTCCTTAAACTGTACAACTGTTTTCATGATGTCGTAAGTGGTCCTGGTGTCGCTAACAAAGTAGCCAATGAGTGTAAAAAGGGAGTGTAGGTATAAACAGTCCTTTTGTACGTTCTCTGTCCTCTAGATGAAGACAAACAGGCGGTCGGTAAGCCCATGAAGGGTCTGATCCGAGACAAACTCAGACAGAGGAAAAAGCACCTGGGCCGCTTGCAGAGGCACCTTGCCCCCCCGGAGCTCCGGCTGTGGGAGAAAGATGAGGACAAGGAAGCCGAACACGGGGCGGCCACTACGAGGCCACGCTCACCGGTCACGAGCGTGAGCGCCAGCACGTTGACCGACTGTGGAGAAAGCGCACAGGAAACATCTGAGGGTGTCTCACTTGACCCTCGCAACTCATCCATACCCAGGTAGGCAGGGGTGTCCAACTTCCTTTCTTTCCCTCAGAGGACTGATATGACTGGGGGAAATTGTATCATCACCTCATCATATTATTGCATATACACAGTGTGGAAAACATCTCCTGCCATAAACTGGGGCTCACTGTGAATTCAAATTATTTGATGAAATTGATGAATCGCCCCAAACCATAGCATCAACGATGATTTTCTATGGTGTGGCTTATGTTGTTGTCTTCCTGTAGGGAGGTGAAAACAAATGCAAAGAGGACTGCTGTTCCGACTAAGAGGGCGCCTGAGGATGTTGCGCTACCTTCCCTTCCAGTCATTGGCACCTGGGAGTTTGAGCTGGAGGATGGCGAATATCTCACCTTCCTCGAGCTCTTTCTCAGCTACATGCTGGAGAAGGACAACGGCGACAGGGCCGAGCCTCCCTTGCTCAAGTCCTTTTGCTCCGCTCTGCGCGACAGGGAGCTGCACTCGCTCACCTTCGACGTGCTCACCACGATGCACCGTCGCCAAAAAGACGGCCAGCACCCGACCAGGAAGCACAGTGGCGACGAGCTGCCGGTGTTCCGAGCCGGATGCTGCCGCAGGCCGGCGAAGCACGGTACGAGCCCCGAGTCGCAAACTTCAGCGGCCTGGAACGACGCTTCTGAATCCAGAAGCAACCTCTCTGCGTTTGCACTGCCTGAGCTTGGGACAGGGGGACAAATGGGTTTGTTTAGCCTCCGACATCAGAAGGGAGGCTCCCGTTCAGACGGAAATCAAAGCGTCTTGGCGATGGGCTCTTCGACCACCGCGGAAACCGGTGTCGATCTTCAACAGGTCCTGGATTCTAAATTAGAGGACCAGTTCCCGGTGCTGGGCAGGCTCCTGGAGTGGATGTTGCGCTGGGCCGAGAAGAGGGTGCTTCTTGGGCATAGCGGCAAGAAGAAGAAACCGAAGGGAGAAGGAAAGGCCGAAGACGGGATAGTCATCCGCGTCAAAACCTCTACGCCGGCGGTGCTCACATCGCTGAGCCTTCTGGAGCGCAGGTTCATTCATCTACTTCAGCCGTGCTGCCCGGAAGCACGATGGACGGTCGCCCCGGTGCTGCAACCCGAGGTGGACACGAGACCGGAGCGAGAGAGTAGCGTTGATACCGGCTACCCCGGATCAGCTAACACTCCCGTTGCTGGTCAGGATCACAACATACAGCATGGAGAAGAGTCTATGTGAGTGCTTTTTGCGTGAGAACTTGATAAGATGGGCAAAAATAACCATAATACACACTCAAGTTGTTTGGTCGATTTGTCACGCTCACCAGCTTCACATAACTTCACGGTCACTACCGCTTAAAACAACGCCACACATAGCAATGACATCATCACGCGGCGCTCTCTAGTAACAGGCTGATGATTGCTGTAGATAGCAGAATAAAGCCACCAGTAAATTTAACTTAATATGGATGAGTATATAGCACATCCGTCTCACAGTTTGACGTTGGGGGCTCCTCCCACATTTCAAAACCATGCACGTTAGGCTCATTGAAGTCTTTTGAATTGTTGTTAGGTAAGAATGTGAGTGTGAATGGTTTGTCTATATGTGCCCCGTAATTGGCTGGCGAGCAGTTCTGGGCGGGGCTCCAGCCCAGCCGTGACCCTAATGGTAAGCAGTATAGAAATAGATGGAAGTTGAGGAGATTCACATGTACATAAGCAGTGCCGTGAAAAAAAGTATTTGCACACTTCGCGAGTTCAGTTTCTTAGTTTTTGCATATCTATCCCACTTCAATGTTTCGAATCATCAAAACAATTTGAATACCTCACAAAGACAACCCATGTAAGGGAGGAAAAAAAAAAAAATCCATGTTAAAAAAGTTATTGCTCCCTGTAACTAATAACTGGTTGTGCTGCCCTTAGCAGCAGCAACAGAAATCAAGCATTTGCAATAACTGGTGATAACTGACTTTCCGGCAAATACCCCATACAGATGCCAATGATGGACATTTCATGATGCCAACAGAAAACAACATCATGTATATATTTTTTTCAGAAATGTCGCCGTATCGCGCGTGCCAGAAACCGCCACTGTGTACTATGTAGAACCTACCGGATTAGACATTTGCCTCGATTCAACTTTTGCAGATCCCCATGACCTGGATGACTGAGAATCTACATCGACAAACATACTTACTGCATTTTATGTATTCATGTTATTCATGTGTATGCTCTCGTAGTTGTTCTCACACAGATGAACCAGAGGAACTCAAGTCTCAGAGGACGCCTCTCCCCGATAACCCAGACGAACTCGACTTGAGCGCCCCGATCCCAAGCTCCGCCGCGTCACAGCGACTGGATTTTGATGATTTGGATGTCACGCCGGAAAAAGAAGGCACGACGCCCCAAGCGGTCAGTACGTAGGCGGTGATCAAACAAAAGTTAAACGAACATCGTGTTTTTGTCACAGGCAAAAGCAGCGGCGACCGTTCCGAACAATCATCCCCTCTCTCCAGTGGGATCACGTCTGAAAACCTTTGCTCGCCACAAGCGGTCAATCTCAGCCCTTTACTGTCGCTCTTCTCATTGCATTACGAGTTTCACATGTCACCAAATGTCCGCGTTGTATTTTTTCAGAGCTTAAAGCGTGGAGAACTGATCGAGGCATCCTGCTCCACATCCCTGTGAGTTCTGAATGTCAAATTGTGCATGCTTTTGAATTACTCAACAGACGTCCGCATCCGAACATCCACCCTCCATCATCTATGTCCTTATTACGGTGGTGGGGAAGCTGGAGCAGGCCAATTGCAGAGCACGTACATACAGGCGAACAACCATTCCCACTCACATCCACACCTATGGGCAATTTAGAGTTTTCAAGTTGACCTAAGTTGACCTCTGGTGAGAGAAGTGGGGTACACTCGCGACGGGTTGCCAACTCAGTCGCAGGGTACATCAAGACAAGCAAGCATTTGCTCTGACATTCACAGATACGAACAATTCAGTTTCTAATGAAGCCAAGCTGACTTTTGGAGCGAGAGAAGTGGAACACGCACTCACACTCACTTTCAGAATTTAGAAGACTAAATGAAGCTAACGTGCATGTTTTTGGGAATATGGGAGCGCAAGAGAAAACCCGTCATTCTGAACATGTTAAATTTGATTTTCAATATAATTTAAATCGCTGCCTGAATCAAATTGAAACTTTTGAGATGAAAGCTCCTGACCTTTTGACGTTTTCTTGTAACATAACAACATAATAGTATAACAGTTTGCGTCATTGTTGCGTTCTCTTGTTGTGTTGTTGAAGCCTCAGTCGGGCCGGAAGCCATCAAGCGACCCGGGCGCCGAGTACTTCAATTCCCCAACTTCCCTCGTCCGTTCAGCCTCAGGCGTACCCCAACACGCCGTTAGACCATCCAGGTTCTCTGCCCGCACCTGCTCAGGATCCTTTTGGCCCCGGTCCATCGTCCACCCCTGAGGCTCCGCCAACGAGGCAGCGTCTGGGCGAAGATCTGTACCGACTGGTCCAGGTAACGACGCCTCCCTCGTTACCGCCATACACTTAACCTGATGATTTAAATGCTGTTCCTGTGTTGCAGAACATCAACTATATGAGCCTGATGGATGTTTTGGGGGCTTCATTTTCCAGTCTGCAACTCGCCCAGCAGAATTCCTATTTAGCTCAATCCAACGTGAACCCCTTTCGGCCTTATGTGCCTTCGTCTTACACGACCAACGTGCCGCCTGAACAAAATCCCCAACCTGCGCACACCCCTGCAGTGTCTCAATCACAAATACATGTGCCAAATCCACGACCGAACAACCCGCGATCTATTCCGGCATCTGCACCCATGTACGCCTACCAGACTCCCATACACAGCGCACGCGAACCTGATCATGTCAGCCATCTTCCCTGCGCTACTAATGACGGAGGAGGAAGCTACCAGGTATGTTTACGTGATACAGGTGGGAAGCGCGGTAAATAAATGGACATTTTGAGGGATTTATCATACTCGCGTTCACCCAGGTGGAAATTTACATCTTGGGTGACCGCAAAAATGTGTCTAGCAGTAGCTTTTTTTTTTTAAGCTCCAGAAGCCTGTTTAACTTGCCTACAATAGTTTTACTTGTCTATTATGAATAGATGAACAAAAAAAAAAAAAAAACATCTCTAGAAGCCATGCCCGAAAAGACAGTTTTGGTCATTTTAAGAAGATTTTTGTCCATTTCCACAGATCCTTCAAGTATGCGATTTTCTCCAATGTTGCGTAAATGTGTGCGTGTGGTGCTTGGTTAACTACAGGCGCCGAATTTTTGTATTTTTGTATATATTTTTTTTTTTACCCCGCCTCTCGTTCTTGTTCGCACCGCAAGTTTTCAGTCCATTTAGATCGACCAATAACGACCCCGGTTAAGTATGCATATGTTGACCCGCGCGTGCGTAATAACGCACAGGGCGACTGAACGTAATTCCTCCTATTTTCCGCTGCACCGCGTTCTTGTTTCATAAGCGTTTTCGTCGGTTCCGTGTTTGCACGCCTGCCTTTACGTGCCTGCTCATTAAATCCCCCCGACGAAGTGAGGCGTCATCCAGCGTGAAACTACTTCATTATGTGAGCGCATCTGTCTGTTTAAAGATGACGCGAGGGCGACGCTTTGTTTGTTCACGACTAATTGAATGTGCACTTTGCCCCACTCGCTTGTGCTTAATTGGAGTCACTCGTCTTCCTTTTATTATCGTTACTCGTATTTGAGCTAATCACATTTGTCTTTATCTCTCCCCCCACCGCCCCAGGAATTTCGACCTCTTTCTGTGGAAGCGCAGTCAACAGACATTCACTTTAAGGAAAGCGCGAGGTTAATCCCGTCCACCCAAGGGCTTCTGATCACCTCGAACACAAATACAATAGCGCCCTCTATTGGTAATATCAATACAGACCCGTCCTCTCAAACCGGGGGCCTCAAGTTGCTGCACCTGCACGGTGGCAGGAAGAGAGACACGAAAAGGACGAGAGGCTCATCTTCGGCCCCGAAAAGACTCCTTCGATTCAGTCGGAGCAGTCCCACGGAGTCCCCGGCGAGGAGCTCTCGTCGCCAGAATCCCACGTCCGAGGCGCCACGCGGCCTTCGTCTGCTGCACTTGCTGCCTGGAGCACAAGGACACGTCGACCTCCCCAGACTACCCTCGCAACCTCCTCCTCCCAAGCCATTTTTTGTCCCAGCAGCGCCACTGGGGCAAACTCCCAAACTCCAGCTTCTACGGATAGACCCCAAACCGAGAAGGGTGAGTATTATACAGTGGATATGGACAAAAAACATATATTTTAAAAAAATCCGTGGACGGTTAACTGCGGGTGCCGAGCCACAAATATGTGGGGTCCACTGTGTACCCAAAAAAAGGCTCAGGTGGCAAAAGATACAATAAAGAAGCACACACAAAAAAAGGTAAACGTAGGTCTGATTTAAGTACCAGTAAAGAACTATATATAAGACTCTGTAATGGACTTAAGTACAAAGTAAAAAGTACAAAGGAATTCTTCCTCTAACTTATATACAGTACCAATTTTGATAATGTTGCACAATTGGGGGGAAAATGCACACAAAATAAATTCCCTCTTATTAATTTACAGAAAAATGTGCTCCCATAGCGTTAACATTGTGACTGGATGAACAGAAAATGCAAAACTAGCTCATGATAAAAACTGGAAAACAAAAGGACTTGGCCAACTCTGCTATTTAAATACTTTCTTGCTCCCCAACACTGCATCCCTCAATCTGCCAACGTTCTGTGTAGATGTCCACCCCGGCACCGAGCTCGTCCCAAAAGGCTCGCCTCATCTCCCTGGAGGAGTTGGCAGGTTTAGTGGCGGTCAGGCGCAACTCGGAGCAGGCTCGGCTGCAGCTCCTCCGGGTCAACGACTGTGTCGAAACGCACCGAGGCGCCGCCGCGCCTTCTTCCGGCTGCGGCAAAAGGCACGATGACCTCGAGTTGTAATATTGACGACTTGTTCTCACAATAGCCTGATTGACTGCCTGCGTGTGATTACAGGCAGAAGAGGAGAGAGAGGACACTGAGGGTAAATCTGCCTAATGAGATCATCATCACCACACAACAGGTGCAGCAGGACATTTCTTTTACTCAAAACAATGCGAACATTCTCATGAATAACTTACAACTATTATTTGATTAGCCAAAAGAGGACCCGGAGGAAATCGCCCCTACACGGGATTGCGCCATTCAACGTGGTTCGTACCAAATAGCGCAAGGTGCGCCTTGATGGTTTCGCTCAGTGTCATGAAGTCGTTGTGCTTGTGCCCATGTCAGGCGCCAATCCAAGTCCCTCAGGATCCAGTCGCTCTGTGTCGACTGGTCGGACGTTATTAGACAAGGCGAGAGCGACTTCGGCCGAGCTCCACGCGTTCGCCTCCACGTGTAAAAGACCCCCAGAGTGCCTCGACGCTTTCACCAACACGGAGCCAAGTAAGCCTTTTCCCGCATTGAATTCATGAACAGGTTGGCAGCTCGGTGGACTCGCGGTGGACTCGCAGTCCCGAGGTTCTGAGTTTGAATCTTGGCTCCGGCATTCCTGTGTGGAGGTTTCATGTTCGTCCTGTGGTTGTGCGGGATTCCACATTCCACAAACATACGTCTTAGTTCATTCATTGAAGACTGTAAATTGTCCATAGGTGTACATTTGAGTGTGAATGGTTTTTGTCCAATATGTGGCCTGCGACGGAATGGAGATGTGTGTCCAGCTTCCCTTCCCTACGGTCAGCTAGTATAGGCTCCATCTTACCTGTGCCTCTGCTAAGGACAAGTGTTCAAGAAAATGGATGGATGGATTCTCAGGTAGTGTGTGAGAAAGCATCACGCTGTTTTGTTTTCTTCCAGAGTGTTCTCCCGTGCTTGTGGACAAAGCAGTGTCCCCTCAAGCCACACTGTCAGCCACCACTAGTACAGGCAAGTCGAAAGAACACACTTTCGAAAACGTGTACGGAGACAAACCCTCTCAAGACACAGATGACATCCCGCCAATACAAGAACAGAGGAATTTGGTGAGATACAAAACCGGTACCCACACGCCAATATAGAATAACTCCCATGTGCCCATTTAAGCAAAAATGCTTTGTTGGCCAATCTTGTCCTTTCTGCCAGGATCAGCGTGGCCGCAACTTCCTGAGTGTCCTGGACATCGAAGAGGGGACGCAGCATCGGGATTTGCCTCCTGCCAGCTCCGGAACGAAAGACGCTTCTTCCGTCCCTCCCGTACTCACGCCCGCTCAGCTTCACATGCTCGCCGCTTCCATCGTTAAGAGTGCTCACCCTGCCGATGAGAAAACCCCCAAAGCCGTCACTCGAACAGGTCTGGATTCGACGTGCCATTAAGGGTCAAACCAGTGATTCCCAACCACTTTGCTATTAGAAATGATCCAACCTCACTGAATTGGCCTGGAACGTTATTTTGATTTACTACTAATAATGTATCTTTGTTCATCGGTCTATGCCAGCGACGTATATTGACAGTCATTATAATTAAATGGTCTTTCAGCAACAAACGGTGCAGCATCACGTGGACAGACAATATAACAGTCATCACAGTCATATTCTTATGAACGACTAATATTGGTGCCGTACTGATGAGCTGAGAAGAAGAGTTGAGACCTCTCAATGAACAGTAAATCCATCGGTCTGTCCTATACTGCCCACGGGTGGCCAAGAGGGGTGCACCAGAAGGAGCAGCGTAGTGGCCATTCAATTCATTGAGTGCTAGTTTTCCTCATTAAAATATACATTACCCTTTTTTTTTTTCCCTCGGGGAAGGCTGGAACAAATTAATGGCATTTCCATTCATTTCAATGAGAAAATACGTTTTTTAGACAACCGTTTTTGGTCATAGAATGAATTAAACTCATATCTCAACGCACCGTATTTGCGTTATGTTCTAGATTCCTGCGAGGGCGCCGCTGAGCCCAACGGGGAACCAGAGAGAGTCTACTCTGAGGATCTACCGGACTCCGAGCTTTGTAAAGCCAACAGGACGAGAAGAAGAGAGAGACCTCACAACTTGGAACCAGAGCGATTCTACTCCGAGGAACTACCTGACTCTGAGCTCAGTCCAGCCATGACGACACCAAGAAGAGCATTACCTCGCGACAGGGAACCAGAGAAAATCTCTCCGGGTTACAATGAAGATTCAACTGGCCCGGAGCTTTCGAAAGCCATCAAGACCCCAAGAATAGACGGGCTTCGCGATCTTCCGTCCGAAACCGCCGCAGTCTGGTTCTCGTCGCACATTAGCAAGCTGGATTCACAGCTGGCTGCGTTGCAGAACATCGCCGACTGTCTGGAGAAGGACCTTCCCCAGTCCAGATTGGCAAAGGAGGTATGTAAGCATTGCATCATCATCCTATTGATTCAGATTTGAAAAGATTAAATGTGGCATTTTTCTTTGTGTGTTTTTGTTGGACCGCAAGCCACGGCAAGTCATACCAGCCTCGCCTCCGAATTTGAAGCCTGCAGTAAGAAAAACAGTAAGACTGTCTCTCCCAGCGCAAGAGCTTAAGACACAGCCGAAACACACTTACAGCAGTGTGAGAAAGAACACTCTTGAAACCGGTAAGTTTGTTGTTTTTTAATCCTCCCATCCTGCTGATCCATTTAAAACTCTACAAGTGTTATTTTACAAATGTCAACAACAACAACAAAAAGTAACTGAACTGGTCGCCAGCCAGTCGCAGTGAAAATAAACCTCTTCAGTAAAATAGTATTTGCATTTTGACTGCCACAAAGGAGCCCCACAGCCTCAATCTCGGGCTGCGCCAGAACCTGACATCTGCAAGGTGGAAGAAGAGATCGAGGAAGAAGAAGACATGTTTCGCAACGACTCCCACCGCCCCGACAAAAAGCCGTCGGCTCGCCGTCCGCCGTCTTCCCCTCAGCTTCGTCACGGCCAACACAGCCTTCCAAGTAAAGATGCTCTTCGTAAATTCTGAGTTTCTCATCAAAGTGCGGCGGCCAACAGCTGCTCTTCTAGTCTTTTAGTATGTGTCAGATGTTATTAGATATGTTGTCCCTTAGTTCCATTCATGACAATTCATTTGGTTGTCATGTTGTAACAGTTTGTTTTCCCACAGACCATCTGTTGACCGGAACATTGGAAACATTTGACGAGTAAGTGGTTTTTAATCCGTACATCGTCTTGTTATGTTGACACTCAGATTGACCTATTTTAAATAAGGGGGAAAAAAAGATAATGGTTAGATGTAAAATAAAATTTTGTTAAAATTCCTTCTGTTTATGTTCTTTTTTTATATACAGTGGTGCCTTGAGATGCAATATAATTTGTTCCAAATGCTCATATCTCCGAGTGACCCAGTAAAGTGCTGTAATATTAGGTCGACTTGAGGCTAAGATTGTCTTTTTATGATGAGCATAAAATCGTATATTTTCAAGATTAAAGAAAGTAATCTCTTCAATAATTATTTCCGGTGAAAATGTCGAAAGTACGCTTCGCTATAATGTGACGAGATCATCTACATTGCTCATCGGTTCGCAGGCAACGAAGAGCTCCTTTGAATCCTTCACTTACACTCATAAAGATACCAACTTACCGTCACAATATTATGTCAGTCGTCTGAAAAATGCTCCTTGTAGTTCTCAAAAATATGCAGATGCATCTCATTAGAATGTATTCAAATTTATTGAGATGATATACCTAAATAAATTGTGCAACAGGAGAACTGTGTGAGGCTTCAGGCTATGTCCCTATTGCATTTTGCAGCTAGAAAAATGTTTTTTTTTTGGGCTTTCCAGCAGACGCCTCAAGGTTTTGTGATGACAGTGCTATTTCAAACTGTTCATAATTCCTTCCACTTTGCCTAAAGCGCCTGTTCCAGCAGAAGAAAAACAGCGCCAAAGCATGACGTTGCCACCACCGTGCTTCACTGTAGGGATGGTGACCTTTTGGCGATGAGCAGTGTTGGTTTTTGCATCGAACACTTTTCGAGGGCCAATTATGGCCCAGAAATTCCACTTTGTTTTCATCGGACCATAACACGTTTTTCCAAGTGTTTGGGATATTTTGTTTGGGTTAGATTAGGTTTCGTTTATTCACGTTTTAACTACGGCGTCCTCCTGTGTGTGTCGTCTGCAGGACCGCTGATGAGAGTCTGGACCAGACGGGGCTTTCCGATACAGCTGAGATCCTGGAAGGTTTAGTGCGAGAAGGTTATATATCCCAAACTGATCTGGATGCGTCTTTATCAAACACGCTCGACGACAGGTACGTTCCTCACTCATTTATGAGTGACGTGAGAGTATCACGGATTTTGAGCGACAATGTGGCTCGTACAAAGCAGGACGGAGGAGCAAGAGCCGAGTCGGCAGATTTCCCCGAGGCGCGCCCTTCCCGACGAGGACGACGACAGACGGGAGCTGAAGATCTGGATGAGACACAAGCACAGAGAGAGACACTCGGCGTATCAAAAACAGAAAGCCAGCCTGCGCGAGAAGGAGATCAAACCTTTTTCCAGAACATCGGTTGGATCCTTCACCAGCTGTTGAGAATGTTCCACCATATTACATCCATGCGGTTGCTCATTTTTGCTCTTCTTCGTTGTAGAAATCCACCAGCCAAGTGACCAGCAGGAGAAACACGCAGGAAAAGCAGAAGTAAGAACTTGTTTAAAGGTGACGTAATATGGAAATTCGACTTTTTAATTGCTTGTTTGCAAATAGTTGAGTCTGTAAGTGAGCCCTTCTAAATTCTGCTGAATGTTGCGATGTACCAGGGCGACACGCTAACCGAGTGGTTCGCACGTCTACCTTATAGTTCTCAGGTTCGGGCTTCGAAACTGGGCTCCTGTGTGGAGTTTGCTTGTTCTCTGTATACTGTCGGCCAGTCCAGGATGTACCCAACTTCTCTCACCAAAAGTCAGCTTTGGTTTATCAAAGGCTAAATTGTCCATAAGGATGAAAAAAGTAATCTTGTATAGGCTCCAGGGGCCTCACTTCTGAAAGAGTGCATAAAACAGATTCTGAGTCCATACGTAGGACTCAACTGTAGAATGTAAGTACAGAAAAATCCGTATTTATCCAATGTGCACACGCCAGTGAGTCATGTGTGTTGATACAGCCCACCTGTTCTCAACCGCCGCACTCGTGCAAGTCTCATTTGCATTGGGGAAACACCTTCCAATTGACCATATACGATAGCACGAAAAAAAACAAAAACATGTTTCTCTCTTTCTTTGGCTTGCCAGGGCCATGCTTTTGAAACAATTCAACCAGAGGCTCCACGACGCCACCTTGTTGGCAGATCAACTTCGCACCAGCCCCTTTTCCGGCTCTCGTATTTTAGTCATTGATGCTCCCGCCGTAAGGTCCTCCTCCGCTCCGCCCACCGCTGGCAATCGCAGGTACTGTTTGAATTTTTTGTTCAGCCGCAAAATCTACACCTGCATGTTTCAAGGGGACATATTATGTGTGCCACTTTTTGATCGCTTGTATACAAACAGTTGTAGAGGGCGAAGCGTTGTACAGAACGCTGACACATTCCAGCGAGATCCAACCCAAAGTTACGCATTCACTTACTGGCGAGATGACGAGCGGCAGCCTGCAAAGCGTCTCTGTCGCCAAACTTTTTTAAATCACGAAGGCCGCACTCGCTATTGGCCCAGCAATACACTGGGCGTGGTGTCCAATCGCTCACTTGCATGAGCTGATTTCAGCAAGACTGGAAATAGGTTGAAAATGGTGCCGCAATTCTTGATCTTTGTTTTTTTTTTTGTCATTGTGTCATTGTCACAGATGTGTTACTAAAGCACTTGAGAACTATTAAAATATGAAAAAAAAGGTCTTCTTTAATGTATATTGTTCATACTGAATTCTTATAATAGTCTTGGCCGGTTTTGATTGAATTAAAATCTTCTCTGTGGGTTTTACAGCAAAGAGAAAAGTCTGACGCGTCCCTCAGGCCAAACGCATGCCCAACGTCGTCCTTGGACTGCCGAAGCGCCTGGAAGACCTTCAGAGGACAGCCGGAGGACCGAACGACCGCGAAGACCAGGTAACATCCGTAAACACCTCATTGACAATCCGATGATAGTGTCACAATCCTTACAATGCATTTGGGAAATATTCCCAGCTCTTCACTTTCTCCACATTTTGTTGTGTTACTGCCTCTCTCCAAAATTAAATGAGTTAACTTTGCCTTCAAAATTAAGAAATACATTTTAATGAACTTATTTTGGGCAAAAAACCTGCAAAATTATTCCCCCAAAAAATATCGACAGGAATTTTCCTTGGGTCCTGCTGTAACGTAACAAAAATGTGGAAAAAGTGAAGCGGCGCGAATGATTTCCAGATGAACCGTATGTATGACATGCTCGCTCGACCTCAGGGGCCTCTCTGTCGAGGGGTGTCAATCTGCCTGAACTGATGGACGAGCGGGACGACGGCGCCGAAGCGGGCGTGGCCGGTATGGACTGGCTGGACAAACTGACGGAGAGCGGAGGGCGTCTCAGCGAGGTTGACTGGGCGGCCATCGAGAGGATGGCGGCCGCTGAGGAGAACGTCTGAACGGCCGCGCCTCAGGCAAAAATGAACAGTCAAGGGAATTTATGTTCCTTTTCAAATACAGTGGTACCTTGACTTACGAGTACCTGAAGTTTTTTTCTGAGATACGAGCCGTCGGTCGGCCGAATCTTTTGCTTTGACTTGAGATACGAGCGATGTGTGGTGGCACTGAACTCAACTCGCTTCGCAATAAGCAGCACTTTGGCAAACGGTGAACAAGTCTTCAAAAAAGAGGCTTCAAGCTGTTTATTGCCACTTCCAGTTGAAGTTTACTATCAAACTAAACATGAAACGAAAATTGCACCATTTATATTTAAAACAACCATATAGCTTAGCCTTTCAGTCGGCTAGCTTAATGCTAACACTATCATCTATGTCGCGGCGCTATAAAAATCGATAAGCAACGGATTGAACACAAATGGTGCAAATGTAGAAAGACTGTCACAGTACTCATGGTCATATGTTCTTTATCCTCTGCGAAGAACGACAAATATTAGTGCAGCACCGATGAGCTGAATTTATTAAGTCAGAGCTATTTATTTTTCAATTTTTTGTGTTTGTTAAACAATAGTTATTGTCCATAAAATATTTTCCCTGATATTTTTGGTTGTCAGGAACGAATTAATTGGATTCACATGTTTTCCTATGGGAAATATTGTTTCAGTTTTTGTGTGATTCGGTTTTAGACTTTTCTTGAAAGGAATAATCCCGAAAACAGAGCTTCCGCTGTATACTAAAGTAGAGGGAGTCAATAAAGGCAACAACACTATTATTTTATTATTTGATTTTATTTAAATTAAAATAATTTTTAAGCTGCAGAAAGTGAAGTGGAAAAATGTAATTAATTTATTAACATTCTGTTTATGTTATTACAGTATGTTTATCTTACAGTCCAATACTGTGTGCATTGCTATTTTTCTCAATAGAAAAACGTGTTTCTGCTTGATTTTTTTTCTACTTTCTCACTTTTGTACGCACCGTCACAAATAAAGGTCACTTTTAATCGTTCAACAAGATGTCTTGCTTCTATTCAAATGGGACATATTATGGAAAATGTACTTTGTGTTTATGCAAATAGTTGTATTATGCCTGGAATTCCCGCCTACCCACCAATCAAGTGTTAAATTACACAACCAAGTAAGGCTTTAGTATTCTGTTCAGCTCCACTGTTACCTAAAAGTTTTAAGTGTAAGAAATGCGGCACTTACAGTTACAGTACTTGATTGCGCCTTGAAGTCGTTGGCGGGGTGGGGACTTGCACCATTTGCACAATTTACTTGTCATTAATAATTCTAATTTAATGATATGTATGTGTATGTGAATACACTACAAAGAACACATTTAATGTTCAGACTGATAAACGTGATTGTTTCGCAAATATGATCACATATTGAATTTGATGCCTGCAACGCTTATTGAGTTGTCAAAAGGAATTGTCATGTAACACTGTGGTAAATGCCCCTGTCCCAGCTTTTTTGGAATGTCAGTTTCAAAATGAGAGAATATTTGCACAAAAACAACATTCATCAGTTTGAACATGAAATATCTGGTTTTTGTAGTGCATACAGGTGACTATAGGTTGAAAAGGATTTGCAAATAATTGTGTTCTTTTTTTAATTTACATTTTACACATTGTCCCAACTTCATTGGAATTGGGGTTCGTATCCAAGGGCTTTATGTTAACAACATTGAAAGTATAATATCACTGTATGCCGACGAAACAAGTTTCCTTATCTGTCTTAAAAATACCTTCTAAAACCTTTGGATACCTTTTCACAACAATCTGGACTAAAGGATATAAAAAATCAGCACAACCCTATCAAATGTTAGGGTTTTGTGAGCACAAAATCTTCATTGGTTCTGCTAAAAAGCAGCAGGAAAAAAAAAACAAGTCAGGGAAGCCTACTAGAACAGCTGAACTTTATTTGGGGTTAATCACTTTGAATGGTGGCATGTGTGTGTCAACTCCCTAATAATTTAAGTTGGAGTTAAGTTGGATGTTCAGTTTTTTTTTTTGTCAGACGTGCATAAAATATGTAATATATAAGTCAAAAATTGTTGTCTATTTTATTCAATAGGATAAGCATCTGATGCCCTACTACTACTAGTTATTTCATATTCCAAACGTGTCGCTGAATAGCTTTTTAATCATTAAACAGTAAGTATTTGGCGATAATCAGCACCTTTATCAATAATTAAATTAAATTATATATATATTCATATATATATATATATATATATTTTTTTTCATTCATTCATATACACACACACGAGAGGGGTCACTGTTTTACCAAATACTACGAAACTAGAAGAGAAGAAGAAGAATCACTTCCGGGGGTCAATTCCTTTCCAAACATGGATTCTAACAACAGCGAAGGTACTCACATTTGGTCTTATTTGTCATTTATTTCTATATAGGTTTCAATTGTGGGCTTCTACGTGACTATCTGTTGACAACATTTGCTTACGTCTTCCTCTCGCCGTTGTACAAGACTGTATATGTGAACAAATTGGTGCTTATGCTAGATTTTTAGCTAGATGTTGTGTTACTTTAGCCACTGTTTTCCTCTCACATTAAAGTATTTTTCTTTGGATTTCCACCATAAAACGAGCAAATAACCTCTAACCTAAAAAAAAAAAAAAGTACAGAAAACGGTTCAATCATCAACGAGGTGTCTTGACGCAATACCATCTGGCTTTTTTCAAAACTGTTGTTGTCAATATAATCAATTGCTCACTTCAGCCAGGGGAGTTTCATAAAGCGTTTAAAGTAGCTGCCATTAAGATTCTTTTAACAAAATAGAACACTGGACGCTTCCATGTTAGCAAACCATAGATCAATGTCAAATCTCCCCTTCATAGCCAATATTGTCGAGAAAGTTATTTATTTTTTTATCAACTCAGCAATTTCTTGAACTTAAATGGACTTTTTGACAAATTTCAACCAGGTTTCCCATCTCATCATAGTACAGAGCCGCTCTTATCAAAGTGCTAAATGATATAAGATTGAATACTGACTCGGGAATGCTGTCCATTCTGGTCTTGTTGGATCTCAGTCTGGCTTTTGATACGGTAGATTATATTATACTGCTGAACAGGTTGGGAACGTGGGTAGGGCTAAATGGAACAGGTCCTACCTGGAGGAAAAGAGTTACTTTGTAACCATTGGAAGTGTTCAATCTCATTGGATGGCAATGACCTATGGGGCCCCTCAAGGGTCAGTTTTTGGACCCCTCCTGTGCTGCCTGTATATGCCACCCTTGGGTCAAATTATTCAGACCCTTAATGTTGACTATCATACCTATGCAGATGACACACAGTTACAGTGTACGGCAAGGCAATTCCTTTATTTTTGTTGTATTCTAAAGACATTTGAGTTTCAGATCAAAAGATGAGTATGAGACAAAAGTTCAGAATTACAGCTTTTATTTCATGGTATGTCCATCTAGATGTGTTAAACAACTCGGGACAGAGCACTTTTTGTTTGAACCCACCCACTTTTCAAGTGAGCAAAAGCATTGGAATATGTGACCAATGTGTGTAAAAAATTTGTTGGTCAGGTGTTTCCTTTTAGATTCATTGATTAAACATTAGCTAGTGCTTGTTTTTGGCTTTGGCTTTCACCTGTGAAAACTGCATTTGCTGTTAAGCAAACATGAAGTCCGGAAAGCTGTCTATGTGAGAAAAGCAAACAATTTTGAAGCTGACAGAAGAGGGAAAATCGATCTATTGCACAAACATTATAAAAGTTATTTTTTTCAAAATTGTCATTCCCAGGCAAGATGAACAACGATGGAGACATTACTTCTGTTATGGGATTCTCTGGCTTTGGTACGTAGGACAGACAAAAAAAAGAGTACTCGTTCATAACCTTTAGAATGCCACTAAAATGAACGTTTCATTTTGTCGCCACCAGGAAAGAAGGCCCGCACGTTCGACCTGGACGCCATTTTTGAACAGACCCGACGAACGGCCATCGAGAGGAGTCGCCAAGTTTTAGGTGACCTGAATAAATCCACAACCGCTTGTCCTGCTATAGTCAAACTGAGTTGCTGTTAACGTTGTTTCTGTTCAGATGAGAGGCAGATGGAAATGGAGGAGCAAGGGGAACGCTCAACATCGGTCCCCACGCCAAAAGACGCACAGAAGGCAACCAGGTAACCGTTTTGTACTGTCTCCCAGAGATTGTTACCGTTTTACATATAGAGATGAAATAATGAAAATTCCATATCACAATTATCGAGTGACTTCTGAGTACTTTACTAAAAGTTTGAAGAGAAGCTTAAGGTTTGAATTCACAGTTAGGGTTTCAATCCAGGGTTAAGGTGTTTCCATTCACAGTTTGCCTTGCAAATTAGGGTTTCAATATAGGGTTAAGGCTTCAAGACAGGATTTGGAATTCAATGTTGCGTTTCAATACAGAATCGGGGTTTTAATTCACAATTAGGGTTTCGAGACGGGGCTTCAAAATTTAAATAAGAATTTCAAGAGAGATGTTTCAAATCAGGGCTAGGGTATAAAAGTAGGGTTTTAAGACATGATTTGGGTTTCAAATTAAGGTTAGGGTTTCAAGACAGAAGTAACGTGTCAAATTAGGTTTTAAATAAGAGTTAACATCAGAGGGCTTTCCATTTACTGTTTCAAGAGTTTTAAAGTAGGCTTTCAATTCAGGGGTGGTTTTCAAATGAGGCTTTCAGTTCAGGATTAAGGCTTCAACCCTGACTGTGTTCTTAAATGTTTACAGGAAGGACATCAGCAGCTCAGACGCTGAACCTGTCGGCCCGCCACCACCTCCAAAAGACTCAAGGCAGGAGGAGGAGGAGGATGGTGATGCCGTCGATGATGATGATGATGATCTTGTCGGACCCCCTCTTCCCCCTGGTTACAAAGGTGACGCCACTCAAAGTGACAGCGACGACGAAGATGAAGACGAGGAGCAAAATGAGGACGATGACGTGTGTAACGCACACACACACACATCCACACATCAAAGTTTAAGAGCTCCATTTGTCTCAAAAAGTGATAAGAATACCTCCAGATGGTGTGCTGATATTTTAGGGAGCCTCCACTAGATGGCAGCACCAGAAAACCTAATGTGTGTATTTGTGTAATAGTACAGCATTTAACAAGCATGATATCATTATTGGACTGGAAAATATAACAAATGACACAGTCTTACAGAGTTAAAATAAGAGGAAAAAAATGTCGACAATTAAAAAAAAAAAAAAATAAATCATTGAGGCAACTGTAACATGAACAAAAAGATAATACAGGCTTATTGTTATTTGTGTCAAACATCTAAAAGTAAGAAGAAAATGCAGGTTTAATTGATTTATTTTTGTGAAAAATGTTTATTTAAAATATTAGGAATATAAAAAGAATAAAGAAAATTCATTTCAATAATAGTAACAAAATTTATTAAATTAAAGTTAAAGAAAATAGTAAAAAGAAACAATTGCGTGGTTTTGCGTCTTTATTTCAAATATTCAAAAGAAAATAGAAATAAAAGATAAAGCAGGCTAGATGTTATTTATCTCAAAAATTTTTAATATCGAAAAAACGAAGAAAATAATGCAGGCTTCACTGTTGATTTAGTTTGACTTTTTTAAAAGTGATTTATGATCTAAGATATTTCAAGCAAAATGAAAATAGAGCAAAAAGATGTTGAATAATAGTGAAAATATAAAAAGTAAAAAAAGATGAGAATTGTGAAATATGAAAAAGAAGTGTAGTAAAATATATTTTTAAAAATGCTGACATTTAGTTATTTACTTTTTGAAAATATTTCAAATAAATTGTGCAAACAATTATGAGAATAAAAAACATGCAGACTTAATTGTTGATGTATTCAAACAATTTATAAAAAGATTTTGGATTTAAGATTTTTCAAACTACAGAAAAATGAAGCAACAAATAAATTTTAATTAAATAATAATAGAAAAGTGAGTAGTGAAAAATGCAAAGAAATACAGGAAAATATATATTTTTTCAAAATCAACAACATAAGGTAGTTTTATTGTTTTTAAGTATTCTGAAAAGGCGCACTGAGAAGCGAAAAAATACAATCACAATTAACCCCTCAACTAATCCACCACAAACATCCCCCCATGCTCTTCTTTCCCGCCTCAGAATCCCATCAAGAAGATTCCGGACACTCACGAGATCACCCTTCTGCACGGCACCAAGACGGTACCAACCGCCTTCTTCCAGCCTAAGTGCACATCCTCTCCTGTTGTCAACTATAATTGACACACTTTCCTCAGGTTTCCGCTATGGCCTTGGACCCGTCGGGTGCCCGCCTGGTGACGGGCGGCTACGACTTCGACGTGCGCTTCTGGGATTTTGCCGGCATGGACCGAGCTCTGCAGGCCTTCCGCTCCCTGCAGCCGTGCGACTGGTGAGTCCGCTTTCCCGAGAAGCCGAGGTGGTAAAAGTATAGTGAGTGAACCCTCTGGTATTCGCAGTTCGGCTTTTGGGAATTTACATATTTATGCTTTTTTTTTTTAACCTGTCCTCTGTTGCTGAAAATCTCGTTTAGTTGCCGATTTGGTGCTCAGGTCAAAGCAATAAAAGTCTTACTTTGGCTCCATTTTGCGGAATCTTGGTGTTGTTGTTTGCTTGAATTCATTGTTAATTCATTGTTTGAGTTGCCCTGTTTTGATGGCGGATCTCGACTGCACCTCTTGCATAGTCAAAAGTGAAATTAAACATATGTTTGTGCTTCTTTTGCGATGCAGCAGCGCTTACCTCTTGTAGCCTACATTGCCATTTTGCCTGTATTCCCTATCATTTATTATTGTGTGTAAATGTCAAAAGGTGAGTTAGAATTACTTAATAGTTTTTGTATAAAGCGCTAATGCGCATATTTATTTGCCTGTGTGTGATGTCACGTCAGTTTGTGCTAATGATTTATTTAGGCTTGCATGCTAATAAAAATTGTAAGTGGTTTGTTAACCGGCTAAACCCGACTCAATCTCCTAACATCACTCCCTAGGCCACACCCCTTAAAGGGGCACATCCAGTACACGAATAAGACGGTGCGCTCAGTAATGACATTTTCTTCATTAAAAACAATGAATGGCATTTTAATTAACTTCAATGGGGAAAATGGATTTGCACTTGATTACTTCCCACCACCGCTGAGAAGCCCTGACACACGTGCGTGTCATGCCACAGCCACACCGTCCACACACACACATTTGTTTATCCTACAAGCAGATGGTAGCGGCTGTTTGTTTGCGTGTTTACGCCGTGATTCACCGGCGCAAAAAAAAAAAAAAATTAAAGGGCCTAATGGCATTTGTTGTTTCCAGAGCTGAACCAGGCCTCCTCCTTGGGTTTTTTTTTTTCTCCCCCCCCTCTTACCCATATGCAACATTTAAGTTGATTACATCTCTCTCCGGGAGCTTCCGTGCTTCGACTCCACAGATGTTTCAGGCCCAAAGATTTAGCATTTGAGCCTCAATTTCATTTTCACGTTGAAATTTTAAAAAATTATTATTTATTTTTTATGCTGTGCGGCCAATATGTTGATGCTCCGTCCACGCCCCGCTGTGTTAATGCTATTTGATAGTGACCTCAATTGCTAATCTCACCCGGCGTAAGTGGTGCACACTTGGCTCTCATGCACTGCCGCGCTCATGCGTGCAACTCAGGGCTGGGCCATTTGGTCTTGAAATTAAATCTCTGATTATTTTCACAAAAATCCCATTTTAATTGATATTTTCCCCCCTTATAGAAAACGCAAATGACAATGCCATGATAGATATGATATATACAAATGTATTGAAGTCAAATGCGAAATACACCTGAACTGTACTTGGGAAGTGATTCTTTCATGTACTACATTTTGAGAATCGCTGGTATAGCAGATCTGTGTTTGTGACTAAACAGAAAGGTAATCCTTAGATGCTGACTGAAATGTTGTCTACTAGCGAAGTATGCTGAGGAGTTTCTATCCTCCCTTGAAGTCATCAGATCCGAGCGTTGCAGTTCAGCATCACCGGGGACCGCATCCTGGTGGTGTCGGGAAACGCGCAGGCCAAAGTCTTGGACCGCGACGGCTTCAACGTGATGGAGTGCATCAAGGGAGACCAGTACATCGTCGATATGGTCAACACCAAGGTAGGACTTAAATAAAGTACAAAAAAACGGATGTAGGAGATTCTGAGCTGACCGGCTCAAATGCTATTTTAAATACATGCCGTGGGTTGCTTACAAATGGACGATGGGTCGCACATTTTGAACACACACACACTAAATCGCCCATCGTGTAAATGTGTGAATGGATGGATATTTTTTCTTCTATTTCAGGCTGGATATGTTTTGCTGTGTTGTTGGCTCGGGGAAACCCTGCCAACAAATAATGGCAGCAAGGTGCACCCAGGAGCGCACACTTTGTGTTTGTGTGCACAGGATAATGCTTGAGGAGTCAACAATGGATGCGTTGCACATGCATCTGCAAAGACCGACGTTAATGGCTTGTGCATGTTTGGGTTTTACTGTGTTTAAAAGTGGGATTGTTGGTTACCATGCATTTTTTTTTTTGTACACACTGTTAGTACCACCCGTGTAGCAGTCTTATATAAAGCACCTGAAAGGGATCTGAACAAAACATTTGTAGAAGTAAAAGTCACTTTGTAGCGTATACAGTGTTGTGAAAAAGTAGAGGCCCCCGATTTTTGCATAGTTTCCCCACTTTAAGATCATCAGACAAATGTAAATATCAGACAAATATAGCTGAAGGGAAGTTAAAATGCAGTTTTTTTTTGTTTTTGTTTTTTTAAATGGTGATTTTGTTGATTAAAGCTGAAATCCACAACTACTTTTTGTTAAAAAAAATTTTTTTTCACCCAAGCCAGTATTAGAGGAGATGACAAAATGGGGATTAAACCTGTCAGCTCCTCTAGCATCTTGGTATATTCTTCAATAGTTCATTTTTTAAAATTATTTAGTGAATGACCGGTTCATTTCCCGCACCGAAAATAAGGCATTTTGCCGAGCAACGGGTGTGGCATAGTTGTACAACGCTCACTGAAAATATTGTTTTGCGTCTGTGTAGCACAAACTAGTCATACATTAATTACCGTGTAAACGAAAACAATAAAGACTGCCGCAAATGAACAACATCAACCTCTCTTCGAGGAGCTGTTGGCTGCCAACAGCAGTGTGGGTGGTTACGTGGTCACGACCCAACACTCCTTTCGTCCTTACTGTTTTGTTTTTTTATTGCTTTTTGCTCATTCCTTTTAATGTGTGTGTGTGTGTGTGTGTCAGTTAACTTGCTAGTGACCCAGCGATGTGGTTTGCGAGAACCTTTATCCACTTGATTATAACTTTAGGTGTCATAACGCTGCCACCGCTTGATAAGATAATGATGGTCATTCTTTAAATTCTATTAAAAGGTCTTCTTGCTCTTTTATTTTTTTTTTGAACTACAGAGTACAAGAATATAGAGCACTATTTCCATTCACTGTATGTGAAATTTGACAGCAACAAAGTATTTATCCGCCATTACAAGACTGCTGGGTTAGATAGAGTGAAGGCCAATTGATTTGCTATGGAGCCACCCTGGCTCAATGACAGCATCCCAACCTATTACCCGTCTCGTCCCGGTCAATAAAAAAACATCACAAGCCTCTTCCTCGCACTCTAAAACGCTCCTCGCTGTCGCTGGGTGGGTTGGGGGTGAAGGGGCTCTCCTTCTGTTATTCCACTTGAGTCGTTTGTTATGAGGAATTCCCGCAGAGGAAACGGCGAAACGAGGTCACGCTACACTTTACTTGCACTTTTTTTTTTTTTTTTTTAAACGGCCAATTTGGTCGTTAATCTTGCAGAATTCCTACCGGACGTGTGTTTTAAATAGCCTGCAGGTACTGTACATTAAACTTGGCGTAAACATAGCTCGGGACTTGACGCAACCACACACTCTGTTTCGCGGTCCTTCAGCTCAATGAAGAAGCAAGATGTTTTCAGATTTTATTCATAGATTTGTATCATAAATAAATGTAGAAAAAAAACAACTTGTGAAGTAACATCAGAGGGGAAACGAGCTGATGTTATCTCAGGGCTCTACACTAACCTTTGCACTAGTAGCACTTTTTGTAGTTGGTTGCACCAGCACGTGATTTGGTCGCACCGTTTTTTGAGGACGTACAGCATAACCATGGCATACATGGTTTCGTTTAACAGTGCTTCGATGATATGAGGATATTTGCAAAATATTTTACCGTGAACAAATAGTTTGTCCCCAACAAGCATTAGCAGACAAAACAGGTCAATAAAATTTAAAAAACAAACCAAAAAACCAAAAGCTTTTCTTTGGTCATTTGTTTGACGAGGGGCCAGTTTTTATAGTGACGGGTCCGAACCCTGTACCCCTTGGGAAACCACTTCATTTTGAGCATCACCACGACCACATGATTGGCATACATTTAAAAATGATTGCATAAGTGTACCACCACCATACAAAAGTATCTTTTAGGATTATTCACACTATTTTGCAAATTCAAAAACGTTGACTTGAATTTGTCGAAGAGGGATAGGTGGCGCTCATGTAAATGTGAAGTATTGCCTCTTTGTATACTGCAAAACCTCAAAATCTTATCAAGAATATTTGTCTTCTTTCTAATCAAAACTTATTAAAGTAAGACTCAACACGTAAAAAGTTTTTTTTTTTTTTAGACAATTTTCACTTGTTTCAAAAATAAAATAAAAAAAAAAAAAGACAAAACAAGGCCATCCTACATTTTATTTTAAATGTTACTTCCCCTCCCCCAGAGTTTTAAACCTAAACCGCTCAATTTCACAACATAAGATAATGCTGTAACTAATCATATTTACTGTATGCGGTCATTTCCCACGTGGTGTGGTTTTTGTTTTGTCATTTTTTGTTTTGTTTTTGTTTCCCCCCTACTAACTGCCTGCTCTTTTCAGGGCCACACGGCGATGCTCAACGACGGCTGCTGGCATCCCAAAATGAAAGAGGAGTTCATGACGTGCTCCAATGACGGGTGAGTCGTCCCGACGCTTCCATTTTGCTCTCTGTGTGCCCCATTAAGGGCTCTTTTGGTCCCAAACTTTCTCCCAAAGCGTGCTTACCTGGCAGCTACACAGCACATCCAAGGGGAATGCTTTCCTTTGCCACGAGCAAAGGAAAGCATTCCTCTAATCCAGAAAAGAGGGCGAAAGAGTGAGAGTGAGAGAGTGTGCGCGCGCCATCTCGATCATTATGAATTCAATCAGGGTTAAAAGCGTCCTGCTGCAATATGATTGGGTGCCTGCTGCAACATCATTAAATGAAAGTTTAATCATTGAATTTAACCCTAACCCTACTTTCCAAAATAGTGTGACTAATCATAAACGGTACTTTTATGCGGTGATGGTACACTTATGCAATCGTTTTGAAATGTATGTGGATCATATGGTTGTGGTAATGTGCAAAATGAAGTGCTTTTCCCAAGGGAAGAAGGTTCGAGCCCTCACTGTGAGAACTGGCCCCTCTTAGTCGAACAAATGCTCAAATAAAAGTAAAGCATTGTTGTTGTTTTTTTTAAATGAATTGATCTATTTTGTCTTCCGCTACTTGTTGCAGACGAACTTTTTGTTCACAGTAAAATATTTCCCAAATATCATATGTTGATTCACTGTCAATGTATACTATATACAAAACTATGGTATGCCATGGTTATGCTCTCCCTCCTCAAAAAGGGTACGACCAAATCATATGCAGTGCTACTATCGCAAAAGTTAGTGGAGAGCCATTTGTTACCAAAAGCGAGCAAGACGATTAAAACATTTTCACTCGTGGAGGCAGAACAGGATGTGCCTCTTATCAGAAGTGAATGTTGTTAGCTAATGCTAATCTGTGCCTCCAACCAAATTTAATTTAAAGTCTACTTACCTATTTGCTTAGGCATGATAGCAGGGGTGTCACACCTCTGGGAGATGTGTGAGTGCCTTCATTATTGTCTTGTAGTCCTGCTTGAAAGTGGCTTTGGATCTTTGCTCAGCCTCCCTGATCATGTCTTTTGTTTTGTGAGGCGGGGGTGTTATTATGTCAACTCACAAGAGGTTTACTTGTTCTATTTAATACCGTTAGCCTAGTAGCATGATTGCTGAAGTCACTTTTGAACGTTTTCAGAAAACATGAAAGACACAACAAATTCCACACACGAGAAGTTGCCTCGATTCAACCTTTTTGGAATACCTTGACCTGGATGACTGAGAATCTTCAGAGACACAACTCCACCCAAAATGTTTAGCAACCACGGTGGTATTTTATATTTATAAATTTGTGATAGTGAGTTTCAAATGACCAAATGAATTATCCTCTTAAGCTAAAAAAAAAAAAAAAAAAAAAAAAAAAAGAAATCACACTTGACTGGTGGGCAGGAACTCCAGTGACCGAACTCTGCTGCGAATAGCAAAAATCCACAAGTAATTGAATAATTGGTTTGTAATTGTATATAGATACCACAAGATGGTGACAAAGAATTACTTTTGTCTAAATGAAGCTCCTCAACTCACTTCAGATTGTGTCCTTGGCATCAAGATGGCACCATATGGCTCCAAAGTCAAAAAATGTCCCCAGCAAATTCACGAATGCCCAACTGTGAATATTCAGAGGTTCACTGAATTTGCGTTTATGCATTTAAAAAGTCAATCTTCCATAATATGTCCGCTTTAAGAATGTGGCTTTGAACACAGTGATGAGTCTGAGTTAGTGCGACAAGCAGCGGTGTAGAAACCCGCCACGGTGGTTTTTCATTCAAAACAGGAAAGGCCGCTGCCTGGTGTTTACCAGCACGAAAACCCTCACAGATGTGACTGTGTTTATCTAACTCTCGTCGGAGCTCTGGAAATCCTCCCCTGGCACGTTAGCGGTGGTCGAGCGTAAAAGGGGTTGCACGCGGGGGAGCAGCTGCAGGTGCAGCCAGGGTCGACATGGTCGCTCGAGTCTCGCTCGTTGATGGAAAGAGTGTTAGCGTCTCGTCACCTACCTCGCCACTTCCCACTTCTTCAATTCCCAATATATTCACAGGTAACAAAAACATCTCATTTCCTCAAAATGTGTTTCCATACATGGTGTGTTCAGACTGTTTTAAGGCCCGCGTGAAATTGTTTATTTTTCTTCTGATTAAATCATTAAAGGCCTTGACTTATGAGTTTAATTCATTCCGTGACCCCCACTCATAACTCAAAACACTTGTATCTCAAATCGTCTTTCCCCATTCTAATGAATGTCATTAAGCCGTTCCAGCGCCCCCCAAAAATACTCATAAAAAATTAAATTGAACATGTTTTTAATGACAAAAGTAGATCGTTACAGAATTATACTTTATTTAAAAAAAAAAAAAATACACTACTAACTTAATTTGACAATGTAAAGAATTTGTGCAGACCCTAGTGAGGATAAGCGGAACAGAAGATGAAAGAGAGATATTTCAACGGGCATTGTGCTGCTCATTCTGGTATGTGCATCTTGGCCGCCAGGGGGCAGTATATTACATCCAGCCATACAGTGTATTTAATGAAGAGACACAGAGGCAAATTATTTATATAGCACATTTTCATACACAATGTGTGCTTTTACATGATCAAAAGCATTTCAAAAATAAAGAGAAAAAAATACAAATCTTTTTTTGCATGGGATAAAGAATACATGCATACATTTTTTCACTACTCACTTTTCTATTTAAACACACATTGTCATTGTTTTATGCATTGTTTTAAAGTAAACTTCAGCAGGTAGTGGCAATAAACAGGTTGAACCAAGCACACTCGGTCTCTTTTTTTATAAAAATAATTAACTATCAGCCAAACTGCTGCGTGTAGTGAAGTTGGCTGCCATCATAACAAGCGCTTGTAACTCAAATTTTTGCTTGCACGCACAGGTCTGCACACTAATCAAAGTGTGATGACGCACTGCCTCCAGGAGTGAAAATACAGTATGTGTTTTTTTTGTTTGTTTTTTTTTAATATATTTTTTTTAAATAAACTGTATTTACGGGGCCTAGTTATTTCCCTTTGTACACCCTGGGCTGCTGCCCCAGTCGTCATGGGAACGACAGGCATTGGCTATGCTGTAAAGGAGGAGATGGGACCGCCCTCTCAAAACAGGCTGAGTTTAGCGAGGCTAAAATAATAGGGCCAAAAGAGTTCTGAAATTCTTGGTTCTTGGGGTATTTTGATGATAACACATGACAGACATGTTCTAAAGACACCTGGGAGACTGTGGGAAAGCTGCAAAATGTCTCTTTTAAATCAATTGAAAATGAAGCTTCTGTTGTATAGACCTGAAACACACCAGAGATACTGCACTTCTATTGTAAATGAATCCTTTTACGACAAAGTACGAAGAAGCTCTTAAAGGCATGATTATATTGTCAATGGTCATCATCAATAGGCTTTCTTTCAATGGGCCCCAGTCGGCCAACTGTACCAGTGGGTGTTTGCATCTACATTCTATACGCTTTAAACATTCATCCTCACACCATTCTGTCTTTCTTTCCGTGGTGGAGCACCTTTTGTTATTTATGTGAATAGCTTATTAAGCATGATCACTGGACCGCCCAAACCCTTTTAATTAAAGCTCCAGTTGGTCCGACTCGCATTCATGGCAGCAAAATTCACCAGCGCAGAGCATTTTCCTCTGGAAGGAAGTAGTGACAGCGGGTGCCGTTGGTGATTGTCTTGCATTTTTGCTTGAATAGAGAAGTAGCACCTAAAAAAAAATTCATGGCTATCCAAAACCATTTCTAGATCTTGTCAGGTGTTTTAACAAACCTTGAATCAATGCTGTTATGCATTTGAATGCTAACAAACCTCATTGGTAACAGGATCAACATGTAACCCTTGTATTTTATTTCCTGGTGCCCCAGGTGAAGATACACACGTACCCTATAAGGACTAAAGTGTGGATAGGACAAATGGCCACGAATGGGAATCCGCATGTCATGCATACACCTTCACACCCAACAATACAAACACACGCAATTGGAGGAATGTTTCCTGGGATTCTTGGCCCACTTACCATACAGGTAACACATCTGCAGTTGACTAGATAAATCATCCAGGTCCACTCTTTGTGGAAATACTGATCATATGTAACATGTCTAGCCGAGGAGGTAGGGCGGCTAGCTCTTAATAATTTTACTTCAATGTCCATAGATTAATTTTGTTGTTGTTATTTCGTGTGATCAAGGGTTGAAAATTTGAGGCTAGGCTGCACAGAAATATGTAATGGTATGTCGGAGTGATTCAGTTTGACACGATAAGTTCATCCACAGTCCAGTGCATCACAGACTATGGTCCGCCATACACTGCTAGTCTTCCATGTCCATCCCGACAACACACACACATGCCACACCGTCAAGGCGGGAATTTGTCCTTATTCAGTCCAAGTCTTGGCTGAATTTTTGACTGCCTTGTTTTGGTTATATAGTCCAGTTCAAGCCAGTGGTTGTTTACTAACACCAAATAAGCCTAACATTTAAACCTTCAACATAGCCCGAGCCTAACCAATGCTAATATCCCTCCTAATCCCCCTTTCCCAAAACACAGCCCCACTGAGTCTGCCTGCCATCACGCAACACACCCAGTCACCAGAACCTAACCAATAAATAACCCCGTACAACCTGTGCACATCTACCTGTATGTCGTCCTTATCGCTACATCGTGGTAAGTGATCTGAGCAACTATCAGCCCCGCTAGGCCTGTAACCCAATGGATGGATATAATCTGGGGGGGGGGGAATGGGGTGGTGGGGGTCAGTGGGTGACTTGTCTTTCCTCAGTTGATGTGTGAACCGCGGGACTACCTCATAAAGTGCCCACGCATGACTGGAGATGTATGGTCCTCATTTTATTACATTCACTGAAGCCTTTGTGTTGAAGGAACGGGGGGAAAGGGGACTGCTGACTGAACGGAAAACAAGGGTGCAGGGATAAGGAACGGGACCAGAATGTTTTTGCTGGTTTCTGCATACTACATGAGTTGGTGTTACTTTTCCATAACAAGCCACATTCTTCATTGACTCAAAAAGATGCCTCCCTTTTGAAATAATCTCAGAAGGAACGGGCCACTGAGCTTAGAATTTCATGAACAGATTGCAACACAGATACAGAGAGACTGGAGGAGTCACAGAAAGACATAGAAGAGACATCCTTGGAAATGTTCATGCATCTAGCACCTGGATGCTGCTGTTCAGCTTCCTGTTAGAGCAAGTTGTGTGGGATTCATGAAGAAAGAAATGATAACAGGTGGCGGGGGCTCACTCTACTACACAGTCTCCACTTTGCTGCAGCTCTCCCTTCACCTTATTCTCAACTCACAAAGCAGTTGTGTCCCAAATATCTCCATTGAAATGAATGGAAATGCAATTAACTGTCAATTAGTCCCTTAATTCCATAAATAGTTGTAGTTATGTGAATGTTAATAGAGCATTTTACTTTTAGACATTTACTTAGATGTTGGTGGCCTCAGCTCTCCCCCATATGAAAGCAAGTGTGTATTGGGGAATAAGTCCTTAGGGTATAAATAGGACAACAGTGTTCTGTGTAATATGTGAAAGGTTATGTTGTCCTTATTGTCTTGACAGTCACCCCTGGTCTTGTGTAAACATAATAGAGATGTCAGTGTGAGGCAGCAGTTGGACTCATTTGTCATCCTGTCCAGTTCTGTCCCTCTCACACATATGCACGGTGTAGCCATGTTAGCCTACAGTTTGTCCGAGGAAACCACATTTTGACCCAGAAACAAAGCCTTCTGTCTGTGGCAATCGGCGGCCATTTTGTAATGTACATTACCGTCACCCACGGGATCGGCTTGGAACATTTAGCACCCAGCATGTCCGATTTTTTTGGAATAAAACAGACATGTTTAGGATTATTCCGCCTTGGTGGAGGTCTGAGTGCTGTTCTAGTTTGGCTCGTTAACTCCTTTTGCTTTGTGTTGATTCAAACACCACGACAGATCAAAAAGAGTTTTCTTTGACCCTTGCCAGCTCTTACTCAAGCTGTAAGTCTTGAGCTGGCATTTGTGTCACATTGTTAGACTTTGTCCAAACACAACTTTGAGAGTGCGCGCCAGCGACATTGTAGGCGGCAGCAGAGGAGGAATTCTGTTAGTAGTAGCAGCCCCGACTGGATGTTTACACACCTTGGCTTGACCTCATGAACTAAAAGGTCTCGGTGTTCACTAGAGCACCCAGTGGGTCACAGACACATTTGGAGTCCTGTTTCGTGTTCAGTCTTTGAATAGTCAAAATGTAAACTTGCGAAATTTTTGACATTACCTTGTCCCTTCGCCTTCACTGTAGCGTCTATTTATTAGGGAAGGAAACAACCAACCAACACCAACCGTAACCCCAAACCCCAACTAATCCTAACCCTACCTCTTAACAACCCTCCAAATCCCCAAACCCGAAAACTTTACCCTAATCCCAATCCATAACCTGAATCCTAAATGTCCAAGTTGTTTTCTATGTGATCCTACTGACATGATCCAATTCTTGTACAGGTGTTGGGCTTTGGACTTAATGATTTTTTTTCAGTATTGATTTTCTCAGAATGTTCCAAACTTCCTTTTTCATGCTGGTGTTCAAGCAGAATAATGCAAAGCCACAACAGAGGTTTGTGTGGATGGAGGGCTGAGTTGATGTCATGTACTCCTTCTACCAGTTGAGATTGAATCAACAGTGCCTCTTCTGGTTGCAGCCAATACTGCACTGTATTGTGCCTCAATTTCTTCCAAGTCGCGATGCATCAGCAATTCTCACAATCGTCAGAGTCCTTAGTGATCAGACATTTGCTAATAAATTTTGATGAACAGGCCAATACATTGGTAAAGAAAATGGATGGATAGATGCCAATACATCGTAACACTAGAATTCGATGTGTCTTGCGTGTTCTGGTCAGGAGATGTAGGGGAGACACAGGTATCATGGAGGCTTCAGACTCGTTAGCCTGATCTACTGTTTGCTTCCCTACAACTTGCAGGATTTAGCTGCCTTAACCACATGTTCACGCCCACTGTATCTCTCTAGAGATCTGATTTATTATTGTGTCTAATGAGCCAATATGTTTGGACGGAGAACTTTTTTTCCCGACTTAATTCATGCTGCTCAGTTGAAGATCAATGACATTCCTGTTTCCTTTCTGCAGAACCGTGCGAACGTGGGACGTAACGTCGGAAAAGAAGCACAAGTCTGTGTTTAAGCCTCGCTCTTTCCAAGGGAAGAAGGTCACCCCCACATGCTGCACCTACAGCCGCGACGGGAAGCTCATAGCGGCCGGCTGCCAGGACGGAACCATCCAGATCTGGGACAGAAACCTCAGTGTGAGTCTTAAAACATATGAGTACACCTCCATGTGCTTGTAAACGTATACAAGGGGTCTTTGGTTATGCTAATGCAGTAGGTTAGTCTGAATTACAGTACATTTGTTAAAAAAAAAAAAAAAAAAAAATTCTCTGTAGGATTTAAGTCTGGAGATGGACTTGGCCAAACAATGAACTGCAGTCCTTTTCCATTGTTTGCCTGTTTTGGATGGTTTCACTTTTGAGTCTCCCATTAAGTAGGTAAAATGTTGAGCTCTCATCCAAGTCTTCTCAAACATCATCTGGGATTCATAGAAAAAAAATGTGAGGCAGTCCATATAAGCAGATGTTCATTGTCAGCGTACGTCACCTGCTGGCGCTGCGAAAGGCAAAGCCAGAGGTCAAGCCCAGAGTCATTGGGATTAATCATTGGGGCACCGTGGACGTCTGTACCAAATTTCATGACGCTCCCTCCTACAGTTGTTTATAGATATTTCATGTCTGGGCTGGACAGTGCTTTGCAGGGACCTCACTCACTACGCTGCTGTTTCTGCTATAAAAGTATATTTAAAAAAAAAAAAAGAAAAAAGAAAAACAATAAAAGCAGTTATGTAAGTGGATTACTTGACGTGCTTTTTCAGTGGAGATGCATGCAAGTCGATGAAAGGCCCAATTAGAATAACCCCTTTTTACATTTTCCACTATTAGTACGCAATTAGCGATCACATTCCATTCCTTAAGAATGCTGAAGTCACTGGTTGATTTTGGCATCATTGGACCTTGGATTATTTCACATCCTTACAGCAGCCAAAACCTTCTAGGATGCATCCCCTCCAGTACATACCAGCAAGCTTTGAAATAAATTTCAAATTCAAATAAATACATACATTAGAATAAAAATTATCATCTTTAACATTACTTTTTATTTATAGGAAACTTGGCCGATCAGTGGTACCTGGATTTATGAGTGCCCAAACCTTTCTTTGAGTTACGAGTCTTTCAGACCGAGTACCCGTTACTTGATAGTTATAATTACGTCTTGCAACTGTGATCAGTGTTTTTTTTTTTTTTTTTTTTTTTTTAATCAAATATTGTTAAACAACACCAAACACGAACATTTCGTCAATCAAAAATAATACTCTTTAGAGCAACAACTTGTCATTACTGACATTTTGGCAGCAAACGGCATGTTGTTTAAACACAGTCCCATACTAATGTTAATTTCCCTAGTAATCCATTTTGTAAAACTGCACAAAAAAAACCAAAAAACATTAATTTTTACATACAAGATGTGCCTGACGTACCTCATACAGCTGTTACATGACTGCAATCGCTGAGGGCTGCACTGAGCTGTAAACCAGCGTTCAGCACGGCAAAACGGGTTATTTTTCACCAAAAGAAAAAAACAAAATACAGCAAAACTGATGCACAGATGCATGGAGTTACCTGCAGCGGTTTCAGCTGCACAACGCAGTTTGTGGAAAAAGTGTATGTCCGTCTGCAAAATGCCAATAAAAAGGCAACACAGATTGCAGTCAATTCATGAAACCTGTCATGCACACATTACACGATAAAATACAAGACATTAACTATTCCGGATCATCAAAGAAATGCGACTCACCATGCACGGCATACATGTCAGGCTGTTGATATGGTATCGGTGCGTAGTATCAGTGAATTTTCACGAGTACCAATACCTTACAGATGCACAGTTTCGGTATTGGTGCATCCCCAGTCAAAGCACAACAGATTCTTATGAACTGCATGGTTTTAACAAATCTGTGTGAGTGTATTTGCATCACATTCCTTGAGATTATGAGAACATTTCCTATTTCCTTTTGCCTTTTCTTATACTTCACATTCACAGGCCCTCGTGCGGATAAGGTTGACCGGGTCTGTTATTTCATACAAGAAAGTTGACGTTTAAGATGTAGTTAGCGAGTCGGAACGGCTTGATTAGAGCGAGGGGCTAATCCAGATCAGTTGAATGGGAAGTAGGCTACACCATAATTACTCCTTCGACTGTAAACGTTTTAATCAGATAACAACACAAACAATGTGCAGTCGTTTTAGTCAGGAGTGGCTATGCTTTCCTTAGTCACCATTGTGAAGGCATCTCTCCTCATTCCACTCCCGGATTACTTGTAGCAGCGCACTCTTGAGAGATTGTATTAAAGCTCTCAAAATTTACGACATCTCCTTGTCCAAACTAAATATTTACCGTGCGTCCCATAGCAGCTCACAATAGTCATGTCTTTTTCCTGACCATTGGAGCCTGCCCCTGTCTGAATGGCTCAAGAAGTTTCGCCGGGTGCCCTCTGCCCTAATCAGGAATCTGACTTGAATTCAGCCACGCGCCTAAAAAGGAGTCGATCGTGTTCTTTCATTTGCCGCTGCCCTCCACCTTGTCTGTCTGTCTCCTGTATTACTCATGGTCATACTATGCAGGGCAGATCAATCACAATCAATCACGTCCACCACCTTGATGCGGAGCTGCCCTATTGGGGGTGACGTGGGTTTGAGTAATCCGACTATAGCAAGTTGAGTCGGTCCTCCTGGTGAACTCCCACAGCAAGTAATTGCTCGCCATCAATCGGGTTGGCCTGAATCAGAGGGAAAAAAGGCTTCTTGATACGTGGTGCATGGAGGGTCAGGCCTTGGTTCCAAAACATTACCCCAGAGATTGGTGGAATGTTATAGTATGAGGTCATTGACAGCCTTAGATATTTCCACATGCTACAAAGGAGCACGCCAAAAGAGCTGGTTTGGATGGCACAATGGTGAAATCTATTGTTTTTACAGGGAGATTTTCTTTTTTAATTGTTTGTACAATAATCCCCCACGTATTCGCGGTTCACTATTCACATATTTAGCTTTTTTTTTTCTTTCTAGTTTAGCCTGGGTTGTTAGCAGAAGACGTTATGGGGAGTCTTCGCCGCCTGTGCATTTACATGCGCACTTGCAGTGCATTCTTTTTACCCGCTCACCCATCAAGTTATGAAATTAAATAACCAAGTAAATCTTTTTTACGCTGCCTATTTCCCAAAACGTGTCTGTGAATAAGGCATTCAGAATTTTGCCAATTATCTCTTCAAAATTTGGCTCATTTACATAATAACAAAGAACTGGACGAAGATCCGCCACTTACAACTTTGATGGCCAGACTACACTGACTAAAACACAATCATGTCAAAGACTAAAGGTCAGATGAGCTGCATTGCGTTTTATTGGCTGCACAGATTAGCATCAGTGGATAAGTGCCACATAATCCGATGTTTGCTCAAATTGTCGACATGAGGATCGGCGGGTTTGTGTTTGCCGATGTTTCCACCCACTAATTTAAAAGTGCAATTTAGCGGTGTGGTGATGAAGTGCTGCCTCCACGAGTGAAAATACAATCCACGCTTTATCAGGGCTTGTGTGCGCTCCACTGTTTTCATTCATTTTTTTTTAAATTATTTTTTTTGGGGGTGGGGGGTGGGGGGGGGGGAAACTTGGGGTTCAACAAGTAGCCACCCTTTATCCCCATCATGGTAACGCAAGTCTTACTCTCTGTTGGCCCCGCAATAGAAGGGGCGTGATAAGCAGTAAACAGGCTAGAAAAATAGGGTTTAATTCTTGTAATTGTGTTTTTGAGGAAGGCATGTCACTAAACACCTGGGCCTGTTTTAAAAATGTCTCCTTTAAATTGGCCAGTGGTTGGTAAGAAGACAACGCTCCCAGCAGGAGTTTGAAAAGTTATTTTTCAATTCGCAGCTCCTAAGTGTTAGGTCCATAAAAGAGGAGGCTACGGGAGCGCCATCGTCCCTCCGATGTCTACTAAAAATGGTTATAAAAAGATGAAGAAAATGATGACTGACTAAAGACCGCTTGATCATAAACATCTGTGTTACAAGTTTCAAAATGGTTAGATCATCTTTTTTTTTTTCCCATTTTTCTGGAAGCTAATAAAACAGTAGTCGTGCTTGTGGCAGTTGCCGTCGTCTACCAATGAACGTGCAGATTTCCTCTTTGGCTTGGAAAGTACCCTACCCCTGGAAAGAACCAAGATTTTTCTGGTTGGAAGGGGCCTCGTGTTTTGCCCCGCAAAAGATTTATCAAGAATTCTCATTCGCTGAACGTGTTACCAATGAATAACTTAAAGCGAACACTCCGACAGATTATGTGGGCAGTGCGATATCTCAACACACACTAATACAGTAACATGTATGCTGCCTCACTATCACCACTTGTTCACTTCCATGAATGACCCGAGCAGCTGTCCCGGGCCGCGGTTTGGCCACTTGATCCCCACAAAGTAACAAAGGTCAGAGTGAGATGTCATTACTGGCTGCACAGTGGCCGTCGTTGAATGCTTCTTAGGTATGTGCTTGTAAAGTTTTTGATGTGGTGGCGGGGGGGGGGCGTATTCATATAATGATACTCGGATGACTTAGCGAAGACAGTTGGCCCCCACGGTCGCCTAGTATCACTGGTGAAATCCGACGCACTGTTCCCTCTGCGATTCATCAGGTCTCACAGGCCAACGTGTTTAGATTTCGATCGGAGGTCTGTGGATGTCGGCCGTGCACAGAGGTGGCAAAAGTGCTCACACTCTTCTACGTCCACTTTCTACTTTTGGAGTTACAAGCTGTAAAATTAGACATATGAGCCGGATAGTGACGTGGGAAAAAAAATGGAGCGGTTAAGGTATGAGTTTAATGTAATGATAATAACACGACTGTACCTAATGTATTGTCGTTGTCTTTGTTTTTCTTCTTCCGTGGGGTCAATCGGCAGTTGACAAAGCAGCTTAATGGCACGTTACTGCTGCCAACTGATATTTTCATTCCACTGCAAGGAAACCAATGTGAATTGATGGTGACCGGATGCTGTGAAGTGTGCTGCTGCTAAATTTGTACCAAAATTTGATAAATTTTGCTCGAATCTCAAGACAAAAAATTGGTGAAGTGACCGCTCATATTTTGAAAAACTTGTCGGTCAAGTCCCTCGTGTCTCAAGGTACCACTGTACTTTAATGCCATGCGGGAAAGGAGAGCCACATTCACCAATGCACTTTCAGCAGTTTATGGAATGGGACAAACAGTCAAACATACAAATGGAAAATGAGAACACCTGCAAGCTCAACTCACACCCAGGCGCTCACACACAGTCTAACCGGTATTTTATTTATTTATTTTTTTTTACATTGCCATCACGATTGACAAAAGTCACAAGTCTAATTTGATAAAATAAGGTAAATGAGTCAAATTAAAAAGTTGTCAGAAAAATGTTTACTTAAATACAGTGACAAAGTATTTGTACTTTGTTACTTCCCATTACCGTCTGAGCACAACTTTCTATGTATAGCATGTCAATGACACAATAGTTTGTCCGAGACTACGGCGGGCAAGAGAGAAAAGGGCACGGTTCGCAGAGGTTGTCACACGGTGCCGAACGGCGTACACGGGGTTCCGGTTTCATGACCAGACTATGTAGCTTATCACAGGAAGCGAACGCCCCGGCATTCAGCGACGCCGGCCAACATCGGGCTAGTAAATAAACACTCAGCCTTCTCACAACAACAGTATATGGGCTAGAAATAGCCAGAGAAGGGTGTATGTAACTGCCCATCATTGGCACCACCTCAGATTGACAGCCATTATTACGCTGTTTGACGTAAACAGATGTACAGGAAACACTGTTCTAGTGGCGCAAAATGCACACAGACGTTAGTGTAACCTTGCATGAGACTACCACAGAAAAAGAGGCGTAAACGCAACGGGTGCTAACCGCAGATGGTATTCGTTTTACCAAGAAAGCCATCAAATAATAAAAAAAAAAAAAAAAAAGGATCATGAAGATGGGTCAAACCGGTTCTCATAACTTACTGGTTAAACATAAAAAGAAATATGCCTGTGGAGAACATGATCTTTTTTTGTTTTATTTTATACATAAATAAGAAAGCATTTGGACAGTTACATAAAATATCACTGCTTGGCTGTGTATCTATGGCGAAACATCTCCGTATGCTTGATGTGTGCTGCGTTTTATCGAGTGAAATAAGTATTGGATTCCCTCCAACTCAGCCCATGGTGCCTATGTGGCACAATGCTGTTCACAATCAACCAATTACCAGTACTACTGATCTAACTGCTCATGTGCACTGTAGAAAGCACACCCGTTGTAGGAATCAATTTGCTGCTATTCACGTATCTTACGTAATTTACTACGACCATCATATTCACTCGGTCTGGAGCTCCATGCAGGATCTTGCCTCGTGGAGGGAGAATGATCTTGAGTTCCTGAGAAAGTTAAGAGAGCAGCTTTACAGTACTCGGCAGGAACCTGTTAATGATCCGAAGGCAACTGGGACCTCAGTCACCAAGAAAACCGTTGCGCTGCAACTGCCCACCTTAAGCTTGCCGGTAAACATCAAAACGGACTAAGAGAAGGCATAGGAGAAAGTTCTGTGGTCAGATGAAACCAAAGTTCAGGTATTTGGCATCAACTTAAATCAAAACGGTATATTTTGGGGTACAGGGCGACTGGTACTGTCAAATCTTGAATGAAAACCTCCTTGCCTCAACAAGAACTCTGACAATGGTTCGTAGATTGGTCTTCCGGCATGACAATGGCTCAAAACATCCTGCCAAGGCAACAGAAGTGGCTCAAGAAGAATCATAGTAACGCCATGGAGGGGCCTATTCAGTTTCCAGAACCTCAACCTAATATAAAAACCTGTGGAGTGGGCTCAAGCTTGGAGTTTCCAAGCGGCAACCAAGTAACTTAACTCGAAGAGAGTTTGGTGACCAACAAGAAACATGTCTCGGCGCTTTTTTTGTGCCCCTTCACTGGTATGATTGCGCTCTGATTGCGCAATAACAGGTTCAGCATCCCGACCATAGACATCAGTGATCCCACCGCCCTCATAAAGGTTGTTGAAGGCGTCAGTCTTGCTCCTCTCGGTCTTCTACTCACAACAACAAGAGCGACTACAACTGCACACCTCCTGGATACAAAATGCAAATTTATAGGGCGCTCATGCATTTTTATTAGAAAATAATGGTTAGCTATTATTCTATTATTATTGTTGTTTTAATCACCGTCTTTTGTTTTATGTACAGAACTTTGTTCCAGCTGCAGTTGTTAGTGCTCTTGAAATGAAGATAAGTTGATTACATTTGTAGAGCAGACACGGGCCTTAATATGAGAAAATGTTTCATTATGTTAAACTGACGCCTTGGCTTTTATTCCAGGCTATGCAAAAAAAAAAAAAAAAAAGCCAGTAGATAATGTGCGCTAAAAAATGAAAGTCAAATGAGTTTGGGTCCGTGGTAATACGAGTAAAATGATGACGGGGAAAATAAAATCATCCCTGGAGAGACGAGACAATGTGTCCAAGGCCAAGCCTCTAAAAAGTGGAATCCTGCTTATCTACAGTTCAAGGTGACGCGGTCATCTATTTTGTCTCTGTTAATAACTTCACTCCATTTACTTTTAAAGTCAGATATGACCTCAATTCCCACTAGTATCCTGAGGGCACAACACTCTTTCACCCACACTCTCCACACCAGCGTTTCATTCTACTTCTCTATCTTATCTGTAGTGGGCACTCGGCGCACTTAAAATTCCTTATCCGTATGTCCGAGACAAAAAAGCCCGTATTGCTCCATTCTCTTTTCACTGGTTTATTTGCATTGCGTTTAGGATTAATGAAATTGTAGCGGTATAAACCGAGGTTATGTTTGTTTGGGCGTTAGCAAGCCGACTTCCCCAGTCTATTGCGTCACAGGCATCTTTTAATGATCGATCGCTGTTATCTGCCACGGATACAAGTAAGTCACAGGCAGCATCCTCTTGAGAACTTAGACGAGATGCAACCAATTGTTGTAGTTATTTTTAATCTTAAATTGTGTCTATGTGTTAAAAAGAGGGCCTATTTATGTTTGCTTTGGGTTATTTCCAGTCTTGATCTGCAGACCTTGGCACATACGCACAATGTCTTAGTTATAGAAGTAAAGAGGGTGTTATTCAAGATGCAGGTCTGCAGAGGTAAGTGAGGCAGACATGATTCATTAGGATCAATTAGTATGAGTCATTGAATTGTGTGCTTGTAGTGCATTTTCCACTTTGATCCCTTTAAGTACATCCAGTGTAAAATTGCAACCATGGAGTGTCAACCAGACATTAGCCAATAACAATGAACAAAAAGTATACCTGAGCATTGTAGTTCTTCCCGAAAATGGCTACAGTTCAAATGAATCCCCAGGTTGATCGTACAGTGCTTCAATAGGACATCCAAGCTTTGCTGCTTCCGCAAGGATGTGAACATGGTCCCCTTGAACAACGTTTGCGCTGAGTAGTGGTACAGTTCATCCCTTGGCTTTAAATTCCATGCCCCCTGCCGCTGTCCCAATAGGATTATTTTGGAATTCCAAATGAAGAGGTGCTTTAAGGCCTTGAGGACAACAGACAACTATTTTCTTTCATCTTTCTTTAACTCGTTCACTGCCGTGGGCGTTTATTTTCGTCAACTGGATTCCGAATGTTTACTCCCACCTAGGAATATGTTTGTCAAGTATGTTTTTCAACTGATAGGCATAGAGGAGTGTCCCGCCAAGCTCGTCTGTGAAATTCAAGCTCCTCCATAACTGTACTGACAAACATACGACCGTAGATTGCTTTTGAATTGCGGTCAAGACAACGTTTCAGTAAAGGGGGTGAATCTCGTCACGTCAATTATGAGCGAGAGAAAGGCCGATACGTTGAAAGCCGGACAAGTTTCGGCACCTCACACTCGAACAGAGCATGTGTGTGTATATGTATATATATTATATATATGTATATGTATGTATATGTGTGTGAAGTATGGAATAAACAGAGTACAGTATGTGTCGCGGTTGGTCGTAGAAAGTGTGTGTCACAGTCATGAGAAAAGACAATGCAGTTCATGTAATGAATGGCGGACAGACTTGGGGAAAAAAAAAACCCGCCGACGTTCAGCTCGAGTCTTACGGTGAGTCAGCGTTGCAACGTTTCATACTTGTAAATTTGTGTAAATCAATTCATTTGCCCTTTCTCAGTTTTGCTTTTGTTGTTTTATAGTTTGAGGTGTCACAATGGCAAAAAAAACAAACAAAAAAAATATATATTTGCATCAAAGTCACTATTCTGCTTGACGTTTCTTTTCACATAAATCAGCATTTTTGCTGAAACAACCCATTTTCTACGACTGGAATGAAGAATGGAAAAAATTGTTTCTACAGTCTTTTTTTCTGGTGAAAGAAAGGAGTCTACTCTTTCTTTTGGTAGGTTTGGTGTTTACATTGTGGCAGAACTGATATTGTGTGGGTCTTGCTCTAAACTGGGGAAAGTTAAGCTAAAAATTGGAAAAATCTCTTTTTCAAGACGGACCTGGCCAAGAGTGCAACATTTCAACAGCTAGGTTATATGACAGATGTCAACAGAAGAGTACTGAGTGCAATGATGGAGTCTATGACCATAACCTTGCACATGTTGTAGCTGGTACAATATGCATGAATATCCAATGATTTCAAGTACATTCTGCTCAAAGAAATATTGAAATCATTTATTTTTCATAAAGCCTGAAAACATTTGCAGTACCATGGTGCTCTAGCGGTTAGCACATCTACTTCAAGGTCCTGAAATGAGGACTCCAGGTTGCTCCCATATAAATGATATTTGAGGTCTCTAAATTGTCCATACAGTATGGCGTGATGGATGGTGATAACTAATGATAACTATGAGACAAGAGAATATTGATGGTCATGACTGTTATAACCAACAGGAAAACCAGAGAGAGAGTAAATGTTGCATGGGACCAAAAGAAAACAATATGCAAATTTGGTGATCAACACCAGGAAATGCTCCCCAACAAATGTACTTATTCTGCTCTATTTGTTAATTGCATGTATTTTTATGATTATTGTAGGTGCACACCAAGTTCCACTGTCGGCAAGCTCACACTCCAGGATCCGACATCTCCCGCCTTTCCTTTTCCTACGACGGCACCATCCTTGCTTCACGTGGAGGTGCGAAGTTGCGGTTTTTTTTTGTCTCATGCTTAAACTAAAATGTTAAACTTACTTACTTTTCTTCCTGGTAGACTAAAAGTTCTGCAAAAATAATAGCCTTTCTTATTGTTAACCTGTTGTGCTTCCTTCTAGGTGATGACACACTGAAGATTTGGGATATACGCAACTTCAAGAAGCCCTTAAACATGGCCAATGGACTGACTAACTACTTTGCTATGTGAGTCATCTCAATTGCAAATCCATGTTTAGACTTTAATAGCGCTGTAACAAAACAATTTCATGTGTTTATTTACCACTCTGAGCAGGACCGACTGCTGTTTTAGCCCAGACGACCAGCTCGTCGTAACGGGGACCTCCGTGAAAAAAGACGAGGGCAACGGGAAGCTGGTCTTCTTTGACCGATCCACCTTTGAGCGGGTGTACGAGATAGAAGTCACTAATGCGGTAAGAGCTGCTCATTTCTGTCGTTTTAACTGGTTTCTTTTTAACTACATCGAAATGGATGTTAAAAAGCCAAATGAAGCCCAATAAAAACGATTTAATTCACTCAAAAACTCCCAATTCAGAGCTGGCTTACCAAAATATGTGTTTCAAGTTTTGAAGTTAAAGTAATACTTGATAATACTGGATGGGGCATTGCCAGATAATCAAGTCACGTAATGGATAAAAGCTTAAACTAATAAAAAAAAGAAAAAAGGTTCAATTTGATAATAATTGCTGCGAATGCTAACCCGTTCCACTTGATAATACCTGTTAACATTAATATAACACAGTGGATCGCCGCTATTCACGGGTGATAGGACCGCGAGTAGCGAAAATATGAGGATAATTGACACCCATTATAATCGTATTGGGGGAGGGAGTATTTGTATTTTTTTATTTTTTTAAACCCCCAAATTCTTGAATAAGCGGGGATTAACCACCAATAAGCGTTTTCAGGGTCGGATCCCGAAAAAAACAAAAAGAAAAAAGGAAAAAAAAATAAATACAAATTTGAAAAAGCATTGCAGCTGGGTGAATCCGCGGGTGCCGAACCGCGTGAATGCGGCGTTACACTGTATACTGTATTGTATGTCACTAATAGCAGGGCCCCAAAAATGATTACTTGTTCCTCATCCAAAACTCATCAATAATCTTACATGTGTATTGCTTGTATTGTAACTTGTACTGCTCCTGGATGAGGAGTCAATTTTAAATTGATTAAAATAGTCATTTGAATGACCCCGTAATTCGATTTAAATGTAAAAAAAAAAAAAAAAAAAAGAAATGAGTACAAATCATTTTATTTACATTTTACAAAATGATAAACTTTTTTTTTTCTTTTTAAAATCAACCCTGCTATTATGTATAGAACTAAAAAAAAAACTGCTATTCCATCTCATTCATCTCTTAAAATTCAGTTTGCATTTTAGAAGCCTCTATTATACGTTATCATGGACGGCAAGTCACTGTAATTCAAAACAGTTGACCGTAAGCCACTCTAAAGATTTACCACGCGGAACGAGTATTTCATCTCTCTGTCTGAGATGAAAGATTGACGGCAGCATGTAATGTTATTCGCACATGGACTCTCGACTGGGTGTGGGGAAAGTTTTTACAGAGGCTGTCTCGTCAAAGCTGGAGAAAGTCGAGTAATCGGATCGTCTTGGATTGGATCCGGCCTGACGCACGCCCTTCCCACAAAGCCTTTGCAAGAAAGGCTCATTGACACTTTTTTTTTATTCGGGTTATAACTTTGGATGTTAAAATTGAATTATGTCGAGACACCATCAGCACGTTCTAGTCGCCATCAAAAAAAACAAACAACTCCTCCTCTTTTGTGGTCAATCATAGCTGGTAACTGTAGTCAAAACATGGACTATATAACAAAGTACTAACTCATAAGCATCTGTTGACATCAGACATTGGGTGAACTTGTGAGCACAAAAATGAAAAGGGACATTCTATATATAGCGCTAGTCCTCATTCAGGTTAGCGTTAGTCTTGGACGGGGCGAGTGGCCACACCGCAAGTATGACCAGACCCCCGCCCGTTCATGGTGTGCTGTCTCCAAGAGCACGGTCCGAGGGCGCAGGTCTTCGGGGAGCTGTCAATCAGTCATGGCAACGGAGGCACTTTGTGTCGTGGTGGCTGTCCTGTGCTCAGAAAGGGCAAAAAAAAAAAGTACTAACTGTTTGAAAACACTGAACTAGAAAACAAACTACTGTTCAATTACAACCAAGCTGTGTTGCTTAGGTGACCCTTGTATAGTATAGGATCTCTCTGGATGGCGCGGGTGATCTCAACGTTTTGGTCAGTAAGTAAAAGGTACACGTCATTCGTTA